>NC_090438.1:271594478-272204794 GCF_031143425.1 Pleurodeles waltl
AAGAAATCGGGATGACATCAGGAAGAGGTGGAACGACCTACGGGGGAAGGTGCGTTCCGTGGTCTCAAGACACCACCTTGAGGTTCAGCAGACTGGCGGCGGACCCCCACCTCCTCCCCCACAACTAACAACATGGGAGGAGCAAGTCTAGGCGATTCTGCATCCTGAGGGCCTCGCAGGAGTAGATGGAGGAATGGACTCTGGTAAGTCAAATCTTAACTATTACATCCCCCACCCTACCTGCATGCCATCACATACCCCCACCCTCACCCTCACCCCCATCACTCCTACTCCTCACAAATGTTCCACTATCACAACCCGCACATCCCAACACCAAGCCCTGCATGCAACAATAACGCATGGACACCCATCACCAAAGCATGGCTACTGCACATACCCATACACCCCCCTAAACCATCATCACACAAGGTCCTACACAGGAATGCAAGCACTGGAGTACACGGATACCCACCCATTGCACACCATGCCACACACAGATGTAATAAACATCCTTTTATACCCCTGCAGGACCCCTACCCAACGTCACCGGACAGGAGGGTCCACACATGTCCACACCACCAACAGAAGAAGCCCACAGTGATGACAGCAGCTCTGTCCAACTGGATCTAGATGACCAGCCCGGCCCATTGGGGACCTCTGGACAGTCGGTTCCCCTCACACAGTCACAGGCCACCACAGAGCTTCCCCCTCTGGAAACACCAGCACAGCACCCACCCAGCGGGCCCATACCTCTGTCCCCAGGACACGTCAATCAGCAGTGTGTCCACCACTACAGGGAACCCAGGCTAACCCACCACCCCAACAACAACAGGGACCTGGGGGCAGTGGTAGTGGGCACACGGTCCAGGGGACGGAGGCCCAGGAACACAGGGGAACTGGGAGGGCTGCTGAGCGACAGCGGGAGGACAGGCCCAGGGAACCCACTCTCCACGAGGCCCTCTCCTCCATCATGGGAGCCTGCCACCACTCCCAGGAGACGATGGCAACGGTACTGGCCAAGTTTCAGAAGACCCAGCGCCTGCAGGAGGAACAGTATTTGGGGTTCAGGTAGGAACTCAGTTCCATCAACACCACCCTCGGCACCATTGTAGGGGTGCTGAAGGACCTTGTGAACACCAGGAAGGACACTGTGGCACAACAAGGGGCCCCTGACACTAGCCTGGACGATGAACTGCCCACCAACTCCGCCGGTGCTAGTGGACAGGAGGCACCGCCACAGGACCACGACACCAGCACCCCACCCCCTGCAGATGGAGAACCACCCCGCAAGCGGTCCTTGAGATCCAGGACAAAGACAGAGAACAATGCCAAGACCCCCGCCAAGAAATGAGACCACCCTGGATGTAATCCTTCTGTCCCACTTTGTCACCTTGTCCATCCTTAAACTGCCATTGTTCCACTTCCTGTGCCCCTTTGGACAATGCACCTGTGAGACTAATAACCGGCTTCGTGGAGGAACTCAGAACCATCAATTCCACCCTGGGCACCATCGTAGGGGTGCTGAAGGAAGTACTCAACACCAGGAGGGAGACTGTGGCACAACAAGGGGCCCCTGACACTAGCATGGACGATGAACTGCCAACCACCTCCGCCGGCGCTAGTGGACAGGAGGCACCACCACAGGACCACCACACCAGCACCCCACCCCCTGCAGAGGGAGAACCACCCTGAAACGGTCCCTGAGATCCAGGACAAAGACAGAGAACGATGCCGAGACCCCTGCCAAGACATGAGACCACCCTGAATGTCATCCTTCTGTCCCACTTTGTCACTCTGTCCATCCTTAAACTGCCCCAGCTCCACTTCCTATGCCCCTTTGGACAATGCACCTGTGAGACTAATAGACTGGACTCTGCCATGGACATTCCTCCACCATCAACCCTCACCATTTTGCAAGCCCCTCCAATATTGAGCACTTAAATGAACACCTTTGAAGCACAAAACAATCTAGAGTCAGTCTGTGATTTCGGAATAGTGTATTAGCAATTACTGTGGCAAAATGCTCTTTCAATTGTAATGTCAACATACCTAGGTCACACAGCTGTAATGCATGAGGAATCAAAGCAGATGTCACACAGTGGGACCCACATTTGTGAAATCATAAGGGAAAGTGACAACTCAGTGACCATACACTGGGTGAAAACGACAGACAGTAGAGAGGTAGTAGTGTTAAAGTACATGTAGTAGGCAGGTTTGTATTCTTACCTGTGTCACACTCGAAATATTGCTGGATCACCGAGTTCCTGTTGTCCATGTCCTCTTCTTCTGCTTCCTCGACTTCACTGTCCACAGGCTCCACAGCTGCAACAACACCACCATCTGGACCATCCTCCTGCAGAAAAGGCACCTGTCATCGCAAAGCCAAGTTGTGAAGCATACAGCAGGCCACGATGATCTGGCACACCTTCTTTGGTGAGTAGAATAGGGATCCACCTGTCATATGGAGGCACCTGAACCTGGCCTTCAGGAGGCCAAAGGTGCGCTCTATTATCCGCTGAGTTCGCCCATGGGCCTCATTGTAGCGTACCTCTACCCTTGTCCTGGGATTCCTCACTGGGGTCAGTAGCCATGACAGGTTGGGGTAACCAGAGTCACCTGCAAATGGCGAGGGACAACTGTTAGACATACACTAACCTGGAGGGATAACCCCAGACCCAGACAACCATTCCCACTGACTTGCTTCCAGGTGCTCACCTAATAGCCACACACGGTGCCTCTGGAGTTGACCCAGCACATAAGGGATGCTGCTATTCCGCAGGATGTAAGCGTCATGCACTGAGCCAGGGAATTTGCAATTAACATGGGAGATGTACTGGTCTGCCAAACACACCATCTGCACATTCATGGAATGATAACTCTTCCGGTTTCTGTACACCTGTTCACTCCTGCGGGGGGGGGTACCTAAGCCACATGTGTCCCATCAGTGGCACCTATGATGTTGGGAATATGTCCCAGGGCATAGAAGTCTCCTTTCACTGTAGGCAAATCCTCCACCTGAGGGAAAACGATGTAGCTCCGCATGTGTTTCAGTAGGGCAGACAACACTCTGGACAACACGTTGGAAAACATAGGCTGGGACATCCCAGATGCTATGGCCACTGGTGTTTGAAATGACCCACTTGCAAGGAAATGGAGTACTAACAGCACCTGCACTTGAGGAGGGATTCCTGTGGGATGGCGGATAGCTGACATCAGGTCTGGCTCCAACTGGGCACACAGTTCCTGGATTGTGGCACGGTCAAGCCTGTAGGTGATGATCACATGCCTTTCCTCCATTGTCGACAGGTCCACCGCGGTCTGTACACTGGGGGATGCCGCCATCTCCTCACATGTCACAGCGGACGGTGCCTATGAAGGACAACAGCGAGCACAGAGTCAAACAACTCAGAGGTACGGAAACACCGCTTACACCAAACACGAATCATAATCCGATATTTGGCCTGTAAGTGTGTTGAGGCTAGGCCTAGGTATGTGTGACACAGTTAAAAATTAAGCCATGTGGGCCCCTGAAATGGCGGCTGCCTGACCCGTAAAGTGGGACAGTGGGATGTGAGGTAACTGCGCTGGCGTTGTGCACCGTCGCGGTAGGCGGTCGAAGACCGCGGCGCAATCCTGCATTGGTTAACATTGGACCCTATGGGTCCCAGGAGCCAATGACGATGTACACCGGCGGTGACGGTAAGCACCGCCACGGACATGACCGCCATTTTCTATCAGTTCAATCACTCGATACCTGATCTTCGACAGGAGAGGACCTACACTGCAAGTACTGCTGCGACCTCGGTCTGGAAGAGACAATGGCTCGTGTGACTGGGGAAAGGGCCCCTGCCTTCACATCGAAGGAGTTGGAGAAACTAGTGGATGGGGTCCTCCCTCAGTACACGCTACTCTACGGTCCTCCAGACAAACAGGTAAATACACTGGGAGCATGCTGTATGGGCTATGCCTGTGTGGAGTGGGGTGGATGAAAGATGGGGGGGAGATTGAGGCGTGCATGAAACGACGGTGAGTGCATGTGCATCATGGCAAGGGTAGGGATGGGGGGCCAATGACTATGACGGTGCATTTGGTAATAACTTTTCTTTTCCCCCTGTACAATTCATGTAGGTCAGCGCCCACCAGAAAAAAGAAATTTGGCGTGCCATCGCCAAGGACGTCCGGACCCTGGGGGTCTACCACAGACGGGGCACCCACTGCCATAAAAGATGGGAGGACATTTACCGCTGGAGCAAGAAGACGGCGGAGGCCCAGCTGGGGATGGCCTCCCAACGTGGGAGGGGTGCCCGTCGTACCATGATCCCCCTGATGTTCAGGATCCTGGCGGTGGTGTACCCAGAGATGGATGGGCGCTTGGGGGCATCACAGCAGCCACAAGGGGGTGAGTACACTCTTATTCTGCTGATTTTGCGTGCAGTGGAGGTGTCTGGGTGGGGGAGGTGGGCTGTGGGTTTCCCTAGGCCAGGGCGAGTTTAGGAGGCAAGGTCCCCTTGTGCTGGCAGAGCCTGTGGCACCCCACCCCACCTGTGTGTAGTGCCAAGTACAATTAGTCAGGCTCCTGTGAAATCGATGTGTGCAGATGTCGTCCATAGCCTTGTAGGCCATGTCCCAGGGATTGAACAGTGGAGGCAAAGTGCGCGGCATAGTGCAGGGGGCTTCTGTGTCTGTCGTGTCCGACAACGGTAGTGGTAATGCATGCACTCAAAATGTCTTTCTTATGTCGTCCCCCCCTTTTTGTGGTCTCCCTGTTCTTGTGTGCATTAGCATCATCAGACGGAGGAGCAGTGGCAACGGAGCAGGAGGGAGCTGCATCCCACATGGCCCTGGAGGGCGAGACAATGGAGTCGGAGTACACCAGTGGGATGGAGGGCAAGGGGAGCTCCACGGCGGGGACAGGAGCTGACACCAGTGACATGGACTCGTCCTCTGATGGGAGCTCCCTTATGGTGACGGCAACATCTGTGCCCCCGCATCTACAGGTACAGCCGCCACCCCCTACCAGCACTGCCCTACCAGCAGCCCCTCAGCCTTTGCCCTGTGCCCGCTCACCCAGGAGGGTGGGCATCACCTTCGCCCCAGGCACCTCAGGCCCTGCCCCAGTCACCCCTGCTGCCCTCAGTAAGGAGGCCATTGACCTCCTCAGGTCCCTCACTGTTGGGCAGTCTACCATTTTGAATGCCATCCAGGGTGTAAATAGGCAGTTTCAACAAACAAATGCATTCCTGGAGGGCATTCATTCTGGTCAGGCGGTCCTTCAGCGGGCTTTTCAGACTCTGGCCTCAGCACTGATGGCAGCCATTGTCCCTGTCTCTAGCCTCCCCCCTCCAACTTTCTCCACCCAGACCCAATCCCCTGTACCTCAGCCTATCCCAAGCACACCTTCAGACCAGCATGCACACACCTCAACACGCAAGGGAAGCTCAGGCAAACATAAGCACCACATATCCCACAGGCACTCACGCAAGCATCACACACATGCAGACACACCAACATCCACTGCCTCCACTGTGTCCCCCTCCTCCTCGTCTCCCTCCTCCCTCCCAGTCTCGTCTACACTCACACCTGCATGCACTACATCTACAGCCACTACTGCCATCACCAGCACACACGCCACCACACCCCGCTCACGTGCAGTCACCACCCCCACTGCCATTCACACTTCCACTGTGTCCTCTCCCAGTGTGTCTGTGACGCCACCTCCCAAGATACACAAATGCAGGCACACACCCACCCAACAGCCATCCACCTCACGACAGCCTCCAGCGCATGCACCTTCACCCAAAGTCACCAAACCAACACCTCCTACAACCACAACCTCTTCCTCCACTCCCAAACCCCCTCCAGCTACCCGTCCCAGTGTTTCCCAAAAACTTTTTCTGGCCAACCTTGACCTCTTTCCCACACCTCCCCCATCCCGTCCGCCTCCTAGGGCCAGACTCTCCAGGTCCCAACCTAGCACCTCAGCCACAACATCTCCGGGACCAGTGGTGCCTGTAGTCACCGGAATCTGGAGTGCACCGGCCACCAGGGCAGCCAGTGTGGCACGGAGCCACAGCACAGACAGTCCCCCACCTGTGAAGCATCTAAAGTTGGCCAGTGCCCGGCAGGAGAGGGCGAAGACTCCAGCCACCAAAGCTGCTCCCAGAGGTACAGGTGGGAGTGTGGAGTCAGCTGCAACACCTTCCAAGGTGGGGAAGGGCCACAAGAAAGTCATCAGGTCTGGGAAGATCAGCACAGCGGAGAAGACCGCCATCATCCCCGCTGCCCAGGAGCCCACCGCCATCATCCCGCTGCCCAGGAGCCCGCCGCCAGCACCTGCCCTGCTGCCCAAGAGGCCACCACTAGCACCTGCCCTGCTGCCCAAGAGGCCACCGCCAGCACCTGCCCTGCTGCCCAAGAGGCCACCGCCAGCACCTGCCCTGCTGGGCCAGACAGGACCGCCAGCACCAGCCCCGCTGGGCCAGACAGGACCGCCAGCAACTGAGTCACTGCAAAGGACACCGCCGCCACAAGCACCGTTGAACAGGGCACCGCCGCCACAAGCACCGCTGAACAGGGCACCACCGCCACAAGCACTGCTAAACAGGGCACTGCCGCCACAAGCACCGCTGAACAGGGCACCACCGCCACAAGCACCGCTAAACATGGCACCGCCGCCACAAGCACCGCTGGCCCATGAGCGCCAAGGGCACTGACGCTACTGAGTCAGTCACGAGCAGGATGAAGCACTCCGGGCACCATGCCCCCTCCAGAACCAGTGGAGAGATGCATCCACTACCTCAGTCCTTCGCAGGATGAAACACTCTGGGCACCATGCCCCCTCCAGAGAGATGCATCCACTTCCTCAGTCCTTGGCAGGATGAAGCACTCTGGGCACCATGCCCCCTCCAGAACCAGTGGAGATTCACATCCACTACCTCAGTCCTTAGCAGGATGAAGCACTCTGGGCACCATCCCCCCTCCAGAACCAGTGGAGAGATGCATCCACTACCTCAGTCCTTAGAAGGATGAAGCACTCTGGGCACCATGCCCCCTCCAGAACCAGTGGAGATTCACATCTACTACCTCAGTCCTAAGCAGGATGAAGCACTCTGGGCTCCATGCCCCCTCCAGAACCAGTGGAGACTGTCATCCACATGTGAGACTGTGGCTTTACACTCCCCAGGATGGAACAGTGGGCAACCCACCCACTGTAGAGACTTGTAAGACTGTGGCTTTGCACTCCCCAGGATGGAACAGTGGGCAACCCACCCACTGTAGAGACTTGAGAGACTGTGGCTTTGCACTCCCCAGGATAAAGCAGAGGGCAAACCACCCACTGTAGAGACTTTAGAGACTGTGGCTTTGCACTCCACAGGGTAAAGCAGTGGGCAAACCACCCACTGTAGAGACTTGAGAGACTGTGGCTTTACAATCCCCAGGATAAAGCAGTGGGCAAACCACCCACTGTAGAGACTTGAGAGACTGTGGCTTTGCACTCCCCAGGATGGAACAGTGGGCATGTGGCCCTCTCGTGGATTTGGTGTTGTGCACTCAACCGGCTGAGATGCCCCCCCTTTCCCTCACCTTGAGGTGCCTGTTTTCTTGCTCTATGATGCCCCTGCATTGTTCTCTCCGTCATGGTCGGGGATCTTGTGTGGGCCTCGCCCATACTGTGTGGGCCCAGTGTTCCACGGACTTCATTGGAGCACTACCTGGACTACTAAGCTTGGTGTATATTTTGTTTATAGTGTATATATATATTTTTGCGCACTTGATTTTCAGATATTACAATGGTTACACTAATTTTCTTTTGTCTTTGCATTCTTCCGGGGGGGTTGAGGGATGTAACTATAATGTATCATGCTGTATTAGTGTGTGTGTTGTCGTGGGTGAGGGTGGGGGTGGGGGTGTTGCGTGTTGCGTGTGTGTGTCCCTGTTTTTTCCCTCCCCCCTCCCCTGTGTCGTAGGTGCAGTACTCACCGTTATCCTCGCCACCGGCGTTCGTGCTCCTGGTAGAGGAGCAAGAAGATAAGGCATGGCAGGATCTGCAGCTCTGGTTCCATGGTGTCCGGATTCCAAGTGGGATGTGTAGAGGTGAGCGTTTTCCCTTCGAAGTCCTGTTTCCACCGTGTTTTTGTCCGCGGTGAATCTGCCCCAGAAAAGGTGGCGGATTGGTAGGTTGTGATACTGTGGGCGGTACTTTGTCCTCCGCCTGTCTGTTGGCGGTGACCGCCACGCTGTTTGTTTGTACCGCCGTGGCTGTCGGAGTGTTATAGTGGCTGCCTTTGTTGGCGGTTTCTGCCACGGTCATAATTGCAATTCTTTTACCACCGGCCTGTTGGCGGTCTTACCGCCGCTTTAACACCGTCCGCCAGGGTTGTAATGACCACCTTAATTCGGTAGACAACCTTCTATCATTTGCAAAGGAAGGCCCCCAATTTTTCCCCATCCTTTTGGTGTGTGTTTCATTTGGAACAGACCTGGGTTTTTCAGCTGCAATTCTGTTTTTTTTGTTGGTGTTTTATAGTTGTTGACAGACCTACTATGGCAGCTGCTTCACCACATAAGGAAAACCTTCAGAGCAATACTTCTAAAGAAGAGGAACAACCAGGAAAGAGAACACATAATGTGGACCTTTTTAGAAATCCCTGAAGCAGAAAAGAAGGTGAATGCACAAAAGGGGAAGTGCGTATTTTGCAAAAAAGTACTCTCTTGGGGATCCAGGAAGAAATATTCATGTTGAACTTCATCTATAATGAAGCATCTCTATTTACAGCACAAGCCTTGCCAGAACAAAGAGGGAAAGGGAACTCTCCCTTTGAACATGGACTGAATATGGTTCACAGCCAGGCCCATCATCGGGTCTTGTGCTCTCTACAGATTCACCAGCCACTGTTCGTGAATTTGCTGCAGGTTGAGTGTTGGGAGCAATTGATCCCTACCATTGCTAGCAGCATCAACACTGATAAGTATTAGCATTTTTGCTTTTTGTTAACTAGAATTATATTTGGAAAAAAGAATTTATTTGAAAACACAATTTCTTTTTAAAAAGTGGAAAAAATAGTTATTTTAAGAACCATCCATTCTGGTTAAAAAAGAATAATTATATGTTATATATTTGTTTGTAACAGTCTGAATACATGTTCTTTGTTTTGTGTTTGTATGACTTTGTGCATGAGTTATCAATCAAGTTTATGCGTGTTATATGTATGAGTGAATGAGTGTATGAGTGGTGTATGGATGATTGACTGAGTGCATCAGTGTGTGTATATGTGAGTAAGTGAGTGACTGTATGAGTGGTGTATGTATGAGTGAATGAGTGCATGAGTGTGTGTATAGGTGATTAAACAAGTTCAACAGTGCATGTGTGAGGAGAGAGTGAGTGTTTCAGTGGTGTATGTATGAGTGAAAGAGTACATAAGTGGTGTATGTGTGATTGACAAAGTGCATGAGCGCAACTATGTGTGAGTGAGTGTATGAGTGGTGTATGAGTGATTCACTGAGTGTATGAGTATGTGTGATTGAGTGAGGGCATGACTCATGTGTGGGTGATTGACTAAGTGCATGAGTGCGTATATAGGTCAGTGAGTGTATGAGTGGTATATGGGTGACTGAGTGAGTGCATGAGTGATGTATGGGGGATGACTGAGTGTATGAGTGTGTATATGGGTGAGTGAGTGCATGAGTGGCATATGAGGTATTGACTGAGTGTATGAGTATGTGTATGGGTGACTGAGTGGATGCATGAATGTTTCTGTGGGTCTGTGAAAAGCACATAAGTCCCTAAGTGGGCGAGTAAGTGGGTGTGGAAGAGTTTCAGCAGGTCTGTGAATGACTGCATGAATCTCTGAGTGGGTCAGTGAGTGGGTGCATGAGTGCCTCAATGAGTCTGTGACTGATTGCATGAGTCTCTGAGTGGATGAGTGAGTGGGTGCATACATGTTTGAGTGAATCTGTGAATGAGTGCAACAGTCTCTGAGTGAGTCAGTGAGTAGGTGCATATCTAAATAAATCTGTGTGACAGTGCATGAGTCTCTGAGTAGGTGAGTAAGGGGCTGTGTGAGAGTCTGAGTGGGTCTGTGAGTGGGTGTGTAAGTGTCTGAGTGACTCTCTGAGTGGGTTTGTGACTATCTGAGTGTGTCTCTGATTGGGTGTCTGAGTGGGTCTGTGAGTGTGTGAGTGAGTCGCTGAGTGGGTCTGTGAGTGGGTGCATGAGTTACTGGGTTTGTGAGTGGGTGTATTAGTGTCTGTGTGGATCTGTGAGTGGGTGTGTGAGAGACTGAGTGGGTCTGTGAGTGGAGGTGTGATAGTCTGAATGGGGCTGTCAGTGGGTGTGTGAGTGTCTGAATGAGTCTGTGAGTGGGTGAGCGAGTGTCTGAGTGGGCCTATGAGTGAGAGTGAGAGTGTCTGAGTAGGTCTGTGAGTGGCTGCATGAGTGCCTGAGTACATCTGTGAGTGGTTACACAAGTGTCTATATGGGTCTGTGAGGTGTGTGCAGCAGTGTGTGAGTGAGTGCATGAATGTAGATATATTTTTAGGTCATTTTTCATGACTGTTGCAATTTTACTCAGGGTGCCGCACCGAGTGGTGCAACAGAGTCAGGACTCCATGCACATAAAAAAAAAGATTTTGGGCATTTTAAAACTCATAAGAGCTCCTTGGGACACCCTTGAAATGCCTCCAAGGGGTCAGGTACCCCTACCCTGGCCCCTTTTGTACTTTCTAAGCTATATGGACTGGGTCCACTTCATAAAATGGCAGCCACACCTTTCTGCACAGGTTGTGGCCACTCCAATATATTCACTGAATAAAACATAGGTAAAAGGGACATTATAGTTAAGACATAGAATTAAAAAAACATAGCAATTCAATAAAAAAAACTGAGGTTACATAGATATTATAATTAGGTTCTAAATTTACTTGCACAAAATCAGAGAAAATCAGCAGTTATCGTTAGAATTATTTCAACTATAACTCATGGCCTAAGGTAATGACAAATCGCGGCTAATTATAAAATCCTTGTAACCTTTGATTTTTTAATTGAATTTCTATGTTTTTTAAAATTCTATTTCTTAACTATAATGTCCCTGTTACCTATGTTTTATTTCAGAGAATATAGATATGTACACACATTACAGAGTAGCGGTAGCCACTCTGTAGTTATAGTTAGGGTGATCAGAGATAGTTTTTTTTTTTTTACTTCTGCCCCTTAACATCTTTGCACCCATTTGATGAATGTCCAGCAAACTTTGCAGACCTGCTGCCCCATTTCATTGTCAGAGTACTGAAAGTTTTATGATGCTTGGTCCAGGGAGTGCAAAGAAAAAAGAGTGTGGTTCCCAATACACACTTGAAATCCAATGCATTTTACATAGCCTTTTTTATTTCCCGATGCGCAGCAACGGCCAGTGGGATTTTGCTGAAATTTGCCAAACAAGCCAAACAAAAACATCTTTCTTAGGCACCTCTGTGCAACAAAATGAAACTTTCACCTATCAGTGAGCCACACACACTACTATTTGGACGACATGATAATTGACCATGAGGAAAAAATAATTCAGATTTTTAAAACAATAACAGTGATTTATTTTAATTAACTTTTGCCTTTAGATGTAGCACAATCCTACTAAATGTAGCAAGAAAGCCCAAAGAATAAATTAGACTATCTATGTAAAGTTTCAGATTTACTACATGAACAACTGAAAGACCCATTTATTGTCACATGCTAATAGAAAGCTATAAACAAAAGATGTAGCACATCTTAAGCTACATACATTTTCTATGGCTGCTCTCTGGTTCACGAAATAAAACTGTGCCCACTAAACCAAACAAAAACATCTTCCTTATGTACTCCTGTGCAACAAAGTCGAAGCATGACCTAGCAGTGAGCTACATAAACTGGAGGACATGACAATTGACCATTAGGAAAAAATAATAATCTTAATTTTTATAACAAAAATGATTGGGTTTCATTCATTTTGGGCTTCATATACACAATCCTACTAAAAGTAGCAACTAAGACCATTTGACCATGTACTTAAGTCTCAGATCTGCCAATGCAGGCTGGGTGCAGCTTTAAACTGGTAATTCAACTTGGCAAAATAAATCTTTTTATTACCTATTAGTCACCCCAAGGATAGGCCCTAAACAGTGCAAAGGGGGGGGGGCAGGGGGGGAGGTACAGTGTACTTAAAGAGTTGGACATGTACATTTAAATTTTACATGACCTGGTTGTGAAAAACTCACAGATTCATTTTTCACTGCTGTGAGGTCTACCTTTCCCATGGGAAAAAATTGGGTTACCATTTTACATTTAATAAGTGATAGCTTCTGTTTAGGACCAGGTAGAAATGGCACATTTAGGGGGTCATTCTGACCCTGGCGGTAAAAGGCTCTTACCGCCGGTCAGAAGACCGCCATCATCCCGCCACGGCCGCGGTAAACCGCCACGGTCATTCTGACCCACAACTGTCAAACCGCCAAAAACCCGACATCCACTGAAGCCCGCCTCATCAGCGGTCAGCGATAAACTGGAGATGACCAAACCTCCACCGTCACGCCAACACAAACACGCCCATGCCATTACGACCCACGAATCCACGCGACGGTCTTTCAACCGCGGTATCCCATTGGCGGTACACACCGCTGCGGTCAAAATACACACACATTTACAAAACACAGCCACATTGGACAATTCGAAATACACACACCTGATACACATACACACACCACACCCACACACCCATCACCATATAAAACACACACCCACATCACCCACAAACCCCCACAAATCGAAATTCAGAGACAAGGCGCAATACACAGAGAGAGAGCACAGGGAACGCAAACCACAACACACGCAGGAACCCAACATCATCACCCACACCACATCTACGCACAAAACACCACACACTACCACACTCATCACCACAAACACCACCCCACACCTCATCCACACCACCCCATGGCACCCCAAAGAAACCCCAGGTTCACGGACCAAGAACTCAGGGTCATGGTGGAGGAAATAATCAGGGTAGAGCCCCAGCTTTTCGGCACACAGGTGCAGCACACCACAATAGCCAGGAAGGCGGAGCTATGGCAAAGGATCGTCGACAGGGTCAACGCTGTGGGACAGCATCCCAGAAATCGGGAAGACATCCGAAAGCGCTGGAACGACCTACGGGGGAAGGTGCGGCCGATGGTGTCAAGATACAACATCGCTGTGCAGAAGACTGGCGGCGGACCCCCACCCACTCTACCCGAATTCACAGCATGGGAGCAAGAGGTCTTGAACATCCTGCATCCAGAGGGCCACGCAGGAGTAGGCAGAGGAATGGACTCTGGTAAGTCTAATCTCAACTACTTCACCCCCCCCCAACCACCAGCATACCAACCCACACCCCCACCCTCACCCCTAACCCCCCAGCACACATACTCCCTGTTAATGTCTCACCAGCACAACCCACCCAACAGAACCCAAACCCCTGAATGCCAACACAAACCATGGACACCCATCACCTAAGCATGACCACTGCACATACCCATCCCCCCCACAAACCACCCTCACAACTCCTCCCACATGGGACTGCCAGCACTGGGGGACAAGGGCACCCACAAATCGCACGCCACGGCACACACAAAATCAATAACCATATTCTTTTACCCCTGCAGGGCCCGAACGCCAACACACCGGCCAGGAGGGTCCAGATTTGTCCATCCCACCCCCAGAACAGGCCCCCAGTGATGACAGCAGCTCTGTCGACCTAGAACCTGATGACCAGCCCGGACCATCGGGACCTCTGGACAGTCGGTTACCCTCAGTCAGCCCCAGGCCACAGCAGACCTACCCCCCTCAGGAAACACCAGCACAGCACCCACCCAGCGGGCCCATGCTTCTGTCTCCAGGACAGGTCAAGCAGCGGTGTGTCTACCAGTACAGGGCACCCAGGGTAACCCACAACCCCAACAACAACAGGGACCTGGGGGCACTGGTAGTGGGCACACCGTCCAGGGGACAGAGGCCCAGGAACAAAGAGGAACTGGGAGGGCTGCTGTGCGACAGAGGGAGGACAGGCCTAGGGAACCCACTGTCCAAGAGGCCCTCACCACCATCATGGGAGCGTACCACCACTCCCAAGAGACGATGGCGACGGTCCTGGCCAGGTTCCAGGAGATCCAGGCCATGCAGGAGGGCCAGTACATGGGGTTCCGGGAAGAACTGCGCAGCATCAGTTCCGCAATGGGTACAATCGTGGTGGCACTCAACCAGATTGTCACCACATTGCGGGACCATGTGGCCCCCCAAAGGGCCCCTGCCACTAGCATGGAGGAAGAACAGCCCACCACCTCCGCCGGCGCTAGTGGTCAGGAGGCCCTGGCACAACAGCAACGGCCCTCCCGGACCCCAACCCCTGCAGAACAAGAACCACCCCGCAAGAAAGGCCTGAGATCGAGGAAGAAGACAGAGTAGGATGTCAAGACCCCCGCCATGCACGGAAACCCCCGTATGTCATCCCACTGTCCCACTTGTTTACCCTGTCCAACCTTGAACTGCCCCTGCTCCACCTTCCACAGGCATATGGACAATGGACCTGTAGGAACGACAGTCTGGACACTGCCATGGACATGCCTCCACCATCACCCTGTTTGAACTATACACCTATTTTAAAACTTCAATAAACACAATTATTGCACATTAACCAACTGGATTCTGCTATCTATTTATTTAAACCAAATGTATTCGATATAACCAACAAAACATTTCTAGTTACATTGTGATGACAACATACCAGTGTCACACAGCGGTAGTCCATGGGGAAAAAACCAGAGGGCACTCCGTGGGGATCAGATCACTGAAATAGGAAGTGATATACACAACTAAGTTACCATACATTGGGGTGAAAGGTCAGACAGTAGAGAGCCACTACAGTTACAGATATAATACAATGCAGGAGTAGATTATTACCTGTGTGTCACTGGAAATACTGCAGTATCACTCTGTCCCTGTTGTCTGTGTCGTCCTCTTCGTCTTCCTCCTCTTCACTCTCTGCAGGCTCCACAGCGGCCACAACACCACCATCTGGACCATCCTCCTGCAGGAAAGGCACCTGGCGTCGCAAAGCCAGGTTGTGAAGCATGCAGCAGGCCACGATGATATGACACACCTTCCTTGGTGAGTACATTAGGGATCCACCAGTCATATGCAGGCACCTAAACCTGGCCTTCAGGAGGCCGAAGGTCCGCTCAATCACCCTCCTAGTCCGCCCATGGGCCTCATTGTACCGTTCCTCTGCTCTGGTCCTGGGATTCCTCACTGGGGTCAATAGCCAAGGCAGGTTTGGGTAACCAGAGTCACCAATTAACCACACACGGTGTCTCTGTAGCAGTTCCATCACATAAGGAATGCTGCTATTTCGCATGATGTACGCGTCATGCACTGACCCTGGGAACTTGGCATTTAAATGGGAGATGTACTGGTCAGCCAAACAGACCACCTGGACATTCATCGAATGATAATTTGTACGGTTCCTGTACACCTGCTCATCGTCTTTTGGGGGAACCAAAGCCACATGGGTACCATCAATGGCACCAATGACATTGGGAATGTGTCCAAGGGCATAGAAATCACCCTTCACTGTAGGCAAGTCACCCACCTCAGGGAAAATGATGTAGCTCCGCCTGTATTTCATCAGGGCAGACAACACTCTGGACAACACCTTTGAAAACATAGGCTGAGACATCCCAGATGAAATGGCCACGGTAGTTTGAAATGATCCACTTGCCAAAAAATGCAGTACTGACAGCACCTGCACTAGAGGCGGAATCCCTGTGGGTTGGCGGATGGGTGACATCAGGTCTGGCTCCAGCTGGGCACACAGTTCCTGTATAGTGGCACGGTTGAGTCTGTAGGTGAGTATGACGTGTCTTTCTTCCATTGTCGACAGGTCCACCAGCGGTCTGTACATGGGAAGATTCCTCCGTCTCCTCGCAAGTCCCAGCGGACGATGCCTAGGAAGGACAACATGGAGCACAGAGTCAAGCAACCCACAGGTAAGTGCCCACAGCATGCCCAGTACACGAATCTCTCGGGATTGAATGGCTAGTATGATTGTCGATGCAAGGCCTATCCATGTGTGACGCAGTAGGAATAAAGCCATGTGGGCCCTTGAAATGGCGGCTGCCTGACCTGTGAAGTGTGACAATGTGAAGTGAGGTCATTGCGCAAGCGTGGCACCCTGTGGCGGTAGGCGGTCGCAGTCCGTGGCGCAAAGCCGCATTGGACAACATTGAACCCTATGGGTTTCAGAAGCCAATGGCGGTGAGCGCCGTCGGTCGCGGTACGCACCGCCGCGGCACGCACCACCGCGGCACGCACCGCCGTGGCCGTAACCGCCATTTTCTCTCGGCTTGATCACACGAGACCTGAGCATCCACAGGAGAGGACCTATACTGCAAGTGCTGCTGTGACCTCGGTCTGGAAGTGACAATGGCTGCTGCGACTGGGGAAAGGGCCCCCGCCTTCAGTTCCGAGGAGTTGGAGAAGCTCGTGGACGGGGTCCTCCCCCAGTATGCGCTGCTCTACGGGCCTCCAGACCAACAGGTGAGTACACGGGGGCAATGCATAGTGCCAAATGCCTGGGCTGAGTGGGGAGGATGTACGATGGAGGGGAGGGCAGCGAATGACGAATGCATGGCACGACAGATGAGAGCATGTGCCACATGGCAAGGTTGGGGAGGGGGGGCCACTCACATAGAGCATGCAGAAAAGTGATGATGTTTCTCTTCCCCCCCTGTACATGTCACATAGGTCAGCGCCCATCAGAAGATTGACATTTGGCGTGCCATCGCCAAGGACGTCCGGGCCCTGGGGGTCCACACCAGAAGGGGCACCCACTGCCGCAAGAGGTGGGAGGACATCCGCCGCGGGAGCAGGAAGACCGCGGAGGCTCTGCTGGGGATGGCCTCCCAACCTAGGAGAGGTGCCAGTCGTACCTTGACACCCCTGATGTCCCGGATCCTGGCAGTGGCCTACCACGATTTAGATGGGCGCTTGAGGACATCACAGCAGACACAAGGGGGTGAGTACTAGCACATTCAGCTATTTTGCGCGCAGTGGAGGTGCCTGGGTGGGGGAGGAGGGCTGTGGGTATCCCTAGGCCAAGGCGATTTCTGTAGGATAGGCCCGTCCGTGAAGTATGGTCCTGTGCCCCCGCCCCCCACCTCTGTAGGGTGCCTAGTAACGCGATTCATGGACCAGTGTATACTGTGTGGGCAGTTGTCACCCATAGGCTTGTAGGGCATGTCCCAGTGAATGAGTAGTGTACCCCAAGTGCTCAGCGTAGTGCAGGGGGCTTCTGTGTCTGTCCTCTCCGCCAACGGTGTCCCCAATGCATGCACTCAACTTGTCTTTATGTTTTCCACCCCCCCCCCCATTTTCTTTGTTTTACTGTGAATGTGTGCATTAGCATCATCAGGCGGAGGAGAAGTGGCATCGGCGCAAGAGGGAGCTGCATCTCACATGGCCCCGGAGGGCCATGCAACGGACTCCGACATGACCAGTGAGACGGAGGGCGAGGGGGGCTCCACCTGGGGGACCCGTGGAGACGGCAGCGACACCGACACGTCCTCGGAAGGGAGCTCCCTTGCGGTGGCGGCAACATCCATGCCCACCGATCCTACAGGTACAACCGCCACCCAGCGCACCAGCTCCGCCCTCCCAGCAGCCCCTCGGCCTTCGGCCCGTGCCCGCAAGGCCAGGAAGCCGGCCATCTCCTTCGCCCCAGGCACCTCAGGCCCTGCCCCAGTCACCCCTGCTGCCCTCAGTGAGGAGGTCATTGACCTCCTGAGGACCATCATTGTTGGGCAGTCTACCCTTTTGAATGCCATCCAGGGTGTGGAGAGGGAGGTGCATCAAAGCAATGCATACCTGGAGGGCCTTCATTCGGGTCAGGCTGCCCATCAACGATCGTTCAACGCTCTGGCCTCAGCACTGACGGCAGCGATTGTCCCTGTGTCCAGCCTCCCTCTTCTGACTCCCTCCACCCAGTCCCACTCCCCTGTTCCTCTGCCTATCCCATCCACACCTACAGACCAGCCTGCACACACCTCAACACCCAAGGGCAGCTCATCCAGACATAAGCACCACAGGACACACAAGCATTCACCCAAGCAGCAGCCACTACCTCCTCTGTGTCCCCCACCTCCTCGTCTCCCTCCTCCCTCCCTGTGACGTCTCCACACACACCTGCAAGCACACCACCATCAGCCATTGCACCCATCACCAGCACACCCTCCACACCAGTCTGCACATGTGCAGTCACCACCCCCACTGCCATGTACACATCCCCTGTGTCCTCTCCCAGTGTGTCTGTCACCCCCGCTTCCCAACCACACAAACGCAGGCAGGCACCCAAACAACAGCCATCCACCTCACGTCAGCCTCCTGCCCAAGCACCTGCACCCAAAGACAGCACAATTGACTCTCCTACAACCACATCCTCTTCCTCCACTCCCATACCCACTCCAGCCACCCTTCCCATGGCTCCAAAGAAAATTTTCCTCTCTAAAGTGGACCTCTTTTCCTCACCTGACCCACCCCCTCCATCCCGTAAGAGTTCCACAAACACCTCAGCCACCACCATCCCAGCAACTCCAAAGAACGTCGTGCCTGGTTTTTGGAGTCCGCCCTTTCCTTGGGCTGGGACATCGTCCAGCAGCAAAGGCACAGCCAGCCCCCCCCCTGGGAAGAGGACCAAAAAACTGAAGGGCAGGCGCGACAGGCCTGATACGCCTGCCCCCAAGGAGGGTAGCCTTGCACCGTCACCTGCCACATCGGGTAAGGGAGCCAAGGGCCACGATCTGCCAAGGAGGGCAAGGGCAGCAAGGAGCAAAAGGCAGGGAGCAGCCGACCTGGCCATGAGGGCCCCACCAGCCCCATTCCGGGGGTATCGAAGGAGAGCCAGGGCCCCAGGACTCCATCACAGGAGGGCCCAGCAACGGAAAGGTCCGATGCAGACTGAGCGGCAAGTGTTGGCCAGGTGTGGTTCACTGGAAACACAAGACAGGCACCGCTGAACAGGGCCCCGCCGTGAGGAGCACCGCTGAACAGGGCCCCGCCGTGAGGAGCACCGCTGAACAGGGCCCCGCCGTGAGGAGCACCGCTGAACAGGGCCCGCCGTGAGAAGCACCGCTGAACAGGGCCCTGCCGTGACCAGAACCGCTGAACAGGGCCCCGCCGTGAGGAGCACCGCTGAACAGGGCCCCGCCGAGGAGCACCGCTGAACAGGGCCCCACCGTGAGGAGCACCGCTTAACAGGGCCCCGCCTTGAGGAGCACCGCTGAACAGGGCCCCGCCGTGAGGAGCACCGCTGAACAGGGCCCCGCCGTGAGGAGCACCGCTGAACAGGGCCCTTCCTGTCAAGCACCGCTCCGCTGGGCCCTTCCTGTCAAGCACCGCTCCGCTGGGCCCTTCATCTCAAGCACCGCTCCGCTGGGCCCTTCATCTCAAGCACCGCTCCGCTGGGCCCTTTCTGTCAAGCACCGCTCCGCTGGGCACCGCCGTCTCTGAACTGCTCCGCTGGGCCCTTCCTGTCAAGCACCGCTCCGCTGGGCCCTTCCTGTCAAGCACCGCTCCGCTGAGCCCTTCCTGTCAAGCACCGCTCCCCTGGGCCCTTCCTGTCAAGCACCGCTCCGCTGGGCCCTTCCGGTCAAGCACCGCTCCGCTGGGCCCTTCCTGTCAAGCACCGCTCCGCTGGGCCCTTCCTGTCAAGCACCGCTCCGCTGGGCCCTTCCTGTCAAGCACCGCTCCGCTGGGCACCGCCGTCTCTGAACTGCTCCGCTGGGCCCTTCCTGTCAAGCACCGCTCCGCTGGGCCCTTCATCTCAAGCACCGCTCCGCTGGGCCCTTCTTGTCAAGCACCGCTCCGCTGGGCACCGCCGTCTCTGAACTGCTCCGCTGGGCCCTTCCTGTCAAGCACCGCTCCGCTGGGCCCTTCATCTCAAGCACCGCTCCGCTGGGCCCTTCATCTCAAGCACCGCTCCGCTGGGCCATTCCTGTCAAGCACCGCTCCGCTGGGCACCGCCGTCTCTGAACTGCTCCGCTGGGCCCTTCCTGTCAAGCACCGCTCCGCTGGGCCCTTCCTGTCAAGCACCGCTCCGCTGGGCCCTTCATCTCAAGCACCGCTCCGCTGGGCCCTTCCTGTCAAGCACCGCTGGCCCATTGGCAGTCCCGGTTCTGTGTCGGGCAGGCCTTCACAACGCACTCTGCCCACCATGCCTCCTCCATGACCAGTGGTCTCTGTAATCCACCTGATGGACTGTGGCTTTGCACTCCCCAGGATGCCACAGTGGGCAATCCACCCACTGTAGAGACTTGTGAGACTGTGGCTTTGCACTCCCCAGGATGGCACAGTGGGCAATCCACTGACTGTAGAGACTTGTGAGACTGTGGCTTTGCACTCCCCAGGATGCCACAGTGGGCAATCCACCCACTGTAGAGACTTGTGAGACTGTGGCTTTGCACTCCCCAGGATGGCACAGTGGGCAATCCACCCACTGTAGAGACTTGTGAGACTGTGGCTTTGCACTCCCCAGGATGGCACAGTGGGCAATCCACCCACTGTAGAGACTTGTGAGACTGTGGCTTTGCACTCCCCAGGATGCCACAGTGGGCATGGAGGCCCTTCGTGGATCTGGCGTCGTGGACTCATGTGGCTGAGGTGCCCCCCCTTCCCTTCCCCCTGAGATGCCTGTCTTTTTATTTTAGTGATGCCCCAGCAGTGTTCTCTCCAATTGGGCTCGATCTCGTGTGTGGGCTTTGCCCATGTGTTGCTGCACATTGGCCCACGGACATTTGGACTTTGAATGACTGGGCCGGACTTTTGCTACTGGTATGGATAGAGTTCTAGATGTGTATTCATTCTTCATATATTGCTAAGGTCGCTATACTTTATTGTTGCAATAATATGGTTCTACTTTTACATTCATTGCCTTTTGTCTTTGTTTTTTGGGGGGGGTTGGGGGTGTCACTCTGACTTTTTTATCTGCATAGGTGTGTAGGTATTTCGGTGGGGGTGAGGGTGGGGGTGGGTGTGTGGCGTATGTGTGTGCCCGTAACCTTTCCTCCTCCCCCCTCCCCTGTGTCGTAGGTGCAGTACTCACTGTTGTCGTCTGCGGCGAGGTTCCTGATCCTGGAAGAAGAGCAGGAAGGCAATGGCTGGGTGGATGTGGAGTTCGGGTTCCATGCTGTTCCGATTCCGCGTGGAGTGTGTCGAGGTAAGCATTTTCCATTGGAGATGTCTGTTTCCGCCGTATTTTTATCGGCGGGGCTCCCATCCCGGAAAAGGTGGCGGATTGGTGGGTCGTGATAGGGTGGGCGGTACATTGTCTGCCGCCTGCCTGTTGGCGGTGACTGCCGCGCTGTTTGTTTGTACCGCCGTGGCGGTCGGAGTGTTAAAGCGGCGGCCTGTGTTGGCGGTTCCCGCCAGGTTCAGAATTCATATTTTTAGGCCGCCAGCCTGTTGGCGGGTTGGCCGCCGCTTTAACACTGACCGCCAGGGTCAGAATGACCCCCAGTAGTGTATCTAACAATTGTACTTTTAAACCCTTTTTAATGGTAAAGTCGGATTTTAAGTCTCAATCCTGAAAATGCCACTTTTAGAAGGTTTAAACTTTTTTGTCCTAACAATTTGGTGCCTGCAGCTTGGTTCCTGGGTCAAATGACTTTGGTGTAGTTGCCAGTTGGCCTTTGAGAATTCCTCCAAGACAGCCCCAAAATATGGGGACTGGGTGTTGGCAGGATGGGCCATCCGAGCAGGATGGCAGCGGAGCTGTGCACAGCCTCACTTGCATGTCAAAGACACTGCTTCAGGTCACACACACATAACTTCACACTAGCCTTTTGTGACTCCAGACATCCTGGGACCAGGGCTCAGAGGTAGGACCTTCCAGACACGACTGTGGGAGGAAAACCCCAGATGTTTCTTCCACTCCAAAGCTTGCAGCAGGTATAAAGATAGAACCCTCATACCTGCCTGTCTGCTTCTAGAGTGGTTCCAAGGGCTAGTTGGCTGGCCTACTGATTAGAGCCTCAGGAACAGAAAAGGCTCCAACCATCTTGATCGTGGACCCATTCACAGTGTGCCCTGACCCTCCAAATGGTGCTCTTCCAGTCCTGGACCCTTGTAAGTGATGTTAAATGTGCCAAAGTTGAGACTTAGAAAATGTCCTGATGACAATGCAATACAATACATTTATAAAGTGCAGGCTGCCTCCAAACAGGCAGCCCGGCACTAGCAGCCTCAAAATATACAGATAGCTAAGAAGAGACCGACAGGCACCGCCTCCTCCTCAGACACCACTGGCTGTCTTGCCAAGCTAAACTTTACCTTCTCAGACATTTGTCTTCAAAATTTCTTCAAAGTTCAAAGGTAAGTGGAGACTGGGCCCAACCCTCTACGTGTACCCTAATGGTGCCTTGTCACGTTCTGCTATAACTTTCAACTTTGCCCTGGTCTCATGTGGCTAGATGTCCGCTGTTGGAGGTTTGCTCTTTTGGGTGTTATTTTTCACTTTAAACTTTGAAAATTCATAACTCTGGTTCAACTGACTGGATTTTTGTTTTTGTCGGGTGAAATAATATATTACATTTGCTCTAATTTTCTACATTGGTGTGGCAACTTTCTTCTGTAGTGTTTTCATTTTATTACTGTTCATGTGCTGCATAAGTACTTTACATATTGCCTCTAGGTTAGGGCTGACTGCTTTTGTACTAAGCTACCAAAGCTTTAAGCATAGATTAATTCATTAACGTTTTGTGGTTCATCCTGACAAGGATTGAGGCTGTTCCTTGAGAAGGGCTCAGACTCCCTCTCAACTAACTACCCAGTTTCTCACATCTGCATTCCCAGAGTTTGAAAGGCTAGGAGAGACAGCCATGCCTTTTCTCTGCTAGTGGCTAAGCTATCGAATGTTCTGCTAAAATTAGTGAGAGAGAATAAAACAGAAACCCTGTTTAAGAAAAGCCCGAAGAGTTTTCTTTTTAGGGAAGCCTAATACTAGAATGGATCGCCATGGTGGGTCGTACTGAGATGCTTCCTTGGAAGCAGTTGTCACACTGTATAAATGGAAGTTCATTCATTCAAGTGTGACATAACAAGGCTATCACCAGGCATGAAGAAGTCAACTATGAAACAATTATCATTTTTAATATTATGACACCCGAATGGCTATATTTGGTGTGCACCTCCCACCTGGTGCATTACAGCAAGGCCAAGGATGCATGGTATTACATAGAACCATTATTAAAACTGCCTCCATTGTGTTGGACTTTCTTAACTGCAATCACAACTTCATTCCTTTCCTCTACTAAATGCAAATAAAATCCAAGTTGGGATTTAATTAAATGAAGTGAAAATTGTAATGCTCTGTGAAAGTGCTCTGACAAACATAGCAATCTAGTCCATGCTATGGCAAAACAAGAGAATAAATAAACAAATATATACACATTCTGAACATTGTAAATCACTCTAATTCTCACACTTTCTTTAGATTGGAAGTTATCATAATATTCCACTTCTTCCACATTTCCCAACTCTCCTCAACACCTCAGAACATACTGTCAATCAATCAACCAGTGATTTCTAAAGCTCGGCTAATTACCCATAGGATCAATGTGCTGTTTGTGGGCATGCTGCACAATCCAAGAGCCAGGTCTTGAGTTCCTTCCTGAACTGCTTCAGTGATGCGGTCTGCCTGAGCTTGAAAGATAGAATGTTCCATGTCCGGACTGCGTGGTAGGAGAAGGATCTTCCTCCTGCTGTGCTTTTCTAGATCTTGGGAATGGCTGCAAGGACGAGCTGGGAAGAACGGAGATGTCTGTTGGATACGTAGAAGGCGAGGCAGTGGTTGAGGTATGCTGGGCCTAAGTTGTGTAGTGCCTTGTAGGTGTGGGTCAGGAGTTTGTATGTGATGCGTTTGTTGACTAGGAGCCAGTGTAGGTCTCTGAGGTGGCAAGAGATGTGGCTGTGTCAGAGGATGTCCGTCTGGCTGCTGCATTCTGTATTCTTTGTAGTCTTGATTGTAGTTACTTTGTGATGCCGGCATAGACTGCATTGCCATAGTCCAGTTTGCTAGTGATGAGTGCTTGGGTGACTGTGGGTGTCGGAGGGTACCCACTTGAAAATCTTTCACATGAGTCTTAGGGTGTTGAGGCATAACAGTGAGACAACATTGATTTGGAATATCATGGATTGCGAGGAGTCCAGGATGATGTCCAGAATGCATGCATGGTCCGTGGCGAACGGTGGCGTTGCCTAGTGCAGTGGGACAGTGGAGGACGATTACGAGGATCTCTGTCTTGTCCAAGTTGAGTTTGAGGCAGCTGGCTTCCATCCAGGCGGTGACTGTTCTCATCCAGTTGTGGAAATTTCCCAAGGCCTTTGCAGAGTCATCGGACAGGGAGAGGATCAGCTAGGTATCGTTGGCATAGGATACTGTGTTTAGCCCAGGTTGTTTGATGATCTTGGCTAGCGGTGCCATATAGATGTTGAAAAGTGTCAGGCTGTGATGACCCTTGGGGTACTGCACAGCATGTGTCTTTGGGTTCAGTTGTGAACGGCGGCAATCTGACACTCTTTTTTCTTCCTGTGAGGAAGGACCTGATCCAATCCAGTGCTTTATCTCGGATATCAGCATTGTGTAGTCTGTCACAGAGGGTAGAGGGGGAGATGGTGTCAAAGGCAGCAGAGAGGTCAGAAAGGATGAGTGCAACCATGCCTCTGTGGTCTAGTATGAAGTGTGTGTCATTGGTGGCTGCTAGGATTGCTGTTTCGGTGCTGTGGTTGCTTTTGAATCCGGATTGGGATGGGTCTAGGATTTGGTGTGTCTTGAGGAAATCAGTGAGTTGCTGGTTGATGGCCTAATCCGTTATTTGGCTGCGAAAGGGAGCAGAGAGATGAATCTATAGTTTTTCAGCTCCCTTGTGTCGGTGGTGGGTTTCTTGAGCAGCGGGTTGATCTAAGCATACTTCCAGTCTGATGGAAAGGTGGCGGTCTCAAAGGATCGGTTGATAGTTCTGCAGAGCTCAGGTGTTATGGTGGCCAGGTTGAAGATATGATGAGGGCACAGATCAGAGGGTGCTCCCGAGTTGACGGTGTTCATGAGTCTTTGGGTTTCATCTGTAGTGATGGGGGTCCAGAAGTTCAAGATCTGGTGTGGTGCTGGGTCCATGGTGATGTTGTAGGTAGTGCAGGTGGATTTTGGTTCCTGAAGCCTTCGTAAATGTCCTGGATTTTTTGGTGAAAAAAAGTGGCTAGGTCATTGCAGTGGTCTTGGGAGGGAGGGATGGCTGAGGTGTCTTTCCCGGGGTTCTTGAACTCTTTAACGATGGCGAAGAGCTCTTTGTTGTTGTAAGCGCTGATGCTGAGGCGTTCTTGAATGGCAGCTTTTTTAGTGGCTCTGATGTTCTTGTGGTGTGTGGTGACAGCATTCTTATAGGCTGTGCAGTCTTCGTTTGATTTGCTGTTCCTCCATTTCTGTTCCAGTCATATGAAGGAGCGTTTGGATTCTTGTAGGTCTGCTGTAAACCATTCAGTTGTTTTGCTATGTGGGTTTCCTGGAGGTTTCCTTAGAGGGGCTCCGTTGTTGATGCATTCCAAAAGCCAGCAGGGTGGATTGCATGCGACTTAATTTGCGTCTGGTGGGGGGGAGTGATTGAGAGCATAGGTGAGTTGTGCTTCTGTAACTTTGCCCCAGTATTTACAGAGGGGGTGGGAGGCATAGTGGTGTGTAGTGTTCTTTGTGAATGTAAAGTGGACACACTTGTGGTCAGTTCAATGGTGTCTGGAGGTGTGAGAGATGGTGATGTTGTTCTCTGCTGAGAAGACAGGATTGGATTGGGAATGTATCTGGATCTGTGGGTGGGGACGTTGACGAGTTGTTTGAGGCAGAGTGTTGTGAGGTTGTCCAGAATGTTTGTGGCATTGGGGCCCTCGTGGGTATTAAGGTGGAAGTTGAGGTCACCAAGCAGGATGTAGTCAGAGGAGATGAGCACTTAGGGGGCGACGAGGTCGGCGATGTCTTCGCAGAACTGGGGTCGGGTCCGGGCAGCCTGTAGATGAGTGTGCCACAGAGGGAGGAGTTGGGGTTGGTCTGAATCTCGAAGTGTAGATGTTTATGGGTTGGCTGAGACTGTGCCTCGTTGGTGGTTGTCAGGCAGAGGGTGTTCTTGCAGACTATGGCAATACCTCCTCCAGGCAGGTTGGCTCTAAGGCCCTCATTACAACCCTGGTGGTCGGTGTTAAAGCGGCGGTACTACCGTCAACAGGCCGGCAGCTAAAAAAATGGAATCACGACCATGGCAGAAACCGCCAACACAGACAGCCACTTTAAAACTCCGACCGCCATGGCGGTAGAAACAAACACCACAGCGGTAACCGCCAACAGACAGGCGGAAGACAATGTACCGCCCACTGTATTACAACAAGCCTATCTGCCAAGTTTTCCGGGGCAGTACCAATGCCATCAAAAGCACGGCGGAAACAGCCTTTAGAACGGAAACCACTCACCTCTCGATACCCAACGAGGAACCAGGACACCATGGAGCCTGAGTTACAGGTGCTACCAATGTTGGTTTACCTCCTCTTCTACCAGGAGCAGCAAAGACGGCGGCGACGACCATGGTGAGTACTGCACCTAGCACATGGGGGGGAAGAGAGTGACACACACACGCAACAACCCCACCCCCACCCTCACCCACAACAACATACACACAAATACATGCATCAACATTACATTTACACCCGTCAACCCCTGGAAGAACACAAGGACAAAAGGAAATGATTGTAACGAGTGTAATCATCGAAAATTCAGATAGGCCAAGATAACTTCAGTATATACAAATATGTACAGCAACTACACAAGTCCGGATAGTGTCCAATCATTGTCCGTGGACCAGTGATCCCAAAATGCATGGGCGAAGCCCACACATGATACCTGACTCGAAACAGAGAGAACACCGCTGGGGCATCAGCTCGAAAACAAACAGGCACCTCAGGGGGAAGGGGCGGGGGGGCACCTCAGCCGGATGAAGGGACGAAGCCACTGCTCCACGAGGGGGCTCCATGCCCACTGATTGGTCCTGGGGAGTGCAAAGCCACAGTCTCTCAAGTCTCTCACGTGGGTGGTTTGCCTACTGATTGGTCCTGGGAGTGCAAAGCCACAGTCTCTCAAGTCTCTCAAGTGGGTGGGCTGTTCACTGATTGGTCCTGGGGAGTGCAAAGCCACAGTCTCTCAAGTCTCTCAAGTGGATGGTTTGCCCAGTGATTGGTCCTGGGGAGTGCAAAGCCACAGTCTCTCAAGTCTCTCAAGTGGGTGGGTTGCCCCCTGATTGGTTCTGGAGAGTAGAAAGGGCAGCAGGATGACTGGGGCAGGGCCTGAGGTGCATGGGGCGAAAGAGATGCCCACTCTCCTGGGTGAGCGGGCACTGGAATCTCGATGAGGGGCTGCTGGGAGGGCGGTGTTGGTAGGGGGTGTGGCAGCTGTACCTGTTTTTGTGGTGGGCACAGAGGTGCCTGCCACCACAAGGGAGCTCCCATCAGAGGAGGAGTCGCTGTTGCTGGTGTCTGCTTCTGTCCCCGTCGTGGATCTCCCCTCGCCCTCCGTCCCACTGGTGCCTTCAGACTCTATGAATTCACACTCCTGGGCCATGTGGGTTGCAGCTCCCTCCTGCTCCGGTGCCAATGCTCCTCTGCCAGATGATGCTATTGCACACAAGGACAGGGTGACAAAACAAAAAGGGGGGAAAGACAGAAGAGACACATGGTCAATGCCTGCAACACTACTACTGTTGGCGGACACAACACACAAGGAGCAGCCCTATGCACTAGGCCATGCACTAACAGTGCAGGGAACATGCACATACCCATGGGGGACTCTGCCAAGACCCATTTGATGCACACCTGGAACGCACCGGAGCCTGAATAGGTGTAGAGGGCCACTACCACCTTTGGGGTTGGAGTGGCATTGAGCCTGCAAAACAATGGATCTACCTTGGTGCATCTGTCCTGGCCTAGGGGAACCCACAGCCCACTTCCCTCAGCCTCATAAAGCACGCAGAGTCAGCTGAATAAGACTGCACTCACCCCCTTGTGGCTGCTGTGATGCCCTCAAGCACTCATCCAACTCAGGATATGCCACCGCCAGGATCCGGTACATCAGGGGGGTCATGGTGCGAAGGGCACCCCTTCTACGTTGGGAGGCCATCCCCAGCTGGGCCTCCGCCGTCCTATTGCTCCAGCGGCGCAGGTCCTCCCATCTTTTCCGGCAGTGGGTGCTCCGTCTATGGTAGACCCCCAGGGTCTGCTCTTCCTTGGCGATGGCACGTCAAATACCCTTCTTCTGGTGGGCGCTGACCTAGAGGAAAAGTGAAGTAAGAATGGATGTTACTCCCCCGTCCGGTCCTTCTTACTCATTGGCCACCAACCTCCCACCCTGGCCCAGAAAAATATACACTCACCATCCTCACATGCTGTCCTTTGCCCCCCGTCTCTTCCATCCACGACACTCCATACATTCATGTGCCATCCACCATGTACACAGTTTACTCACCTGTTTGTCTGGAGGACCGTAGAGTAGCGTGTACTGGGGGAGGACCCCATCCACCAGCTTCTCCAACTCCTCCGCAGTAAAGGCAGGGGCCCATTCCCCAGACACTGCAGCCATTGTCGCTTCCAGACTCAGGTCACAGCAGCACTTGCAGTGTAGGTCCTCTCCTGTTGAAGGTCAGGTATCAAGTGAGTGAACAGATAGAAAATGGCGGTCACGTCCGCGGCGGTGCGTACGGTCACCGCCGGCGTACATTGTCATTGTCTCCTGGAACCCATAGGGCCCAATGATAACCAATGCTGAATTGCGCAGCGGTCTTTGACCGCTTAGCGCGACGCTGCACAACGCCAGCACAGTTACCTCATTTCCCCTTGTTACTCCTTACAGGTCAGGCAGCCGCCATTTTAGGGGCCCACACGGCAGGCCAACTAACTGCGTCACAGAACTTTTGGCCAAGAAAACGGACAAAGGCACACACTGATTATATCGCGATTGTGCTAAACAGCCTTGTGAAACCAATGTGGTGTATGACCCTCTGCTCACCCTTCTCCTCCATAGGGCACGTCCGCTGGGGCAGGTGATGAGATGGCGGCATCCTCCGGTATACAGACCCCTGGTGGACCTGTTGACAATGGAAGACAGACACATCATTATCACCTACAGACTTGATCGTGCCACAATCCATGAACTGTGTGCCCAGTTGGAGCCAGACCTGATGTTAGCTATCCGCCATCCCACAGTAATCCCCCCTCTAGTGCAGGTCCTTTCAGTACTCCATTTCCTGGCCAGTGGGCCCTTTCAAACAACAGTGGCCATGAAATCAATGTTCTCTAACTTGTAAACACATGCGCAGCTACATTGTGTGCCCTCAGGTGGAGGATTTGCCCACAGTGAAAGATGACTTCTATGCCCTGGGACATATTCCCAACATCATTGGTGCCATTGATAGTACACATGTGGCATTTGTCCCCCCCCCGCAGGAATGAACAGGTGCACAGAAACCGCAAAAGCTACCATTCAATGAATGTGCAGATGGTGTGTTTGGCAGACCAGTACATCCCCCATGTCAATGCCAAGTATCCTGGCTCTGTGCATGACGCTTACATTTTGAGGAATAGCAGCATCCCTTATGCGATGGGGCAACTCCAGAGGCACCAGGTGTGGCTAATAGGTGAGCCCAAGGACCCAATACAGTTGACATAGGTGTCTGGGTATGGGTGAGTTCCTAAGGGTTGGAGGATGTCTAACAGTTGTCCCTCGATATTTGCAGGTGACTCTAGTTACCCCAACCAGTCATGGCTACTGACCCCAGAGCAGAATCCCAGGACAAGGGCAGAGGAACGCTACAATGAGGCACATGGGCAAACTAGGAGGATAATAGAGCACACCTTCGGCCTCCTGAAGGCCAGATTCCGGGGCCTCCATCTGACAGATGGCTCCCTGTACTACTCACCGAAGAAGGTGTGCCAGATAATTGTGCCATGCTGTATGTTGCACAACCTGGCTTTGCGACGCCAGGTGCCTTTGCTGCAGGAAGATGGGCCTGATGTTGGTCTTGTGGCAGCCGTGGAGCCTGTGGACAGTGAAGAAGAGGAGACAGAAGAAGAAGATATAGACAACCGAAACAACATCATCATGCAATACTTCCAGTGAGACACAGGTAAGAGGATGGCACTGCTTCTCAGATATCATACTACTGTAGGACACTGCATAGATCTGCCTTTTTACCTCTGTGTATGGACCCTGACATGTCACTTTGCCTTCCATTTCACAGATCTGGGTCCCACTTTGTGCCCTCTGCTATGTTTACTGCTGCCCAACAACTGTGTAACATTTGTATGTGAACATGAACATTGACATTGCTATATTTCTGAGAGGTTGCAATTACACATTTGTGAAAGTATAGACTGACTCCAGATTGATTTGTGATTCAAGGGTATTTATTTCTGTGCTAATCAGTGGAGGGGGGTGTGCAATGGGCTGGGGTGATGGTGGAGAAATGTACATGGTAGAGTTCAGTCTCTTGGTCTCACAGGTGCATTGTCCAAGGGGGCATAGGAAGTGCTGTAATGGCAGTGCAAAGTTGTCAGGGTGACAAAGTGGGACAAAAGGGTGACAATCAGGAGAGTCTTATTTCCTGGCGGGGGTCTTGGCAATGTTCTCTGTCTTGTGCCTGGATCTCAGGGACCGTTTGTGGGCTGGTTCTCCTTCTGCAGGGGATGGGGTGCTGGTGGCCTGTTGTTCCTGTGGCGGGACCTCCTGTCCACTAGCACCGGTGGAGGTGGAGGGCTGTTCATCGTTCAGGCTAGTGTCAGGGGCCCTTTTGTGTGCCACTGTGTCCCTCGTGGTATTGGCCAGGTCTGCCAGCACCCCTGCAATGGTGACCAGAGTGGTGTTGATGGACTTCAAGTCCTCTCTGATCCCCAGGTAGTGTTCCTCCTGCAGCCGCTGGGTCTCCTGAAACTTGGTCAGTACCGTGCCCATGTTCTCCTGGAAATGATGGTATGCTTCCATGATGTTGGAGAGTGACTCGTGGAGAGTGGGTTCCCTGGGCCTGTCCTCCCCCTATCGCACAGCAGTCCTCCCAGCTCCCCTGTTGTCTTGTGCATCTGTCCCCTGAACCTTGTGCCCACTGACCCCAGGTCCTTGATTGTCTTGGGTTAGTGGGTTTGCCTGGGGTCCCTGTAGTGGTGGACACACTGTTGATTGACATGTCCTGGGGACAGAGGGATGGGCCCACTGGGTGGTTGCTGTGCTGGTATTTCCTGAGGGGGGAGGATCAGTGGTGGTTTGTGACAGTGGCAGGGGAACCGACTGTCCAGAGGTCCCTTATGGGCCGGGCTGGTCATCTTGATCCAGACGTGCAGAGCTGCTGTTGTCACTGTGGGCCTCTTCTGTGGGGGGACTGGATCTGTATGGCACCTCCTGTCCGGTGACATTGGGTAGGGGCCCATTGCCATATTTTATCTCACCCACTGTATAAAATCATAAATTACTCCATTTTACAGCCAACATGTAAATTGCGCATTGTCTTACTGCTTTACCAAACATCGTTGAGGCTCCTTGGCTTGTTGTGTTTTGCCTTTGAGAGGAGTTTCAAAGTGCACAAATGATGTGTCTTGGTACATCCACATTCCTCGTATGTACTACACTGGTTCTCGTACCAGCTCTCCCTGCAAAAAGTCTCACTGCTGTTCAGGGCCCCCTTCTTCCCCAGCACTCCTGCTGCCTTTACTGCCCCCTTGTGCCTTCTTGGGCCTTTTCCACTCACTTCTTGTGCCTTTTCCATTCACTTTTTCACCTTGTTTTTCACTAGTTTTTTCACTTGTTACTCTTGTTGCCATCTTGTTGCTGTCTGCTCTTGTGTCCACTTTCCTCTGTTCACCTCGTCTTGCCCTGCATCATCGCATGCACCCTACTGCCTCCTTATTGCCAATTTCCCTGTCTGCTTTTCCCTGTCTGCCATTTTTTAAACTTTCTCTGTCTTCTTTGCCATCTCTGTTATCTATTGCCTCACAGTCTCTTTAATTCATTCTGTCTCCTTTGACCTGTACTCCCCCTTCTCTCTTGCTCTCTGCCTGCTTTCCACCTTTTTCTCTCTCTCCTGCCTCCCTCACCCAGGACCTATTGAAAGGAGGCTGCAGAATGGCCGTGCAACAGATGCACACAGCAGGCGTGCCACCAGCGTTCCAAAAACAAGCTTGTGTGCACCTATCTCTGTCCTGACCACTCCCAGCACCAGGAACCCAGGCCTTATCACCACCCACCATGACTACACCAATGAGCTCAGAGCCATGAACCCTGGACGTGACAACAGCGACTGCTCAACTACCTCCCCTCAAACAACCAGAAGACCCTTCACCTTCAGATGCTACAACTTGGAGCTGCTAGCCTACATAGGACCCCCCACCACACTCACCTGGAAGACCAAGAACAACCCAGAAACAGTTTGATGCATCCTGCTAAATGCCCAATCCCTCTGCAAACACACCACAGAAATCTAGGACACCATCTCCTCCCTCTCCCCCGATGTGGCTGTCATCATTGAAACCTGGCTAATCCCCTCCTTGAACCCTGATATCGCCACTGCAACACCCAATGGCTATAAGAATATACACCAAGACCACAACAATAAAAAGAGCGGGGGCATCACCATCATCTTCATGAAAACCAATTGATGTATCGCCACCAACGACAAAATCACACCCCTTATGGAACACCTTAATTTCCAGGTACAAATTGACACCATGACATCAGTTAGAGGCATCCTCATGTACAGACCCCCAGGACCCCCACTGGCCTTCTGCAATGCCATCCCCAACATCATTGCACAACTAGCCATGAACTTCAACCACTACATCCTACTTGGAGGGCTCAACTTCCACATCAACAAAGTCAACTCTACCACTCTTCTCAAGAATATGAGCAAAATAGGCTTCACCCAAATGGTCATTGTACCCACACACAAAGTCGGAGACACACTCAACCCCCTCTTCACCTCCAGTGACAGAGTCATATTCAGTCATGTTACAGAACTCTCCTGGTCCGACGACAGCATCGTCCACCTCACCATCGCTGGGGCTCAACACACCACCACAAAGAACCACATAGCTGACTACCACAGCTGGAGCAAATTAACAGGAACACAGTGAAAGCAGGCCCTCACCTCATCCAAACCTAAATCCTCACCCAACCTTGACCAGGCCATCCTGAACTTCTCCACCAGGATCACAGAATATGCAGACAGAGTTGCCCCACTAAAATCAAACCAGATCCAATAAAGCCTCTAGACATGTCAGGTTGGACACCCCAGAGCTACCAAGCGCAGCTGCTACAAACTTGAAAAACAATGGTGATACACCAGAAATCCCTCCAGTAGATCCACCCACAAAGCAGTCCTCAGCAACTACCACTGACAAATCAAGGAAGCAAAGAGAATAGCTGTCATGACCCGCATTGACTCAGCAACCAACCGCCCAAAAGAACTCTTCCGAATAGTCACAAAATACTCCAAACAGTCACAGAAAACACCATTCACCCTTCCCAAGAACTCTGTGACACATTCTCAGACCATTTCCACAGCAAGATCACCAACATGTACAACAACTTCAACCCCAACCCTGAGTCTCTAACCTCAGCTCTCTCCCCCCCTCCCAGCACATACCAACAGAACAATCACTATGTAGTTACCGCTCACCACACAATCCCCCTCTGCCATCATGTTATCCATCCACTCTGGGGCATACTCCAACTTTACCCCCACCTGTTCAACCTTGGAAGCAACCTCATCAGCACAGAACTCACCAGTATCCTTAACACCTCCATCACCTCAGCAGTTTTTCCCGACAAATGGGAACATGCAGAAATCAGACCACTCCTGAAAAAACTTTAGCTGACCCTAATAAACTCAAATATTACAGACCCATCTTTCTTCTCTCCTACCCTGCCAAAGTACTCAACAAGGCAATCAATAAACAGCTCACAAACTACAGGGAAGAAAATAACTCACTGGACCTCTTCCAATCAGGTTTTCACTCCAACCACAGCACCGTGACCACACTCATCGCCGCCACGGATGACAGTAAAGCACTCCTTGTCCATGGGGAAATGACCGCCCTTATATTTCTTGACCTATTAGCCGCTTTTGACACCATCTCCCACCACACCCTCATCAGCAGGCTTAACAGCATCAGCATACAAGATGATGCCCTCAAATGGATCACCTCCTTCCTGACAGGATGCAGTCAGAGCATCCGACTACCTACCTTCATCTCTGGACCCAAGAACATCATTTATGGCATAACCCAAGGCTCATCCCTCAGCCCCATATTATTTAACACCTACATAATCCTCCTGACAAACACCTTCAGATCCCAGGGTCTCAACATCATCTCCTACGCAGACAATACTCAACTCATCTTCTCACTTACTGTAGACCCCTCCACCACTAGAACAAACCTCTGCAATACCATGACCAATGTAGCAGATTGGATTGAAACAAACTGTCTCAAACTCAACTCTGACAAGACAAAAGCCCTGATCTTTGGGAAAAACACTTCATTGTGGGACCATAGCTGGTGTCCAGCTGAACTCGAACCCATTCCCACACACAAAGACCATGTGCACAACTTTGACATCATCTTCAACAGCAAACTGACCATGAAGCAGCAGATCAAAGCAGTCACCTCCTCTTGCTTCCACACCTTCTTCATGCTCTGCAGAATCTTCCAATGGGTCCCAGCTAACGCTAGAAAACCTGTCACTCAGGCCCTCGTCACCAGTCTCATCGACTTTGGCAACACTCTCTATGCCCGCATCTCCTCCCAGTTCCTAAATAAACTTCAGACAATGCAGAACATCACAGACAGACTCATCCTGGACCTACCCAAATGCACCATATCACCCTCCACCACAGTGACCTCCACTGGCTTCCCATCCACAAGTGATGCCAAGCTCCTCGTGCATGCCTGTGAATTCCCAAAGTAATAAACTTAGACGTTTGGTCTAAGTTTTAGACCAAACGTCTAAGTTTACCTTTGTGAATCAGGCCCATAGCATACTGCCTTTAACAAGAGCTGTGAGTTGTATCTATATAATGGAAATGCTTTCTGATCCACAACAGTATAACCTATCAGTGAAAACACACAAAGGAAGAGCTACGAGGGGACCACATGAGCACCTAAATATCACTTCCTTCATAACAAGTTATAGCAAAAAGGAAGAATTATCACTAATAAAACAATATAGTAAGTAAGTAAAACTCTCATGAAGCACGAAATTGCTGAGGTGTCTTAGTGCTAGCGTTCTCCATGAAGTGTGAAGTTAACTAATTACTGAGCTTAAAAAAGCAATGTTTTAAGCATTTTTCTAAAAAAAGATGCTCTATTAAATTGAGATCTGAGAGCAAGTGGCATGGTGTTCCAGAGGTCTGCAAAGAGAAACTTCTCTCTCCCCATCTAGCTCTCTTTTTTGGGGGGACAGCCACCAGACTGGCAGTGCTGGACCTTAATTTATGAAAGGGGACATGCCAAGAAAAGATTTTTTGGGGGTACGATGGGCCTTCCCCAAGCAGAGCCTTATGAGCCATACAGCGAGCCTTAAATGTCACTCGTTCACAGATTGGCAACCAATGTAGGTCTCACAAATCTTTAGATATGAAATTATATTTGGGTACTTTAAGCAGCAATTGAACAGCCACATTTTGAACATTTTTTGAGCTTTAATTAAAATCATTTCTGGATCCCCAGCTTGAGGGCATTGCAATAGTCTATTCTAGATAATACTAAAGCTACAATGGCCTTTTTTTGCATTTCCAAAGGGATAAATTGAATCATTTTCCTTAGTACTCTAAGAAGATGGAAGCAGAAGGATATGACCTGATTAATTTGATTGGAAAACCAGAGCTAGTTAATTGAACAACACTCTTTCTGCACCAGACATGGAAGAGGTCCAATCTTAGAGGGACACAAAGACATGTTCCAAAACGAGGTATCAGAGCCAAAAAAGATGACCTATGTCTTTTCAGAGTACAGTTTTAAATAGTTCTCTTGCATCCAACCAGCAATATTAGCTAGACACCTTCTACATTTACAAACTACTTCAGCCACATCTGATGAGATGGACACCACGATATATGTGTTATCAGCACAGGCCACTGCCGCAAAGCAGTAGGACCTGATGAGTTTAGCCAAAGGGAGGACATACATGTTGAATAATGTGGGGTATAATGAGGAACCCTGCGGCACCCCACAATGGTAGAAAGAAAGGATCGAAGGCAAAATCACCAAGAGACACCCTTTGTTCTCTACCCGATAGAAAAGAATGGATGATAATGGCTGTACCCCAATCCGGATACTCTCTAGCCGGTTGACAAGAAGAGAATGGGTCACTCTGTCAAACATGACAGAGAGATTGAGAAGAACCAGCACAGCCCTACCTCCTCAGTCCACCTGCCTGTTCAGTGGCTGCTTCTAGTGCAGATTCTGTGCAGTGTAGCGACTGAATCCATGCAAAGAGGGATAATGGATATTATGCGTATCTAAAAATGATGTAAGATCCTCATTGAGTGCCTTCTCCAGAAGTTTAATGGGAAAAGGTAATCTGGATATAGGGCAATAGCTTTTATTGTCCTCAGGATCCAAAGAGGGTTTTTCAATAATTGGCAAATGGATGATCTCTTCCATTCCATTCTTGACCTATGGACAATATCCTATTGAGGAGTTCAGTAAGTTGCCTAATGACTGTTTTAGAGACCATGTGTAAAACAAAAGGTTGACATGGACCAGATGGTGAGCCTTATTTAGTAGGGTCAAGAAAACTGATGGTTCTCTCCTCAGTAAAAGGATAACACTAGCCAACACAATCTGACTACCTCCTAATTCCTTCCATGTTTTCTGAGGTGGTAACAAAAGGGGAGAAATATTTCCCGGACTATTAGTTACACAAGTTAAGGAGAATTCTTCATAGACACTATTCACCTTTTCCTGAAAAAACTCTGCCAGCTTATTACAAAATATTTGGGTAGGAACAAACAGTTACATATTATTGCAATTAGCAAGAGAGGTAACTGTATTAAAAGGTTCTTTAGTTGAGTCATTAGCTGCACAAATAATTTATGTAAGAAATCTGGATTTCTTCAAGATAAAATTTTCTTTATATTGTTCAATAACTAATTTATCTTTTTTATCTCATTGCAGTAGGCTATTCTCCACCTCCATTCTTGAGCTCTGCATTTCTGCTTAAGTGATTTTAATTCTGGCATGTACTGGGGGCAGAGGGATATTTTATAAAGCTTTTTTATTTTTTTCAGCTGCTAGCTTCTTAGCCGCATCCTCTAACCAACTTGTAAAGTTGGCCGTGGCCTTATCGATATTACAATCTGAAATCGGGCTACTACTCAAAAGCTCCTCAAGTTCTGAGATATCTATTCTACGCCACAAGCAAGATTTGATGACTTTGGATGAATTGCAATAATAATGGAATTGTGAGATTGAAGAAGATTGCCTTGTAATTATCCTAGATTAGAAGGCCAACTCTGTTAAAAGAGAGTGCAGAAATATTAGTAGAATGGCCATCCAATGTGTCGTTGGCAATATGAGTTGGCTGAGAGACTATCTGATGCAAGTCGATACTATGCAGACAGTCAATAAGGTGCTGCATGTTTGAATTCTCACTAAGCTCCAAATGAAAATTAAAATCCCCTAGGAGAGTGAAGTTAGACAACTCGAAATGTCCAAACGGACAATATAAAACTGGCCTTAGGGCCAGGTGGGCAATAAAGTAAAGGACCATTAAAAACAGTGGCATTGTTCAAGTTAAGAGTAAATAACAAGCTTTCAGTGTCCAGATGTGTGATGGGACTAAAAGGTACCTTAATATAGTTGTGATAAACCTCAGCCACCCATTCTCCCCGTTTCCCTTGCCTATCTACTCTGTGTACATCATACACTTCTGGAATGGCAGCTCTCAAATCAGGGTCTGATGAAAAGTCAGTCCAGGTTTCCAGTAGCAATACTAAATCAGGACAAAAGGACCCCATAAAGTCTGCAAATTCAAACTTATTCTTTTCTAGGGATCTCACATTTAATTACACACAGCTAAGAGGCCCCCATGGGCAGCTTAACCCTTGAGAACTGACTATGGAGTTAAAGAGAGCTTCCATGGGCCAAACATAATAGCAATTAAGGCATTTACATGTGCATTTACATTTACCCAATATGACAGAATTCCTAGGATAGGATTGAGAAACAGCAGCCTGGGGTTGTTTGAGGCGTTAATGAACAAACATGAAATTCTCAAATTGAGAATAGATCAGCAAGAAGCAGCACCACTGCATCCAAGCTGCCCCATTCACCACTTATCTCCTTTGCAAGTTACTCCTTAAATTGTCAGACGAAGAACAGAAGAAATGCAATCTCATATACGAGATGCATCTGAGAGGAAAGCTACCTCCAGATAAGAATATATGCATTGGGAATACCAACTGTCAACATTACATACATTTAGACACCTGCACTGTGAAGTAAAGAATTAGAGGTTGTTTCCAGAAGTAATTTCATATAAAGGGATGTGTTATATGGGGGGAAAATCAGGTTAATTTTATCTGCCTGAGGTTGGTATGGAAGTTATTACTATCCTTTGTTACACCCAGCATGTTCTCTGTTTAACATTTGCCTGAAGCAAGGCCTGGGACAAGCAAAGGAATGTTGAGGCAAGGGAGAATGTCCAATGGGTTTGTAACATGCACAGGCCTAGAGACAATAAAGCCACCACTATGGGTGTCTCATAATAGTCATAGGATAAATCAGTTGACAAGAATGATAGAGGACTTGTCAGATGACACCGCAGCTGCTGTATAAAATATCACAGATGAAATTACCACGAGGATGGTAGCTACGCAGAACAAGATATCGTTAAAAATGTTGCTCGCTAAGGAAGGCATAGTATGCCAGGAAGATGGCCAAAGGTTTTGTGAATACATACCGGTCAAGAAATACATAAGATTCATCGGACAAGTAAGGAAGCAGGAAAACATACAGGAAGGAGTATTATGGAATTCTCTATCTGCCGGGTTGGGCGGATGGGGAACATGGATATTGGAGGCAGTTTTGATGGGACTTGGTATCTAAATACTTTTTAGTATAATAATAACATTTGTGCCATGATATATCTCTAAAATGTATAGGTATCGGAGACATACAGTAGAGTCTCTAATTGAGCAGGAAACATGGAACATGATGGTCATTGAATGAATGACACTATTGAGAGTCAGAGGAGGGGATGTGGAATCCATTTGGTTCAGGTTCCATTTTGGGACACTCAATAGGAATGAGCATGCAGAAGGTGCACAGGCCTTTTGGCCGCTAAGTGAACTTGAATTGTCTGTACTTTTGCTGTACCCCAAGGGCCTGAGAAATGATGACGTTAAAAGTGTACGTGATAAGTTGTTGCTATGTTTCATTTATTGATGTCTTAAATAAATGTCCACATATGGCCAAAAGTCTTTTTTCTGATGAATGATTGGATAAATGATTGGAAAGTACCTACTGTTTCAACGCAAAACTGGCTTTCATTGGCTGTGTATCAGTTGAGCAATTAATGCAACATGTATTGTATTCTGTAAAACCCCATGTTGACTTCTGATACTTGGCTCCTCACAGGTGTTGAATGATAAAGATACATTGGAATCTCACTGTCTCGTGTTTTTATTATGTTAACCTTCTACCATGTTAGTGTTATGCTTATAGCATTGTGGCATGTCAGGTATTTAGGATATGATGTAAAAATAATTAGATTTAGTGACTCTATCCTACTGATCATCTTCCCTGATGCTTACAAGTAAGACACTGGTGGTCATTATAACCTTGGCGGTCATTTAACAAGACCGCTGAGGGACCGCCATGGGGAAGAAGTAGTGGCGGTTTGCCGCTCGGCCTATTATGACCGTTGGCAGCTCTCCGTCCTTTTACGGATGGAGAGCTGCCAACAGCCATACTGGGGTTGGGGGAGACCCCTATCAGTGCCAGGGAAGGAATTCCCTGGCACTGATAGTGCTTACAGCCATGGACTAAACCCGGAGGTATAGTGACAGCCGCTGGGCTGGAGACCCAGGTCTCCAGCCCGGCGGTCGTCTCCGCCCTGGCGGGCGGAACGGAGAACCGGCGGATGACCATGGCGGTAACCGCCATGGTCATAATACAAAAAAAACATCAAGCATGTGAATAATCTACAGAATTGTAGGAAAGTGTTAGCATACCTAGATAGACATAACATCAATATAGAACCCCTGTGTTAAAAATTGGGTCTCTAGTTGGCAGAGGTACGAACCCTGACCTAGTAGGGACCACAATCCTAGTCAGGGTAAGTCACAACACAATCTAAATTATTCCTTGCTCACTGTCTGGTAGTTTGGCACAGAGCAGGCAGTCTTAACTTAGAAGGCAATGTCTAAAGTATTTGTGCAATAACTCATTCAGTAAGATAGTGAAAACACCACAAAAGTACTCCACAGCAGCCTGGAATAATAGCTAATATTTATCTGAATAAAATAGGATCAGACCAAAACAACAAAAATCCAAAATGCACAAGTCAGGATATCACTATTTAAAGGGTTAGATGAGTTTCAATCCTTAAGAATCAGTGGTTTTGACCTTTGAACAAACAGTACCTGGGTGGAGCCAAAAATAACGACGCAGAGGGCTGCAGAGGAGGAGATGCTTCAGAAAGTAAAGAGATGTGTCGGTTTTTCTAGTGCAGCAAAGGTAATGCATAATTTCTTCACACATGGCAAGGTGACGCCTCAATTTCTGGAAGCGCAGCCTTGGTTCCTCACTGCATTGCAGGAATATTTTGAAACCCAGGGGTGATGGGTGGAAAATCCAAAATGAGTTGTGAAGAGACAACAGGTGGTGCACCGATCCAGAATTCCTTCCCTGGCACTGATAGAGGTCTCCCCCAGCAGGTGATGCAACCAGCTTCTGTGTCGATTCTGTAGGTGTTGCATCAGATTTTGCAGGAGCTATCCTCCTTAAGCAGCCAAGCTAGTCTTTTACCAGGGCGTTCTCCCTTACCACATTGTTGGTACGCAGGTTTCCTTAGGAAGGACACCGCCTGATCTGCCTCCTCCTGAAACTGGTGGAGCAGAATACTCATGTTATGTAAATAGCTGGCTTTAGACATTATGGAAGCCATGTTCTCTAGCACCTGAATATCATGCTCAATGCACTCTAGCTGTGATTGGATACTTTTAATAATCCCTGCTTGTTTTGATATAATTATCCCCCTGGTGTAGGCTTTAAATGTCTCCCATAACATGGAATATTGAACACAGATTGTACATTGTGGTGAAAGGATCTAGCATTGTGGCATGAATGTCATCCTTCAGTACCAGGTCTAGCAGGGAGTCAATTTTGAAGCTTCAGCGAAAGCTAGAGTTTCTGACTTCAAGCATGGAGAGTGCGAGTTCAACTGGCAAGTGGACAGTCGAGCATGCAGGGCATATTTTCTATGTCATGAATCCAAGTCCCATCTCCTGGGACATCTGCCAGTAGCCAATCTTCAAAGTGTACCATCTAGGAGGGGGATGGAAAGAGCGTGACCCCTAAGGTCCATGTCTAACTCTCCACCCATCTGCTAGGATCAGTCTGTCTATAGTGTCTGGCATTATGCAGCCCTTATTCTGGGATTGATCCAAGTCTGAACTCAATGCCAAATTGAGGTCTCCATGCCAAATGAGAAGTTCAATGCTGACAGAGTGTATCAGGTTAAATAGGCTGTCAAAAACATTGGGCCATCTACTTAGATGCATATGTGATAAGTACTGTAACCTTTTTGCTATAGAGGAGTCTTATCAGCATGAGATAATTACCATTCAAGTCTTTAATCTTTCTATGCAGTTTGTAGTCTATTCGGTTGCAGATTCCCACCCTCCTGGAATATGTATTGTAAGAGGAGAATTATCTGTACTGCCCCCATCTCCTCGCATACGTAACCGAGTGGCAGGGTGTTAGACCTGACACACTTAGGGTGGTCTTCCCCCAACTTTTTGGCTGCCTCCCTCATTTTTTCTGATTTCGTTTTTGCTGTTTTTAGGACTCTGTGCACATTAGCACTGCTGACCAGTGCTAAAGTGCATGTGCTCTCTGCCATAAACATAATAGCATTGGCTCCTACCCAATTGGCATATTTATTTTACCTATCTGCCCCTAGTAAAGTGCACTATATTTGCCCAGGGCCTGTAAATGAAATGTGCTACTAGTGGGCCTGCAGCACTGATTGTGCCACCCACATACGTATCCCTTCAACCATGTCCAAAGCCTGCCATTGAAAGGCCTGTGTATGCAGTTTCACTGCCACTTCGACTTGGCATTTAAAACTTATTGCAACGTGTTAAATTCCCCATTTTATTACATAAACATTACCTGTCTCCAAGCCACGTCTGGTCTGTGCTGGTTGACAGCTCACTTTGTACATTCCACCCAGACAGCCATAAATACAGGACGCTCAGGTGCATCTGCATTAATCTGCATAATAATGGGCCTTCCTGAGCAGGAAGGGTGGAAGGGCCCTCATCTACACTTCAAAGGCTAATGGCCTGCCCTCAAACAAAGGACTGATAACCCCCCCAGACCTTCATACAAAGGACAGATACCCCCCCTCAGATCTCCTGACAGACATGACTGGGTTGAAAGGGGAAGTGATGCACTTCAAAACCACTCTTTGAAGTTTTTCTCCACTTCAAAGGCACATTTGGGTACATATACTGGGTCTGTGACACCCTCAATCAGACACTTCTGGGCCTAAAATTGGACCTACAACTGGGCTCTGCAACAATTTGTGTGTGTGACTGACTTGGTAATATCTTATATTTTCTTTTACTTGTTTTCAACTGGTTTGAACTGGTTTTCGGAGTATACCCTTCTCTTTAACACAGTATACTGCTCTGTCTGTTTCCACCTTGTTTCGTACAAGTCCTCTGCTCACTGATATCTGGGGTAATTTCTTAATTTTTTATCGGGTGCTATGCGGGTGCCAAAAACCGTTGCTGAGACTGTTTTCTGGAAGGGATTGGGCCTGGTAGAGCCCTCCCCTCTTGGTTTTGGTGGTGGCCCTCTTGGGGGTAAAACAAGTCAGCAGGCTAGCTGCTGACCTGTGCTTACATGATGATTGGGTCCTCAGTACTTATACCGAGGGCGACGCGGCCGCACAGAGGGTGTGCGGCAGGCCCACCAAAGTCACGCCGAAGGCAAGCCCGTCTGCACCAGTCAGTGTCAGACCGGAGCCAGGGGTAGGAGGCTCTGCTCCTTTCAAGCAAACTTTGGCCCATTTTTTCTATTCTTCACAAGCCCTGTACACTTTACCTGAAAGACAGCAGTGCAAGGGATGTGTTCGGGCTGCCCCAGATAAGCTAGACGGGTGGAGTTGTGATTATTGTAATTGGACACCCGGGATGATGCCTTGCACCGACCCTATTTACACTCCTCAGCAGGATCTGTTAAGAAGCTGTAATAGGAAGAAGGACGCTAGTACCAAATTCAATTGACCTGTGCCCTGATTAATGCACGCTCCCTGGCCAAACATAAGACCAAAATAGAAGATATGATCCTTACCAAAACGTAGATTGCTTATTTATCACCGAAACCTGGGCCAAAGAAGATTCAGGCCCCGATTTCATAGCAGCCTCCCCACTTGGTTATACGTTCCTCAGATTTGATAGAATTAGGGGCGGAGGAGGTGGTTTAGCTATTATTTTTAAGTCAACAAACTGTTGTCATTGGGAAGCCATAAATGTTATGTCAGAAATTTGTGAGGGTATCTACTTTAAGATTCATCAGAAAAACATTGTGCTTTTTGAGGGCCTGTTGATTTATCAGCCTCCATGACCAAAAACTACCTTTTTTGAGCACCGGCCAGCCATAATTGAGCCTATTACTATGACCTCCAAGTGCACTGTCATGGGAGACTTTAACATTCAACTTGAATATACTCAGGACCACCAAATTGGTGAGTTTCTGAACCTCATGGCAAACTTTGAATGGAAGCTTAAGGTCACATCAGCCACTCATCAGTCTGGCCATTTATTGGATGGGATATTTGCTCGACATGATAAATGTGCCCTCTTGGAGAATAGGGCCCTTGAATGGACAAACCACCATCTCCTCACCTTTAGGTTGACAAAATTTCTGTCCCTATTTCATCCATCCACTTGCCTAAATCCCATTAGACACTGGAATAGTATAAAGGAACAGAAACTTAGCCCTAGGCTGGGAAACAGCAAAGAAGGTACCTTTGTCGGCTATTGACAGATTTAATTTTGGGGTCAAAATAGCTATTGACCATCTGGCCCCTCTAAGGATACCCCGCCTCCAGGTCGAGAAAAAAGCTAGCTGTCCCTGGTATACTAAAGATCTCAAGAGCCTTCCAAGAAAATACCACCAAGAAGAATGGAGGTGGAAATTAGAGCCAAATCCAAATGAAAAAGAAAAGCTCAGATCTGTGCTCAGTGTCTACAAAGAAGCGATAAATAAAGGTAAAACTGAGTTTTATTTACGCAAAATGAAGGAAGCTAAAAATGTTCCTAGAGAACTTTTTAAGAGTGGTAGGCTCTCTCACTGCTCCCTCTTGAAAAGAAAGTTACTAAAATTCAAGCTAGCTTTGCTCAGTTTTTGCGGGTACTAGACCTCTATGACCATCTAAATCATGGGTACTCACAAACATTTGCTCAGGGGCCGCACTGTTTGGTCTGTGATGTGACCGAGGGCCGCATTGATTCCAGCACTGTGGCGGTCGGAGGGCTGGGGGTGGGGAGAGGTAGTGGTAAAGTGGTTGTAGAGAAGCGTATACATCTAGTGTCTGAATTGCACAACGTGAAACCAGAAACAGGTACAAATTCCGGCTTCTCCACTTAACCAAATTGTGTGATCCTAGGCAAATGTTTTATTTCACTTTACCTCCTTTATTCCTTTTTCTTCATCATCACATATAAAGACCTTGAAATACCTCATCAGAATGTATGCTGTATAAAACTTTGTGTCTGATTTAAGAAACTATAATGTTGTTCATGTATAATAGAAACCCAGGCCTCCCAAAGAATTCACATAACAACTCACTTGCATCTTAGTTCACAATTCACATTGTTGTCAGGGTCTTGAGCGGAGGGGGGAATGATAGTTTCTATATTCTTGTTTGAAAACTATCACTTTAAAAAAAAATGCTTCTCAATGCAGTGATAGCATCTTGTGTACTAAGGTGAAGCGGTTCTGCAGGTTAATGAAATCCACTTTTTAAATGTCAGTTAGATCATACTTTTGTACATTTGCTGCAAAATGTCTTTAACAATAAAGGTGTTTCTAAAGTTAAGAGGTCCTGGACACCCTAGTTACTCCCTTTCTTGAACTTCAAATACCCTCCAAATACATACTTTCCTGTTTCTTTAACATTTTGTTTGTGCTAGTGCGAGTCGAATAAACAGCAGCACAGTGCTGCTGTTGACCTGGGGGCCGCATGTAAATGTCAGAAGGGCCGCATGCGGCCCCCGGGCCGTACTTTGAGTATCACTGATCTAAATAGTTCAGTAAGCAATGACTCTCCTAGGCTTACTAACTTCCAGCCTTTGCGGATGGAAAGGATTAAAGAGCTTATGAGGAGGATTAAGTCATGTTCTCCCATCGATCCCTTCCCTCGTCATATTTTGCAGCTCGCTCCAGAGTTAGTGTCCTCGGCCCTTGTGCCGGTGTATCAGGAAACTCTGAATATCAGAGAATTTCCTCCATCATGGAAGGAAGTGATTGTTGTTCCTTTGAGAAAGAAACCTGGTGGAGCGGTGAACGATCTAAAAATTCTTCAGCCTATTGCCCTGCTGTCTTTCCTGGCTAACATTTTCGAAAACATCTTGTTACAGAATTAACCCACTTTTACAAGACTCAGGCAGCTTGGAACTCTCCCAGCACAGCTTTAGGAAAGCCCACAGTACCGAATCTGCCCTCATTACCACCTCAGATACTATTCGTAGACTATTTAATGTTGGAGATGGAGCTATTTTAGTGCTACTGGATTTATCTGCCGCTTTTGATGCCATCTTGCCACACATAATGGCACAACGTCTCCACAAGCAGGGGACAGAGGAAAATCTCTGAGTATTTTGAAGTTCTTGCTAGGCAAAAGATCTACCATAGTAAGCTGTGGTGACTTTAGAGCTTCCCCATATCAATTACCTTGTGGAGTCCCACAGGGCTCTTCCCTTATCCCTACTTTGTTTAATTTTTACGTTGTCCCAGGAGCCAGACTCATCCGGTCATTTGGCTTTTTAGCCACCACTTATGCGGATGACACTCAACTAATTATTCCCATGAACAAGATCTGGAAGGAAGCAGCAGACAGATTCTATTGTTGCATGAGTGAGATCAATAAATGGATGGGCCATAACTGGCTCAAAATGAATGGTGAGAAAATGGAAATTCTTCTCTTTGGCTCTAGCAGGGAATTGTGGAGCTCATGTTGGTGGCAGCCATCTTGCGGTGACCTGCCTGTCCCCATAGCCTCTACCAGAAATCTGGGGATCATGTTCGACAACTCTCTGTCCTTCAAGTCCCAAGTAAACTCCACCATCAAAACTTGTTTTTGGATTCTTAAAATCTTGAGGAAGATGTTCCCTTACCTACAGAAGGAGCTCAGAATTACTGTGTGCCTTGCCATGGTAATCTCCAAACTGGACTACTGTAATGCCCTGATGCTAAACATTGATAAAGACTCTCTAAGCAAATTGCAGCTGATTCAGAATTCTGCTGCCCATCTGATATTAGATCTACCCTGTTCAGCCTCTGCTAGCGGCTGTCTGAAGCAGTTACATTGGCTATCTGTCGGGAAGCGCATTACTTTTAAGATTCTTTGTTTAGCGCACAAGGCCTTTCACTCGGTAGGGTCTGAATACCTTTGTTCCTCTTTACGATGGTATGTACCGGGTCAGCAGCTTAGATCAGGAGGACTCCACTTGATCCATGTCCCTGATGGTCATAATGCCAGATGAGTTGATAAAGCTTTTGTAGTAGCAGCTGCTAAACATTGGAACACTCTACCCTTGTCTATTAGGAAGGAACATAACTGTATGGCCTTTAGGAAGCAGTTGAAAACCTGGCTATTTCCACATTAGTTCTAGCTATTTCTTTTAGGAGCTCCCTGTTCCTTCTCCGTGAGTTCCTTGTCACTCTCCTTTGTTGCTGCTTAGGGCTTCGATGCTACAGCCAGAATGCGCTCTACAAATACAAATACAAAATACAAATATTCTGTCAGAGGGACTGCCATGCTGCCCCGAGGACTCATCTGGACATTTTTTCTGGAAGGACTGCTCCAGATCACAGGTGAGGGTGGGGAAGGTCGATTCTCATAGTTTTAATGTTTAGAGAATCATGATTTTATTAAAGACAAGGAGGCTACCATTATGCATTAATCCTTAATTCACTACTTCCAAGCAGCCTCTTTAAAGTTCCATATTAGAATCAAATATGGTAACAGAAACAAAAAGAAATTTCAGTCCTTAAAACTCCACAACACTTCACACTCTACTCTGTTGGTGCAGTTCTGAATAGCCAAACAATCTTTTGTAACTTCTGCACACTTATCCTCAATTTTTCTACAAGAAATATATCAGCAAAATTTAAGATTACATGTGTTATAATGAGTAAGACATACCTAAACATTTGTTAACATTGGCCTCAATTTAAACAGTGAAAATATTTCTAAACAAAGTAATTGTAATGAAAGAGAAAAATATTTGTTCAATTATTCCATTTCCCTCTCTTTTTTTTCTGCAAGTGTCGGGAGGGCGGGATAATGCTAGCCTCCTTGTCTTTAATAAAACTACAGTTCTCTAAATATTACAGCTATGAGAATCAACATTTTATGGCAAGGAAGGAGGCTAGCATTATGCATGTTTAAAGCTACTTCACACCGAGCTAGAGACATGCTCTAGAGCCGTGGTACTTAAAGTAAGTCCCGCAGGCCGACAGCGGCCCCACTGACCTACCTTGGCCCGCTTGTCAGCAAACACTACAATGGCGGCCGTAAACATAAAAGAGGGCTGCTGGAGCATGCACGATAGCGGTTTCATTGCGCATGCTCCTACGGCCCTCTTCTATGCTTACCGGTGATATCACGAGACTGGCCACTGGCGGGAAGCCAATGCCCCTTAAAAGTCAGCGCTCGCAGTTAACTTTTACGGGACTTTTTTGTCCACTTCCTGCCACCTAGTTTTCGCCTGCTGCCAGGTGCTGCCACCTGGCCAGTAAGTGCATTTTGTTTCAATGGGTGGGAGGGGGGTGTCTTTTAAATTTTTTTGGGGTGGTTTGGAGTGAAGCTAGGGTTTTGGGATTTTGGGGGTGATTCTTACCTTGGCGGGCGGCGGAGGCCGCCTGCCAAAGTACCCCCGCCAGAACACCGCACCGCGGTCGTAAGACCGCTGCGGTGATTCTGGGTTTTCCACTGGGCTGGCGGGCGACCGGTGGAAAACAACCTTCCCACGAGGACGCCGGCTCCGAATGGAGCCGGCGGAGTGGGAAGGTGCGACGGGTGCAGTAGCACCTGTCGCGAATTTCAGTGTCTGCTGAGCAGACACTGAAATTCTTTGTGGGGCCCTCTTACGGGGGCCCCTGCAGTGCCCATGCCATTGCCCATTGCAGTGCCCATGCCCCTGCAGTGCCCATTGGCATGGGCACTGCAGGGGCCCCCAGGGGCCCCACGACACCCCATACCGCCATCCTGTTCCTGGCGGCAGAGCCGCCAGGAACAGGATGGCGGTATGGGGTGTCAGAATCCCCATGGTGGCGCAGCGAGCTGCGCCGCCATGGAGGATTCTTTTGGGCAGCGGAAAACCGTCGGGAGACCGCCGGTTTTCCTCTTCTGACCGCGGCCAAACCGCCGCGGTCAGAATGCCCTGCGGGGCACCGCCAGCCTGTTGGCGGTGCTCCCGCCAACCCTGGCCCCGGCGGTCCATGACCGCCGGGGTCAGAATGACCCCCTTTGTGTGCCAGCAGGGGAGAGGTAGGAAAAGTGTCTCTCCAATTTTGGCGAGGATCGGTCGGGTTCCAATGTTATCCTATGGCCGCGGTTTGGCATGTTTTTGGGGGGCTGTTTTAGGGGGTTGGAGTGGAGCTAGGGTGATGGGTCTTCTGTGAGGGATGGCTAGGGGTGTCATTGAGTAGTGTGAAGCACTGAAAAGATTGCATGGCATGAAGCGATACATCTGGTGTATTACAGGTAACTCAAGTGCCTCACTGTTACTTCTGCATAAATACATCCTTTGGCCCCTGTCCTCCTGCCAGCTCCTGTCCATGCTTCTCTTCCAGGGACATCTGCACCAATGTTCATTATCTCATTCGGGTGTAAGGTACTATCATCTGATCATAGATGTAATCTATTTCCAAAACACTAGTTGCAAACAGTGGCGTAAATGACAACCGCCACCTCCCCCCCAAACAAAGAAAAATCCCTCTGCAATCATATGCGAGCCAAATGAAGCACACTGGAACTTTATCTTGGTAACTTTATAAAATATAGCAGGCAAATATGTAGTGCCTTCGTTCAGCAGCCTGACAACTTGGTCTACATCGCATTTCCTCCGTTTTGTTTGTGTAGCCTGCTATTTTTTTAAACTCACACAACTTTTTTTTTTTTACTTTAACTATTAGATTGTAAGGGTTTTGCAGAATTTCCTTTCCACAAGGATCTTATATTCTGTCGTAGAAAAATGAGTCGGTTCCAGAAGCTAGCTGGATATATCTAGAATTTTATCTATCCACTTAGAAATAGAGACTGAACTTATGTGTATATGTATAGTAGCATTAATAACCATTGGTGTGACCCTGTAGCAGAACTGAAATGTGTGTTGCCTCTAGGCCACTATCACAGTACTTGCTGACCGCAGTTAAAGGCGTCTTTAGACATTGTACTTGGCTGTATGTCCTAGTTTTTGGAGGAAAACCATATTGGATACGGACCAAGGAGGTTAGACTACACTAGTTTATTTTTCAGTAAAATATTGTAGTGGACAGTGGTCGGCCAGGTTCTATTTTGAACTTCTTTAGACAATTATGTTCATGGATATTTATGCTGTTGGACACTGTATTGTTCTGCTGTCTGTTGTTGGTCGATTGCTCAGATTCAAGTGATTATTATAATTCCTCGCATCTTTCCCACTAAGCAGTTTTGGTGCCATTCCATGTGCACGTTGGCCCAATATGTTTAAGTGCCTTATTCAGAATGGTTGCCATGTATATTGTGGAGAGGATTTAGATGTGTTGTTGAGGGGGGGTCAAAATGATTTGACAACAATAAACCTTAGAAAACCAATGAATGTCCAGAAACCTTAAAAGATCCACCTTTCAATAGGAAAAAGAAGAGTTATTTTCAAATCTGAAACTTATGTGGAGTTTATTGTTCAATGTTATACCATCAATAAAACATGAAGAGATAATACAGGTGTTGAGGTTGTTCTACAAACTCCTTTAACATCACTGAAAAAAGGATCATCAACATCCTGTTGGACCCGGCCCTTTTTACAGGATCATCCCCATGCCATGCCTCTTAAGATTACTATTGTGTGATAATAAAAATGTTTTTCAAAATGTCCTCTTTGTAGGTTTGTAGTTTATATCTGGCTTCAAAATACAGCATTGTCGAGCAATGTTTTGAAAAAGGGGGGGGTGAATGTGCCCCGCTATTAGCCCCGCCCACGACCCTGCCCCCTACCCACTGGCCCTTCAGTGCGGCCCTTGGCCACAAATCATACTGCAATTTTGGCCCCTGAGAAAAAGTTTGTGAGTACCCATGCTCTAGAGGTTTGAAGTAAAATTTCCTGAATACCTCAGAATTAGACCAGTCTGCTGCCTTTAACATCTTCTCCAATCTACCTCCTTCATAAAAAAACCTGAGAGGACATAGTGGGCCTCATTATGACCCTGGCGGGCGGCGGAGGCCGCCCGCCAGGATGCCGCCCTCCAAAATACCGCGCCGCGGTCAAAAGACCGCGGCGGGTATTACAAGTTTTCCCCTGGGCTGGCGGGCGGTTGCTGAAAAACCGCCCGCCAGCCCAGGGGAAAACGACCTTCCCACGAGGATGCCGGCTCGTAATCGAGCCGGCGGAGTGGGAAGGTGCGACGGGTGCAGTGGCACCCGTCGCGTATTTCAGTGTCTGCCTTGCAGACACTGAAATACTTTGCGGGGCCCTCTTACGGGGGCCCGTGCCGTGCCCATGCCATTGGCATGGGTACGGCATGGGCCCCCAGGGGCCCCGCGACCCCCCCTACCGCCATCCTTGCTGAAAAACCGCCCGCCAGCCCAGGGGAAAACGACCTTCCCACGAGGATGCCGGCTCGTAATCGAGCCGGCGGAGTGGGAAGGTGCGACGGGTGCAGTGGCACCCGTCGCGTATTTCAGTGTCTGCAAGGCAGACACTGAAATACTTTGCGGGCCCTCTTACGGGGGCCCGTGCCGTGCCCATGCCATTGGCATGGGCACGGCACGGGCCCCCAGGGGCCCCGCGACCCCCCCTACCGCCATCCTGTTCATGGCGGCTTTCCCGCCATGAACAGGATGGCGGTAGGGGGGGTCAGAATCCTCATTGCTGCGGAGCGCGCTCCGCAGCCATGGAGGATTCACACGAGCAGCGGAAAGTCAGCGGGAGACCGCTGACTTTCCGCTTCTGACCGCGGCTGAACCGCCGCGGTCAGAATGCTCGTTGGAGCACCGCCAGCCTGTTGGCGGTGCTCCCGTGGTCGGTGGCCCTGGCGGCCACCGGCCGCCAGGGTCAGAATGACCCTCAGTGTCTCTTAAAGAATAAAATTTAAATATTTCCACATCCACACCTGTTTTTTTCATTACATTCTTCACCCATCAAGCAATGGTCGCTACTGAAACAGCTCTACAAGGTTTCGCATATGAAATCAATAATTGAGTGACAGCATCCATTCTAATCTCCTCCATCCTTTTTTCAGATTCTCACATACATTAAACTACACAAAATTGTGGTTTCTCCTCAAAATATGGATAACGCTCTGACTTTGACATGCTTTAAGTTCTCATATATATTTCAAATAAAACTCTCCCTGGTTGATAAACCCTACCCTTCAAATCTAATGCCTGAACATCAGAAACTCTTCTAAACGAAACTAAAAATAATGAATTTGCTAACTTCCATGATCATTCTCTCAGATCTAACTACCTATTTGAGGGCCATCTTTCAAATAAAATAAGAAGCAAATTCACATCCCATAACTTATCATATCTTGACTTTGGTGGTCTCTTCAAATGAATACCCTTCCTAAGTCTACTGCACTCTTGCCTACAGATAAGCCCTGCACTAAAGAATGCCTTGATGCAAAAGATGATCCATTACATTTTAGGCTAATCCTTTATCATACGGGATCCAGATTCCGTTCCAAGCACCAACATGGCAAAATTTTCCATGCTCCCCTATATTTTTTCTTTGTACCTAGAGACTCATCAAGGAGTTCTAAAGCCTTAACTAAAAGCCCCCTGAATCTTTCTGATCTCCTAATATCCTCCAAACTATACAGTTGAAAGCACCGTCTTCCACAAGAGGATGTTCTTCTCCATCTAAACCTACCAACATTCCTTTATGACGTTCTATTAGGAGTGATACCTCTACTGCCATTTCCAAACCTGTTGAAAAACAAATTTGAGTATTCCAGAAAGGGGTTACTAGAATTATTTGGCAACTCTGTCTCCTCACACGCAGTAAAACCCTCTGAATGAAAGAAAAAGGTGTGAATGCATAACCCTTCATGTCTGTCCAATCCTGTGTAAAAGCATCTACTGCCAATGCCTCTGGATCTGGACGTCAACTGAAAGAAACTCCCTTTTGGGTAGTCAAACATGGAGCAAATAGGTTTATCTCTATTGGCCATAGAGAATGTTCTATCTACTTGAAAATGTCCTCCCTGTTTAACATCCTTTCACTCTAATCCCTTATGAGGCATGAATTCCAATCTGCAATTGAATTCTCCTTCTCTGGCAATTACTGAGCCAACAATGTTATCTCTTTTTCCTGACAAAACTCTCATAGCTCCTTAGCTCTCTTTGTTTCCACCCAACTTGTTTATATACAATACTGCTGTCACATTGTCCATCCTCAGTAGTACTAAACAACCTTGTAATGTTTCTCTGAAACTCTTCCAGGCAAAAACTCCAGCTTTCATCTCTAAACAATTGATGTGTTCTTCTTTCTCTGACAAATTCCACCTTCTTCCTGCCTCCTGACCTTTGCACATTGCACCCCAACAAAAGGTGCTTGCATCTGTCTGTACTACATAATCTGAAACTGGCCTAAACACTGTTCTCCCATTCCATGCTCCAAGTTTTCCAAACACCAGGTCAACTCCTCCCTCGCATCTTCTGGCATCTTGTCCCCATACCATATGCCCTTTGATAAACCTGAAGCCTTCAACCTCTGAGAGCCCTGTAATTTAAAGGTCCTGGGAATATTGCCTGAATCGAGGAAGACAAGAGTCCTATCACATAAGCTACATCTCTCAAAGTAACATCCTGTTTTATGTGTAATTGTTTCACTTTTCTTTTTCTCAATTTTACCTTCCTGTCTGGTAACCTGAGCTGCACCCTTGATGTGTCCACAATGAAACCCAAAAATTATAATTGCTGTTTTGCTTCCAAACTTGATTTCTCCAGATTCACCATGAAACCCAGTCTCTCTAAATATTCCTTCACCATTTGCAATTCTCTAAATTTCCCTTGTCCTGGTTCACAATGACAATATCGTCTAGATAAATAATCATTCACACCTTGTTCTCTCAATAAACCCACAACGGGTTTTAACATTTTTGTAAGGCACTATGGGTCAGACGAAAGACCAAAAGGAAGACATCTGAACTGGTAAAGAATTCAATTCCATATGAATTGTAGACATTTTTTACTTCGTTTTTCTATTGGGATAGTAAAATAAGCATCTTTCAAATCTAGTTTCACCATCCAATCATTCCCCTGTAAAGTGTCTCTCAGCATGTGTACCCCTCCATTTTTAAATTATGGTAAGTCACATATGGATTCACCTGACAAAGGTTGATCACCGTCTCCAACATTTGTCCTTCTTTTTTACTAAGAATAACGTGCTTACGAAACATCTTTCCTCTTCCTTTATCAGAATTATAGCATGTTTCTATAACATTTGATTTATTTCCTCTCTTACAACTTTTTCCTGTTCCTCCTTAAATTGACGTTCTCTTGGCTCTCTGTCCTGATATAGAGTACTGTCAAACTCTATTTTTAAACCACTTACAGTAGTCAATACCCAACTGTCTTGTGCTAGGTCTTCCCACTCTTTCCTAAAAATTGACAACCTTCCTCCCACCTTCAAATGGAAAACAACAGAAGTAATCTCCATACTCAACTGAAGAGGAGGACTATTGTCCTCTCCCTCTTGATGATCTGCCTTTGCTTCCTCTACCCCTTTGTGGGTAGAAATTTGATGTTGCTTCACTTCCTCTATAATACGTTCTTCTAAATCCAACATGTATCTTCTAATAACCTTGGCCGAAAGGTTGCCCTCTTCTTCCAGCCCTTTGATATAAACTATTTGCTTAAAATGCTTACGTATTGAGCTTTGTCCAAAGCTGTGAATGTTGCTACAAATTTCCCTAAAGATTTTACCATACCTTCTCCAAAAAGACCTTTAGTATCTGTGACGGGCCGTTGTTGTCAGGCCCGTCCGAGGAGGCGGCATGTACTGACGCTGCCACCTCCAACCCGGAAATAGAAAGCGTGGAGCCCAATCCCTTGGAACTTCCGGGGCCAAGAGGGTGGAGACAACCGGTTTGCGCGCCCGAGAACGGACAAAAACAGAAAAACCTGGCTGATAGGAGAGAGAGAGAGGAAGGAGCAGGAGTGACAGTAAAAGAAGACGGACAACTGTTCCAGCGACCGGAGACGATCCAGGAATCAAGCGGCTTCGGGAAACTGACGGACAATGACCCCAAGGGATCTACAGCTCCGACAGCGTGGCCAAACCAGGTGCGTCCATATTACAGCTAAGGGAAAGATAAGGGAGGTTGGGGGGGGAAATGGGAGAAACATAACGGGTGAAACCGGGGGGGGGGGAATAAACGAGGACTACACATAGAAAGGGCAAACAAGGGAATAGAAACAAAGCCAACAGAGAAGAGGAAGAGCATATGAGAGACCGAAAACATTAAAAGGAGGTCCGAGAGAGAGAGAAAGGAAAAGGGGACCAGTAAAGATAGAGAAGAAGGTTGTACAAAGAGGTTAAAGGGAAAACAAACAACCCAGTATAACAGGAAGATCTGAAGAGATAGAGAAAGACAGGAGGGTATCTCAGGAGCAGGCAACGAGAAACGGATAAGAGGAACAGGAGACAGAGGGAGAAGAAAACAAAGGAAGCCCACCAGAAAGCTGAGATAGAAAAGAGGAAAAAGGAGTAAGACAGAGAACAGGGAAGAACAAGAAAAATAGAAAAGCGACTTACCAATGCTTTATCTTGTCTTTCCCCACATGCTCCTCCTCGGAGCCCTGAAAGAAGGAGGGAAAAGAAAAGAGACCTGAAGTCTAGCTGATGACAAAAGAAGAGTGAACAGTACAGACTATTTAACTTGTGCCCCAAACCACAACAAAAAACAATAATAAAACTCACTTGAACTCATACCCTGCTGTTTTTGTGTCCTCACTGACATACCCAGTCACAGTATCTTCACCACTTTCCTTTTTGGCTAATTCACTCAATTTAGGGCTGATTCTGAACAAAACTGCTTTCTTTCTGCCACAAGGCTTGCATTGGCATTTCCCAGGAAACAAATGGCCCTCTGACTCCAACCTTTGAGGTGTTCCAGATTCTATCTCCTCCATTAATATGTGTTTCCTCAACTAAATCAAATATACAGGTTAAAGGACCCAAAACATCTAATAGCTTATCCTCATACTGTTTCAGCGAGTGTTCCAGACCTTTCCTTGGATCTCTTCCAAACTTGAATAAATAAATAATAAATTCTGAATCCAAATTAGGGCTCATCGTGACCCTTTCAGCAATAATAGGCCTAGAACCCTCTCCCCTCATAATGTTTTTCTCTTCTTTTTCCAAGGGCTTCCTTAACTTACTTTTGACATATTCTGCTACATGACCCTCAGACCACCAATCAGAACTCCTTGGATGTCTTATTCTTTTAGGATCAAACATTTTTTGACCTAAATGGTCTTTCTGATTTTTTTTTATTTTTTTCTGTATGAAAAACTCACTATTTCAATACTTTGAATCAGTTACAATATCTCCTTCTTCATACTCCATATCGAAAACATATTCATCATATTCAGGATTGGTCTATTTTCCTCTGATAACATGACTGAATTCACATGCAGGGTTGAACTGCACTAAATTTGTGCTGTTTTGGGACACCTTCTCTTGAGAGTCGCGTTGGACCCCATACTTTGAAGATACTGAGACCTCCTCAACCTTTAAGTGTTTCTTTTTTTCGCATACACTTTCCACCTGGACCTTAATTAGAAGAATTCTCTTCCTCAGACAAGGTCCAATACTCTTCTTCATCATATTGTCCCTTTCTCTTCTTATTTTTAAGATATTACATAGTGTTTCTTTTACACTCTCCTTTAACTCTTGTCTAATTAATTCTCTCATTCTTTCTTTCTGTATGTTAGTTTCTTTACGTGTCTCTTCCATTCTTAAAAATGATTCTTATTAATAATATATTTTACTATAATAATTGTCTTAAACACTTTAAATAACCTCAAAGCACTGTAAAAACCTCACTGACCAGCTTTGTATTTCCCCAAGAATAGTCTGTTTTTCAAAAGACGTGTCAAAAATTCACTAATGTGTCTTCAACTGAAACCTGTATTGCACACTTACCATCTAAGCCGTGTACATTAAATACTTACCGATCTCTCATAAAACAGAAAAGAAACAACATGAAGCTTACAAAAGCATCTTATTTCTACATTTTGAGAATTAATGCTTTGCATGTAAGCACTCATAAATACTCACGTTCTTCCGAAATAAATTTACGATGTGAGAATAAAACGCTCATGCGTTATTTAAACAACGTAGGACATACAGATTTAGCCCCTCATTACAACCCTGGTGGTCGGTGATAAAGCAGCGGTAATACCGCTAACAGGTCGGCGGTAAAAAAATGGAATTATGACCACGGCAAAAACCGCCAACACAGACAGCCACTTTAACATACCGACTGCCACGGCGGTAGCAAGAAGCACTGCGGCGGTAACCGCCAGGCAGAAGACAATGTACCGCCCACACTACTACAACAAGCCAATCCGCCAGCTTTTCCGGGACAGTACCAACGCCATCAAAAACACTGCAGAAACAGTACATAGAAGGGAAATGACTCACCTCTGGACACTCAAGGAAGAACCACCACGCCATGGATCCCGAACTACAGGTGTTACCCATGCTGGTTTACTTCCACCTACACCAGGAATACCAATGTGGTGAAGACGACCACGGTGAGTAATGCACCTAGCACACAAGGGAGAGGGGGGAGGAAAAAGAGAATGACACACACATGCAACACGTAACACCCCCACCCCCACCCCAACACCATACACATAAACAGATGCAACAACATTACATATCCACCCTGTACCCCTCAGGAATAACACAAGGACAAAAGGAAGTGAGTAAAGTCAGTGTAATAATATAAAGTTCTAGAAATACGTCCACAAAGCACAAAACAGTAACTACAATATATACAAATGGAGGGACACTGCCCAGTCCATAATGTCTGTGGGCCACAGGGCCATATCACATAGGCCAAGGCCTCACTTGACTCCTGCCTCAATATGGAGAGAACACTGCTGGGGCATAAGGTCGAAAATACACAGGCACCTCAGGGGGAAGGGGAAGGGGGGCACCTCAGCCGGAAGATGGTACAACACCACTACTCCTGGAGGGGGTCACATGCCCAGCACTCTGTCCTGGGGAGTGCAAAGCCATAGCCTATCTAGTGGATGGTCTGCCCACTGCTTGATCCTGGGGAGTGCAAAGCCACAGTCTCTCAAGCGGGTGGTTTGCCCACTGCTTGGTCCTGGGGAGTGCAAAGCCACAGTCTCTCTAGTGGGTGGTCTTCCCACTGCTTGATCTTGGGGAGTGCAAAGCCACAGTCTCTTTAGTGGGTGGTTTGCCCACTGTTTGGTCCAGGGAAGTTCAAAGCCACAGTCTCTCAAGTGGGTGGTTTGCCCACTGTTCGGTCCTGGGGAGTGCAAAGCCACAGTCTCTCAAGTGGGTGGTTTGCCCACTGCTTGGTCCTGGGGAGTGCAAAGCCAGTTTCTCTAGTTGATGGTTTGCCCACTGCTTGGTCCTGGGGAGTACAAGGCCACAGTCTCTCAAGTGGATGGCTTCTCCAGAGGTTCTGGAGGGGGCTTTATGCCCAGTGTGCTTCATCCTGGCAAGGAGGGGGTGAGTGTATGCCTTCTTCCACTGGTTCTGAGGTGGCCATGTGCCCAGTGTGCTTCATCCTGGCAAGGAGGGGGAGAATGGATGCCTTCTTCCACTGGTTCTGGAGGGGGCCTTGTGCCCAGTTTGCTTCATCCTGGCAAGGAGGGGGTGAGTGGATGCCTTCTTCCACTGGTCTTGATGCAGATACTGGATGGTACAAGGTCACAGTCTCTCACCTGGGTGTCACACCTACAGTTGTTGCAGGGGCCTTGATGCACCACAGCCCATGTAGTCACAACTACACACTGCTTCCTGGTGCTCAGTGGAGGCAGCTGCGGGCCTGGAAGCAGTGCTGTCAGTGGTGGGGGAGGCTCCAGCCCTTCCCCTACAGCCTCGGAGAGCCGCTCACTGGGGCTGCTGCTGCTGGCAGTGGTGATGCTGGCGCTGCAGGTGGCGGTGCTGGCAGTGGTGCAGGTGGCAGTGCTGGTTGCGGTGCAGCCTGTGGAGGGGGGAGGCTCCAGCCCATCCCTTGCAACCTCTGATGGCTGTAGTACCATGGCTGGTGTTGTTTGCTCAGATGTTGCTCCAGCACCAGGCTCCATATCCATCCTGCCTGCGATGTCTATGCCTTTGTCATTAACCTTGGCAGCTGGTGGTCCCTTCCTGCCCTTGGTAGCTGGTGGCCCCTTCTTACCTTTGCCAGCTGGTAGTGCCTCCTTGCTTATGCCAGCTGGTGGTGCCTCCTTGCTTTTGTCAGCTGGTGGTGCCTCCTTGCTTTTGCCAGCTGGTGGTGCCTCCTTGCCAGCTGGTTCTCTCGTTTTGGATTTGCCAGCTGGTGCTCCCTTTTTGCCCTTGGCAGCTAGTGCAGGAACACTGGCTGTGTGGACGGGTGTCTTCACAGAGCCTCTCACAACTGCAGTGGCTGCAGAAATTACAGTGGCCTGGCTGAGGTGCTAGCCTGGGTCCTGACCACCCTGACCCGAAGTGAAGGACGGGGGGTGAGGGGCAGGGAATAGGTCAAGGGTGGAGAGGAAAAGCTTTTTAGGGACACTGGGGCTCGAAGGGTTGTGAGTGGAGGAAGAGGGAGTAGTGGTAGGAGGTGTCTGTATGCTGTGTTTGGGTGCAGGTGCATGGGCTGGATGCTGTTGTGAGGTGGATGGCTGTTGGGTGTCTGAGTGCTTGCGTTTGTGCACTTTGGGAGGAGGGGGAAGATACACAGTGGGAGAGGACCCAGGGGACGTGTGAATGGATGTGGGGGTGATGACTGCCATTGAGGGGCGTGTACTGATAGGCGTGATGGTGATGGGGTAGTGGATGAGGATGTAGTGCCTGCAGGTGTAAGTGGAGACGCTACTGGGAGGAAGGTGGACGACGAGGAGGAGCGGGACACAGTGGAGGTAGTGGATGTTGGTGTGTCTGCATCTGGATGGTGCTTGTGTGAATGCCTGTGGGAAGAAGTGTGGTGCTTGTATTTGCCTGAGCCACTTCTGTGTGTTGATTTGGGTGCATGCTGGTCTGATGTGTGCTTGGGATAGGTTGGGATTGAGGGGAATGGGACTGTGTAGAGGAAGTTGGAGGGGGGAGGCTAGAGACAGGGACAATGGCTGCCATCAGGGAGTTGGCCAGAGCCTGGAATGACTGGCTCCCAATGCCAGAGCCTGGAATGTTGGGCTGCCACGCCAGAGTGAATGCCCTCCAGGAATGCATTTGTTTGTTGCAAATGCCCTGCCAGACCCTGGATGGCATTCACTATGGTTGACTGCCCAACAGAGATGGAGCACAGGAGGTCAATAGACTCCTCACTTAGGGCAGCAGGGCTGACTGGGGCAGGGCCTGAGGTGCCTGTGGCAAAGGAGATGCCCACCCTCATGGATGAGCGGGCACGGGAAACACGCTGAGGGGCAGCTCGAAGGGCGGTGCTGATACGGGGGTGGCGGCTGTACCTCTAGTAGGGGTGGCCACAGAGGTGTCCGCCACCCCAGGGAGCTTCCATCGGAGGAGACATCGCTGTCTGAACTGTCCCTTCCAGTCTCCACCGTGGTGCTCCCCTCGTCCTCCGTCCCACTGGTGCCCTCACCGTCGGTAGATTCGGCCGCATGGGCCATGTGGGATGCAGCTCCCTCCATCGCCGGTGTCTCTGCTCCTCTGCCAGGTGATGCTAATGCACACAAGGACAGGGTGACAAAACAAAAAGGTGGGGAAGAGACAGAGGATACACTTGGTCAGTGCCAGCAACAACACCACTGTTGATGTACACAACACACAGGAAACAGCCCTATGCACTAGACCATGCACTACCAGTTACAATGCTAGTCACCAGGCCATGGAGTACAATGCCTAACGCCAATAGCAGCACACCTGAAACCCACAGGACCCTGCCCAGTAGGAGATGCCCACTAGCATATTTGGGGCTGGAGTGCATCAGAGCCTTCCTAACATGGGACCTACTGTAAAGATTAGTTCTTTAGAAGTTCATTCTTTATTCACAGGTTTTTCTTTATTAAGATTCAAGAAATCCTGACACCTTCAGCACAGCCACTGATCCAACCTCCCTTCTCTCCGCTCTCCTTCCACGTCCTCCCATTCCATTCTTGACCTCAGCATCACCTCATCACATTCCAAATTCTAAGAGAAACATGTCCCAAGAAATAATGGAAGGTGACATCATTACACACCTCCCCCCTTTAAATATAACAGGAAAAAAAAAAATTGAACTTTGTTTTACGGAACTAAACAACCATACGCAATAATATCTAATGTTATAAGCATATTAACGATTAATTTTACAAATGCGTCCCATACTCCATGTGGAGCCATTTTCTAAGATCACAACATTTTTTCTGACATCCTGTACAAGTTGGGGAGGAGAATATTTGCTTTCTCCTTTCACAATAATCCCACTCTTCCTCACTGCCACCCAGTCTCCCTTCTGAATATTGCAACGTTTAGTACACATTCTTCTGTTATATTGTAAAGCACTTTTCTCCTGGAATTTCTCGACCCTAGCTTTTATAGACTCCCTGTCGACCATCACTTTCCGATTGCCTTTTAACCACACAGGACATTCCAATACTCCAGGCTCCCTACCCTTTAATGATACAAAAGGTGATACTCCTGTTGTAGAATGGGGAGTGGTGCGATACGTCCACATCTTTTTATTTAATTCTCTTTTCCAAGGAACTTGGTTGGCCAAGGATAATTGGATGTTATCCATGATCAATTGATTTATTCTTTCCACTAAACCATTGTCTTGTGGATGGAAAAGAGCTACTTTTTCATGCCTGATTCCGACTCTTCGTAGGTAGTCAATCATCTCAGATGATACAAATTGTACACCATTGTCAGACACTATGGACTTAGGAATTCCCTCTTCCAAGAACACCTCTTCAAAGAACACAATAACCTCCATAGTTCTCACATGATCCACCACCTTGGTGATAAACCACTTGGAGTGGCAATCAATCAGCACAAGTTTGTACCTACACTTCGCACCTAACTTGAATACTAGTCCAATGAAATCCACTGCCAACTTCTCCCAAGGCCCACTTGGAAACTTTACAGGTGCTAGGGGAGCATGTCTTAATACCTTGGTCTTATCACTATTGGCACATGCAAAACAATCCTTCACCACATCTTCAACATGTCTATCCATCTCTGGCCACCAAAACGATTGTCTCACCTTTCTCTTCATCATACCCCTACCAAGATGTCCCTGATGCGTGATCTCTATAATGTTTTTCCTTATGACAGCAGGAGGAACAAGCTGATCACTCCTCTGTAATCTCCCATTAACTATACTTAACTGATCTTTGACTTTGAGATATCCAACCAGGTCACCATAGTTGTGCTCGCCGTCATCCCTCCAACCATTTACCACCTTTTCCTTCACAATCTTCAGGACAGGATCAGTAGTCACAGCATCTTCCCATTCCTGAGCCGTTATAGCCAACTCACCCAAAACGGTCCCTATAGTATCTTCCACTCCATCCTCTACAAACTCCCCATCATTCACGGGCACTCTAGAAAGATAATCTGCAACAACATTCTTACTCCCTTTCACAAATTCCACCACGAAATTGTAGCTCAACACCGATCATAACCATTTAGAAATTCGTGGCGTAACGCTACCTTCAAGTCCACGACCTCCCTTGAAAATATACGTTGATGGTTTGTGATCTGTCCTCAGTTTAAAGGGCAAACCCCATAAGTAGAATTTAAAATGGTTAATTCCCCAACAACACGCCAGGGCCTCTCTTTCAATTACAGAATATGAGATCTCAGCACCTTGCAGCCTTCTAGACGCAAAACCAATTATGCGTTCCTCACCCTCCTTAACCTGTGTCAATACTGCTCCCATACCCATATTGCTAGCATCGGTGGTTAAAAAGGTTTTGGCATTTACATCGAATATACCCAGAGTGGGAACTTTCAAGATACAGTCTTTCAATTTTTGGAAGGAACTTTTACAACTCTCATCCCACTTGTACGTTACACTTTTTTTCATGAACATTCTTAGTGGTTCAACAATCTCGGTAAAGTTTTTCACAAATTTTGAGCAATATTCAGCGAGCCCCAGAAATGACCTCAACTCATCTTTTGAACTGGGTTCAGGTGCATGTTCAATTGCAGATACTATGCTCTTTTTGGGCCTGATACCCTCCTTACTTATGGTGTGTCCTAAATACGTCACCTCCTGTTTCCGAATTTGACATTTTTCTTTTTTAATCGGTAGTCCATTCTCTTTTAACCTGTGCATCACTTCCATAAATAAAAGGTCGTGATCAGATTCACTCTCGCCCACAATCAGTATGTCATCCTGAAAACATAATATCTTAGTCAAGTCACCAAAGATTCGCTCCATCATCCTTTGAAATACCGCAGAAGCAGAGGCAAGCCCAAAGGGCATCCTCTTATACCGGAAGGCCCACAACGGAGTCACAAAGGATGTCAAATGTCGCGAATCTGTATGTAGGTTTATCTGGTGGTACGCAGAAGACATATCTAAGACAGTGAACACATTCCCTTTTGCTCTTACTGACAACATTTCTGCAATGTTAGGCAATGGTTGCCGGTCGACCCATATGCACCTATTGAGATCTCTAAGATCTATACATAAACAAATCTTACCACCCTCCTTTGGTGCTACCACCACCGGAGCTAACCACTCCGAAGATTCTATGGGTTCAATGATGTCCTCTTTCAACAGTTTTTCCAACTCTTGCTTTAAAGGTTCCCTCATTAAATTCGGAATATTTCTTACTCTATGAACCACAGGCGTGGCGTCCTTTTTCAATATGATTTTATGAGAAAATCCTTTTAGAAAACCTAATTTTCCGGAAAAAACCTCTGGAAACTTATCAATCAAGCTATGTTGCAATGACTCAGACACCACTCCAATGTCCGCATCCTTGGTAAGTAATACCGGTTCCTTTGCGTTGGGATTTAAAATTATGCCAAGGTCTTTTTGATGACGCCAACCCAGCAGATTTGTTCCATAGTCTGTGATATATACTTTTCCATGAATGACCCTTCCTTTGAAAGAGATCGACATCCAGCACATTCCGACAATCTCAATTCTCTTTCCAGCATAACCTACAGCTTTTATGTCAGGAACTGATAAGTCCTTATCTGCTGGGTCCATCCATTCGGAATCATACACTTCTCTAGATATGAGAGTAAACAAACTTCCCGAATCCACTAGAAGTCTAACCCATACATTGTCCAACAATATTTGGGCATGAGGCTTCTCTAGTATATCTGTACTTTCCCTTTTTACCACTTGAACTGACGCTCCATCGCAGTCGCCAGGAACCACTTCTTCATTTACAGTCAAAATTATGTTTTCCATTGTCTCACACACATCTTGAACTTCCTGTATGCTTTTGCTTCCTGCATTGTGCTTTAATCTACAAACTTTGGCAAAATGTCCCCTCTTACCACAAGTACGGCAAATAACATTTCTAGCAGCACATGTTCTACTGGAGGCTATGTGCCCAGGGGCGTCACAACAGTAGCATTTTATTACTCTCCATTCCTGTGCTCTACGTTTCTCCTCAGTATTTACTTTCATTGTTTCAGAATTCTTAGTCGGCTTGCTCCACTCCATTTTAACACGCAGATCATCTTTCTTTCTGATTTCTGTTATAATTCCTGGTTCCATCTCCTTAGGAACTTCTTCCATTTCTTTTAACCACACAGCTGCATGCTCCATCCCTTTAGCAATTTGTATAGCTTCCTCCAAATTCGGATCTTTCACTAGTAATTTCTCCCGTATTCTTTTATCATGTGCACACCTCACTATTTGGTCCCTTATCAGAGAATCTAATAATTGATGAAACTCACAAGATAATGCTAGACCTCTCAAACTTGCCACATACGACGCAATTTCTTCATCTTTCCGTTGTACCCTTGAAAAAAAAGTTGTGGCTTTGCAATACAAGATTAGTTTTTGGCGTGAATTGTTCATCGAGCATTTGTACAGACATGTCAAAGATATTAGTAGGTTGCCCATGTCCCATTCCCAGAGATACCTCTGGTAAGTTTTCGTATATCCTTCTGCCCTCAATGCCAAGATGATGCAACAAGATAGCTTGTCGCCTTGGGGGAGCATACCGGTCACTACCTATCGCTAACATATAGGTATCCACTGCTTCCAGGGAATAGGTGGGTCCCCAGGAGTTGCCAGGAACGGTGGAGGTGCAGATATACTTTGGTCTCCCATTTCTCCTGCTAGTATATATATCCTTTATTTCCTTTTTTTTTTTTTTTAACTTAAAATTAATTCATACTGTACTATACATTAACTATACTTATTTTAATTACTTATTTTACACTTCTTTATTTATTTATTTATTTTTCTCTTCTTCCATTGCAGCTTTAAATGTAGTCCTTCTCTATCATTTCTTATTTTATAGTCCTTTCTTAGTTTCTTTTATTGCCAAACGTAGTCCTTCTTCAGTGTCCTCAATTGCCTCTGTATCCGGGTTGAGAAGGATCGTTATAATCGCTTGTCGCGTCAGGAGCGTCGGATAAGGTTTCTTTATAAAGGTATTTTGGAAATCAATTTGTTTATGCAGCGCGTTAAACGAAGCGTGCGCAATTCACTGCACTCGTGCGAGTTCCACTTGCTGTCGAACGTACACACGCGATGCCGTAGTCACAAACACCATGATAGGCAGCGCGTGTGGAGCGCCCTCGATAAAGTACCGTTGAGGATTTGAAAACAATTATGTTTTCACGCGCAGTAAACGTGCTATGAAAATTCAAAGGACAGTTCTTTAAAAGTCATAAATTATAATTTGAAGTCCAGTTTCTATTTTATCCGAAAGGAACTGTTACCTTCGGGTTCCGGTAGATCACAATGAATCCAGGATTGAAGGTGTCCTTAATCTGTCTCCTGCACAGGTCACTTGTAATCTTCAGGCACCTCGTCGCCAATGTAAAGATTAGTTCTTTAGAAGTTCATTGTTTAGTCACAGGTTTTTCTTTATAAAGATTCAAGAAATCCTGACACCTTCAGCACAGCCACTGATCCAACCTCCCTTCTCTCCGCTCTCCTTCCACGTCCTCCCATTCCATTCTTGACCTCAGCATCACCTCATCACATTCCAAATTCTAAGGGAAGCATGTCCCAAGAAATAATGGAAGGTGACATCATTACACCTACCCTGCCATGTTCGTCCTGACCTAGGTGCACCCACAGGCCTACATCCCCCACCCAGATAACACCTCACCACGTGCAATTTTCAGAATATGAAACTGTACTCATCCCCTTGTGGCTGCTGTGATGCCTTCAAGCACCCATCCAACTCCGGATAGGCCACCGCCAGGATGCAGAACATCCGGGGGCGTCAGGGTTCGACAGGCACCTCTTCCTTGTTGGGAGGCCATCCCCAGCTGGGCCTCCGCCGTCTTCCTTGCCCAGCGGCGCAGGTCCTCCCACCGTTTTCGACAGTGGGTGCTCTGCCTGTCAAAGACCCTCAGGGTCCGCATGTCCTTGGAGATGGCATGCCAAATACAATTTTTCTGATGGCCACTGACCTGCAGACAATGATACATAGGAAATGGGATCAGCCATACCTGCCGGTCTGTTACACTCATGGCCCACCATATCCCTCCCATCCCCTTACGCACAGACATTGACCACCATACATGCAGCACTCTGCCCAGGACCCCTCAGCCACACCCCCCTTACATGAGGCTTGCACACACAGCACTCCCTGCATTCAAGCCCCATGCATCGTGCTCACAGTGTACTCACCTGTCGGTCTGGAGGACCATAAAGTAAATGGTACTGGGTTAGGACCCCATACACTAGTCTCTCTAACTCCTTTGAAGTGAAGGCAGAGGCCCTTTACCCAGACACTCGAGGCATGGTCGCTTCCAGACACAGGTCACAGCAGCACTTGCTGTGTAGGTGCTCTCCTGTTGAAGGTCAGGTAGCAAGTGAGTGAACAGATAGAAAATGGTGGTCACTTCCGCGGCGGTGCGTACTGTCACTGCCGGCGTACATCACCATTGGCTACTGGAACCCTTAGGGCCCAATGGTAACCAATGAGGTTTTGCACGGCGGTCCTCGACCACCTCCCACAATGGCGCACAACGTCAGTGGAATTACCTCATTTCCACTTGTCCCTCCACACAGGTCAGCGGCCACCATTTCAGGGGGAACAGGCCATGGCACCTAACTGCGTCACAGCAGACATAGGTACATTTACTGGACTACACGTTAACATAATGTTTCTGTCACAACATGCAAGGCATTTTACCATGAGGATATGTTTGAATATAACCATCTGCTCTCTGTTTTTCACCCTAGAGTTCAACTGTTGAGGATTAATAGGAGATGGAGACATACCCCCGTGAACAGACCCTTGGTGGACCTGGCAACAATGGAGGATAGGCACATTATCCTCACCTACAGACTTGATAGGGCCACAATCACAGAGCTGTGTGCCCAATTGAAGCCAGACCTGATCTCAGCTATCCATCACCCCACTGGGATCCCCCCCTCTTGTGCAAGTCCTATCAGTGCTCCATTTCTTGTCAAGTGGCTCCTTCCAAGCGACTGTGGCCATGGCAGCAGGGATATCAAAGCCAATGTTCTCAATAGTACTGACCAGAGTGTTGTCTGCCCTGATGAACACATGCGCAGCTACATCGTTTCCCACCAGGTGGAGGATTTGGCCACAGTGAAGGCTGACTTCTTTGTAATGGGACATATCCCGAACATCATTGGTGCTAGTCATGGTATACATATTGCCTTTGTTTCCCCCCCCGGAGAAATGAACAGGTGTACAGAAATCGAAAGAGCTTTCACTCTATGAATGTGCAGATAGTGTACCTGGCGGACCAGTACATCTCCCATGTCAATGCAAAGTATCCTAGGTCTCTGCATGATATCTATATCCTGAGGAATAGCAGCATCCCACATGTGATGGCTTTACTCCAGAGGCACAGGGTGTGGCTAATAGGTGAGCCCATGGTCCCCACCCAGTGTATGTTGGTATATGGGTGCGGGGTTGGCCCTAAGGGTGAGAGTCTGGCTAACAGGTATCCCTCGATATTTGCAGGTGACTCTGGTTATCCCAACCTCTCATGGCTACTGACTCCAGTGAGGAATGCAAGGACAAGGGCAGAGGAATGTTACAATGAGGCACATGGGTGAACAAGGAGGATAATTGAGCGCACTTTTGGCCTCCCGAAGGCCAGGTTCAGGTGCCTCCATCTGACAGGTGGATCCCTGTGCTACTCACCCAAGAAGGTCTGCCAGATTATCGTTACATGTTGCATATTGCACAACCTAACCTTGAGACGCCAGGTGCCTTTTCTGCAGGAGGATGTGGCTGGAGATGGTTGTGTGGCAGCGGTGGAACCTGTGGACAGTGATGAAGAGGAGTCAGGGAAGAGGATGTGGACATCAAAACAACTATAATACAACAGTACTTCCAGTGACACACAGGTAAGACACTGTAACCTCACCTTCCATTGCTGTTTTGTAAAGTGAATTTTCTCTGGCTAGCTGCTGTTCCCACTGCAAAGGCGATTGTTGTATCCTTTAACATGTCTATTTGCAGATATTTGTGCCCTCCTGTGGCTCCTGGTGTATTGACTGCAGCACATTACAGGTCATACCTATGTATACATCACTGTACTGTCTATTTGCAATGTCTACAGATTGTTAAACAACTACATCCTTAAATCATTTGACATACTCCATACTTGTTTTTTCCAAGGTGGTTTATTTCAGTGCTGAGAAGTAAATGGGGATGTACAATGGGCTTGGGTGATGGTGGAGGAAAGTCCAGGATAGAGTCCAGTCTATTGGTATCACAGGTACATTATCCAAGGAGGCATAGGAAGGGGAGCAATGGCAGTTGAAGGTGGGCAGGGTGACAGAGTGGAACACAAGGGTGACAATCAGGAGAGTCTTATTTCCTGGCGTGGGTCTTGGCAATGTTCTCTGGCTTCTGCCTGGATCGTAGGGACCGTTTGCGGGGTGGTTCTCCTTCTGCAGGGGGAGGGGTGCTGGTGGTCTGTTGGTCCTCTGGTGGGGCCTCCTGTTTACTAGCGTCAGCGGAGGTGGAGGGCTGTTCATCGGTGTGGCAAGTGTCAGGGGCATGTTGGTGTGTCACTGCCTCCCTCATGATGTTGGCCATGTCTGTCAGCACCCCTGCAATGGTGACCAGGGTGGTGTGGATGTCCCTCAGGTCCTCCCTGATCCCCAGGTACTGTCCCTCCTGCAGCCGCTGGGTCTCCTGCAACTTGGCCAGTATAGGGCCCATGGTCTCCTGGGAATGGTGGTATGCTCCCAGGATGTTGGTGAGTGCCTTGTGGAGAGTCAGTTCCCTGGGCCTGTCCTCCCCCTGTCGCACAGCAGTCCTCACAGCTTCCCTTTTGTCCTGTGCCTCTGTCCCCTGAACCTTGTGCCCACTGCCACTGACCTCAGGTACCTGATCGGTCCTGTGTTTGTGGGGTTGCCAAAGGTCCCTGTAGTGGTGGACACACTGCTGGTTGACGTGTCCTGGGGACAGTGGCATGGGCCACCTTGGTGGGTGCTGTGGTGGTGTTTCCTGAGGGGGGAGGCTCTGTGGTGGGATGGGACTGTGCCTGGTTAACCGACTGTCCAGAGGTCCCTGATGGGCCAGGTTGGTCATCCTGATCCTCGCGTGCAGAGCTGCTGTAATCTCTGTGGGCCTCTTCTGTGGGGGGACTGGATGTTGCTGGCACCTCTTCTCCGCTGATGTTGTGTGGGGGTCCTGTGGGGATGTAAATGCAGTGTTATTATTTCTGCGTGTGACAATGTTGTGCATGGGTATGTTTCCCTCTATGGTTGATATTACCAAAGCAGCTTTGGCTTGTGTGAGTTGTTATTTGGTTGGCTAAGTGATTGTCAAAAGTGTGCATGCTGTGGTGATGGGTGTCCATGCAGGGCTGTGAGTGGTGTCCATGCATTGTTGTTGCATGCAGTGCTGGGTACTGGTATGGGTGGGTTGTGATGGTGGGGTGTATGTGAGGTGGTGGGGTGAGGGTAGGGGTGGAGGTATGTGATGGCATGCAGGTAGGGGGGTGATAGTAATAGAGATTTGACTTACCAGAGTCCAGTCATCCTGCTACTCATGCCAGGCCCTCAGGATGCATGATTGCCAAAACGTGCTCCTCCCATGTTGTTAGTTGTGAAGAAGGAGTTGGGGGGTCCACCGTCAGTCCTCTTTACAGCTATCTGGTGTCCTGCTGCAATGGAACGTACCTTCCCCTGTAGGTCGTTCCACCTCTTCCTGATGTCATCCCTTTTTTTTTGATTGATTAATCCTTTGTTCTGGGGTATTGTCCCATGGCGTTGACCCTGTCCACGATCCTCCACCATAGCTCCATCTTCCTTGCAATGGATGTCTGCTGCACCTGTGATCCGAATAGCTGTAGCTTTACCCGGATGATTTCCTCCACCATGACCATTAGCTCCTCCTCTGAGAACCTGGGGTGTCTTTGTGGTGCCATGGGTGTAGCCATGGGTGTACTGTGAGTGGTGTGTGTGAGGGTGTGTGGGGTGATGTGTTGGGGTGTGTGCTGTGAGGTGTGTGGATGGTGTATGGGTGATGGTGTTCTGTGGCTCTGGTTCTGTGGGTGCTCCTGGTGTTTGTCTCTCTCTGTTTTAAATTGTTTGTAGTGGTGAAGGGTTGTGGGTAGTTTGGGTGTGTGTTTTATAGTGGTTTGTGGGTGTGGGTGTGGTGCATGTATGTATGTATGTGTGTCAGGTGTGTGTAGTTTGAATTGTCCAATGTGGTGGTGTTAGTGTGTGTGTATTTTGATCACGGCGGTATGTACCGCCAATGGTTTACCCTTGTTGAATGTCCACCACGGTGATTCATGGGTCCTAATGTTGTGGGCGTAGCTCTGTTGGTGTAACGGTGTGGGTTTTGGTACCGCCAGTTGATCACTGACCTTTGGTCTGGCGGACTTGTTTGTGTGTCTGTATAGTGGTGGGTTTCTATGTGTGGGTCATAATATGGGTAGCGGTGTACCGCCGCAGTATTTTGGCAGCAGTCATCATGCCGGCAAGCGGCACTTACCACCAATGTCACAATGAGGGCCTTAGTCTTTCTGTTAACCTCATAAATCACATACTTAAAATATTATAATTTCATTTTTTTCCACCCAAAATTAACTCTACTACTCTAACAAAGATCCCATAAATTGGGGTCTGATAGATCTACCTTAACAACACTATATTAATAAATTAACCATTATAATGCAACAATAAATATATATATTAAACTTTTAACTGACACAATATGTAAGATATACTTATCTGGTCAGGAGCAGCAAACAAAAGAGAAAGAATGTGGAGTGTTGGGGAGTTTTATGGACTGAAAGTTTTTTTGTTTATGTTGTCATATTTGATTCTAATCTGGAGCTTTAAAGGGCTGCTTGGAAGCAGTGAATAGAGGATTAATGCATGATGCTACTGTTAGACCTGCCAGCCTTAGGTTGGTCACCCCTAACTTTTTGCCTGCCTTCCTCCACTTTTTGGACACTGTTTTTGCTGGTTTTAGAACTCTGCACATTTTACCACTGCTAACCAGTGCTAAACTACATATGCTCTCTCCCTTAAAACATGGTGGCATTGGTTCATACCCAATTGACTTACTTAATCTACTTGTACGTCTCCAGTACAGTGCACTACATGTGCCCAGGGCCTGTAGATTAAATTATACTAGTGGGCCTGCAGCACTGATTGCGCCACACACGTAAGTAGCCCCTTAACCATGCCTCATGTCTGCCATTGCAAGGCCTGTGTGTGCAGCTTCACTGCCACTTCGACTTGGCATTTAAAAGCACTTGCCAAGCCTTAAACTCCCATTTTTCTACATATAAGTCACCCCTAAGGTAGGCTCTAGGTAACCCATATGCAGGGTGCTATGTAGGTAAAAGGCAGGACATATACCTGTGTAGTTTATCTGTCCTGGTAGTGTAGAACTCCTAAATTCCCTTCACACTGCTGTGAGGCCTGCTCCTTTCATAGGCTAACATCAGGGCTACCCTCAAATGCTGTTTGAGTGGTGGTTTCTGATCTGAAACGAGTAACAAGGTCATATTTAGTATGGCCAGAATGATAATACAAAATCCTGCTGACTGGTGAAGTTGGATTTAATATTACTATTTTAGAAATGCCACTTTTAGAAAGTGAGCATTTCTCCACACCTACATCCTTCTGTGCCTTACAATTCACATCGTGCTAGGTTACTTGACAGCTCACTTGTGCACTTCACCCAGACAACCCCAAACACAGGATGCTCAGTCACACCTGAACACATCCGCATACTGAATGGGTCCTCCTGGGCTGGGAAGGTGGAGGGCCTAACACTTACATATAAAAGGACAGTGGCCTGCCCTCACACAAAGGACTGCAAACCCCCTACTGGGACCCTGGCAAACAAGATGGAATTGAAAGGGGACCTGGTGCACTTCTAAGCCACGTTTTGAAGTCTCCCCCACTTCAAAGGCACATTTGGGTATTTAAACAGTGCCTCTGACCCTACCAACTAAGCCACTGGACAAGATACCACTGGTGCAGAAACTCTGAACCAAACCCTGAACCTCCCAAGAGGAACTGCCTGGCTGCCCAAAGGACTCACCTGACTGCTGCCCTGCTGTTGCTCTGCTGCCTTGCCACCCTCTGGCTTTGCTGAGAAGTGCTCTCCAAGGGCTTGGATAGAGTTTGCCTCCTGTTCCTTGAAGTCTCAGGACGAAAAAGACATCCTCCTGCAAAGAACTCCTTGTGTGGCAAAAATGCGATGCACAGCCTGCCAAAAACAACGCACAGCCTGCATTGCAGTGGGAAAATCACTGCACGCCAAACCAAAATGACGCAGCCCGGCTCCCCGAGAGGAGTTCAATGCAGCACCAGTGTTGTGACCAGAACTTCGACGCACGGCCAACTGGATAGACCCATAGCTGAGCCAGAATGATGCAGCCCGACTTCCTCCGAGATGAATCGACGCAGCACCTGCTGTGTAACTGAAATTTCCCTGCATCGCCCACCAGATTGACGCAGCTCCTGTGACTTCGTCCTGCATGCCCAGGATTTCTTCACATCGTCCCTGGGGCATCCGAAAACCCCGCAACCTGAAGAAGATCCAAGTCAGCACGCTAGAAATCGACGCAAAGCCTTCCCTGTGTGAAAAATTATTGACACATCGTCTGTGTGCGCTGAAGAAACTGATGCACACCTCCCCGTTTTCCACGCATCTCCTCTTCTGTGACCCCTAGCTGATAATTCCGAGAAAAAACAGGTACTTTGTGCCTGCAAGAGACACTTGTTGCTGTTGTGTAGGCTCTCATTATTCTAATGAGACTACTGGATTTTGAGCAGCAGAATCATCCGCGGTGTGGGAGACTGCGTCTAACCCATTGCGGGTGACACCTGTCGCTCTAATCCTGGTGTTTGCTCCAGCTAACTAGCAGTGCCTCATCCCTACCATAGGATAGTGATGATTGGGCAGCCGGGGGCATGACATAGTAGGCTTCTCAGGGAAGTCGTGGTCACTCAGGTCGCATCTGGTTCTCTCATCTACAACTTAGTCTCATATATAAATGGCAAACAGAAGCAGTATATGTTTCAATGGAGAGTTTAATAAAACAACTGCATCTTAGATAGCAAAGCGTGAGCTGCAATAACCAGGATAACACAACATGACAATATAAGAATTGTGATGAGAAGAGTGAAGCATAAAAACAACGCTATCATATTGTCACTATAATCAATGGACTATTTCCTAACTAGGTATAGCTTGATCACAGCATGTTAAGCTCTAATTCTGCCTTTCACGTTCCCCTGGGAAGACATCAACCCCCATACCTGAGCAAAGGCCTGTGGTGTGCGTTAGCATCTGTAGCGAAGCATTCAGCAATCAGCATACAGTTGTGATTCCCTGGCTGGAATCTCCCTCTAATGTGTAAGGGACAAGGAAGTGTTTATATAATAGCACAGCTGATGATCTGAGAAAATGTCCCTACGTAAGGATGTGTATTTTCTACGAATATTGGAGACTAAACTTCTACCACATTCACCGGCAATGTACCGAACTGTAGCCTTGAATGAAGCACAGAGTGATCAAGAATGTCTTAATTAAGAACAGAGTGCTGGCCTAAGAAAAAACAGTTAGATAGGTGAAAATAAAACAAGACCGTAAAAATGGTTATTGTAATAATAATAATGCAAAGCTGAGTAAAATATATCTAGGTTAAAGTGCACAGCGGTCTAGTGTGTTAAAATAACGTGCATGGAGCTGTAACTAAAATGGCTACTCAACATTGCTTTTTAAAGACTAAAGACTCTTTTTATCATTCTCTGAAGTGATATCTCAACATGTACTTATCAAATATTCATCATTTTGACTTGCATTTAACCAGATAAATATTCTATTATTTCTAAACACTGTGTGGTGTATTTTTGTGGTGTTTGTAGGAGGCTGGCCTGGCTTATAGTGGGTACCAGATGGTACTTACACCTTGTGCCAGGTCCAGTTATCCCTTACTAGTAGATTAGTAGTGTTCTAGCAGTTTAGGCTGATAGAGGTAGCTACAGCAGAGCAGCTTAGGCTGAACTAGGAGATATGCAAAGCTCCTACTATACCACATATCATATAGCACTATATCATAAGAATCACAATACTCAGAGTTACTAAAAATAAAGGTACTTTATTTTAGTGACAATGTGCCAAAAAATTTCTCAGAGGATATACTCCCTTAGGAGGTAAGTAAAATACACAAAATATACACACAAACCAAAATCAGGTAAGTAAACAGTTAGAAAAGTAGTGCAAACACTGTAGAATACAATAGGATGCAATAGGCTTAGGGACAACACAAACCATATACTAAGAAAGTGGAATGCGAACCACTTAGGGACCCCAGGTCTAGTTTAGTGTGTAGAGGGTCGCTGGGAGTGTAAGAAAACACTAACAGTGCCCAAGATACCCTACCCTAAGACCCTGAAATGTAGGAGTAAAGTTACCCCACTTCCCCAGAAACACACTAAAGTCGTGATGGGAGATTCTGCAAAGACCACAACCAACTGCAAAGCACTGAAGACCGATTCCTGAACCTGAGGACCTGTAAAGGAAGGGGACCAAGTCCAAGAGTCACAAAAGTGTCCAAGGGGGGCAGGAGCCCACTAAACCCCGGATGAAGGTGCAAAATGGCTGCCTCTGGGTGGAAGAAGCTGAAGATTCTGCAACAACGGAAGATGCCAGGAACTTCTCCTTTGCAAAGAAGATGTCCTACTGCGTTCTGGAGGATGCAGAGTTGTTTCCACACAGAAAAACTGCAAGCAAGCCTTGCTGGCTGCAAAGGTTGTGGTAGCAGAAAATGGGTGCTGCCCGGGCCCAGGAAGGACCAGGAGGTCACCCCTTGGAGGAGGAGACAGAGGGGGCTCTCAGCAATACAGAGAGCCCACACAGAAGCAGGCAGCCCCTGCAGAAGTACCTGAACACAGGTTCAAGAAAACTGAGTATGGAGGTCATCTCAACACTACAAAGGAGGGTCCGACAAAGCCAGTGGTCAACTCAGTGAGTTGAGCTATGCAGGACAGAGTGCTGGGGTCCTGGGCTGTGCTGTGCACGAAGGATTACTTGCAAAAGTGCACATAAGCCCTAGCAGTAGTACACAGGATTACTGTGTGGCGTGGGGAGGCAAGGACTTACCTTCACCAAATTTGGACAGATGGACCACTGGACTGTCGGGGTCACTTGGATCCAGCTCCTGTGTTCCAGGGACCATGCTTGTCACGATAAGAGGGGACCCAGAGGACCGGTGAAGCAGAGGTTTGGTGCCTGCGTTAGCAGAGGGAAGATTCCGTCGATCCACGGGAGATTTCTTCTTGGCTTACAGTGCAGGGTGAAGGCAGACAGTCCCCATAGCATGCACCACAAGGACACAGTCGAGAAAGCCGGCAGGACTAGGCGCTACAATGTTGCTGGTAGTCTTTTTGCTACTTTGTTGCAGGCGTCCTGGAGCAGTCAGCGGTCGATCCTTGGCAGAAGTCAAAGAGGGAGATGAAGAGGAACACTGGTGAGCTCTTGCATTTGTTATCTGAGGAGAAGCCCACAGGAGAGACCCTAAATAGCCCTCAGAGGAGGATTGGCCACCTAGTCAGGTAAGCACCTATCAGGAGGGGTGCCTGACGTCACCTGCTGGCACTGGCCACTCAGAGGCCTCCATTGTACCCTCTCACCTCTGCATTCAAGATGGCAGAGGTCTGGGACACACTGGAGGAGCTCTGGGCACCACGCCTGGGGTGGTGATGGACAGGGGAGTGGTCACTCCCCTTTCCATTGTCCAGTTTCACGCCAGAGCAGGGCTGGGGGATCCATGAACCAGTGTAGACTGGCTTATGCAAGGAGGGCACCATCTGTGCCCTTCAAAGCATTTCCAGAGGCTGGGGGAGGCTACTCCTCCCCATCCCTTAACACCTATTTCCAAAGGGAGAGGGTGTAACAGCCTCTCTCAGAGGAAATTCTTTGTTCTGCCTTCCTGGGACCGGGCTGCCCAGACCCCAGGAGGGCAGAAGCCTGTCTGAGGGTTGGCAGCAGTGGTAGCTGCAGTGAAAACCCCAGAGAGCTGGTTTGGCAGTACCCAGGGTCCATGCTGGAGCCTGGGGATGCATGGGATTGGCACCGCAATACCAGATTTGGTGTGGGGGGAAAATTCCATGATCTTAGACATGTTACATGGCCATATTCGGAGTTACCATTGTGAAGCTACATATAGGTATTGACCTATATGTAGTGTACGGGTGTAATGGTGTCCCCGCACTCACAAAGTCTGGGGAAATATCCCTGAACTATGTGGGGGCATCTTGGCTAGTGCCAGGGTGCCCTCAAACCTAGTAACTTTGCACTTAACCTTCACCAAGTTAGGGTTAGACATATAGGTGACTTATAAGTTACTTAAGTGCAGTGTAAAATGGCTCTGAAATAATGTGGGCATTATTTCACTCAGGCTGCAGTGGCAGTCCTGAGCTCCCTATGGGTGGCAAAAGAAATGCTGCAGCCCATAGGGATCTCCTGGAACCCCAATACCCTGGGTACCTAGGTACCATATACTAGGGAATTATAAAGGTGTTCCAGTGTGCCAATTAGAATTGGTAAAAATGGTCACTAGCCTGCTGTGACAATTTTAAAGGCAGAGAGAGCATACACACTGAGGTTCTGATTAGAAGAGCCCCAGCGACACAGTTAGGCACCACACAGGGAACACATTCAGACCACAATTATGAGCACTGGGGTTCTGGCTAGCAGGATCCCAGTGAGACAGGCAAAAACAAACTGACACACAAGTACAAAATGGGGGTAACATGCCAGGCAAGATGGTACTTTCCTACAGTGTTATTCTGTGTCATTGCATGATTTATTGCACAAATACTTTGCACATTGGCTTTTAAGTTAAGCCTGACTTCTCAGTGCCAAGCTACCAGAGAGTGGGCACAGGATAATTTGGATTGTGTGTGACTTACCCTGACTACATTGATGGCCCTTGCTTGGACAGAGGGTAACCTGACTGCCAACCAAAGACCCCATTTCTAAGAGCTACACTCCTATCTTGGCATAAAATCCTTATCATCCAACAAAGACATAGTGGACGAATCTGCAAATTATTATAAGCGACTATACACCCCTTGTGGGACAAGAACAATTGTCGTCATTAACTCGTACCTCAATGAAGTAGCATTGGTTTGGCTAGAAAAGTATCATATGCAACTCCTAAATGAACACATCTCCTGAAGATCAGATTAAGGCTGCCAGTGAGGGCATAGCCGAAGGGAAGGCTCCCAGACTGGACGGATTGACTTCAAAATGTTATAGGGCTTACTTACATCTACTGGTTCCACCTCCTAGAAGTGTATACTGAAATCCTAAAGATTGCAATATAGCCCCCCACAATTTATTAAGCAATTGTCACTATAATTTTAAAACCTGGAAAAGATCCCACCAGCTGTTCCTCATACACGCCACAATCTCAATGATAATAACATTTTAGAAGAGGTCCTGGTGAATCACCTTTGGATTCAAATGGAAGGCTTGGTATTCCAGATTCATTTGGGATACGTCCCACACAGATCCAAAACTGTCAATTTGTGCAGTGTTTTTGTGGTACTTTATCATACTAACCCAAACCTTGAAGCTGCAGCAATCTTCTTAAACACGGAGAAGGCTTTTCACTCCCCAGAGTGTCCTTTTCTGATAACTACTGTGAGGAATTAGGTGGTTGACTGAATGGGGTGTTAACCTTTTTGAAGCAACAGCCACAATACCTGTCAGGGTAAACAGCAAAACTAACAAAATTAACCTGTGCTCAACACTCTGGTAGCTTGGCACAAAAGCAGTCAGGATTAACTAATGGGCAATACGTGATGCATTTATGCAGCACACAAACAGCAACGAAGTGAAAACACAACACAAAAAAAGAAGTTTCCAGACTCCCTTGCCCTGGATCCAAACTGGCTGCATGAACAATGCAGTGGTGACACATCCTTTGTGTGAAGGCAGGGCACAGCCTATTCAGTTGCAAGTGGAGCTATGCCCAACTCTGCCCCCATCTTGCCAGTGAAGGCCCATCCAGGCACACCTAACCCCTCTAATGTGTGGCTGTCTGAGAGGAATAAACACAATACGACTGCCAACTACACCCTGGTCATTGCAGTGCTCTGCCTCCCGTGGCGCCACCGCCTAAGTAGAGCCCTTTCCCTGGCTTCTCTGAACTCCTGACCCCTGTCAGGAGTTCGAAACCCTCCTCCACCCACAGGCTTCTCCTGCACCTCATCCCTGGTGTCTAATGGAAGAGCTCTGCTTTCCTACTAGGCTACCTTCTGCCTCTCTCCTTCTTTTGCTTTGCTTTGCTCTGCTCTCTGCTCCACTACTGTCCCTTAGTGCTCCTTTTCCTTGTTTCTCTCTCACTCCGCTCTCTCTCTCACTTTCACTCTCCCCATCTCTCTCTCTCCCCCGCCGCTGCTGCCCCCGCAGACCGCCCCCTTTTTGTCTCTGCCCCGTTTTTGGCCTCACCCCCTTTTTCATGCTAATTTTCATCCCACTCCCGCATCCCAGCTGACCTCCCATCCCCTACTTCCCTACTTAAAGGCAGCCGCTGCGTGGCCACGCCACTGGCGCGCCAAAGATGCATCAAAGGCAAGCCTGTCTCTGCCCGTCCGTGCCGTGACTGCGCCCAGCGCCAGAACCCTGGCTCCCATCCCCCCACCGCCGCCACGCACGTGTTAGCTGTGACACTGCCACTTTCTGCGCCCTCAACACCGGCCGCTCTCCCGCCTGCCTTCAAACCTCCCTGCAGCCCACTTGCAGACCCTTCTCCTGCCGGAACTGCACCTTCACCAGCCTCCACACTAACGACTCAGCCTCCGCAGATGTCGCCTTCATGACCGAGACCTGAAGGAACCCCTCCTCAGTGCCTGACATCGCCATAACCATCCCGGATGGCTACAAGATCACCACCAGGCACCGCTCCAACAAACCAGGAGGAGGCATCGCCATCATCCACAAGAACACCCTCAGGATCAGGACCAACACCAAAGACACCCTCAGCACCTCCAAACTCCTGCACTTCCAAATCCACACTGACCCAAACACCACCCTTTGAGGGACCTTCTTCTACAGACCCCACGGCCCAAGACAGCAGTTAAGCGCCTCCATTACTGACTTCATCAGCACCCACGCTCTCGCATCCACTGACTACATACTGCTCGGAGACTTAAACTTCCACCTTGAGAACACCAACGATAACAACACAGTCACCCTGCTCAACAACCTCTCCAACCTCTGCCTCAAACAGCTCATCACGACACCAACCCACTCCGCAGGACACACACTCAACCCTATTTTCTCCGCTAGCAATCGCATCTCTTTCAACCACACCACTGAACTCCACTGGACAGACCACCGCTGCATCCACTTCTCCTTCAAGAAACCCACAACACACCTTCACCCACAACGGATCCCCCACCGCAGTTGCAACAAGGTCACCGATGACCATCGTATCGCGACCCTCTCCCAGAACCCACCAATCGACACCACAGTTTTATCTGTGCCAATACTCTTGCCCCAATCAAGAATCCATCCAATAGACGCACCAACAGAAAGGCCTTCTGGTTTACTGCCAACCTCCACGAATCTTAGCAAAGCTGCCAAAGAATCGAAGACTCGAAAGAAAGTGGGTAGTGAGACGATATTCCTAGAGAAAAGTGACTGTCTCTAAAGGGGTGCTGCCCCTAATCGATTTGGAACCACTGCCACCTGGAACTGTGGTGTGGCGAGGCCACAGCGGAGCACCGTCAGCTGTGACACTGCAATGGGAGGTGCAGGATCCAGACCCACGCTTGTCGCCTGTTTGTTTTGGCGCAGGTAAGGGCCGCTTTCGCTAATAATGTATGCAAATAAAACACACATACACAGTGGTAGGCTGGTAATGAGGGATCCTGGCACCAAGACCACCCTTCCTTTTATTTCCTCTGCCCCTTATGTCAGGAGCAAACCATGTACTGCTCGGGAGGAGGGAAATTGACCGCCCGTGGGAGAATAGAAACGCCTCACAATAGTATGCCCAAACATAACAGCTGCTTGTCAGGCGCAGTGGTGCCGTGCTCTGGAGTAGAGCCACGGTACGCTCAGAAAGCGAATGGATTATAGATATTGTAATGTTCAACCACAGGATCAATCCCTATACTCTAACGCAACCTCAGACATCATGGCTCAAGGACATATGGGGCCCACTGAGGGCATATCTTCTGCAAGAAGCACACTGTAATAAATCTGATCATACCAGTCATTGGTCTACCGAGAACCTGACTACTGATTGACAGAGACCCGTGGATGAGGAAAGGGGCCGAAACTCCACCCCCTTGCCTTTGTCAGCAGCCTGAGAAGGCTGTAGGCCAGAGAGACTGAGTTTCCTAATGCATAGCTGCTCGAGTTCTGTAGGCTCTCAGGCGACGCCACCAATATGACACTGAGACGATTCTGTCATGTTCACCTATGACTGCTTGACTGGATTGTATTGTTAAACGTAAATACCCGGTATGGCGAGGATATGAGCCCTGAAAGGTGAGGGTTGGTGCGGATGAGAACTCTGAAATAAGGGTGGGGTTGTTCTTTGGCCCGGGGGAAATCTCGTTTACGCTGGCATCACTATTGTAATTTCCCGCATTTTTCTTTAAGATTGTTTAATGAAAGTCCCGAAATTATGCCACTACAGAACGTCATGTAATTGACCTTCCGTTGGGGATAAAAATCCAATCACAGAAGCACAGGGACAACGTGAATGAACATAACGTAAGTGGCAGTAGTTCGTGTCATGGTCGATTTTGTTCTACTTGTATTAAGCAAAATATGTCCTTACGCCCCAAAATGAACTCAGGTATGCATTTCATTCTTAAAAATAACATAAAAAGTTGGATCAGCCATTCCCATAATTTTACATAATTTTGGATCATTTTTTGGAATTGCCACGCAGCTGGGTGTAAATCCGGTAGAGGTCTTCAGGGTCTGCGATGTACGTCCTGGAACAGAACAAACATGTTTTCATCCACATAATACACAAATATAAACACTATTTTATACACTTAAATACAAATGGTCATATTTATACTTTTTGACGCAAAACTGCGCTAACGCAGTTTTGCGTCAAAAAAATTAGCGCCGGCTAACGCCATTCTGAAGCGCCATGCGGGTGCCGTATTTATTCAATGACGTTAGCCGGCGTTAGCCGCCGGCGCTGCCTGGTGTGCGTGAAAAAAAACGACGTACACCAGGCAGCGCCGGCGTAGGGGGATATGGAGCTTGGGCACCAAAAAATGGGGCAAGTCAGGCTGAGGCAAATTTTTCGCCTCAACCCGATTTGCGCCATTTTTTTCAACTCCCAACCCCCATAGAAATGACTCCTGTCTTAGCAAAGACAGGAGTCATGCCCCCTTGCCCAATGGCCATGCCCAGGGGACTTCTGTCCCCTGGGCATGGTCATTGGGCATAGTGGCATGTAGGGGGGCACAAATCAGGCCCCCCTATGCCACAAAAAAATAAAAAAATAAACACTTACCTGAACTTACCTTACTGTCCCTGGGATGGGTCCCTCCATCCTTGGGCGTCCTCCTGGGGTGGGCAAGGGTGACGGAGGGGTCCCTGGGGGCATGGGAGGGCACCTCTGGGCTCCTTCCGAGCCCACAGGTCCCTTAACGCCTGCCCAGACTAGGCGCTAAAAAACGGCGCAAAAGCGGCCGTACGTCATTTTTTTGGACCCGCCCACTCCCGAGCGTGAATTTTGCCCGGGAGTGTAAATACGGCGCACATGCCTCGGAGTCACTTTTTAAGACAGGAACGCCTACCTTGCATATCATTAACGCAAAGTAGGTGTCCACGCTAAAAAATGACGCAAACTCCATGGACTTTGGCGCTAGACGTGTCTAACGCCAAACTATAAATATGAAGTTAGTTTTGCGTCGGAATTGCGTAAAAAAAAACGACGCAATTCCGGCGCAAACAGAGTATAAATATGCCCCAAAATATGTTTTACATACATTTTCGATATATTCAGAACATAACTAAATGAAACTGTTTCTTTGAATTAAGTAAACGCGTCAAGATCTAGTCCAGAGAGAGTAGTGAGATAATAGCAACAGTTCATGAACGTCATGGAGGAGCAATATCATTTGTAAATATACAGGGAGTGCAGAATTATTAGGCAAGTTGTATTTTTGAGGATTAATTTTATTATTGAACAACAACCATGTTCTCAATGAACCCAAAAAACTCATTAATATCAAAGCTGAATATATTTGGAAGTAGTTTTTAGTTTGTTTTTAGTTTTAGCTATGTTAGGGGGATATCTGTGTGTGCAGGTGACTATTACTGTGCATAATTATTAGGCAACTTAACAAAAAAAAATATATACCCATTTCAATTATTTATTATTACCAGTGAAACCAATATAACATCTCAACATTCACAAATATACATTTCTGACATTCAAAAACAAAACAAAAACAAATCAGTGACCAATATAGCCACCTTTCTTTGCAAGGACACTCAAAAGCCTGCCATCCATGGATTCTGTCAGTGTTTTGATCTGTTCACCATCAACATTGCGTGCAGCAGCAACCACAGCCTCCCAGACACTGTTCAGAAAGGTGTACTGTTTTCCCTCCTTGTAAATCTCACATTTGATGATGGACCACAGGTTCTCAATGGGGTACAGATCAGGTGAACAAGGAGGCCATGTCATTAGATTTCCTTCTTTTATACCCTTTCTTGCCAGCCACGCTGTGGAGTACTTGGACGCGTGTGATGGAGCATTGTCCTGCATGAAAATCATGTTTTTCTTGAAGGATGCAGACTTCTTCCTGTACCACTGCTTGAAGAAGGTGTCTTCCAGGAACTGGCAGTAGGACTGGGAGTTGAGCTTGACTCCATCCTCAACCCGAAAAGGCCCCACAAGCTCATCTTTGATGATACCAGCCCTAACCAGTACTCCACCTCCACCTTGCTGGCGTCTGAGTCGGACTGGAGCTCTCTGCCCTTTACCAATCCAGCCACGGGCCCATCCATCTGGCCCATCAAGACTCACTCTCATTTCATCAGTCCATAAAACCTTAGAAAAATCAGTCTTGAGATATTTCTTGGCCTAGTCTTGACGTTTCAGCTTGTGTGTCTTGTTCAGTGGTGGTCGTCTTTCAGCCTTTCTTACCTTGGCCATGTCTCTGAGTATTGCACACCTTGTGCTTTTGGGCACTCCAGTGATGTTGCAGCTCTGAAATATGGCCAAACTGGTGGCAAGTGGCATCGTGGCAGCTGCACGCTTGACTTTTCTCAGTTCATGGGCAGTTATTTTGCGCCTTGGTTTTTCCACACGCTTCTTGCGACCCTGTTGACGATTTTGAATGAAACGCTTGATTGTTCGATGATCACGCTTCAGAAGCTTTGCAATTTTAAGAGTGCTGCATCCCTCTGCAAGATATCTCACTATTTTTGACTTTTCTGAGCCTGTCAAGTCCTTCTTTTGACCCATTTTGCCAAAGGAAAGGAAGTTGCCTAATAATTATGCACACCTGATATAGGGTGTTGATGTCATTAGACCACACCCCTTCTCATTACAGAGATGCACATCACCTAATATGCTTAATTGGTAGTAGGCTTTCGAGCCTATACTGCTTGGAGTAAGACAACATGCATAAAGAGGATGATGTGGTCAAAATACTCATTTGCCTAATAATTCTGCACTCCCTGTATATAACTTATCTGTGAGAGAAGGAACTATTTTTTGGATGGAGGTTAGAGGGGGGAATAGGATTGGGTACACGAGCATTAGATTTGTTTGCCTGTAAATTATCACGTGTTTATTTGTTCATCTGCTTTAGCACATTCAATGTAAAAATAAAACTGATTTTATATTTTTCTTCTCTTTGTTCTTTTCAGACTATTTTTGCACACAGATGTTTCTGTTACTGGTGTTTTGCTTTTTATTACAGATAGTTTATTTTATTTTCATATTTGAGCACTTCAACTGGATGACAATCACTCACCACACTTGTGATAGCCTTAAGTCACCCTGATTCACTGTTGTGTCTTCTCAGCTTTATAAGTTTGGGGAAACAATTGTTTAATCATTTTGGTCACCATCAATCTCTTCTTCTTTAGGGAGACTGGTTCTTCTGACCATAACAATTAAACCAGACACATTGAAAACCCATTCACATGATACACTTGTTACAGGACATAGTGGGTAGAGCAACTGTTCCTTTTTCCCGTGTCAATAGATCAATGGCTTTTGATCCAAGTAGAAATCTGTTTGGTCATTCAAGTGGTCTTATATCAGGTTTATCATCTTCTCTATTGTCATAGTTGTTAACATTTGTAGTCTCTTTTGTGCACCATTGGGCTTAATATACATTCATCATAAAACAGTCCATTGCAGAAGCTGGCTGAAGAGAAGCTAATGGTGCTGTTGATTTAGAAGCCAGTGTGTCTTGGAATAGTGATTGTATGTGTTCTCACTGGTGGGTGCTGCTGTTGAAGTTGTGACTAGCTTCTGGACTCCGAGCCACCAGCTCTGCACTCTACAGGGGTTAAAAGCAGCATTTTAGTTCTCCTTTGCCCTCAAAGTTGCAAGCCTTCATCTTCCAATCCACCCACTTTCTTGATGATTCAATACTTATTAATGGAGACATGCAGTGATAGCAGTTGGATGCACTCTACTGACCCCATTTGTCAACTTCCATTGTCAAAGCTTTGGCAGTTGCACCCCTTCAACTTTGTAGTATATGATATCATTAGTAGACATGTGCTTTTCAAACAGGTGATGCATCACATAAACAGTGGAGTTATAGTGGGTTCTGAGCCTTTTGTATGAGGGCTTTTATTGTGACTATATAAGCTTGCTTAACTGTTGCCGGACTTTCAAGGAATGGCTGAAAGGAGTTTAAATCATGTGACAGGCCATTAGTATGCTGATGACTTCTTCTTTTTTAAGGAAGCCCTGCAGAATCAGGTTTGATGCAATAAGTTAAATACAGCACTCTGAAGTATCCTCCTTCAGCCATGGTTTTGACAATATTATTGTCTTTGTCCGTGGCCATGAATCCAGTTCTGAGATCTCTGGGTTGAAGCATTTTGTAGACTTTTGTGTTGTATTCCTGGCAGTTGTATGTGCGTTTTCCATGGAAAACACTGCAACTGTTGCACGCCAACCAATGCCTTAAAAAGCACTAGCAACATTGGCTTCTCCAATGAGTAGCTAGTGAGCTACTAGTAGCTCTCCAGATACTTCTCAGTAGCTCTCCTGTGTGCGTACCAGCCCACTAGAATGAAAGATCTAGCTTGGTTGAATTAATATATTTATGCCACAATTGTGTGTTCATGATGTGGATGTGCATATTTTCAGAAATTATAAGTTGATGTTTTGGAGAAAATGGCTGAATTTCTAAAATAAAATTAAAGCAGATTTTTCAGTGATAAATCTTGAGGGTGGACGTATTACTAATATTATTGTTATCATTCCAGGGGTACTGTAGCTTTGACTGTCAGGTGTTGCCCATAAAGAGGCATTCCAAATTGACAAAGATCTTTCATATGGTAGCCACTTCTGTAAACTTGTCTAATGTGGTCACTATTACAACCCTAATATTATTAGCAGCTCACAATGATTTTTATTGAACATAAGTAGCTCTTATTACAAAAAAGGGTGGAGACTTCTGAGCTAGCCTTTGCTTGACCTCGTTGAAGAAGACCAAGTGTGCAGTGATGCACATGTGGTCTGTAACTTGACAACTGGTCCACATAGCTGCAATGAAATATTTTGACTGCACAGTTCACTCATTCATTGCGTTTAACAACCAATTCTAGTGCTTGATGGTGAAAATAGACCCTTCCTGAAACTTTGTATTTTGAACAAAAGGTCTCCCCAAATTCTGAATGTCATTGACATTATTTCTAAGAAAATGGGGTAAGTCAAGCTCTGACATTTTTCCCATTGATAAATGGATTAACTCAGGGATTCGGTGGTAAGGTGAGCACTTGCAGAATTTAAACTTTATAGTGGCTTGTAGTGCTTGTTTCTTTGTGACGATCCCACCTGAAATGATCACTATGGATGAGCCAAACAGCTTCCACTCTTTGGGGGGTGGCCATGGCATCTGTCTTTGCCTTGTTGCTAAATGTAATGCAGGGCTGGCTCCAGGGTGGGGGGACCAGTGCCATTGAACCAGGTGTTAACTTTGGGTGGGGACGCCGTGTTTGCTGGTATATTATGATATTAAAAGCACCTTCTGCTACATTCCTTGCCACCTGCAGTTTTCAGGCAACAATAGAAATTTCAATATGACCCTAGTGATTAATGTTCTTCCTGGCGAGAGATCGGGGTTTTTTCTAGTGGAAGTTTTGACTCATCATAAGGTAGCGTAGAGGCTAATATGCTTGCTGCAAACAGCGTCTACATGCAGATCATAACATTCATATAATGTGAATAGGTCAGTGGGTTACTGCTTTTTTCGGAGCGCTCCTTTTGTTGCTGGCAGTTTATAAGTTAAAATCCTGATATACAGCAGTGAGCTACTAACTGTCATCAAAGATCTGCACGCAAACTGCAAGGTATGGATTAGAGCGTTATGATTTTTTCAACAGTCATTCATTAAACTGATGTTGCAAAAAGGATTCATTTGAGTAGAAATCAATTCTTATTATTAAAGAGAACCCCCAACCATGGTTTTGCATTTTAAATTTGGAGTTTGTGCTTCTCCATTCCAATCACTCAAACTATACTGCCTAACAGTATGGACGATGCGTGACTCTACGCATTGTAGTCCTCTGTGTTATGTAACATTTCCTATATACTGATTTATACACATATGATGATTGTCTCTGTGTAATGTGTGTGTGATGTTAAGAGCTCTGACAACCAATACTGGTATGAGTGGCTCTATAAAATTGATTAAATGTATCTGAGAGAGGCTGGTTATGGAGACTTGAGGGGCACTGTTAAAGGGGGGTAGTGAGGGAATCCGTGGCAGAGGTGATCAATCGAGGGACACCAACATACATTGTCACACCGGGTGCCACCAGCGCTAAAGCCGATCCTGAGGTAATGAGTGTACACTGTGAGCATTAAGACTTCTTCACGAGATAAGATCTTTTCATCATCACCACCTCCTTCAGTGTGTTGGGGTTCTTTTGTCTCAACACCAGTACCTGTTTAAGTGGTGGTCTAATAGTATCAGGAGCTGGTTTCTTTTCTCATAATGGACAATTGGCCTCTGGTAGGGTAATGTCCACTTGGCTTTCATCATACACTGGTCCGCTGCAGACTGTGCAGTTTGCAATGTGGTCATCAGGTGCCTAAGTGTAAAGAAGCCCTAAACTAGGAAGGAGAGCTTCCTTACAAAGCCAAACCAAACAGTTGATATAGTGAAGCTAGTTGTCTGCATTTTGTTTTCCTTAGGGTGGGCTGAGACTGCAGTAGAGGTGTTGGTTGATGCTGGTTTCAGGGGGTTTTGAAAAGATGTGAGCAGGAGGTGTTGAAGGTGCTATAGGTGAAGATTATCTGTGCCACTATCAACAGTAACAATCATTGGTTCATCATCCTCACTGTCAAATAGGCTGTCTGGATCCTTCTTTTTACCTTGGTTCCTGAGGCAGGACTCAGGAGCTCACTCCATGTTACATTCATCTGAAGGGGGCTTTGGAGAGAAGTCGTCCTTTTCCATGGAGGAGATGGTGAAGACGATGTGTCCAATGGAAGAGCAGTCACAACATGCTGCTTTGTTGAAAGCTCAACTTCCTGTTCTGCTCCTATCTCTGGAAGCAGACTCTTCTTGTTTCTGGTGAGTTTCCTGGAAGGAATTGGTTTAGTGGAATAAGTACATTTCAGACTCACCAACGTAATGATAATTACAGTCACTCCAGCAATGAGTGACATCTGCTTTGATTTTGGTGGTGGTAGCATTGTTAGTTCATGGGTGATTTTCCTCCTAACATCTTACTGCCCAGAGTAGGGTGCAGCAGGTATGCCGTGTTGCATATCTTGGTAGAAAAAGGTTGAGGGCTAGATGCCGGCGGTGGAAACAGCCTTCAGGACTGATTTAAAACTTAGGCAGTTGGATCATCCTCTGCAAGGGCGATGAAGAATTTTACTCCATCGCCCTGGCAGTGATCCCAACAGGCAAATTTAGAAATGTCCTTCATACCTGTGGATGTTTCTAGTATTCACAGTAACCGACTTCAAGGCGATTCCTGTAAATCAATTGCAAGTTTGATGTATAGCTCTGTCAAACATGACAGAGCTATAAGTCAAAGTTACAATGTTTATTTTATTTTGAAAAAACAAACTCCCAAGGTGGGATCTTATTTTTGATAATATAAAATGTCCCCTCACCATGGGAGTCAACTCCCATGGTGTGGGGGGGGAGGATGTTTATGTTTTTACTGCCCCTTGCTGCCAGGTTTTTGGTGAAGGGCAGTAAAAAAATGGCTATATGCATGCCCATCAAAACTCGACTGGCGGACATATAACACATTTTTTGGTGGCCCTTACTTCACTGGGCAGCTGGAGACATTTGGTCAAGGCATAGATGGACTAGTCTCCATTGCCTACAAACTATGGTTTGCTAGTTTTTATAATTTGGCAGGTGGACCATTATGTTGGTGGAAAGGGTACTCCATCGCTGTTGCGATGGAGTACTCTTTCTGCCAACATATAATCTGGGCTCTTAGTATCTCATCTAGATATCTGCTTGCCAGGAGCCTTTTTCTTTAGTACCATTTTCTTCACTTCTTGTTGATCAGCAATAGTGCTTATCAGAAAGGTCTGTAGACTTCAGTGTCAGCCAATTCACACACTTTGTGCACTTCAGTCATTTAGACTGACCTTTCTAGTCAACAGTCATTAATCATCATAACAATAAAATAAATAATTACATTTAGGAAAATATAGTTAATGTTACTTGGATCCCTCCAGGGCGCAAGGGATCCTAGGAGCAAGTGAGAGTATGACAAGCAAACTGTTAAATTAAATAAAAATACTAATAACCATGATCCATGAGGCAGACTAGTGGAAAATAATCTTAAAATGGGAACTAAGTCCCTCCAACGCCCATAGTACCATTGTGGGAGTCAGTTAAAGGCCAAAACAAAAATGATTACATGAATTATAATCAATCCCAACAATGTACAGCAGACTCCAATAAGCACAAATAAATATAACTCAACATGTAAACAAAAAAAGAAAAGTTCACAAAATAACATAAGTTCCTAAAGGGCCATAATAATCAATGCTCCTATCAAAAGGCTTTTAAAAGTGCATAACATGATTAACAATCACACTCATAAATTGATATCACAAAATGGTGGTCAAGCATGTGTCAACGCATAAGGCATGCAGAACTAAGATAGTATGACTGCCTTACCCCAGCTACAACCCTCCCTCCCCCTCCAACAAAAACCTGCATGGAAAAATGTTGACCAAAAATATGCCAACAAATTTGCCCGGGCCCATCTATATAACTATGAAGTACACAGACCAACTGAAAAGCAGCACCAATAATGTAAAAAAATCAACCAAGATAAAAAATAATATCAATTTGAAAACTGACATAAAATTGCAATAAATATTAAAAAGGCCCCAATTACACCAGCCACAGAATCCTAGAATTTGCAGAAAAGTACATTATCACCTTGCACATACACAAACTCACACAAAAAATGGAGGACAACCACATCAGCAAGAAGGTGGGTGAGAACAAAGATAAATGTCCGGCTAAACTGACCTGTAGTCTTTGAGATACCAATAACAAGCACATGCAGGCAAACGATAATCTAAATTTGTGATGAATTAAAGGCCATTCAAACAAACCCTACAATAATACAAAAAATCTATAGCACATCAACAGTGCCTTAAAATACAACTGTGGCCTGTGGCCTACAGCAAACTAGGCCCCAGAGAGTGACACACCAAAGCTAATGCCAAATCTGGTACTGCCTCTCCCTCTAAGAACTAACATTTTGTAACCTGCTGCACTCAACAAAATTGAATTGTTTTGTAGAAATAGCACCAAAAACTAAAAGCAACAATGATAGTCTATGGAAGTGGTGTACCAGGAGAAAGGTACACTTTGAGGCTCACTGCAATGGAGCCTAGGTTAGATACAACAATTGTATTGGTTCCAGTGAAAGTCTGCAAGTCAAAAACTCTGAAAAGGTTTCTAAGTCTCATTTCAGTAAGGGACTGTAGACCACATGTACATACATTTGTTTTTTGTGATACCCAAATAGCTATTTTTTTGTGATTCACTATTTAGTAATCGCAAACAGCAATATACAAATGTGTTATTTGCAAGTTTTGGGTTTTCTACTGGGTTGCAAATAGTTCTACCTCATGAGCATTAATGACATAGGTCTTCGTTTACGATCTACTGGGAATTGCAAAAATCACAGGGATGGTGGCCTGCTGGGGTCAGCAGACCACCATGTCTGTGATTGCTTTTAAAGAAATATATATATATTTTTTTAAATAAATCTAGCCTGTTTTCCTTAATGGGAAATGAGGTGTATTTAAAAAAGAAAATATAAAAAGCTTTCTTATTATTTTTTAAGAGTAGGCAGTGGTCTGTGGGACCGCTGCCTGCTCTTAAAAATGCCTTACAAACATTCACAAAGGGGAAGGGGCCCTACCCTTTTGCAAATAGGTTAGCACCTGATTGAATTTGGAGGTATATTGTAAATGTTTTGACAGCATTTCGGTCGCAAAACATTCACGCATACCACTGTGATTTAGTGTTGAGCAGTGGCTGGCCAGATGCTCCAAAGTGCGGTGTCAGTTTAGCTGGCTGTCTTTTGACAACCAGCCTTACTTGTGCACTTTGAAGCTCTCCATCGCAAGCTGTCTTAGACGGCTGGGTGGAGACCAAGCACAGGCCTCCGGGACCTGACGGATAGTCCAGCCAATCTAATCCATCCAATTCTGGCACTTCTCTCATGCTGGGTAATAGCATAAGAGTGGTGTTTGGATTGGGTAGGGAAGCTCCACAGCTGACTGCAGTTTCCGAACACCGAGGAGAGTGTGCAGCAGTGGGTAAGCACCATTTATTTTCATTTCTTTTTATTTAAAATATTAGTGTAGTCTAACTTGGGCTTTTGGATGGAGGGGTTATTTTAATGGGGTTTTGAAGGGAGGGGGTGTTTTATTGTTGGCCTTTGGAGTGCAGGGGGTTGTTTTATTTTAGGCTTTTGGAGAGAGGGGGTGTTTTATTTTGTTTTTTTGGAAGTGGTGGGGCACTTCACTTGCCCCACCACTTTCAAAGGTTACCAGATGCCCCTGTCTAGTTATCACATTCCACACTCAGCACTACAATTGTCATTATTTGAAGAAACAAGTTTAGATAATGTGGGATACTGTTGTATAGAAATAGGAACATTGAAAGTGTGGAGGATATGCCCCTCGAAACAAACACAGGTGTTAAGTCTCACCGCAAGCATCATGAAAAAGGGATGTTTGAGGAAGAGATCTTCCCCTTGAACAGGGTTTGCCACTACAGTAAAAACAAGCATCTAAAGCATTATGCTAATAATATAGTGTGAATGTCTTGGTTATAGCTGTCGGAGTTCTCTCAGGATGCAATAGCAGGGGCAAGAGCCACTTCCTTCCAAGCGTCTCAGAAGTCATGTTCAACAGACCTTACAAAATGCAGAACTGCGCTTCCCTATAGTCTGAGACAGAGGCTAGAAGTGATAAGAAAAGCAAGTGTATGGTGCTCAGCCCCTCAAATAATTTGGTACCTTCTTAAGAACCTTAGCCTAGGCCCAACTAGAGTGGACTTTGGCGCTAGACTTGTCTAACGGCAAACTATAAATATGAAGTTAGTTTTGCGTCGGAATTGCGTAAAAAAAAACGACACAATTCCGGCGCAAACAGAGTATAAATATGCCCCAAAATATGTTTTACATACATTTTCGATATATTCAGAACATAACTAAATGAAACTGTTTCTTTGAATTAAGTAAACGCGTCAAGATCTAGTCCAAAGAGAGTAGTGAGATAATAGCAACAGTTCATGAACGTCATGGAGGAGCAATACCATTTGTAAATATTTATAACTTATCTGTGAGAGAAGGAACTATTTTTTGGATGGAGGTTAGAGGGGGGAATAGGATTGGGTACACGAGCATTAGATTTGTTTGCCTGTAAATTATCACGTGTTTATTTGTTCATCTGCTTTAGCACATTCAATGTAAAAATAAAACTGATTTTATATTTTTCTTCTCTTTGTTCTTTTCAGACTATTTTTGCACACAGATGTTTCTGTTACTGGTGTTTTGCTTTTTATTACAGATAGTTTATTTTATTTTCATATTTGAGCACTTCAACTGGATGACAATCACTCACCACACTTGTGATAGCCTTAAGTCACCCTGATTCACTGTTGTGTCTTCTCAGCTTTATAAGTTTGGGGAAACAATTGTTTAATCATTTTGGTCACCATCAATCTCTTCTTCTTTAGGGAGACTGGTCCTTCTGACCATAACAATTAAACCAGACACATTGAAAACCCATTCACATGATACACTTGTTACAGGACATAGTGGGTAGAGCAACTGTTCCTTTTTCCCGTGTCAATAGATCAATGGCTCTTGATCCAAGTAGAAATCTGTTTGGTCATTCAAGTGGTCTTATATCAGGTTTATCATCTTCTCTATTGTCATAGTTGTTAACATTTGTAGTCTCTTTTGTGCACCATTGGGCTTAATATACATTCATCATAAAACAGTCCATTGCAGAAGCTGGCTGAAGTGAAGCTAATGGTGTTGTTGATTTAGAAGCCAGTGTGTCTTGGAATAGTGATTGTATGTGTTCTCACTGGTGGGTGCTGCTGTTGAAGTTGTGACTAGCTTCTGGACTCTGAGCCACCAGCTCTGCACTCTACAGGGGTTAAAAGCAGCATTTTAGTTCTCCTTTGCCCTCAAAGTTGCAAGCCTTCATCTTCCAATCCACCCACTTTCTTGATGATTCAATACTTATTAATGGAGACATGCAGTGATAGCAGTTGGATGCACTCTACTGACCCCATTTGTTAACTTCCATTGTCAAAGCTTTGGCAGTTGCACCCCTTCAACTTTGTAGTATATGATATCATTAGTAGACATGTGCTTTTCAAACAGGTGATGCATCACATAAACAGTGGAGTTATAGTGGGTTCTGAGCCTTTTGTATGAGGGCTTTTATTGTGACTATATAAGCTTGCTTAACTGTTGCCGGACTTTCAAGGAATGGCTGAAAGGAGTTTAAATCATGTGACAGGCCATTAGTATGCTGATGACTTCTTCTTTTTTAAGGAAGCCCTGCAGAATCAGGTTTGATGCAATAAGTTAAATACAGCACTCTGAAGTATCCTCCTTCAGCCATGGTTTTGACAATATTATTGTCTTTGTCCGTGGCCATGAATCCAGTTCTGAGATCTCTGGGTTGAAGCATTTTGTAGACTTTTGTGTTGTATTCCTGGCAGTTGTATGTGCGTTTTCCATGGAAAACACTGCAACTGTTGCACGCCAACCAATGCCTTAAAAAGCACTAGCAACATTGGCTTCTCCAATGAGTAGCTAGTGAGCTACTAGTAGCTCTCCAGATACTTCTCAGTAGCTCTCCTGTGTGCGTACCAGCCCACTAGAATGAAAGATCTAGCTTGGTTGAATTAATATATTGCCACAATTGTGTGTTCATGATGTGGATGTGCATATTTTCAGAAATTATAAGTTGATGTTTTGGAGAAAATGGCTGAATTTCTAAAATAAAATTAAAGCAGATTTTTCAGTGATAAATCTTGAGGGTGGACGTATTACTAATATTATTGTTATCATTCCAGGGGTACTGTAGCTTTGACTGTCAGGTGTTGCCCATAAAGAGGCATTCCAAATTGACAAAGATCTTTCATATGGTAGCTACTTCTGTAAACTTGTCTAATGTGGTCACTATTACAACCCTAATATTATTAGCAGCTCACAATGATTTTTATTGAACATAAGTAGCTCTTATTACAAAAAAGGGTGGAGACTTCTGAGCTAGCCTTTGCTTGACCTCGTTGAAGAAGACCAAGTGTGCAGTGATGCACATGTGGTCTGTAACTTGACAACTGGTCCACATAGCTGCAATGAAATATTTTGACTGCACAGTTCACTCATTCATTGCGTTTAACAACCAATTCTAGTGCTTGATGGTGAAAATAGACCCTTCCTGAAACTTTGTATTTTGAACAAAAGGTCTCCCCAAATTCTGAATGTCATTGACATTATTTCTAAGAAAATGGGGTAAGTGAAGCTCTGACATTTTTCCCATTGATAAATGGATTAACTCAGGGATTCGGTGGTAAGGTGAGCACTTGCAGAATTTAAACTTTATAGTGGCTTGTAGAGCTTGTTTCTTTGTGACGATCCCACCTGAAATGATCACTATGGATGAGCCAAACAGCTTCCACTCTTTGGGGGGTGGCCATGGCATCTGTCTTTGCCTTGTTGCTAAATGTAATGCAGGGCTGGCTCCAGGGTGGGGGGACCAGTGCCATTGAACCAGGTGTTAACTTTGGGTGGGGACGCCGTGTTTGCTGGTATATTATGATATTAAAAGCACCTTCTGCTACATTCCTTGCCACCTGCAGTTTTCAGGCAACAATAGAAATTTCAATATGACCCTAGTGATTAATGTTCTTCCTGGCGAGAGATCGGGGTTTTTTCTAGTGGAAGTTTTGACTCATCATAAGGTAGCGTAGAGGCTAATATGCTTGCTGCAAACAGCGTCTACATGCAGATCATAACATTCATATAATGTGAATAGGTCAGTGGGTTACTGCTTTTTTCGGAGCGCTCCTTTTGTTGCTGGCAGTTTATAAGTTAAAATCCTGATATACAGCAGTGAGCTACTAACTGTCATCAAAGATCTGCACGCAAACTGCAAGGTATGGATTAGAGCGTTATGATTTTTTCAACAGTCATTCATTAAACTGATGTTGCAAAAAGGATTCATTTGAGTAGAAATCAATTCTTATTATTAAAGAGAATCCCCAACCATGGTTTTGCATTTTAAATTTGGAGTTTGTGCTTCTCCATTCCAATCACTCAAGCTATACTGCCTAACAGTATGGACGATGCGTGACTCTACGCATTGTAGTCCTCTGTGTTATGTAACATTTCCTATATACTGATTTATACACATATGATGATTGTCTCTGTGTAATGTGTGTGTGATGTTAAGAGCTCTGACAACCAATACTGGTATGAGTGGCTCTATAAAATTGATTAAATGTATCTGAGAGAGGCTGGTTATGGAGACTTGAGGGGCACTGTTAAAGGGGGGTAGTGAGGGAATCCGTGGCAGAGGTGATCAATCGAGGGACACCAACATACATTGTCACACCGGGTGCCACCAGCGCTAAAGCCGATCCTGAGGTAATGAGTGTACACTGTGAGCATTAAGACTTCTTCACGAGATAAGATCTTTTCATCATCACCACCTCCTTCAGTGTGTTGGGGTTCTTTTGTCTCAACACCAGTACCTGTTTAAGTGGTGGTCTAATAGTATCGGGAGCTGGTTTCTTTTCTCATATGGGACAATTGGCCTCTGGTAGGGTAATGTCCACTTGGCTTTCATCATACACTGGTCCGCTGCAGACTGTGCAGTTTGCAATGTGGTCATCAGGTGCCTAAGTGTAAAGAAGCCCTAAACTAGGAAGGAGAGCTTCCTTACAAAGCCAAACCAAACAGTTGATATAGTGAAGCTAGTTGTCTGCATTTTGTTTTCCTTAGGGTGGGCTGAGACTGCAGTAGAGGTGTTGGTTGATGCTGGTTTCAGGGGGTTTTGAAAAGATGTGAGCAGGAGGTGTTGAAGGTGCTATAGGTGAAGATTATCTGTGCCACTATCAACAGTAACAATCATTGGTTCATCATCCTCACTGTCAAATAGGCTGTCTGGATCCTTCTTTTTACCTTGGTTCCTGAGGCAGGACTCAGGAGCTCACTCCATGTTACATTCATCTGAAGGGGGCCTTGGAGAGAAGTCGTCCTTTTCCATGGAGGAGATGGTGAAGACGATGTGTCCAATTGAAGAGCAGTCACAACATGCTGCTTTGTTGAAAGCTCAACTTCCTGTTCTGCTCCTATCTCTGGAAGCAGACTCTTCTTGTTTCTGGTGAGTTTCCTGGAAGGAATTGGTTTAGTGGAATAAGTACATTTCAGACTCACCAACGTAATGATAATTACAGTCACTCCAGCAATGAGTGACATCTGCTTTTATTTTGGTGGTGGTAGCATTGTTAGTTCATGGGTGATTTTCCTCCTAACATCTTACTGCCCAGAGTAGGGTGCAGTAGGTATGCCGTGTTGCATATCTTGGTACAAAAAGGTTGAGGGCTAGATGCCGGCGGTGGAAACAGCCTTCAGGACTGATTTAAAACTTAGGCAGTTGGATCATCCTCTGCAAGGGCGATGAAGAATTTTACTCCATCGCCCTGGCAGTGATCCCAACAGGCAAATTTAGAAATGTCCTTCATACCTGTGGATGTTTCTAGTATTCACAGTAACCGACTTCAAGGCGATTCCTGTAAATCAATTGCAAGTTTGATGTATACCTCTGTCAAACATGACAGAGCTATAAGTCAAAGTTACAATGTTTATTTTATTTTGAAAAAACAAACTCCCAAGGTGGGATCTTATGTTTGATAATATAAAATGTCCCCTCACCATGGGAGTCAACTCCCATGGTGTGGGGGGGGAGGATGTTTATGTTTTTACTGCCCCTTGCTGCCAGGTTTTTGGTGAAGGGCAGTAAAAAAATGGCTATATGCCTGCCCATCAAAACTCGACTGGCGGACATATAACACATTTTTTGGTGGCCCTTACTTCACTGGGCAGCTGGAGACATTTGGTCAAGGCATAGATGGACTAGTCTCCATTGCCTACAAACTATGGTTTGCTAGTTTTTATAATTTGGCAGGTGGACCATTATGTTGGTGGAAAGGGTGTTGCGATGGAGTACTCTTTCTGCCAACATATAATCTGGGCTCTTAGTATCTCATCTAGATATCTGCTTGCCAGGAGCCTTGTTCTTTAGTACCATTTTCTTCACTTCTTGTTGATCAGCAATAGTGCTTATCAGAAAGGTCTGTAGACTTCAGTGTCAGCCAATTCACACACTTTGTGCACTTCAGTCATTTAGACTGACCTTTCTAGTCAACAGTCATTAATCATCATAACAATAAAATAAATAATTACATTTAGGAAAATATAGTTAATGTTACTTGGATCCCTCCAGGGCGCAAGGGATCCTAGGAGCAAGTGAGAGTATGACAAGCAAACTGTTAAATTAAATAAAAATACTAATAACCATGATCCATGAGGCAGACTAGTGGAAAATAATCTTAAAATGGGAACTAAGTCCCTCCAACGCCCATAGTACCATTGTGGGAGTCAGTTAAAGGCCAAAACAAAAATGATTACATTAATTATAATCAATCCCAACAATGTACAGCAGACTCCAATAAGCACAAATAAATATAACTCAACATGTAAACAAAAAAAGAAAAGTTCACAAAATAACATAAGTTCCTAAAGGGCCATAATAATCAATGCTCCTATCAAAAGGCTTTTAAAAGTGCATAACATGATTAACAATCACACTCATAAATTGATATCACAAAATGGTGGTCAAGCATGTGTCAACGCATAAGGCATGCAGAACTAAGATAGTATGACTGCCTTACCCCAGCTACAACCCTCCCTCCCCCTCCAACAAAAACCTGCATGGAAAAATGTTGACCAAAAATATGCCAACAAATTTGCCCGGGCCCATCTATATAACTATGAAGTACACAGACCAACTGAAAAGCAGCACCAATAATGTAAAAAAATCAACCAAGATAAAAAATAATATCAATTTGAAAACTGACATAAAATTGCAATAAATATTAAAAAGGCCCCAATTACACCAGCCACAGAATCCTAGAATTTGCAGAAAAGTACATTATCACCTTGCACATACACAAACTCACACAAAAAATGGAGCAAGAAGGTGGGTGAGAACAAAGATAAATGTCCGGCTAAACTGACCTGTAGTCTTTGAGATACCAATAACAAGCACATGCAGGCAAACGATAATCTAAATTTGTGATGAATTAAAGGCCATTCAAACAAACCCTACAATAATACAAAAAATCTATAGCACATCAACAGTGCATTAAAATACAACTGTGGCCTGTGGCCTACAGCAAACTAGGCCCCAGAGAGTGACACACCAAAGCTAATGCCAAATCTGGTACTGCCTCTCCCTCTAAGAACTAACATTTTGTAACCTGCTGCACTCAACAAAATTGAATTGTTTTGTAGAAATAGCACCAAAAACTAAAAGCAACAATGATAGTCTATGGAAGTGGTGTACCAGGAGCAAGGTACACTTTGAGGCTCACTGCAATGGAGCCTAGGTTAGATACAACAATTGTATTGGTTCCAGTGAAAGTCTGCAAGTCAAAAACTCTGAAAAGGTTTCTAAGTCTCATTTCAGTAAGGGACTGTAGACCACATGTACATACATTTGTTTTTTGTGATACCCAAATAGCTATTTTTTTGTGATTCACTATTTAGTAATCGCAAACAGCAATATACAAATGTGTTATTTGCAAGTTTTGGGTTTTCTACTGGGTTGCAAATAGTTCTACCTCATGAGCATTAATGACATAGGTCTTCGTTTACGATCTACTGGGAATTGCAAAAATCACAGGGATGGTGGCCTGCTGGGGTCAGCAGACCACCATGTCTGTGATTGCTTTTAAAGAAATATATATATATTTTTTTAAATAAATCTAGCCTGTTTTCCTTAATGGGAAATGAGGTGTATTTAAAAAAGAAAATATAAAAAGCTTTCTTTTTATTTTTTAAGAGTAGGCAGTGGTCTGTGGGACCGCTGCCTGCTCTTAAAAATGCCTTACAAACATTCACAAAGGGGAAGGGGCCCTACCCTTTTGCAAATAGGTTAGCACCTGATTGAATTTGGAGGTATATTGTAAATGTTTTGACAGCATTTCGGTCGCAAAACATTCACGCATACCACTGCGATTTAGTGTTGAGCAGTGGCTGGCCAGATGCTCCAAAGTGCGGTGTCAGTTTAGCTGGCTGTCTTTTGACAACCAGCCTTACTTGTGCACTTTGAAGCTCTCCATCGCAAGCTGTCTTAGACGGCTGGGTGGAGACCAAGCACAGGCCTCCGGGACCTGACGGATAGTCCAGCCAATCTAATCCATCCAATTCTGACACTTCTCTCATGCTGGGTAATAGCATAAGAGTGGTGTTTGGATTGGGTAGGGAAGCTCCACAGCTGACTGCAGTTTCCGAACACCGAGGAGAGTGTGCAGCAGTGGGTAAGCACCATTTATTTTCATTTCTTTTTATTTAAAATATTAGTGTAGTCTAACTTGGGCTTTTGGATGGAGGGGTTATTTTAATGGGGTTTTGAAGGGAGGGGGTGTTTTATTGTTGGCCTTTGGAGTGCAGGGGGTTGTTTTATTTTAGGCTTTTGGAGAGAGGGGGTGTTTTATTTTGTTTTTTTGGAAGTGGTGGGGCACTTCACTTGCCCCACCACTTTCAAAGGTTACCAGATGCCCCTGTCTAGTTATCACATTCCACACTCAGCACTACAATTGTCATTATTTGAAGAAACAAGTTTAGATAATGTGGGATACTGTTGTATAGAAATAGGAACATTGAAAGTGTGGAGGATATGCCCCTCGGAACAAACACAGGTGTTAAGTCTCACCGCAAGCATCATGAAAAAGGGATGTTTGAGGAAGAGATCTTCCCCTTGAACAGGGTTTGCAACTACAGTAAAAACAAGCATCTAAAGCATTATGCTAATAATATAGTGTGAATGTCTTGGTTATAGCTGTCGGAGTTCTCTCAGGATGCAATAGCAGGGGCAAGAGCCACTTCCTTCCAAGCGTCTCAGAAGTCATGTTCAACAGACCTTACAAAATGCAGAACTGCGCTTCCCTATAGTCTGAGACAGAGGCTAGAAGGGATAAGAAAAGCAAGTGTATGGTGCTCAGCCCCTCAAATAATTTGGTACCTTCTTAAGAACCTTAGCCTAGGCCCAACTAGAGTTGCAGAGAGCCTCCATCTCTTCCCACCACATCTGTGTTAAAAGATGAGATGTAGAACATGTAGGAAGAGACAGTGTAGGAAAGGATTCCTGTTAAATAATGGCAGGAAGTATGGGTTATCTTTGCTGTTCTGTGCTCCATTTACATCAGGCAGGCATCAGACAGGCATTGGGGGAAATGACAAATAAGAGAACAATGACTTAGTTGTCAGGGCTGTTGTTAGAGTTCTAGCATTTGCCAGCTGAAGATGCCTTCTTCTTAGCTCCGCCTTGGGTTCACAGGCCAGCCAAGGTGGCCATGATCACTGTCATTCAGAAACAAATGAGGAATGTATCAGTGGAATTGAACACCAAGATTGCAGGATGGGTCTAAAAGGAGAAAAGAAGGGGAAAGGGAATTTCTTTTCACTGTGGTGTTATCTAAATGTTTTAATCACCATGCTTATTCTCTCTAGTTCAGTCATTCTATTGGGTGGTGCTGCTGACCTTACTTGCAAATCTCTTGAGGCTGTTTGCATTCCTCTCTTTTTCATCCCACATAGTTGCTTATCCTACCTTTTGGACACATATAAGCCATTCACCACATGCCTCCCATCTATGTAGTGTGCTCTAAAATGGTGTCATTTTCACCTATACCAGAAGTGACATGCAAATTTCCTGTGCCTGACCTAAGTAGCTGATGTTTTCAAGAGGGAGATTAGTTCTTGGGCTTTCCCTTGTCTGTAGAGGTAGGTGACTGGTGCATAGAATCAGTGGTGGGAGTCAGTTAGGTTGAAGCCCATAGAAAGTCTCCTGTTATATAACAATTCTGCCATTTAATCAAATAGAACACAATCTGGGAGGCTTCAGTGATTATTTCTCAGCAGTAAGAAAAGTAGATTTCTTGTAGCAAAATCTTGAGAGCCGCAACTCTGTAGAAAGAAATGCATAACAAAAACATTCCCAGTTATCTTTAAAATTCTTCTCTGAAATGGATATATATTCTCTGAGAATAGCTTGCATCTTTTTCTGATGGCAAAAACTTTAAAAAACTAATAAATCAGAATAAAATAAAATGCTGTAAGGGACAATTAAGTCCTGAGACAAGATGGCGAGTCGTTAGAAGGGCTCCCACCAGTACGCAGTGAACAGTCCTTCCCCTACCATCTGGGGGCCACTGCCAGGCAAAGGGTGCCCCGTCCCCAGGGGCTGCCCCTACCTCCCGGACCCAAAGCACTGGTCAATGGGGCCTCGGCGCTGTGACACAGGAACATCACTGCCTTGGCTGGAGCCAGCCGGCTCAGGTACATGGCCATGCCACCAATGCAGCTGACCAGGGGACGCAAAGCCTGCACGCCCACTACCCGGGAGCGGCTAGTGAGGCGGTCTGCTGCCCAAAGGCTGCAAGGGCTGAGTAGGAGCAGCACCGCTCAAGGCCCACTATACTGTGTGCCATGTATGCAGACAGCGGCCAGGGAATGGAGAAGGCCAGTGAGGAGCTGGAGTGCAAAACCCACTTCACAACTGCCAGTAGAGGTCACGGCACCTGACGCATCCACCAGTGGCCACACTTCATGGCTCCAGCCACCTCAGTGGAATCGCAAAGATTTGTGTGGCCTATCCTCTCATCTGTGGAGGTGGTCGCGGGTACCTGCAGCCTACTTCTCCTTTGTCTTTTGCTGAGCCACTGCTGGAGGCGAGGGGGCAGAGACTGTAATTGATGAGCCTGAGTCTGGGGGCCTTCAACTCCTTTTCTAAACCTGCCTGATTGTCCTGGTCCATTGGGGCCACAGGCACCCTTCCCCTATTGGATTGTAGCCCGTTGAACAATGTGGATTGCCTCTCCTTTCCTCATAGGGCCTGGTCACCCACTCCTGCACCATTTAGGGTCACTCTTGACCTAGAGATACGAGAACAACAACAGTGCCTGCCCCCACCCTATAAGACACTCCTGGTAAACTCTGCCTGGCTGGCATTACTTAGATGCAGAGTCCTACCACACTTCCACCACTCTCAGACCTGGTTCACATCACTTGCTGGGACATCCCCCTTTCTCCCTCCTTGAAGAATGCTGCTCCTGGCATAGCCCTGCTCACTTTGACTTCCGCTTCAACATGTTGAAATCCACCAGGCAGCTCCTGTTCATGGAGGCAGTGTCAGGGAAAAGTTTAAGTCAGGGAAAAATGTAAGCCCTCGTCAGAATCAATCCTGGATGTCATTCTGTGGGAAACCAGAATGCTTTAAAAGAGCTCCCGCCAGCATGCATTGAACAGTCCTCCACACTCTACAATCTGGGGGTGCTGCTGCCAGATAAGGGGTGCCCTGCCCAAAGGGGCTCCCCCCAGCTCTAGGGCCCAAAGCACTGGCCATTGAGGCCTCAGTGCTATGACACAGGACCATTGCTGCCTAGGCTGGAGCTAGCCGGCTCACGTACATAGCTGCACCACAAACACTGCTGATGCCAATGCCTGCATGCCCACTTCCCAGGAGTGGCTGGTGGGCAGTCTGCTACCCATGGGCTGCAGGGACTGAGCAGGAGCAAAGCCACCCCAGACCACTATACTGCATGCTGTGTGTGTGGTCAGTGGCTCTGTAATGGAGAGGGCCAGTGAGAAGGTGGGCCACAAGACCCACTTCACCACTGTCATTAGAGGTCACGACACCTGGTGCAACCACCAGTGGCCACATTTCACAGCTACAGCAACCTCAGTGAATCACGGAGCTCCGTGTGGCCTACCCTCTTATCTGTGGAAGTGGTAGCAGGTGCCTGTTGCATACATCTCCTTCTTCTGCTGCTGAGCCACTGCTGGAGGTGAGGGGGCAGAAACTGTGATTTATTAACCTGGAGGCTGCCACTCCTTTCTTACCCTTCTTGGCTGACCTGGTCCATCAGGGCCACAGAAACTCTCCTCCCTATTGGAGTGTGGCCAGGTGAATGTTGTGGACTCCCTCTCCTTCCCCCCTGAGGACTTAGTTGCCTATTCCTGCGCCATTTAGGGTCACACTTGACCCAGAGACACAAGTGGAACAACAGTCCCCCACCCTCTGAGATGCTCCTGCGGGACTCTGCCTGGCTGGCATAAATTAGACGGAGAATCCCACCAAGCTTGCACCACCCTCGGACCTGGTTCACATTGCTTGATGGGACACCCCCAGTCTCCCTCCTTGCGCAGTGGTGCTCCTGGCTTAACCCTGCTCACTTTGGGCTCCACTTCAAAATGTTGAAATCCACCAGACTTTTCCTGTTCACAGCGACAGTGTCAGGGAAAATATTTAAGTCAGGGAAAAGTGCGGACCCTTTGTCAGAATCCTACCTGGATGTCATTCCGTAGGAACTCAGAATGCTTAAGACCACACTCTCAGTGACAGAAAACACCTCAAAGACCTTGGCAGACATGCAGAGCATTTGTCACAACATTGCTTCCTTCAGTGTCAGGTTGACTATGGCTGAATTCTGCTTTGACCAGATTAATGAAAAATTTGCAGCCTAACAAGATCACTGGCAACTCCCGTAGAAAATTGTGGAGTTGGCGGACCAATCATGCAGGGAAAACATTTGGATTTCCAGGATACCAGAAAGACTGGAAGGAGCCAACATCATGGGATTCTTGGCCCGCTTCCTACCTGCCCTGACTGGCATGTCCTTTAGCCCTTGCTTGGATATCCAGAGGGTCCACAGGATGCCGGAATACCACTCACCACTCATGTAAGGCCCGAGGGAAATCATTGCCTGATTTTTGTGACATCAGCATGTTGCTAGAATGAGACTTTAACTTAAAAAGCAAAGGACAAGAGGCGTCCGGCAAAACAGGAAACTGTTTGTTTAATTAAAGATTATGACCAGGATAGCAGTTACAGAACTGGGGTCTGAGGACTGTCTCTCATTATACATTGAATTGAATCTCGTTTTCTGCATTTCTCTGGGTACAAGAAAGTCATAAAAAACATTCCTTCCTTGGTAAAAAAAATCAAAGTTGTCAAGGAGTCATTAATACAATTCCAGAAATGTAATGCAGAAGGGCCTTGACCTGGCTTTGACACAATGTGGGCCAGCGAGTATGTGTTCACATGTCCAGCTAAAGGGGCGCGTGGTCACTGTGGGTAATGTGGGTGCTGTGCCCTGATTGGCTAAGTATACCTAACAACATGTGCCATCTAACTTTGTAGTATTTTGAGAATGCATGCATCTTTCTAGCCCTGGGCGCTTTATTGGGGCCAATCTCCAGGGACCATTGTAGTGTTGCGGCCCATCTGTGGGATCTGATCTATGTTTTCCTCTTTGTGCATTTGGCTGTTGGCTAGGTGTTACCTCACCTGTGACCTGTCAGTTATTAACCTTCAGGTCCAGATCACAGACTCTATCTCACCACGTACCTACATGCTGGGGGTGTCGTGCACATCATCATTGATTAATCCAATATGAACATTCCACCTCTAGTTGAATTTCCTACTATACTATTTATCCTACAAATCATGACAGTCATGGTGTTGGCACACTGTCCTACCACCCTCGCTAATTGTACTCTATCCAGTTTGGGGACTTCGTTTTTATAGCAGGAAATCCCCAATTGTAGAAGCCACACAAAAACAGTAACATAATGAAAATGCATCAAACTGGTCAGCCACCAGGGGCACCAGGAGAACCAGTTCATGAACCACTCCTGCTCAGGGGCACCTCCCTCTTCTTGCGTGTCCTTCTGTCGTCGGTGCAATGCTTGAATGGCAAGAGTCAGAGTTCCATTGTCCATGTCAGGTATAAAAGTGCAGCAGGATGCACCGATCTTGGCATACAACCCACCCTTCATTGTGGTCATCAAGTCCTAGACCTACCAATGTTGCATCACCCTGGGACGCATGGCTCTCAATTCGTCCTTCATTGTATTAAGGCCGAGCTCAGTACTGTTCATCATTTTGAGCATTTCCCACTATGTTATTTGCAACCAACGGTCATTTGCTTTTTGACTCCTCGGGAATGTCCTTGTACTGGGTTCAGCCCAAATAATCAGCAGCTCTTCTCCTTTGAGCCTGATGCAACAGTGTTGTTGACTTCCTCAGTGAGTGCTGGTACAGTTCAGACAGATATTCTGTGGGGATGACCAGGGTTAGGGTGTATATCTGATGAGGGAGTAGAGGCCACACAATCCAGGGACGAGCTGGATGTAAGCAAACTGAGCGCACTGCCAGTAGGTGTACATCAGCATGGAGATCCCCCATTGCATGGTCAAAATGTGCAGTACCGTGCCACAATTCTCGTTCATGCCCATCAAAATGGTTCCTTTGCCTGTAAAACATAAGGAATACAGGGGGTCATTCTGACCCCAGCGGTCAGAGACCGCCGGGGCCAGGGTCGGCGGGAGCACCGCCGGCGGTGCCCCGCAGGGCATTCTGACCGCGGCGGTTCGGCCGCAGTCAGATGCGGAAAACCGGCGGTCTCCCGCCGGTTTTCCGCTGCCCTTGTGAATCCCCCATGGCGGCGGAGCGCGCTCCGCCGCCATGGGGATTCTGACACCCCCTACCGCCATCCTGTTCCTGGCGGGTCTCCCGCCAGGAACAGGATGGCGGTAGGGGGTGCCGCGGGGCCCCTGGGGGCCCCACTTTGTATTTCAGTGTCTGCTTTGCAGACACTGAAATACGCGACGGGTGCCACTGCACCCGTCGCACCTTCCCACTCCGCCGGCTCAATTCTGAGCCGGCGTCCTCGTGGGAAGGTTGATTTGCCCTGGGCTGGCGGGCGGCCTTTTGGCGGTCGCCCACCAGCCCAGGGCAAATCCCAAAATACCCTCAGCGGTCTTTCGACCGCGGAGCGGTATTTTGGTGGGGGAAGTCTGGCGGGCGGCCTCCGCCGCCCGCCAGACTCAGAATCACCCCCACAATGTGAGTTTTTGTACAATATGGGTTTGCCCCTTCTCTTCTATCCATGTGTACCTGTCTATCGCAGTGTCCCAAATCTCTTGACATAGGGCATCTATGCTGTTACTTAATCCTACCCTACAAGACCCATTTCCCTTCATGTCATCAAGGTGTATGGCACTGAAACTCCATGTCTGGTGTCAATTTGTTATTAAGATGAAAGCCGGAGTGGACGTGTTTGTGTACTGGTTTTCTACTTTCAAGAATCTCTTCTCGTGAAGACCTCATTGCCAAATAGTGTCCTCCCCTATAAATCCCTTCCCATGCATCCTGTCTAGCTCCACTTGGATAGGCTCGGTAAAAAAAAAAGTACAGTGCTGGGGGATTAGTCTCATAGTGGGTCGGATTTACTACCACCTTATTAGACTGTACTCTAGTAGTTGAATTTTGGCCTTGATTCTACACAGGTACAGATAGAGAAGGTATTCTGCTTTTCCAGGGGCTACCTCTTGGGATAAGTACCGTCAATCTGCACCCACTGCATGTTGTATCAGTGCAAGGACATAACATGATCCGGCTGATGTCTTAGAACCACAACAGTCATGTGCTGGTACCATGTGTTGTTTAAAACAGCATTGTTTAGTGTGTGTGGGAAGCTAGTGTTGGGTATGGTATAATTAAAGATGATGTGCGTGAGGTCCCTACACTTACGTGGTTACATTCTTTTAATAGACTGCATTATATAAGACTGTTGTTTGGAAATACATGAATGCAGTAGCATCCTAGCAACCAGAGAATGTATAAATGCATGAAGACACATAACTTAGGAAACATTGTTATGTGTTGAGGTGATTCTGGCTGAGGTGAAAATGCTTTTCTCAGTGACTGGGGTTTCTGAGTTAAAAAAAACAGTTTGGAAAGTCTTTGGCGCAAGGTGTGGTATGGAACCACATTGGGGGTATGGATGCGTAAAGTCCTTGGGTGTGTCATGGCTCTTGATTCTGCTGGATGTGACAGTTCTTTGGAATAGTCTGTGGTCGTGGATCTTGCTGGGGATCCTGGTGTGACTGCTGAGAAGGTGATGGTCTACTATAGAGGTGGTGCACTTAACAGCTTGACTGTTGGGCAAGAGCTGTGTTTAGTTGTTATGAAAGAAAAGAACATTGCATATCAGTATGTCACCAATTAATCCTTAAGAATTTCCCATGAATTTTATGAGGCATCAAAGGGTGGCCCCTGGTCAGGATTCCTGATTCTGGAATAAATAGTTTAGTTTTATAAACATATTATTTGTATACGTTATCAGGTCTCCCCCTCGACCAAGTATACGTTTGAACGGTCTGCTTTACGGGGCCATTCTCATGTTTGTAACTTTTTGCTGGTGCTCTGTTGGTGTTGCCACCCCATCAGTGCCCTAGTGTGTGCATGGGGGTGTCATCAGTGCAGGTGGTGTTTGTAGGCTACACATGAGATGAGGAAATGTAAAAGAGGAGGTGTATTGCACTAAACATTGGTGGGTGGTTACAACGTGTCCTTAAGTCACGTGTGCTCTGCTCTGGTCGCAGCACGTGGCACGCTACATTGCCCTGCCAAGTGGCGCCAGGTGTCCTAAGTATTCCCTTTTCTAGAGACTTCCTTTGGGTTAGCTTTCGGCTTCTTTATTTGGGTTTTGGACATTCCACCAGACTGCTGATCTTTAATGTAGTGTACTGGTGGGGGTCGCAGAGTTGTTCTGTGGCCCTCGTGCCTCTGGTTTATGGAACTCGATATTGGGATGGCTGCTCCCTTTAAACGGTGGGTGTGAGGCCTTGCGTGCAGCCCAATTGCTAGGCCTTGATGGTATTTGAGTAGTCTTTTTAGAGGACAGTTATTCATCTACTTATAAGTTTTAATAGGATTTTTAAGTTATATGTGTTCTTAACTTTTTATTTTTAAAGATTTTCTTTTTCTAAGTTGCTAGCTTTTTTGTTTTTATAGTTTTCTAAATTTTACTCTGGTGATGGGAAATATGTACAAGTATATTACTGGATCACTCCGCTGGTGGGAAATATATACACAAGCGGTTTACTGAATCTAATCTAGTGGGGGAGGATATACACCCAGGGATTCCTAGATCTAATGAGCTGAACGTTATTCACAGAGACATCAAAGTAAACATTTAACAAACAAATGCATGAAGAATCACAATCCTAGGAAAAGTGTACTCGTAAATACACAGCAATTTGAAATTTGGTGACAAAATAGCAAGCCCTACTTTGCAATCAGACAACAATTTGTGCAAATCAGCAATATCTTCATTTAAAAATTGACAAACAAAACATTCAACATTTAAGTCCAACACAGTCACATTGGTCTAACAGCATTATAATATCAAAATGACCCCATTTCAACTGGCAGGGGAACAGCTGACTAGGTCCCAAAAAATAAGAGGAATTGCCTGCCCTCAATTTCTTAGCCCCCCCCCACTCCTGGTTCATGTTATACTGTGACCAAGGGAAGCTCTGTGCTGTGCAGGACTAGGGGAGCCTGATAATCTTGTTGATACCACCTCAGGGGAAATGATTAGAACAATTGATGAGGACAAAGAATAGACTTACTTTAATGACCATAGACCCTTCTTTGGCAAAAACACAAGCTATGCCCAATGTCCTGGATCCCAATCGTTCTAGTGCCCTAACATCCAATTTTCCCCTTTGTCACCCTGTGGTCCAAGTGAAACACACCTCTCCCTTCTTTCAAATAGCACCGGTGTTAAGAAACTGGTGACAATGAGAAAACCAGGATAGCCTAATAAGATTGAGATGTGGGCCCTATATTACACTGAGGGCCTTTGGGTACTAACTGCATCAAGCCCAGCGGTCCAAGCGAAGGCACCTCTTAAAACAGGGAGCTGGCCCTATGTCACACCAGAGCCTTATGCGTTCCATCTGTGTCATGCTTCATGGTCCAAGCAGCCAGCAACCCAAAAACCATGTATTACAACCAAGGGTCAAGCATATGTCTGCATTCTGCCCAGCGGTCCAAGCCATCACTGTCCCCCGACACTAAATATCAAGAAAGTGACTTCTGCTGATTATGTTTTTTCCAAGTTAGCCACACCCCAAATGTTAGGACTAAGGCTCTGATGTAGTCTCTTACCCTTGTGACAGCAGCTTCGGGATGGGCATCCACCCTGCGTATTCAACAGAACTTCCAATCAATTGCGTCGTCTGCTCACATTTCTTTTTGTGCAAATGTGAATCCTCCTAGACAGGTTCCCCTTGCTTGTGTTGCAGAGTCGGGTCCGAAGAACCAATCAGCTCATGGCTGGCTTGCCAAAATGTTACTTGAATGAAAATTTACCTTAAAAAACAAATGCCAAGAGGCATCTGGCAAAACATGAATTCGTTTTTTTAATTAAACATTATGGTCGGGAAAGCAGATACAGAACTGGGTTCTGAGGACTGTCTCTTGTACATTCATCTGAAGCACATTTTATTCATTTTTGTGGGTGCAATAAAGTCATAAAAACATACCATCCTAAGTAAAAAATGTGAACAGTTGTCAAGGAGTCGTAAATACAATTTCAGATAGTGAATGCAGGTGGGCCTCGACCTGGCATGGACACAACGTAGGCCAGTGAATACTTGTCCAGGTGTTCGGCCTGAGAGGTGTGTGGTCACTGCGTGTGTTGTGTGTGCTGTGTCCTGATTGGCGAAGTATACCTAACTACATGCGGTATCTAACCTTATGGTGTTTTGGGAATGCACACATCCTTCTGGCGCTGTGTGCTTTCACAGGGTCGGGGAAGCGACCCTTGACCCTCGGTAGGTTGCTTCCCCACCGCTGCAGCTCCGCCTGCCCAGGCCCCTGCCACGCCTTGCTAGGGTGTTCAGGTATTTCGGGTATTTCAGGTTCTTCTCTTGACCTTCAACTGTTTCTTGCCTTTTCTCTTTTGCTCTTTGCTTTCCACTGTTTCTTGCCATTTCTCTTTTGCACTTTGCTTTCCACTGTTTCCTGCCATTTCTCTTTTGCTCTTTGCTTTCCACTGTTTCTTTTTCTCTTGCTGTGCGCTTTCCTGCTTTTTCCCGCTTTTTCCCACTTTTTCCCACTTTTCCCGCCGCTGCCACCCGTGTGGCCTCGCCCCCCGCTCCCATTCGCTGTCCTCCCTCCCGCCTCCCAGCTGACCCCTCCTCCCCCCTTCCATCTTATGGCGGCCGCTGCACGGCCGCGCGCAGCGGATGCGCGCAGCAGGCGCGCTGCTGGCGCGCAGGAGGCGCACCAAAGGCAAACCCGTCTGCACCCGTCCGTGCCTGGACCGCGCCCAGCGCCAGAACCCCTGGCCCCCACCGCGCTCAAAACACCTGACTAAGATACGACGCCGCCTCCCTCAACGCCCTCAGCCCCGGGCGAACAGCCACCTGCTACCAAGCCAGCCCTAAATGTACTCATGGACCCTTCACCTGTCAAGCCTGCAAGTACACATTCCACCGAGCCTGCAGACCTCCCACCGGCCCTCGCACCAACAACCACCTCAAGTGCATCCTCCTCAACACACGCTCCGTCCACAAGCACGCCATCGAACTATGGGACCTCCTGGACACAACAGCACCAGACGTCGCCTTCATCACAGAAACCTGGATGAACGTCTCCTCGGCTCCTGACATCGCCATAGCCATCCCCGATGGCTACAAGATCGCCCGGATGGACCGCATCAACCAAACCGGTGGAGGAATCGCCATCATCTACAGGAACTCCATCAACATCACGACCACCACCGAAGACACCCCCCTCGCCGCCGAATACGTACACTTCCAGATCCACACTGACCCCAGAACCACCCTCAGAGGAACTCTCGTCTACAGGCCCCTGGGCCCACGTGCCCAATTCAGCGAAACCATCACAGATTTCATCAGCCCGCACGCCCTAGCCTCACCAGACTATATCCTCCTCGGGGACCTGAACTTCCACCTGGAGAAAAACAATGACAACAACACCGCCACCCTGCTCGCCAACCTCGCCAACCTCGGACTCAAGCAACTGGTGAACTCCCCCACCCACACCGCTGGCCACACGCTCGACCCCATCTTCTCCGCCAGCAACCACATATCCTTCAGCCACTCCTCCGAACTACACTGAACCGACCACAGATGCGTCCACTTCACCTTCAAACGGGAGACCCACCACCATCGCAGTCATCGAGAAAACCGTCAACAAGCAGCTGACCAATTTTCTTGAAGCTAACAACTCGCTCGACCCTTCCCAATCAGGATTTCGGGCCAATCACAGCACAGAAACCACCGTCATCGCAGTCACCGACGACATCAGAACTCTGATGGACAACGGAGAAACAACCGCCCTCATCCTCCTGGACCTCTCGGCTGCCTTCGACACCGTGTGCCATCGCACCCTAATAACCCGCCTCCGCTCCACTGGAATCCTAGGACAGGCCCTTGACTGGATCATCTTGTTCCTCTCCGACAGAACCCAAAGAGTCTACCTCCCGCCCTTCCGCTCAGAACCCACCGAGATCATCTGCGGCGTACCCCAAGGTTCCTCGCTCAGCCCAACCCTCTTCAATATCTACATGAGCCCCCTCGCCGACATCGCACGCAAACACAACATCAACATCATCTCCTACGCCGACGACACCCAGCTGATACTCTCCCTCACCAAAGACCCAACCACCGCCAAAATCAACCTACAGGAAGGAATAAAAGACGTCGCGGAATGGATGAAGCTCAGCCGCCTAAAGCAGAACTCAGACAAGACAGAGGTCCTCATCCTCGGACAATCCCCTTCCGCCTGGGACGAATCCTGGTGGCCCATGGATCTGGGCACTGCACCAACCCCCTCAGACCACGCACGCAACCTCGGATTCATCCTGGACTACCTCCTCACTTTGACCAAGCAAGTCAACGCCGTCTCGTCATCATGCTTCAACACCCTACGCATGCTCCGAAAAATCTTCCGATGGATCCCCGCCGAAACCAGAAAGACAGTTACCCATGCCCTCGTCACAAGCCGTCTGGACTACGGAAACACCCTATACGCAGGGACCACCGCAAAGCTACAGAAACGTCTTCAACGCATACAGAACGCCTCTGCATGCCCCATCCTCGACATCCTCCGCCACAGTCACATATCCGCCCACCTGAAACACCTGCACTGGCTCCCCGTCAACAAGAGGATCACCTTCAGGCTCCTCACCCACACACACAAAGCTCTCCACAACATGGGCCCGAATACCTCAACAGCCGCCTCTCGTTCTACACGCCCACCCGTCAGCTTCGCTCAGCCAGCCTCGCCCTCGCCACCATCCCACGTATCCGCAGAACCACCGAAGGAGGAAAATCCTTCACCTACCTGGCAGCCAAAGCATGGAACTCCCTCCCCGCACACCTAAGAACTACCCAGGACCATCTTGCCTTCAGGAAGCGTCTCAAGAAATGGCTTTTCGAGCAGCAGTAACCCACCGCCCCCCCTCCCCAGCGCATTGAGACCCTCTCGGGTGAGTAGCGCGCTCTATAAATGCATTGATTGATTGATTGATTGATTGCTTTATTGGGGCCAATCTCCGGGGACCATTGCAGTGTTGCTGCCTATCTGTGGGATGTGATCTATGTTTTTCTGTTTGTGCATTTGGCTGTTGGCTAATTGTCACCCCACTTGTGACCTGCCAGTAGTTAACCTTCAGGCCTGGGTCGCAGAGCCTATCTGACTATGTACCTATGTGCTGGGGTTGACGAGAGTTCATGATGGGAAAATCTAACAGTGGTGATGCAACGTTACAACTTTGTTCCTGTATAAAAATGTATTGTTGTCATGCACATAATCATTGCTTAATCCAATATCAACAAGCAGGCCTGTAAAGGGATCTAGGCATTGAAAAAGCTTGGTTCTTTTCTTCATGATGGCCACAAGATCTTCTTGTCCTGAGGCATTTTCTCAGAAACGCAAGCCACCTGCAAACGTTTTCCCCTGGCATGACCTCATCTTTCTCAACTCGGCATTCACTATGGCCTCTTGGGCCCTGTGGGCATGCTAATCACTCATGACAATAAAACAATGGAATTTCTCAATCCTGGTCAAACTAAAGAGATCTGGAGACAGCTGTGCTGACTGACATGGACCTGGTTTCCCCGCTGGCTAGGTAATGTAATCTAGAGACAGGGCCCGGGTCCCCCTTTAAACCTGCAAACCCTGTTGAAGAGACTTCATGCTCCTGAGTACCTGTGGGTCGGGTTAGGTCAGTCTGTTGTATACCACACCACTAACAACTACAACACAGCTGCAGGCTCCAGCGGTCACTTGCTGGCTGCCTACTATTTACTGTCCGCTTCTGCTTTTGGTATTCCCCGCATTAGGCCATGAACCATGGCAGCCACCTCCTGCCCAACACTCCTAACCCTAGAAGGCACTGGCCATTGTTTTCCTGCACCCTGGCCACTCCTTTGGGCAGGTTCAAAGTTGCTTTACCTCTGTCTGATAGCAAGTCACACAGTGACGGCCGCAGTTACCATCCGTCTGCCATATTATGAGCACTGCCTGACTTCTGCCACAAGAAGGGAAGAAATCCAGCAGTGATCATACTGGCGGGCTGTGGTAAGCTGGCACTGCTACCACCACCACCGCCACACCAGTAGAATGCCATCAGCTGTATTATGTCCAGTAATATGGCCTGGCAGTGTTCTGCTGGTGTGGCGCTGCTGGCGGTAGCAGTGCCCCTTCCTGTTCCCTGCCAGAAGACCTCCTCGACCAAGGTAAGTCAAGCTTCTGACAGGGGAGGGGATGGGAGGGTGGATGGTGTTGTGTACGTGTGTCTGAGTTTGTGCATGAATGTGTGAATGTGTGTGTGAATGCATCTGTGTGTGTTGTTTGCGTGGATGTATGTGTGTGAGTGAATGTGTGTAAGAATGGTGAAGTGAGTGCTTGTCTGCATGTCAATGTGATTGTGTGTAAGAATGTGTATGAGTTTGTCTGGAAGTATGTATGAATTAATGCGTGTATGCCAGTGAGAGTGATTGGGTGTATGCATGGTGCGTGTTTGTGAGTGTGTGCGTTTATGGGGGGTAGGGTGTGAGTGTGAGGATTGGAGGGGGTGGGGGTGTGTGTGAGGATCAGAGGGGGTGGGAGTGTGAGGATCAGAGGGGGTGGGGTGAGTGTGAGGATCGGAGGGGGTGGGGGGAGTTTGGACGGAGGGGGAATGGGGGTGTCAGGTGTGTGTTAGGTGTGGGGGAGCTGGCTACCGGTGACAGGGAAGGAATTCCCTGTCATTGGTAGGGCCTACCACCATGGTTTTCATGGCGTTGCTAACGCCACAAAAACCATGGTGGTAGGCGGGCTCATAATGCTGCCGGTGGTACTATGCCAGCCGCCGGGCTGGAGATAGACATATCCGGCAGCTCATACCGCCATGGCTGCATCTAACCCGCCAATCTCATAATGTGGCAGTATGTACTGCCAACCTGTTGGCGGTATTACTGCCACATTACCACTCACCGCCGGGGTCATAATGACCCCCTAAATGCCCAACTGTGGTGCCTCCTTCCTTTTCCTGCCCTTTCCCACTTTTCCTCCGCCAAACACTCAGGTCTCCCACCCTTAAGCCCTCTTTGTAAATTTTCTCTTTGGGGTTTCTTGTCCTCGCCCCATCACCTGACGGTGATTTCACTGCACATGAATGGTCCCACCCATTACATGAAATGCTGGCTGATTTTTAGTTATACCAGCTCCCTGAAGCACAACATTGCTCTCCTGTAAGAGACCCACATATCAGATGAGTAGAGTCGGATATTCTGGTGAGACTGGGTGGGATGAAAGTATCATGCATGCAAAGTTTGGGAGGGGGAGGATCCCTCTACCAAACTATACCTCAAGAGCAGAGTCGCCATATTGCTGGCTAAGCATTTGCCAGCCAAGAGACACTCTGGATATGGCAAAATCTGCATGGTCACTTTCTCCTTAATAAGGTCTCCCTCTATGATCAGGTCCTTCTTATTGGCTCCTGATCCATTCCAAGAAATCCACCTATGCTGCTCTAACCGGGATCCTTCTGAGAAACCCCAGAACAAAACTTCTCTGCGGCAGGGACTTGAACATGGTTCAAGACCTCTTCCTTGACAAATCTGACCAGCCCCTGTACCACAACACCATGAAGAGAGGCCTTGTCTGGGGTCTGAAGTTTTCTCTGACAGATCTGTAGAGGCTGCTTCACCTCACTGCAAAGGACTACCCCTACCCCTTTCTGCTCAGTGCGGCATTGGGTGGCCACTTGGTGGATACTGCTATAGTTCCCTTTACAGTATCTGATCACCACGTAATCCAACTCTTTCTTGATTTAGGAGCCATCCCACCTGAACTTGCACCTCAACCTCCTATATTAAAAAGCTCCTGCGGACAAGGAGAGATTGCATTCCTACCTCAGTTCCTTTCTTGACATCAACAAGAGTTCCATATACTTACCATTGAGTATTGTGTGGGTGGTGGGTAAAGCTACGGTTCTGGAGATGTAATGCTGGACACTTCCCAGTGGAAGCACGATGCCTTGCACAAGCAGCTCAGATTGGAAGTTACGCTTGCCTCTCTTACTGACCAATACTCTCTGCCCCCCTTAGAGGTATGCTGCAGGCCCTGCTGTAAGCCAAACATGACCACACCACCCTTTATACCGCTCGAGCAGAAACTGCACTGTTCTGTCTTATGAAGTACAATTATGAGTGCAGTGAGAAGGCAGGTCGACCAGAGACTGGCTTTAGAGGCGAACATCACTCTGGAAGAAATCCTGGAGTTGACTGATGATTTGCCTTATGCCATGACTCAGAGTTGGATGCTTGCCCATTTGAATACTACAAGATCTACAACGACATGCTCGTTCCCTTGCTTTGCATGGTGTACTTGGAGGTAACCCTTACCTCATACAGTCTTCACTAAAGCTAACAGGGCATCTATCACTCTTATGCTTAAGCTAGACAAAAATCCACAGACCTGTTCTAGCTACTACCCAATCTCCTTGTTAAATGTCAACATGAAAGTGCCAGCTAAAGTGTTGGTCAAAAGGCTCAAGCGAGTGATATCCTTCTTGGTCCACAAGGACCAAGCTGGGTGTGTACCCCACTGCACCTCGGCTCCCACCTTCATCTTCTGTTGCACAACCTCTGGAGAGTTCAGCATAATGATGATGAAAAGCTGGTGGTGTTCCTGGATACCAAGATGACTTTTGTAGGTGTTTTAATGTTGTGGGTTGGGCTGCTGTTTCTGAATCAGATCTGCAGAGAGTATTACCATTCCAGGGCCGTTGTCACCTGCAATGGTCATGCCTCTACCCTCTATGAAGTCTGTTGGGGTACTAGACAGAGCTGCCCTTTGTCCTCCCTTCTTTTTATTCTGGCATACGAGATCCTGACTACTGCCATTCACAATTCCCCTGCTATCCATAACATCCCCATCCCCAGCGGCGAAGACAAAATGACTCTGCACGTTAATGATATTCTGGTCACACTCACCCACTGTGCTACTTCCCTGTGGGCTCTCATCACTCTGATTTTAAACGTCTCTTCTCTCTCATGGTATAAGGTAAGCTAGAGCAAGAGTGAGGCCCTTCCCCTCACAGCGGACACACACCCGAAAGTCACTGCAGGTATACCTTTTAAATGGTCCCCTTCCTCCATTTGCTACCTTTGAATAAAGGTCAAACCAGACTTATACACATGGGTGCCACCCCAAATTACTCGCATCCCATCTCCTAGCGACCACACCCCAGGAATGGTGTGAGACACATCAGCTTCTGAAGGCCCACCCCACCATTTATACGCAGGCCCCTCTATGATGTAACACCTCTTTACTAATCGTGGTGGTAACCCAATTGGTTAGAGTTTTGAATCCAAGAGGATCCACTATATTCCTGACCTGCTTAAGGATGAGGACTTCAAGTCATTCGGAGAAGCCCAGGAGCAGTATGGTCTCCCTGTGAAACATTTTTGGGACTACCAATGCCTGCAATGCTGCCTTGACCAGGCCCATGGGTCACCTCATCTGGAGCTTCCCTCCTCACCGTTGCTGGTTTACCTTCAGAAATGGGACTTGCAGGGGTGCAGTCTCTGGGCTATAATGGATTTTGGTGGACCATCTCTATTAAATTCTGCTGGCCCAATCCCTCTGGGAGGTTGCAGCTTCAATACTCCGATATGGCCTGGGGTGACCTGCTTGTGAATCATGATCGATACCTCAGGGAGGCTTACATTAAATTCAGCTCTTTTAAGGTGCTGCACAGCTGGCACTGGTCACCGCTCCGACTTCATAGGTCCTCTTTTCTCCCCTCTACCATGTGCTGGTGGTGTGGCTCTATGGAGGGTGACAGTGTTCACCTCCTTTTGAATTGCCCCACTCTGATGGCCTATTAATGCTCCATCATCACAACCATCAGGTGAACAGTGCCTCTTACCTGGGATCTGAAAGTATAGACCACTCTCCTGCATGACTTGGCCCAATGTCCAGACATCATGCATCAACAGACCTCATGGCTGGCCTTGGCTGCCAGAGTGAGGCTTTAGAGGTCACCTGCATGTCTGACTTAGGAAGAATGGTTATATGAGTTGCTTCAAGTTGTGTCAAGTTGTTTCAAGTGGGTGTTTAAGAATGGATCCTTGCTAGACTCACTGACCATTTTGATGGATTCTTGGACAGAAGGGGGGTCTTTTCATTGCAGTCCATGACTAGCATCTCCCTTCCTGACAGGTTCCCTCTCCGGGTTTGCTATTCACACTCTCATGCCACCTACTCACTTTCTGGCCCTCATCCCATCCCACCCCTTATACCTCTCTCTGCCCTTCACCTTGCACCCCTTTCCAAGGGGAGTCCAGAGCGTAGTGCTTGGTTTGGATTTTCTGCTCTCTCTTCTGACCTTTTAAACTGTCCCGGTGAGGGCTGTTCATGTCTCCCACCCAATCCCCTATTACCCACATCCATCCTCCCATCCAGATGCTCTGAAGGACTGTACTTCTGGAGCCCTGCTTCATCCCCCTCCTCCTTTCTTTTCTTTCCTTCCCTCTCCTGGATTGCCCCCATGAATGACTTCTCCCTTACTCCCTCCTCTTCTCCCCCCCTTTCCCCTGCCAATCACTCTCACCGCTCTGGTTACCAAAGGGCACAGCAGGTCCTTTTTTGTTTTCTCTTGACCCTTGAAGCTCAGTCCCGATGTTAGTACAGGTCCCTCTGACTGGAATCCCGCCCCACTGCCAGGCCTCACAGCCCTTCCGGTAGTCCTCATGTTGTTCTGTCATACCTTGCTGTTTTATGGTCATGATTTTTGTTCTTAAACACAGAGGTTATCTGTGCTCACACTATATATCATTCATGTTTCCTTCAATAAAGAAAGTTTCAAAACCAAAACAAGTCCTGTCACAAAAAAATAAACTGTGTTTGCAAAATTAGCTTTTTTGTGCCACAAAATATTTATATCTATGCAGCAATATCCTGGGAGGTATGTCTAATATCACATGTGTTCCACTCTTAAATATTATGCATCCTACCTTGGAGGCAGCAAGATGTACTTAGGGGGGATTTATTTAGTATTTAAAATTAGATTTCCCTACCAGTTGAAAGGGTTATTTTGACAGGTCTGTGCAGCAAGGTTCAATCTGCTGCTGCTATCAGGCCACATAGGGTAGGCCTGAATCCATATTTTCACTGCCAATGTAGTGGATGGCATAAAAGGTGCTATAGTTCAAAAGTAGCATTTAACTTCCCATACTATTGGTGTATCTCCACACTATACACTATGGCCTCATAGGAAAATTAATTCCAGCAATCAGTTTTAAGCCATTTTTTACATGTTTAAAGGGGAAGCACCAACACAGAGTTCTAATGTCAGCAAAGCAGTCAAAGATAGTCATTTCCTACAGTAATTGTATGCACAAAGTGCCAGAGGAGGAGATCTCTTGTTTGTGCCTCTCTGCATGTATATATGTATGGTGTGTATGACTGTGCTCCTGTATGTATGCAGTTAACAATGTCCATGTATACATTCATGCATTTTTATATATAGATATGAATGTTGCCAGAGAGTTTAGGTCTGGCTTTAATACTCTAATGTATTCAAGCAGCATTGCAGCATGGAATATACACATGACTTTGCATCCTTTATCATGTTAAAGCTAAACCTGTGTGTTGCCTTTATTTGATTACTTGATGTGGCAGGTGGGGAAACCAGTTTGGAGATCCAATAGTAATCAGGAGTTACTGGGCTTCAATTGTGTTTGGGGGCACCTAACCTGGAAGTGCAAAGTGAACCCCTTTAGCATTTGCCCCTCAAAATAGTGAGGATGAAAGGTCTAAGGCTGACATGGAGAGGTTGTGTGGCATATAAACTCAGAACGCTAGCAGAGATCATTATAAACCTCATTAACACTTCCAATCCAGATGCATAAGCTAAGACTTTGGCTTAGCTGTCCAAGGTTTGTTTTCTCACCCTCAGATGACACAACTGAACGTAGTACAATGCATCAATGCTTGAGTGAAAGACAAGTTATTGTAGCTTCACAGAACCTCACCCAATACATAGTTGATGTGGAGCAATGCTTTTGGGTTCCTAATTGTCCATAAACAAGGATCCAGGGACGCTTTGGTGATTGGAAACAAACCTATTTTCTTCTCCTTAATAACACACACACAAACCGCACTAGGAAAAAATTTCTTTTACCAAAATGTGTTTTATTTTAACAGTCTTTATCTGTTAATTAGCACATCTTAAATAACCACACATGATATCAAAATACCAGCACAAATGAATGTTGTGAACAACAATAAAATGAACATTTCTAGTATAGCTAAAATGCCATCTAAAACATAACACACTAAAACCTACATATATGAGCTACACTAGGAGAGCATTGAGTAGCATATCTTGCACCTAGAGTTTCTTAGGAATAATCAGTGCACTGCATGCCTGTTTCCAGTAAAGTGGCATCGTTTTCAAAAGTCACTAGCTGCTCACCTCTCACATGTCTCTACCCCCTCAGCTTCCTCTTTCCTTTTTATCTCCTACCTGTCCCCCTGAACTGTAGCTAATAAATATTGCCTACCTCCCTCTGCCTTTCAGTTGTTCATCACCCATGTATCTCTTTATAACTGTTCTCACATCTGCCTCTAAAATCCTCTCTGTCTCATTTATCTCTTTTTCATTTTACACTGTCTATATCACATTTCCTAGACTATCGTCCTCGCTCGACAGTCTTTCCCTATAACTTATAACTTTCTCTTCGTCACATGCCTATAAGTTTTTAGCACTTATCTCAACTGTCACACTCTTTCACATCTGTCTATATTTCTCGCACATCTGTCACCTTTTCTCAGATATATTTAATCCCTCACACACACCACTGTCTTTGGCTCTGTCTCTCACCTGTCTCCCTCTCTTAGTGTCCTTTTCCTCTCTTCCTTGCATTATTTTCCCCTCATAGACTTTCCACACTAACTTTTCCCTCTCCTGTATTTCTTGCTCCCTTCACTTGCTTAGGAGCAGTATGAGGCACATAGATGCCTTTCACAGGGGTCAACTCCACATGTAAAATTATTAATTGTTTTACAAGCATGTTAATTTGCTTAGATCTGGCTACTGCTTGGAGCTTCATGTCTTCTCATGCATAGAATGTACTTGAGGGCCACAAAAAGTAAATAGAACACACTAGAGCCTGTTTAACGTCTGTTTCTGATGCTGCTAATAGCACTTATGGGTCCAGCGGTTGCAAGGACAGTGCCGGGGTGACAGGAGGCAATCCAGTGGTTGTAACTGGAGCTCCGGGTGACCTCAAGGAAGGGACGTTTTCTGAGGATGTCACATTGAAATCATCTGAATTCCTGTTGAAGTCCAACAGCTCCTGCTTGGCTCCCCTTCTTAATGCATCATGAAAATATGGTAACTTCCCCTGTGAAAATGAGTTGAGAAACCAACCCCAGAACACCTAGAAAGATCCTTGAGAGGAGTAGGTGTTCAGAGGTATAGGTAGGAGTCCTCAGTGTGAAGTACACAGGCTTAGCGATGATAAAAGGACAATACCTTTCAAAGGAAATTTCTCAGAGACCTCTGAGTGTTGCCAGAATATATTGATGCCAATTCAATACAAAGACACTTAGCTGAACAGGAGTATCTTTTTCCACGGCAGGGACATCAACAGAACTAATGGAATATGATGGGCATATATTCTCATGAAGTCAGGATTTAAGGTGAAAGTTCTACCCAGTCACTTTGTGTACCTACAAGTGGTGGGGGGGTTGCTCAGCATTAACCTTGTATAGCAACCCCACAGCCACAAGGGAGGACTGTGCAGCTCAAGGTCCTGTTGGGGGTCACTAGGTGTCCTCCAGGAGTGAGAGACAACATAGATGACTCACTATAAATGTAAGCCTGGGTATGATTTAGTTTACTCTGGTGTATCTTTGCATAATTTCTGGCTTTCCACATTATGGATGTGACAGGTCATGCCAGAGACTAAGGGCCTGATCACAACTTTGGCAGTCCCACCAAAGGATCGCCAAAGCCATGGGGAGGACGCCACCATCATACCAGTGGCGTCCCCCTGTCCCATTATAATGTTTTCTCTAGGCTGACCAGCGGGAACATTGTAATAGAGCGTTCCTGACAGTCAGTCTGTCGGGATAGTCCTACGGTATAGGACTCAGCCGAGTCCTATATCATACCACAGAGGGGGCTGACCAGCACCCTCTAAATGTGCACTGTCTGCAAAGCAGACAGTGCGCATTCTGACGGTGATGGGCAGAGGGGCCCCTGCACTGCCCATGCCATGGACATGGCCAGTGCAAGGGGACCCTGTGTCCCCCTGTACTGGCTTTCCACTAGCCTGTTTATGGTGGGGTCCCTGCAATGAAAAGGCTTGTGGAAAGTGGGGTTGTAATCATCCAGGCAGCGCTGGTTACAAGCCCGAACGTTGTCACCCCGTCGGGAACTGTGATCCTGGTGGGGACAACAGTTTTAAGGAGGGTCCACCCACCTAAGTCGCAATTGGGCGGTCAAACCGCCTGGAGTGCGGCAATCCGACCGTGAACGCGAGTCTGGTGGTCCTTGGCCCACCACATTTATAATGAGGCCCTATGTCATCATGTCATGTTAGGTAGACCATATTTTGAGTTGAAGGTCCTATCATGGGAGGACAGGAACAACATGATCATACTGTACTTTAGCGGCTGATGTTTAATGCAGGCACCAATAAAACCAACAAAAAAAATCATTTTGAGTTGTTTTTCTTCCCCAGGTCACTTCAACTGTGAAATATATTTTTATTTGTTGACAGTGGAAGTGTCATAGAGAGTGAGCCTATTACTGTAGATATAGCATCAACTTCCTCTTCGAGTCCTGGGTGAACTGTCATGGAGAGGGAGCCCTTGGGACTCCGTTCCCTTTGTGAATTAAAAATAAAAGCTTGATGAGTAGGTGATGGTTTAGCAGAGCACTGTCTACTCTTAAACAAACTTTAAAACTTTTTTTAAATGCAGTGCCATTGTATATAATGAAAGTGGGTTGAACTTTAAAAACAATATTTGAAAAGTGATCACATACAAGGTGGCCTGCTGACCCCACCCAGTCACCATCCTTGTCATAGCCACAAGTCATAGTGAGTCACAATTTGCATCCTGCCTTCTGAATATTGATGAGGTAGGACAAATTGTGACCCACTTCAAGCCAAAATTTTGTGAACCGACTTATTAGTACATGTGTTGGTTTGCAAAATATCCCTCCGGTTGCAAAAATGCCATCCTCAATTTGCAATCAGTGATTCATACATCTCACTCATAATCTCTTATAGTATGAATGAATGTGCACTGTCGGAAAAAAATATTATTAATGAGGCTCCTAGTTTCTGGTTTTACTGATTTTTACAGATGAATACAGGGAGAAACAACATTTTTGAATGAATGTATTTTAAGAACTTAAGAATTTTAAGAACTGAAAAATACAGAAAATTGGTCTTCTTTTCCATGACTCATCATGTGTCATTCCAGACTTCTAGTATAATACCTGTGTAGACCGACAGCATGGAGAGTTTAAACAAAAAGATGAAATATTCTTATGTTGTATGTACTCTAGTTTGTACTTTAATGCCAATATTTTCATATGCATTTATTGTTATATTATATTTACCTGTTTAGAGTTCTAAAACTCGACATAAATACACAAGGTAGGGCTTTGTTTTTTCATGAAACACATAGGCCCTCATTACAACCCTGGCGGTCGGTGATAAAGTGGCGGTAATACTGCCAACAGGCCGGCGGTAAAAAAGTTGGAATCATGACCACGGCGGAAACTGCCAACACATACAGCCACTTTAACACTCTGATCGCCATGGCGTTAGCAACAAACACCGCAGCAGTAACCGCCCACAGCCAGGCGGAAGACAATGTACTGCCCACAGCTTTACAACAAGCCTATCCGCCAGCTTTTCCGGGGCGGTACCAATGCCATCAAAAGCACGGCGGAAACAGAACAGTGAAGGGAAACGACTCACCTCTCGACACACAAGGAAGAACCAGGACGCCATGGAGCCCAAACTGCAGGTGTTCCCCATGCTGGTGTATCTTCTCATACACCAGGAGCATGAACACCGGCGAAGACGACCACAGTGAGTACTGCACCTAGCACACAGGGGAGGGGGGGAGGAAAAAGAGAGTGAACACACACAGTTTATCACTGGCCTTTGGGCTGGCGGACTTGTGTGGGTGTCTGTATAGTGGCCGATTTCTATGTGTGGGTCATAATACCTGTAGCGGTATACCGCAGCGGTCACGGTACGTTTGGCGGCAGTCAGCATGGCGGTAAGCAGCACTTACCGTCAATGTTGTAATGAGGGCCATAGTAATTATGGGTAAATACTAAAAATGCAGCATACAACAAATATGGATGAATGTAAATGTTCAAGAAGAAAATACCTTAAAAGTGGATCTCTAATCAAACCTCAAGCATAAAAAGTCTCCCCACAAGGTTTTTCCAGTACAGGTGTTCCTGCATCTTAGAGGGGGAGTTGAAATCCGCTGTGCTCATGGGTCACTGGAGATGCACTGTGAAAGAGGAGGTGGTGGCAATAGAATTAAAAGATATGCTTGAACCGCACAGTCTTTGTGTATTTATGAGATTCCCTCAGCCTACACAACCAATATTTATCAGCTCTGATTTCAAAGGCAACAACAAGGTGTTACTCTGCAGTTCGGGCTGAATTGTTGTCTTTGAAGATGGGTCAAGATACATTTGCATACTGAGGTGGCATGGTGTGCAAAATAATGATGGACTGGGATGCACCCGAGTAATTACCAGTGACTGACATTAATTCAAGCATTCAATCCATCATCTTTTGTACACTTTAGTATCTGATTACAAGGAAACACTAAAACTGAAGCCTCTTTACTACAATGAAAATGTCTGCTTTCAGATTAATATCAATGCGATTAAGATACATTTTGAAATGAAATACACATTTAGGAAACATTCTATCAACCCAGTTAAAATGTCGAAGTCACATGGGACAATTTGCTTCAAAATAGCAGTGCCTTCAGTAATGTTTTTGTCCCTGATGTTGTTTTGTCTGTTCTCATAGTCATATTTCCTAACTATGGCAAGAGAGTTTAATAAACAGGCCTTAAAGCTAATAAGGAACAATAATTAATGCATTTGCCTCACAAACATCATAGGGTCATTGGTTAGGTTCTAATGTGAGCATGGCATGGGTAAACAGTGCTGCAGTTGACACTGGTCTCCTGAAGGGGATGAACAATATTGTGCCCCACTCTTTTTGCAGGAGGTAAAGGATCAGTTATGCATGATGCACTAAGAAGTTATAAGCATGAATGCTTGACCCTCACAAATCTAGTGAGTGGTCCAAGTAGGTTGTGATGGGAGCAAGGCATGGGTAATTTGTGTGCAGCTTGTTGTGGTTTTGTGCTGTGGTTTGTGCTGTTGGCACACCACACTTCTGTAGAGCAAGTATCAACACACAAATAGAAAACCAAAACAAATTAACTGTCATGTGCTATCCTTAAGTGCTGACAATCAGTGCAATGATTCAGTGCACTTAATTGTCAAATAGTTCCTCGTGCACTACAATGAAACACCCACTAGGAGGTAAATGATACACCCAACAGACAATAGTATGAGGTGAAAGATGTGTAGTCCCCTAGGGTGGTCTCAAATGTAATTGACCAAAGTCTCAAGCCAATGGATAACGTGGGATGACTCAAACAAGCAAATGGCTGAATGAGATTGAACCAAAGCGGCCCACTGTCTGTATATTGTATGTAAGGCTCCCTGTTTTCTATGTTTACTGCTTTTTACAGGTAGAAACAGACAAAGAGTCATTTATTTTCCTGCCTGTATTTACTTTTAAGGGTGGATAAAAACGTAAATTGGATTGTTTTTTGAGTGATTCTAAATTCTGTCACTCATGACTGCCATGACCATAGCGGTGTGAATTGACAGGTAATGGGGTTCAAAAAGGAATTTTAGTAAAGAGCCTTCAATAGCAGTAGATCTGCACATCCTTGATGCTAAAATTTGAACGTTCTGTTATCAGTGCATATTTTATCAGCTGGGTGTGTTTGTATCACTGAATCCTGTCACACTTTCAGGCATAAGGGTAAATGCACATAAATATATCTAGCTATATACCCACTCCAGCTTTATGTTTTTCACAAAACCCAAAATAAATATGGATAAATACAGATAAAATCACCAAAAAATGAAAATGGGTAGAAACAGACGGAAAAGTCAAAAACATAACTACCATAAAACTAGGAACCCTAATTCTAATCAAAAGATCTTGCAGACACTTTTGCTTTTACGTTAAAACTGAAAAATAGAATAAAAACATTAAACAATGCACAGCTACACACACAAGATAGTAGATACAATTTAATTGATAACACCAAATTAATGTATTGGATTAATAACTATTTTAAAGGTAGGTCTATATTGGTTAATTATTACTGTAAAGTTCATTTGATCCCAATCTAGATACAGCAACTTCTTCCCATATTGCATTAATTCAAATATAAAAATGTGCTAAGGAAGTGCCTAGAATTAATTCATAGCTATAAATTATTCTACCACTCCACTGGTCCAATAGTCAATAGATTACCATATGATGCAATCCCTCACATGCATTACAAATTATCAAAATACACCGTAGAAAATTACCATTTTCTTTGTTTTTATTACACCACAATTTTTGTCTTATGTGTTTGCTGGATTTAGAACACTGTGCACTTTATCCCTGCTAAACAGGAGTCAAATGCCTGTGCTCACTCTTTAAACATGGCTGAATTGGCTTAACCGAACTGGCAAAGTTTCTTTCCTGTAAGGCCATAGTATACGGCGCAGAAAATACACCAATGATGTGGAAAGTTACACTTCACTTGTAGACTGCAGCATTTACTGTGCCACCCACAAATTTGCCAGGAAAAATATGGCTTCTGGTGCCCTATGTAGTCTGATTGCTGCAGTCAAAAACATGCTGTAGAACTCTGTCAAAACAACACTTTTTAACATCCAGGAAAAACGTTTTTCAATATTGCCACACCTGAATCCACTTAGGTACCCACAAGGTAGGATGCCTTATAGAAACTGGCTACAAAAATCATTGAAATACTAATTTTCATGTTTAACAAAAAATCCAATTCAATAGTAAAGTCAGATTTTTACTAAATTTTAGGAAAGTTTTTTTTAAAAGTTATGTTTTATCTATCCGAACCTCTAGTATGCTGATATGCATTAAACAGCTGAAAGATGGCATGCCTCTGCTTGACCTTAATAAGGCATAAAATCTACTCCCAAAGCAAGGACAATAACCTGGGTGTGGTATGGTTTTTTGATCCCTTAGCAAGAAGGGCCGTTGGAGTATACCAAGGAAGAAGCAAGGTGACACCTGCCCCTTAGCAAATACATTTAAACTTAAGCCTGCGGGAAGGCAAGTCTGTGTCCCTAGGCCGACACAAGTAAAGCTGGATTCAAACCCAGTGGGAGATTAGCTGTTCCCAACACTAGTTTAGAGTTGTCACTGAGGTAGGACCTGCTCCTTCCTATATCGAAGCTAAAGAAGTGGAATCCAATGGTCAGTATTGTGTCTACAGGGACCTCCACAGGACCTTGCACAATGCCTTTACAGAACCAAGCTCTGAAGTCCTAAGAGCCACCCTGATGTCACCTTAACTGTAGAATTGACGAAAACGGGGCTTACCACTGCTATATTTTGGGTGTTAGCAGTGGCAAGCCTTTTTTTTTTAGTTCTTCACTGCTGCCAAAGGACCACAACCAGCCGCCAGAGAAGATCCAACAAAACTGGGACTTTGCTGGGCAGGTTTATTCTGCTTGGAACGTCTCCGCAGCAGCAATTCTCTTTTAGAGGGCACTTGGCATGAAGGTATGTGACTCTGTGAAGCCCGTGTCCGACACAACAGCATGCCACCTTGTCTCTTTCAAGAAATCCGGACTCCATTTTGCAGACTGAGGGGCTCATTATGAGTGCTGCGGACAGGTTATACTGTCTGCCAAACTTCCAATGGGGACGTTGCCGCCATACAGTCTACCTCCACACCAGCCTTATTAAGAGTTTCCTGCTAGGTCAGAGGGTGAAGACTGCTGGCCTAGCAGGAAATAGCCTACAGCATTGTCTCCGGCTTGTTATCGAGCTGGCGGCAATGCTGTAGAGCCCAGGGCACACCGGCACCCTTGCAAAGCAGACAGTGAACATTGTGACGGCGCTGGCCAGGGGGGACCCTGCACTGCCCATGCCAAGTGGATGCACCCGTTCTCCATCAGCATTTTCATGGTGGTGGTGCCGCCATGAAACCGCTGGCGGAGAAGGGGGTCGTAATCCCCAGGGCAGTGCTGCTTGCAGCACTTCCCTGGTGGACTAGGACTGCCACCACTTCCAGGCCACCAGGACCTCTGATCCTGGAAGAGCTGGAGGTCTGACTGCAGGATTGTGATGAGGCGCTCGGATTGACGCATTGGCGGTGATCCAACCGCAATCCGCGAGTCTGGCTGTCTAGTGACCGGCAGACTTGTAATGAGGCCGTATGTCCAAAAGTAAAATCCTTACCTGGGTTGTCTTGTTTAGTGTATCTATCTTCGAGTTCCAACATGGCTGGCCTCAAAGTGTGCCTACGGCCCAGTCTACATCAACCATAGACTATTATAGGAATGTTGCCCTTTTTGGCACTATGACCACTTAAAACTTCAAAAACTCATATCTCTGTTTCTCTTTGTTTAGACTTTTATCATTTTGCTATTTTGTTTGCAAAATTTACTTTATTTTATTAATTTGCTTTGAGTTTTTTATTGTTTGGTGTCTCCATCCATCCTATACATTTTAAATGAAACCCTTTATATATACTGAAAGTTTCTACCTCTTAATTTTCCTACAATACCACCTGCAAATTACCTCAATCCTGTATCATATTCTAAACTTGAAATAATCATACTTTCAATCACTAACATTGCAATTACCCTGTTGTAAATCACCATCATTGTGTGATAACCCTCCGGATCTTTGCCCCATCTGTGTTGCTGGCTTTAGAACTCTGTGTACTTTACTGCTGATAACCAGTGGTAAAGTGCTTGTGCTCAACCCTTTAGACATAGTTGAAATGGTATTCCCAATTGGTACATTTAGCCTGCCTATGTGTCCCTAGTACATGGTATATGAAGTGCACCCTGGCCCTGAGAGGTAAATTCTGGTTGCCTGCAGCACCTATTGTGCCATCCACCATAGTTGAGGGCAAACATGGCCTCAGGTCTACCCTGTGTAATCTGCCTGTTGCACTGTAAAATCTGCAATATAGCCTGTTGAAATAACCCTTTTGACAGGGGAACACGTTTACCTCTATGTGGGCTATGAAGGTGTATGATATTTAAAATTAGGACATTTAGAAATGTAAACATGTCCTTACTGTGACTCACACCCAAAAGCTATTTTCACTATAGACAGACTCTAGATGGCCCATGGGAAACAATGGGAAGTGGGATGAAACATTTATTCTGATATGTCAGGTTTGGGGCCAACTAGATATATGATTAATCCACTTTTTAAATATTTATTAAATGCCAAACCTAATGATGACATTGGATTTTTAATATATTATTATATATATATTTTAAAGTACATGTTAGGAAGTTACTTTTTCCAGCCTGAAGCTCCTGAAAGCAAGCTAATCTGTATTAGCTCTCCAGCAGTAGACCAGTAGCCCTGATGAGATGTGAGAACTTGCCCCAGAGCAGAGACAATAGATTTGTGCTGGGATGTGTTGCCTCTTTCTCTGACAGGAAGAACAGTTGGGGTGTACCAAGGAACTATCATTTACTTCAGAGGGACATAGTATATGTTAGGTGACACCTAGAATGATCCCAGTTTCTGCTTTTACATTCAGGTAGGCACTAACCTGAGAGGGGGAAAGTTGACCCCAGAACTGGTATACCTTTACCACAGAGGAGGGCACTGCTCATTACTCTGGTTGCACCTCTGGGTGGGAAAACAGGCACTGCACAAGGGAAGAAGGGTTTCTCCATCTTTGATTTTAGGAGTGAGGGATACTATGGATTATTTGCAGTAGTATAAATAGGAAGTGCTGCAATAGAATGTGGGTTATCCATTGACCTTTTACCCTATTGGTTAGGGAGAGGCCAGGCATCATCCTCAACCACTAGCTAGTGCCAGGCTTAAATATGGTACTCCAAGGCAATCACATCATAACACTTTCTGGACCTGCCAAAGAACAGAAGAAGACTGGACCTGTCTGTGACGTGAGGGGAGTCCTGAAGGACTGGACCTGTTCCATCTTATATTCACAGTAAATAAGGAGACTGCAAGGTTCAGTTGGCTGATCTCCTGTATGGCTACAGGGCTACAAAAATACTGCAAGAGTCCTTTAGTTGAAGTTCCTTGTCAGCCAGTATCAACTGGACCTAAATTGGACCCTGCGGGTGGCCTCTGCTGGAGTGAATCTTGGCTTGCAAGTGGAGCCCCTGAGGTCCTGGGTTCCTTAGCTGTGTCTAACTGGACTTTTCCTACCACACATGAAAACTTGCAGACTTGCAGATCTCTGGAGGACCAGGCAAACCACCCTAGCCTATTCGACTAAGTCATTGCCTCACTTGGATAATAAGACAGGCTTTTCTCATGTGGAGCTTCCCTGCAGCATCCAGACTCTCAGAGAGAAAGTGCTCAATAACAGGTACAGCCGCAGCCTTGCATCACTGAAGGATTCTGAGCTCTTACGAGACTGGAGGTCTTGAGACCACCTGCCTCGCGATGGAGGTTGGACCACAGCACTCCTGTCACTCCTACCGCTACATTATGACTGGCAGGATACCGCCATCCCCGCCAGGAACATGGTTCCCAATGGGCTAACTGCAGTCAGACTTGTGGTCTGCCACGTTGGTGCTTAACTGCTATGAAAAGGCTGGTAGAATGGTAGTGCTGGGGGCCCTAGGGGAGCCATGTTGTGGGCAGTGCAGGGGGCCGTCTGCCAGCACCCTCGGAATGAGCACTGTCTGCTCCGCAGGCAGTGCTCATTCCGAGGGTACTGTTGTGCTACGGTATTGGCCTTGGTTCCCGTTAAGACCAATACCGTAGCACTGTTCCCACCGGGCAGACTGGCGGGAACATCATAATACGATATTCCCACCAGGTCAGCACGAAGGGAACATCGAAATACAACTGGGCATGAGGCTGCCGGGTTGATGTCAGTCTCATCCCAGCAAGATTGGCAGTCAGCTTGACCGTAAGTAAAAATCTTGACTGAGCGAAGATGTCAAAAGTATCCAACTGGCAAGATGACTTCCCTGGCCCAAAATTTCAATGTCTTCTGTTCAGACCTTTGCCAGCCAAAACCAACGGCTTCAAAGATACCTTGTCCAAAGCATATTTGACTTTGTGAAAACATCCCAAAATACAGTCTGGTGCCTTTCCCTGCTGAAGGATTTTGACTTCCAGAAAAAAAATACCTAGGTAAGGGTAAAACCTCCAACTGGGCGAACCCTGGGTGGTGTATCCACCCGGGGGTCCATTGCAGTCAGCCTCAAATCAAGCTTAAGTACCACTCAACTGTGACATTCACTACCATCCATGCTTTGCACTTTTGTGTGCTATTTTCAGTTAAAACTTAAAAACTTCAGATAGCCGGTTTCCCTAATTGGATGTTTGCCCTTTTTGTGTTATTTCTCTACTAAAGTTTACTTAATTTCTCTAATTTGGTTTGGTAGTTCGATATCATGGTGATGTGACTTTATTACTGTTTTGGTACTGCATAAATGTTTTACATATTGATCTAAGTTAAGCTTGTCCTCCCTGTGCCATAACTACCAGGGGTTTAAGCTAAGGTTAATTTAGTGACATTTTAGGCTCACCCACAAAGAGCTGTGATAATTTCTTGAGATGGGCAGTTACCCATCCTAAATAATAATTGAGTTTCTTACATTCACTTTACCCTATTCTTTCTAAATTATTTAAATAACATATTCCTCTAGCCCATGAGTTGTAAATCATCCTGATAATTTTATCGCATCTACTGATGCAAATTTCCTATTTTGCTGCCTATTTTATACCAAACTTCTTCATGTTGTGTACAGACGAGAAAAATACACTGTCAGTCTGCTTTTTTGCCATCTACCTGTAGATTACCCAACCATCTAATCATTTTTATAAACATCTAATTAACCTATTACCAGAGCCACTGGAATTATGCAATTGTGTGGATGCTGCAATTTTTGCATAATTACAGATTTGCCACATTTGTGACATAATCCATCATCTGTCACATAATCTGCAGGTTTCAATAAAAACAAATGTGCTTCTAGCTCAAACATTTTAAAAAATGCACTGCATGCATTGCTGCTCAGCGGAAGGCCCTAATTAAAGTTACATTTTTGATGCTAAATTGCTAAATGTGGGAGCTAAACATGTACTAATGAGGTCTGGCAATGCCCAGACAATGTTTACAAGTTTGAAAATGACAAAATAATGAAATAATACTATCACAAAATGTGCAGAGTAATGCCACATAATTTGCCTTTTCTTGCTGCATTGTTTACTCAACCCTGCTGCATAATTTGGCCCTCCCTTGCTACATAATTCCAGTGGCCCTGCCTATTACTCAATGCCTCAAGAGACTGGAAATCACTCCATTTAGGCACTTATTCTATGGATGGCAAATAACCATATCACTCCATTGCTACTAATAACTTTAAATCATCTTCACAATCCGGCCCTTTTAAAGACTATAAATTGTGAGAGTCTACTATCCTTTCGGTGATGTAGACTGCAAAATCTCAGAACACACCAACCATTGCAAAGTCCTATGTGCTGCTTCTCTACCTTGCTCTGTGCAACAGATAATTATAGCTCCACTATGCCCACCTTTAAACTTACCACATGTCTTATTTATGAACTAGTCTTCACATTTTGTTTACTGAATTCCATTCCTCACAATGTGGTTCACCTTTCATTCCCACCTCGTTCTAAGATAGAGCATGAATGAATCTCCTAAGCCACAATTTTCTAAAAACAGCGTATATTAGTTTCCTGTACCACCATTCTTTTGGGGGTAGTGTCTTTGGATATGTGGCTCCAACTCCTTGACACAGTGTGAAGGTTCCTACTGCTTCCTTCTCACCTCATATACAATGCAGGTTTCTTGCCCACCACATTTTGGGATACTGCTAAATGGTCTGTATGCTTGACATCTCCTCCATATAGAGGAACTTAGGCCCGGATTTACAAGGATTTAGCGCTGCTGTTGCACCACAATTTTTAGCAGTGAAAAATCAGCTCCATATTTACAAAGTGGCGCTAGACCTGTCTAGCACCACCTAACAGACGTTTATGACATTTTTTAGTAGTCCCATCTAACCCTATGCCATTTAACAAAAATGACATGCTGGGTAGGCATTCCCTGCTAAAAAATGATGATAGGCGCTAACATCATATTTACAAGCCTGACGAAAAATCTTAAGCGCATTGGAAAAAGGGCTCTAATACCTAATAGCGTCAAAAGTTTAACACCTGGTCAGACCAGGCATTAAAAGTAGCACAGGTATATACAGAAATCACACATTAAGCATTCTGGCGACCAGCAGGGTAACATGGACCTCTAACTCCTCCAGCTAGGCACCTGGAGAAGAAGACTGCAACATTGCCAAGCACTGCCAGCATCACCGCAGCACCCTCCTTCACAATTACACCAACTACAAAGGCAGCACAGGACAAATGAGCGCATATATAGACTATGCACATCCATCCTTCGCCAAAGAGAGGAGACCATCATAAGGTATCACCAGCTAAAGCCTGACTCCATTGTGCAGCTGCTCCAACACATTGCCCCAGGCATCACACCCACGATGCATAGGTCAACCAACATATCACCTATAACCAAGCTCTTGACTGTGCTGCCCATTGTGGCCTGTGGCTCATTCCATTCAACTGTGGCAGAAATGTGTGGAGTTTCCCAGCCTTACTGCCAATATTGTTGGATGCCATTATCCGCCTCACTTCTCACCACATTATCTTCCCCAGCACACAGCAACTGCAGCAGGAGACCAAACAGGGATTTTATGCAGTTGCTGGGTTCCCACATGTGCTGGGTGCCATGGGCTGCACACATGTGCTACTTACCCCTCCTGCTGAAACAGAACATCTTTATCGCAACAGGAAGCACACGCATTCCTTCAAAGTGTAAGCTGTTGTGGACCATAGTGGACTATTTAGCAATTTTCTGTAAAAAAATCCTGGAAGTGTGCATGATGCTTACATCTTCCGCTGTAGAAGCCCCTAGTGCCAATGGAGTGCCATTTTTCATGATGCTCCCGTATAACAGTGCCTGCTCTGCATTCACATGGTGGTGTTCAGCAAATCTATTGGGTCTCAATGCAGCTTTGTTAATACTATCTGATCACATGCATTAGTGAGTGTGGTGGGGCTGTACATTGGGTCATGATGTGGGTGTGCCACCACATAACACATTGCATATTGGCATTGGCTCACATATACAGCAATATGTACACCTGTGCCAGCACCAAAAATTAAGCACACAATAGAGGTGTAATCACTATTGTGCAAAAGGAGAAATACTCCACACATTACTTATCTTATGGTCTCCCAATGTGTACAGCAGTCTACAGCACGCATAGAAATAGCAAATTACTAAAACTGATATGTGATGTGCAGAAAAGGACACCTTCATGCACAGAAGCTATCACTCCTACATTGCAGTCATTATAGTGCCAAGATGCTAGAGTGCATATGTTCCAGATTGGCAGCTGACTAAGTGTCTGTGCAGTGGGTGAGGTCAGCAATGCAACATACTTAGTAGTCATGGCATACTGCTGGTATATCCCAGTTGTGCAGAGTGGTATAGCAAGATAATTCCTGCCCCATCCTGTGCCACAGGGGCTACCATAATAACCACATACATGCCAATACATTCCGAGCTATAATTACATCCTTTGCCTAATGCCCACACACACACATGCATGTGAGACAGGAAATGTGGAAATTGACATTTATGCAAGGGAGGAGTATCATGTCCGGTGGGGAGAAGTTTGCAGGCTACACACAGGGCACAACAGCTGTCTCATAGCATTGAACACACACAAAAGGAACAATATCACACAACATGGCTCTTTCTTTCAAGAAATTAGTACCACAGTCATCAACATTACACACATCCTGCATGAGTGAACTGTCATGCCATTCAAATCACACAATTACCATGTCCCTGAGGCTGCACACTTGACTGGAAGGTGTACCACAACACACCTATATAACCATGTATGCAAACAGGAACTCGCACAATGCAATATGAAAGTCAGATTCGCTCATTCATACACCAATACCGTGCCAGGCAATTTCAATAAGATACACAAGGGCAAGTCTAACACTATGTCCCCTCTTACATTGCAGCAGACCCAGGCTATGGCATCCAGCCATGGGCGATGAGCCCAATTGACAACCCAGATACTAACCCAGAGAAGACATATGTTAGACCTGACAGCCTTAGTGTGGTCACCCCTAACTTTTTGCCTGCCTCCCTCCACTTTTGAGATACTGTTTTTGCTGGTTTTTAGACTCTGCACACTTTACCACTGCTAACCAGTGCTAAATTTCACATGCTCTCTCCCTTTAAACATGGTAACATTGGATCATACCCAATTGGGCTATTTAATTTACTTATGCGTCCCTAGTAGAGTACACTATGTGTGCCCAAGGAGTGTCGATTAAATGTTACTGATGGGCCTGCAGCACTGATTGTGCCACCCACTTCAGTAGCCCCTTAACCTTGTCTCAGGCCTGCCATTGCTAGGCCTGTGTGTGCAGTTTCACTGCCAATTCAACTTGGCATTTAAAAGTACTTGCCAAGCCTAAAACTCCCCTTTTTCTACATATATGTCACCCCTAAGGTGTGCCCCTAAGGTGTGCCTTGGTAACCCTTAGGGCAGGGAGCTGTGTAGGCAAAAGGCAGGATATGTACCTATGTAGTTTACATGTCCTGGCAGTGTAAAACTCCTAAATTTGTTTTTACACTGCTATGAGGCCTGTTCCTTTCATAGGCCAACATTGGGGCTGCACTCATACATTGTTTGAGTGGTAGCTGCTGATCTGAAAGGAGTAGGAAGGTCATATTTAGCAAGGCCAGAATGGTAATATAAAGTCCTGCTGACTGGTGAGGTTGGATTTACTATTACTATTTTAGAAATGCCACTTTTGTGACCATTTCTCGGCACTTAAATCTTTCTGTGCCTTACAATCCACGTCTGGCTGGGCTTAGTTGACAGCTCCCTTGTGCATTCACTCACCCCAAACACAGGATACTCAGCCTCACTTACATACATCTGCATTTTGAATGGGTCTTCCTAGGCTGGAAGGGTGGAGGGCCTGACACTTGCATGTCAAAGGACAGTAGCCTGCCCTCACACAAAGGATTGCCACAACCCCTACTGGGACACTGGCAGACAGGATTGAACGGAAAGGGGACCTTCTGCACTTCTAAACCACTCTTTGAAGTCTCCTCCACTTCAAAGGCACATTTGGGTATTTAAACAGGGCCTCTCCCCCTACCAACTGAGACACTTCCTGGAGAAGAGAACCTGAACCAGAACCTGCATCCTGCCATTAAGACCTGCCTGGCTGCTCAAAGGACTCACCTGTCTGCTTTCTGTGAAGGACTGCTGCCTTGCTGTTGCCCTGCTGCCTTGCTGCTCTCTGGCTGTGGTGAAGAAGTGCTCTCCAAGGGCTTGGATAGAGCTTGCTTCCCGTTCCCTAAAGTCTCAGGACCAAAAAGACTTCATCTCTGCAAGAAGGACTCCTTGTGCGGCAAAAATCGACACACAGCCTGCCAGAAATTACGCACAGCCTGATTCGGCGTCGCACCTGACTTTGCAATGAGAAGATCGGTACAGCGCCAGCGAAGTGACAGGAAATTCGACTCACGGCCTCACTGGAATGATGCACAGCCGAGCCGGAACGACGCAGCCCGGCTTCCAGAGAGGAATGCACGCAGCGCCTGCTGTGTGGTAGAAAATTCGACGCAACGCCTACCGGATCGACGCAGCTCCTATGACTCCATCCTAGCATCGTCCCCGGGGCGTCTGAAAACCCCACAACCCAAAGAGGATCCATGACTGAGCACCAGAAATCGAAGCACAGCTGTTTGTTACCACACATCTCCTCCTCTGCGGTTCTTTGCAGAGATTTTTCACGCAAATCAGGTACTTTGTGCTTGAAAGAGACTTTGTTTTGCTTTTAAAAAGACTTAAGACACTTTGGGGGTCATTCTGACCTCGGCGGTAAAAGCCGTTTACCGCCGGTCAGACGGCCGCCACAATACCGCCACAGCCGCAGTTAGCCGCTACGGACATTCTGACCCACAACTGCAAAACCTCCAAAAATCCGAACTCCACTGCAGTCCGCCACATCAGCGGGCAGTGGTAAACTGGAGATGACCAAACCTCCACCGCCACGCCAACAGAAATACGCCCATGCCATTACGACCCGCAAATCCACGCGGCGGTCTTTCAAATGCGGTAGTCCATTGGCGGTACACACCGCCGCGGTCAAAATACACACACCTTTACAAAACTCTACCACATTGGACAATGTGAAAAGCACACACCTGAAACACATACACACACCACACCCACACACCCAATACAATATAAAAGACACACCCACATCACCCACAAACCCCTACTAACAAAAATCAGAGACGAAGGAGAGAGAGAAACATCACAGAATAGAGAGCCACATCACACAGAGGCACACTACACCATCACACACACCACATAGAAGCACAAAGCACCACACACCAACACACACATCACCACATACAACACCCCACACCTCATACACACCACCCCATGGCACCCCAAAGGCACCCACGCTTTTCGGACCAAGAACTCCGGGTCATGGTGGAGGAAATTATAAGAGTTGAACCGCAGCTCTTCGGCTCACAGGTGCAGCACACCACCATAGCCAGGAAGGCGGAGCTATGGCAGCGGATCGGTGACAGGGTCAACGCGGTGGGACAGCATCCCAGAAATAGGGACGACATCCGCAAATGCTGGAACGACCTACGGTGCGCTCGATGGTCTCGCGACACAACATCGCAGTGCAGAAGACTGGCGGAGGACCACCACCCACACCACCCGAATTCACAGCATGGGAGCAAGAGGTACTAAACATCCTGCATCCTGATGGCCTCGCTGGAGTATCCGGAGGAATGGACTCTGGTAAGTACAAGCTCAACTACTTCACCCCCCCCAGCATGCTAACCACCACCCCACCCTCACCCCCAACCCCCATCACACATCCTCCCTGAGAATGTCTCTCCAGCACAACCCACCCAACACCAACCCCTGCATGCCACCACAAACTATGGACACCCATCACCTAAGCATGACCACTGCACATACCTATCCCCCCCACCACAAAACACCCTCACAACACCTCCCCCAAGGGAATGCCAGCACTGGGGGACAAGGGCACCCATAAATCGCACGCAATTGCACACACAGAAACAATAACCATAATCTCTTACCCCATGCAGGACCCGAACGACAACACACCGGTCAGGAGGGACCAGAAATGTCCATCCCACCCCCGGAAGAGGCCCCTAGTGATGACAGCAGCTCTGTCGACCTGGAACCTGATGACCAGCCCGGACCATCGGGACCTCTGGACAGTCGGTTCCCCTCAGGCAGCCACAGGCCACTGCAGACCCAACCCCCTCTGGGAACAACAGCACAGCTCCCACCCAGCAGGCCCATGCCTCTGTCTCTAGGACAGGTCAATCAGCGGTGTGTCTGCCACTACAGGGCACCCAGGGTAACCCACCACCCCAACAACAACAGGGACCTGGGGGCAGTGGTAGTGGGCACACCGGCCAGGGGACAGAGGCCGGGGGAAACCGGGCAACTCGGAGGGCTGCTGTGCGACAGGGGGGGAGGAGAGGCCCAGGGAACCCACTCTCCAAGAGGCCCTCACCACCATCATGGCAGCCTACCACCACTCACAAGAGACGATGGCGACGGTACTGGCCAGGTTCCAGGAGATCCAGGCACAGCAGGAGGAACGCTACATGGGGTTCAGCGACCAACTAACCAACATCTCTACCGCTATGGGGAGCATAGTCCAGGCCCTCAACCGTATAGAGGACACGTTTCGGGACCATGTGGCATCACACAGGGCCCCTGTCACTAGCCCGGAACAGGAACAGCCTACCACCTCCGCCGGCGCTAGTGGACAGGAGGCCCCACCACAACGACAGGCCACCAGAACCCCACCTCCTGCTGAACAACAACCACCCGCAAGAGGAGCCTGAGATCCAAAAAATCGACAGAGTAGGATGTCAAGACCCCCGCCAGCATCAGATACCCCCTGAAGTCCTCCCACTGTCCCACATTGCCACCCTGTCAAACCTTGAACTGCCTCTGCTCCATCCTTCCACAGGCATATGGACAATGCACCTGTGAGACTGAGAACTGGACTCCGCCATGGACATTACTCCACCCCCACCCATCACCGTTTGATTAGAATGTACCATCATCTTGCACTAAAAATAAATCACTCATTGCACTGAAATCAATCAGGACTCAGCCTGTATTATTTACAAATGTATAACACATTACATATCAATTACGTTCTGTTAACTTTGTGCTGAACACATACCGAGGTCACTTAGCATTAGACCATGGGCTAACCAAGCAGAAGTCACGCAGTGGGTCATACAGCACTGAAAAGGGAACGGAAAATCAAACATCAGTTTTAAAGTTCTGGGGGGAAATAGACAAAGTTGAGATGCAGGAGGCTTTCAGGAAATGTAAAATGGCATGGGTGATTCTTACCTGTGTGCTACTGAAAATACTGTTCTATTACTCTGTCCCTGTTGTCTGTGTCGTCTTCTGAGTCTTCCTCCTCTTCACTCTCCGCAGGCTCCACAGCTGCTTCAACACCACCATCTGCACCATCCTCCTGCAGGAAAGGAACCTGACGTCGCAATGCCAGATTGTGAAGCATACAGCAGGCCACGATGATATGGCACACCTTCTTTGGTGAGTATATCAGGGATCCCCCTGTCATATGCAGGCACCTAAACCTGGCCTTCAGGAGGCCAAAGGTCCTTTCTATGATCCTCCTAGTTCGGCCATGGGCCTCATTGTACCGTTCCTCTGCCTTGGTCCGGGGATTCCTCACTGGGGTCAGTAGCCAAGGCAGGTTGGGGTAACCAGAGTCACCTATTAGCCACACACGTTGTCTCTGTAGCTGCTCCATCACATAGGGGATGCTGCTATTTCGCATAACATACGCATCATGCACTGACCCAGGGAACTTGGCATTTACATGGGATATGTACTGGTCAGCCAAACAGACCACCTGGACATTCATCGAATGGTAATTTTTCCTGTTTCTGTACACCTGCTCATCGTCTTTTGGGGGCACCAAAGCCACATGGGTCCCATCAATGGCACCAATGATGTTGGGGATATGTCCAACGGCATAGAAATCACCCTTCACTGTAGGCAAATCACCCTCCTCTGGGAAAATGATGTAGCTCCGCATGAGTTTCATCAGGGCAGACAACACTCTGGACAAAATCTTGGAAAACATAGTCTGAGACATTCCAGATGACATGGCCACTGTTGTCTGGAATGACCCACTTGCCAAAAAATGGAGGACTGACAGAACCTGCACCAGAGGGGGAATGCCTGTGGGTTGGCGGATGGGGGACATCAGGGCTGGCTCCAGCTGGGCACACAGTTCATGTATAGTGGCACGGTCAAGTCTGTAGCGTAGTATTATATGGCGTTCTTCCATTGTCGACAGGTCCAAAAGCGGACGGTACACGCGAGGATTCATCCTTCTCCTCGGAAGTCCCAGCGGACGGTGCCTAGGAAGGACAACATGGAGCACCGAGTCAGGCAAACCACAGGTACGTTCACACAGCTACGTTCACACAGCTTGCACAGTTAAAGAATCGCAATGCATTGAAAGGCGTGTATGTGTGGCAATGCAAGGCCTCGGTCTGTGTGACGCAGTCAAATTTAAGGCATGTGGGCCCTTGAAATGGCGGCTGCCTGACCTGTGAAGTGGGACAATGGGATGTGAGGTCAATGCGCTGGCGTGGCACACCGTGGCGGTAGGCGGTCGAAGACCGCTGTACGAAGTCGTATTGGTTAACATTGAACCCTATGGGATTCAGGAGCCAATGACGATGTGCGCCGGCGGTCGCGGTACGCACCGCCGCGGGCGTGACCGCCATTTTCTATCTGATTAATCACTCGAGACCTGATCATCCACAGGAGAGGACCTATACTGCAAGTGCTGCTGTGAACTCGGTCTGGAAGTGACAATGGCTGCTGCGACTGGGGAAAGGGCCCCTGCCTTCACGTCTGAAGAGTTGGAGAAACTTGTGGATGGGGTCCTCCCCCAGTATGCGCTACTCTATGGTCCTCCAGACCAACAGGTGAGTACACTGAGTGCTCCTTGCATGGTCTATGACATGGCCCTGTGCCCCCGCCCCCCACCTCTGTAGGGTGCCAAGTGCAGCTATCCATGGTCCTCCATCACCCATGTGCGCGTCTGTTGTCCCTAGACCTGTTGGCCTAGTCAGAAGTACTGAGTAGTATACCCCAAGTTCGCGGCTTAGTGCACGAGGCACCTGTGTCTGTCCTCTCCGCCAAGGGTATTGACAAGACATACACTCAACGTTGTTTTATTTCTCCCCCCACCCTTATTCTTTGTTTTCTTGTGCATTAGCATCATCAGGCGGAGGAGAATTGGCGTCGGAGCACGAGGGAGCTGCAGGTCACCAGGCCCCGGTGGGCACTGACACAGACACCGAGGGCACCAGTGATCCGGAGGGCGAGGGGAGCACCACAACGGGGGCCGGTGGAGACTCCAGCGACACGGACACGTCCCCGTTTGGGAGCTCCCTAGCGGGGGCGGCAACATCTGTGCCCCCCGCAACAACAGGTACAGCCGCCACCCAGCGCACCAGCACCGCCCTCCCAGCAGCCCCTCAGTCTTCGCTCCGTGCCCGTTCGCCCAGGAAGGCGGGCGTCTCCTTCGCCCCAGGCACCTCAGCCCCTGCCTCTGTTACCCCTGCTGCCCTCAGTGCGGAGCTCATTGACCTGGTGAGGACGCTCATTGTTGGGCAGACTACCCTTTTGAATGCCATCCAGGGGGTGCAAAGGGAGGTGCAACAGAGCAATGCCTACCTGGAGGGCATTCATTCGGGTCAGGCTGCCCATCAACGAGCGTTCACTTCTCTGGCCTCAGCACTGACGGCAGCCATTGTCCCTGTCTCCAGTCTCCCTCTTCTAACTGCCTCCACCCTTTCTCTGTCTCCTGTTCCTCAGCCTATCCCATCCACACCATCAGACCAGCCTGCACACACCTCAACACCCAAGGCCAGCTCATCCAAACATAAGCACCACAGAACACACAAGCATTCACCCAAGCAACACCCAGATGCAGACATACCAACATTCACTACCACCTCTGTGTCCCCCACCTCCTCGTCTCCCTCCTCCCTCCCTGTGACGTCTACACTCACACCTGCGTGCACACCAAAATCAGCCAGTTCTTTTATCACCAGCACACCCTCCACTACAGTCCTCACACGTGCAGTCACCACCCCCACTGCCATCTACACATCCCCTGTGTCCTCTCCCACTGTGTCTGTCACCCCCTCTTCCAAGACACATAAACGCAGGCAGCCACCCAAGCAACAGCCAACCACCTCACGACAGCCTACGTCCCAGTCACCTGCACCCAAGGACAGCACACCTGACTCTCCTACAACCACATCCTCTTCCTCCACTTCTATAACCACTACTCCTACCCTTTACCTTGGTCCAAAGAAATATTACCTCTCCAATCTTAACCTCTTTCCCTCCCCTGACCCACCCCCTCCATCTGGGAGAAGTCCCAAAGGCACCTCAGCCACCACCAGCCCAGCTGCTAAGGTACAAGTGGTGCATGGATTATGGAGCCCACCCTTTGGCGGCAGTGACACTTCACTGAGCAGCAAGGGGACTGCCAGCCCCCCCCCAGGCAAGAGGACCCGGAAAGTGAAGGGCCGCCGTGAGCGGACTGAGACGGCTGCCCCCAAGGAGGTAACTCCGGCCACTTCACCTGCCACAACAGCCAGGGGAGGCAAGGGCCCGAGAGCCCCATCTAAGGAGCGGAAGGGCAGCAGGGCGGAGAGGCCAGCCAGCAGGAGCGCGGAGCAGGAGGGCCCCACACGCCCCATCCCGCCTGCAAGGGACGACACCAAAGGGCCCAGGACTCCGTCTCCGAAGGGGCCTGACACTGCACGTTCGGAGGGCGAGTGAGCAGGTTGTCAAGGCCAGGTCTGACTCCCTACACTGACTGGAAGAGCACCGCTGAACACGGCCCCGCCGTGCAGAAGAGCACCGCTGAACAGGGCCCCGCCATGAAGACAAGCACCGCTGAACAGGGTCCCGCCGTGCAGAAGAGCACCGCTGAACAGGGCCCCGCCATGAAGACAAGCACAGCTGAACAGGGCCCCGCCGTGCAGAAGAGCACCGCTGAACAGGGCCCCGCCATGAAGACAAGCACCGCTGAACAGGGCCCCGCCGTGCAGAAGAGCACCGCTGAACAGGGCCCTGCCATGAAGAGAAGCACTGCTGAACAGGGCCCGCCGTGCAGAAGAGCACCGCTGAACAGGGCCCCGCCGTGCAGAAGAGCACCGCTGAACAGGGCCCCGCCGTGCAGAAGAGCACCGCTGAACAGGGCCCCGCCGTGCAGAAGAGCACCGCTGAACAGGGCCCCGCCATGAAGACAAGCACCGCTGAACAGGGCCCCGCCGTGCAGAAGAGCACCGCTGAACAGGGCCCCGCCGTGCAGAAGAGCACCGCTGAACAGGGCCCCGCCGTGCAGAAGAGCACCGCTGAACAGGGCCCCGCCGTCTCAAGCACCGCTCCGCTGGGCCCTTCCTGTCAAACACCGCTCCACTGGGCCCCGCCGTCTCAAGCACCGCTCCGCTGGGCCCTTCCTGTCAAGCACCGCTCCGCTGGGCCCTGCCGTCTCACGCACCACTCCGCTGGGCCCTTCCTGTCAAGCACCGCTCCGCTGGGCCCCGCCGTCTCAAGCACCGCTCCGCTGGGCCCTTCCTGTCAAGCACCGCTCCGCTGGGCCCCGCCGTCTCAAGCACCGCTCCGCTGGGCCCTTCCTGTCAAGCACCACTCCGCTGGGCCCCGCCGTCTCAAGCACCGCTCCGCTGGGCCCTTCCTGTCAAGCACCGCTCCGCTGGGCCCCGCCGTCTCAAGCACCGCTCCGCTGGGCCCCGCCGTCTCAAGCACCGCTCCGCTGCGCCCTTCCTGTCAAGCACCGCTCCGCTGGGCCCCGCCGTCTCAAGCACCGATCCTCTTGGCCCTTCCTGTCAAGCACCGCTCCGCTGGGCCCGCCGTCTCAAGCACCGCTCCGCTGGGCCCTTCCTGTCAAGCACTGTTCACGGTTCACTGTGCCCACCATGCATCCTCCATGACCAGTGGACTCTGTTATCCACCTGATGGACTGTGGCTTTGCACTCCCCAGGATGGCACAGTGGGCAAGCCACCCACTGTAGAGACTTTGAGAGACTGTGGCTTTGCACTCCCCAAGATATGTCAGTGGGCATGGTGGGCCCTTCGTGGATCTGGCGTCGTGGACTCATGTGGCTGTGGTGCCCCCCCCTTCCCTTCCCCCTGAGGTGCCTGTAGTTTTGTCACCAGATGCCCCTGCAGTGTTCTCTCCAAAGGACTCAGGTCTCCTGTGTGGGCTTTGCCCTTGTTTCGCTACACCTTGGCCCACGGACATGATGAATTCGTAAGATATGCAGGACTACTTGCTTCAGTTATCCACTGCTGTGTAAATACTTTTTTTTAATGAAATATTTTTTGATGGTTGAATAAGACTTTTCTGAAGCTATTTTGTACATAAATATTTATTCTCAATTTGGTTATGTGATTGTATTTTTTACGGGTGTTTGGGTGGTGTCACTGTGAGTTGTTGCTCTGCATTGGTGTGTACATCTTGGGGGGGGTGGGGGTCGCATATGTGTGTGCCCGTAACCTTTCGTCCTCCCCCCTCCCGTGTGTCGTAGGTGCAGTACTCACCGTTGTCGTCTGCGCTGGACTTCGTACTCGTGGTAGATGAGAAGGTAGACGAGAGCAGGTAGGATGTTTAATTCGGGTTCCATGCTGTCCTCCGTACTCGTGGAGAGCGTAGAGGTGAGCGTTTTCCCGTTCGTAGTCTGTTTCTGCCGTGTTTTTATCGGCGGTGCTCCCGCCCCGGAAAAGGTGGCGGATTGGTGAGTTGTGATAGTGTGGGCGGTACATTGTCTGCCGCCTGGCTGTTGGCGGTGACCGCCGCGCTGTTTGTCGGTCCCGCCGTGGTGGTCGGAGTGTTAAAGTGGCGGGCTGTGTTGGCGGTTCCCGCCAGGGTCAGAATTCCATTTTTTGGACCGCCGGCCTGTTGGCGGTTTGGCCGCCGCTTTATCACCGACCGCCAGGGTTAGAATCACCCCCTTTATATCACTTTTCAGTGATATCTCAACATATACTTATTACATTGTAAACATTTCTGCATTTATCCAGATAAATATTATATATTTTTCTAAACACTGTGTGGTGTATTTTTGTGGTGCTATATGGTGTTATTGTATGATTTATTGCACAAATACTTTACACATTGCCTTCTAAGTTAAGCCTGACTGCTCAGTGCCAAGATACCAGAGGGTGAGCACAGGATAATTTGGATTGTGTGTGACTTACCCTGACTAGAGTGAGGGTCCTTGCTTGGTCAGGGGGTAATCTGACTGCCAACCAAAGACCCCATTTCTAACAGCATACAATGAGGCACACATAAGGACCAGGAATCTGGTGGAGAAGACAATTGGCATTCTCAAGGCCCACTTCAGATGCCTTGATAGATCTGGTGGCAAACTGTTGTATTCACCATTACTTGTGTGCAAAAGAATACATGTCTGTGCCTTATTGCACAACATTTGTGTGAGAACCAATGTCCCCCTGGAGAAACAGGTGGAGGACCCTAGGTAGGATGATGAGGACAATGAAGCCTTACCACACGTGAGAGGACTAATTAATACTGCTGCTGGTGCCAGCAGAACAGCAAAAATAGTTCATTGTTTTATGAACATTGTAAGCAATTAGTCGCTGTGCACCGTTGTTGTAAATAAATCACTTATCCACACAACTGTCTTGGAGTATTTTTGACATTAGGATGGAACATCAAATCACCCACAACTCTGAAACCATGACTAGCCTACAACAGTTAGTAATCAAGGATTTACACACTTTAAAAATATCAACAAACACACACAATGCACTGATGGAGGAATGTGCTAGTGGCATGTATGCATTGCTAATTGCACATCCATATTGCATAGCCACACTCATATCACACAAGTTTGTCAGATTGAAATATAACAAAAGACAAAATTAGGATTTGAGGAATTCCATCCATATATTGGGCACAGGTAGGACAGCAGTAGGCAGCATCAGCATCAGTGGGTCACTGTTAGAAATGGGGTTTCTGTTGGCTAGGGTATGCACCTTAGCCAGACAGAACCTGCCATTCTAGTCCGGGTGAGGGAGTTACATACCCAAGATAATCCCTGCTCACCCCCTTGGTAGCTTGGCATGAGCAGCCAGGCTTATCCCAGAGGCAATGTGTAAAGCACTTGCACAACACATGTCACACAATAAATAGATTGCTCCTGGCAAAATCTTCTGGGGCACAGACAGGCACCCTCAGTAGGTGCCTGTCTGTGCCCCGGGGACACTTCCATGAGCAGTGTTCATCCGCGCCAAGGAACTCCAGTTGGCGGCTCCTCTTCACATCTCCCAAGAAAGGGGGGGGGTCCCACGCAAGGTGACACAGAATTTAAGAATAAAGCACTCTTCATATGCTGGCACAGAAGGAACACATAGCTTCTGTGCATTGGGAAAGAGAATTCAGGGATAAAAGAAGAGAATCCACCCAGCTCCTGGAGACAACTGGGGACATGGATCTGCAGGGCCCAGACAAGCAAAGGGTCCTGATAAGCAGAGTGTGGTAGTCCTTCTTAGTGACCTAGCAGGTCACAGGTAAGTCCCTCAGCAGAGCAGTCCCAAGGCGGTTCCTTGTGAGTCCTTCAAGCATTTGGTGCAGGTCCATCAATGTCTAAAAATGTGGGGGGAAAACCCTCTTCACTCATACTCATTTTGGGCAGTCTCCACAAAACAGGGAGAGGGGGTTCCAACCAGCACTAACTGGTTCCAGGAATGTCGCCTTTCTCCTCCAGCACTGGCTCAGACATCAGCAGGGGATAAACAAGCCCTCTGTATGAGGTCAGGGTACAGCTTTTGCAAATGCAGGTGTGCCCTGCCTCTACCTCTCCCAGCCCAGGAAGACCATTCAGTATGAAGATGCACTCTTATGACACCTCCACCCTCCCTGTGTATGTGCTGTCTGAAAAGTATGCCCCAGACGTGGATTGGAGTCAAGCTGCAAAACACCAGAGTCTTAAACACAGAGGAATGCCCACTTTCTACAAAGTGGAATTTCTGTAAGGGTAATAAGAAATCCACCCATACCATTAAGCAGCATTTCTGACTACTATTTAAACTATATCAAACATGCCTACGCTACCCTTCATAAATTAGACAATACCACTTAGACACATGTTTGGGGCATTTCCAATGCAATCCTATTAGAGAGGTAGCACTCACCGTAGTAAGAAACAAGATAGGTTGTTTGTCACTATCAGCACATGCAGTACATTAAGACATATGCCCTACCTTTTACGTACACAGCAACCTGCCCATAAGGCTCGCTAGAGTCTACTTAAGGGGTGATTTACATGTAGTAAAAAGGAAGCTCTAGGTCTGGCAAGTTAATTCAGGTGCCAGGCCCCTGCGGAGTAAACTGCGCACGCAGGCCGTGTGGTAGCAGGCCTGAGACAGGTTTGAAAAGCTACTTCGGTGGGTGGCACAAACTGCGCTGCAGGCTCACTAGTAGCATTTAATTTACAGAACCTGGGTATAGGGATATCACTGTACAAAGGACTTACAGGTAATTTACATGTGCCAATTAGGTGTAAGCCAATCATACCACATTTAGAAGGGAAAGCACATGCACTTCATGCACTTCAGCACTGATCAGCAGTCATAAAGTGCTCAGAGTCTGAGAGCCAACAAAAAGAGGTCTTATCAAATAGTCACTGTGAGCTATGTGACAATGCAATGCCTTACTGGCACTATCACAGATGAATACTACCAAAACACCCTCAGTGGCACTCACATATATGACAAATAGTGAGTGAAATACAGAGGACTCAGCACCTGCCTGTCTAGTCCTTGCACACTCCAATTAGTTGCCATCTTGCATGTATGTCACTCAAAGACAGCATGTCTCAAAACCTAGGAAATATGCATGTGACAATCAGGACACGGACATATTACCACAGGCATGTTGTACACATAACTCCCTAACAAATCATAGAGGCAGCCCACACTCATTGTGCATCTGATAAAGGATGTTAGCTGCAGCTGTGTGAGAGAACGTATGTGAAATACACACATTTTGATGGACAACTGAAAAACTCCTGTACTCAACTGGCCCAGCTGCTTTGTGGAGGTCACTCACAGACTGTACCAGTATTGTGCGAGAAGCCTGTAGATGTGTGGGAGTCAGTCACCAATCCGTCACACAATCTAAATGCTACAGCAAATAGGTAAAGTCCAGCAGATGAATCAAAGTGGATGAGCAAGTATTGTTTGAACCAAATACTGCAACATGCATGATGGGCTAGACAGTGAGGATGATGAAGATAAGGAGCAAATACAATATCTGCAAACAGTGGTAGCCAAGTGACAACTGAAGCCTACAATAAATAAGGTAGCTGCAAAATGTGGGAATCACTACACAATCTCCAAAATCAGGGCACAAAACAACACTGTAGCCATGTAAGCCCACCCACAAGCCTAAACATTGTGTAGGACACTTTACATCACACTCACACTGTCTGCAATTCCCCAGTGTGCTAGCCCAGCATGAAGAAGTATGAGAGTGGCATGTTGGAACGGACATTCTTTGTGCCCCAGGTTTGCAAACATCTCACTGTCCCAATACTTACAAATTAAGCATTTAAGGACAGAAGGAATACATGAAAACCAGTTATCAAGTGGCATGTAAGTCCCTAGTAGATAATGGGGCATGGCAAACACCACTTGACCTGTAAATCCCTAGTAGATAATAGGTAAGGGAAGTTCAGCAAACATTAGTGTATGCACTTGGGTCTGCACTGATGTGTATCTTGACATCCTTGTCTGACAACTGCCCCGCCATGCAGAGTGTCTGAAAAAAGGTAAGTCTGAAATAAAACATGGAGAGGAAGTCCACAGTCAAAGTCTATGTGTAACGAACATTTTTACAAATTACTACCTCATTGTACCTGCTCGTTGCCCCCTGCATTGTGTGTGCCATAACTTTGAGCGTGGGCAAATACAAAGATGCATCATAGGGCCTGGTGTATGGGGAAACCACCTAGTTACGCTTAGGTACAGGAGAAATGTTTCATTGTAGGACAACATGTCACATACATACATGAGTGAAGACAGTGCTCTGAAGGATTGCATTGACCCATCAATGAGTACAAGGATTGTAGAAGTGACATCCCAGGACACACCACTTTAGTTGACATAAGATAAAAACACATTATACCACCCACATGCATACCAGGATAATAATATACACACCCTTAAAAATGTCTGTCTACCAAATCCAAAACATGACACCAGCACAAAATGCCCCCGCAACCTTGCATGGCAGACTACGCTCTGCGCTTTGGAATGTTGCACACCTTCTATGACATGTGCACAATTCTACATGTAGACATACAGACCATATTCCATGTCAAGTCCATGACATTCCTGGACATGATATGAGCATTGGAATGTGCTGACAACACAAAGTTCACTCCAGAAGTAAATTTCTGTAGTTGCCATGTACATAAATAAAAGTAAATGTTGCCTTAGCATTTCATTATCCCTATGAGGCATGTACCATCACCCCTGTCAACTGATGACACGTACATTAGACACGTGTAGAGAGCAGAAATAACATACAGACATTCATCAGCAGGACAAAAATCCACATGTCTGGGAAAATGTTGATGTGTACCACAAGACACCATACATGTCCAAACACATATAACATACATTTCTACCAACAAAAGATGCATAGTCCGAATGTGTGTTTATTATACCCGGTGTGCCAGAAAAATAGGACGCATACCATGCAACGCATGTGAAGGACACCATGTTTTTAAATCAGTACAACATGGAAAAATGACACATTTGATTGTAGCGTCCAAAAAAAGATGCCTTGCACAAAATGTGCTGTGTGTGCACAGGAAGTGAGGTAGGGAATCTGCCATGCTGCAAATCAGAAACTGCTAACTTAATTTCACTTTCCTTTTCAACTCAAAGTCTTTTTGTCTGCTTCAGAGAGATGTTGTGTTGTTTGGAGCAGAGATTTGGAGTTCTGTTGGAGTGGTGTGTTGTGCTGTGTTCCTGTACTGTTCACTGTGCCTATTTGGTGTCTAATATTTTTTGTACTGTTGGTCATTGTATTTTGTGGTGTTTCTCATTGGGGTAGTTAGGTAGTTGGGTCAGTTGGGGTTAGTTTAGGATTTTTAAGTGGGGGACGTTTACAGTACTGTGGGAGAGTAGGATATCAGGGAAGGTGAGGCCCTATCACTCTGGTGCTGAGGAGGTGGGGGGATTCATTTGGTTGGTTATGCACTACTTCCCCCACATGGTGGCCCAGGGTGCCTGGGAGATGCAAGGGTACAGAACCGATGCCAGAAAGCTGTGTTGGGGCACGGTCCTGTGCCATATGAATAGGATATTCAAGGTGGAAAGGACTGTCTAGCAACTAAAACATTGGTGGGTAGACCTAATTGCACGGGCGAGTCACCTGTAAGACTTCCTTGGCATTGAGGTCAGTGGGGCTGTTGGTGAGTACAAAGAGTTTCTGGTTGACTCCTGTTGTGCTAATTCGAGTTCATGTCTGTATGACATAGGCCAATATTTACAAAATGAAGCATGAGGGGAGGATAGGGGGTAGTGTTTAATTGAAAAATTGTGTATCCATGGAGAGACCAGGGAATCACCAAACTACAGTTAAATGGTACATCCCCCACCTAATCCCCAGTATGTTTGCATGTTTTTATGACACAAGTACGATGTGCAGAAGTGTTGGTACTACTGTGTCACAGTTGTATAGAAACATTTTCACATGTAGAAATGTTCACTAAGGAAAGGATGATGATAGAAGTGAAGTAGGAGTAATGAAAATGATGCCTGAGTGTGTCCTTTGAGCCACGTATATGCAGAGTGACATGACGAATGTCTTTGATGTAAAAATGATGAACTGATGGGTCATTTGCAACATTTAGAAAATGTAGCTAGGACGGATGTATTGTCTCTGCACATATGTTGACATGAAAAGCTGGCTACCAATGTATATCACAAATACATCTCAATTGGCCTTTTTGAGTAATCACCAACCTAAGTCCCCTATGTACAGCAGGAAAATATGTGTGATGTGCAATATGTGTCCATGCTGTTCATTGGTCAACATTCACATTGCAATGTCACATTTTCACTCTTGCAGGTGGTCCACTCCTTATACCATTGAAGAGGTCTCCACTTTTTCCAATGTCGAATCTGCCAGTAAGTGTTAATATGTGTATATTATGTAAGATGGAAGTATGGTGTGAGATGTGCTATGGTGATCTGTGATGCCATTTAACAATTGAATGCATCCATTACCATTCTCATGTGCAATACATGGATGAGGACACATTTTTTGCACATGTGTATAAGATGTGAATACCAGTTAAAAAATGTGCTAATGTCAACATGTATAGAAAAGGCCTTGAAAATATGTGTTATGGTATTTGAGTTCCAATAACAGTGTTGAAGATGAGGATCAGACATGGGTAAGGACTTTGTGAATCTGTTGTTTTCTGAACATATGACTGCACTGTGTGCCCCACGTACCATACATCAACTCTGTTTATGGTCAGATATTTCACCATGTGTTTACCTCCCTCACTATGCTCTATATTGGGCAATATACAACTCAGAAATGCCTACATCTCACCCACAGTGGAGGTGTCACACCTCATACTCAGTGTCATGAGTCAATACATTACCAACACATGTCATCCTCAAAGATCTTTACCTGTGTGTGTGTGTAGGCTAAGGGATGTCCATACAACATTGTCTGACCATATGCCATCATTTAAATATTCTCTGATAGTTGTGGTCCTTTAAGTGGCCATGATATAATGCTAACAGCTTCGCACTGTATACACCATTAGTCATTGCTGTACCAAATTCCCAGAACAGAATAGGTATTTGACATGTGTGCATGAGCGCCATTTTTTTTACGCAAATCCGGCTCAAACTTAACACCATATATATATTTTGACGCTAGACCAATCTAGCATCTAAATATCTGAGTTTGCATCATTTCTTGGATGTGTGAAACCACCTTGCGTCAATGAAATGCAAGGTAGGAGTTCCCATCCAAAAAATGACTCAAACACCCGTGCGCCATATTTATCCATTCGGGCAAAAATGACGCACGGCTGGGAAGCAGATCCGAAAAATGACGCATAGCCCGATTTGCGTCACATTTTTAACACCCAGGTAAGGGCAGATGTTAAAATGGGGCAAACACACCACCACTTAAGGGAAACACACACAAGCAACATTATTGCTCAAGAAGTACAACATGGAGGTGCTACTCATGCAGCATGCCAGACGACGCAGAGCACACGACCAACAGCAGCAACTACCACCACACCAATGTCGACCCCAAAGGCAACGCAGAAGGCAGGAGAGGCTCTTCAGGAACAGGATAACCCTCCAGGGCCTCAGGGAACAGGATATCATCCAGAGTTACAGACTCAACTGGCAAGCCATACAGCAGCTGCTGCGTCAAATTGAGCCACAGATAACAGCCAGCCTGCAGACACCGCCCAATATTTCCCCGGAGACCAAGCTGCTAGCTGTCCTGCACATGTTGGCAAGTGGCTCATTCCAAACTATGGGTGCCCTGGTTGCTGGGGTATCACAGCCTTCATTCTCTGCCTTCCTTCCCAAGGTCCTTGATGCCATCATTTACCTCACACCCTGCCACATCAGCTTCCCCAAAACACAGCAGAAGCAAAAGGAGACCAAACAGGGTTTTTACCAAATACATGGCTTCCCGCATGTGCTTGGTACTATTGACTGCACCCATGTCCGGATTGTACCACCTGCTGCAACCGAGCATCTATACCACAACAGAAAGCACACCCACTCCATAAATGTGCAGGCTATTGTTGATCACCAGAGATTGTTCACCAACATTTTTGCCAAGTATCCTGGGAGTGTACATGATTACTTCATCTTTCGCCAGAGCACCATCAATCAGCACTTCCAAGACAGACGATATGGCAATGGCCTTCTTGTTGGTAAGTCCATAAACCTAGTACTATACACACGGCACAGTAACCCAGTAGGACACACAAAATTTACACACCACTACATTGCTACGTGGCCAGGAAGACACTGAGGTGTGACACAGGTAGTTATGTTGGACACCCTGACACAATGGGATACACACCTATGGACAAATGACGGCTGCCAATAACAATAGATGCCACTCTAGAGCTACAAGGAACCAATTTCAAAACACACAGTGACAATGACATGGCCTGCACTAGAAGTACAACTTGTAAGATTAATCTTTTACTATTACATAAGGCCACATAGTCAATCCCACACCCTCCCAAGCAATAAGTATTGTGGAAGGGGTGTGCAATGTGTGTTGCTGCAGGCCAAACACAATGAGACACCTAGCATGATAATGCTGACTCAAATGTAGGTGACATGGAAATACCAAGGCAGTATCAACATCACACATCACTCCTGGGGTGATGTTGCCAGCTAGCAATAAGGAAGTGGACTGTGCTTAGAACACATGTTGATGTGACATTAATGCAAACTGCACACTGCTGCACATACTGAAAGATCCAATTCTCCATCTAAATAACAGATGTACAGGGAGATGGCCCTTCCTGCACAGATACAGCCATCTCCACCAGCCAGTTAACCAGCTTACCTGGAGCAAGTTCGGTAGTGTAGGTGCACGGTTGTGCATGAGCCACTGGCAGAGGGAACCACAAAGGTCTACATAGAATTATATCACACATGGGACAATTGTGCATTGTCAATACTGAACACCTCTGTGCTCCCAACTTAGGAAGATGTGTTGGGCATTGCCACCAAGCCCAATCGAAGGGCCTTACTTCTGGTTTTCATCTGCAATTACATATGTCCAAGTGGATTGGATGTCCAGGCCATGTAGTGCAACATTGTTAGCACCACATTGGAATCTATTGTGTGTGTGAAAGTATCATGTCCCCTCCAGTGAACGCACACTAAAACATGTAGCTCACTACACAACGCATGAGAGGTACACACTGAACTGCAATTTGGAAACTAAACCATAGATATCAGGTCAAAGAGCCAAACACAAGTTGTCAAGTCAAACAACGCAATGCAGAAAGAACCTCACAGAAGCCCAGGATCCCACACAATGCCACAAACACATAGGAGTCACAGACGACAAAAGATATCAACTGCCATGCTACATGACATTCTTGGTGCAAGCAACAACAAAATACTTACTCCTATTTCCTTTTTCAGTTGATCAGGGTTACGGGATCCAGCCATGGATCGTGACCCCATTCTCCTACCCAAGCACAGCAGCAGAGCGTGCCTATAATGAGGCACATCAGAGTACATGCACCATTGTTGAACGGACCTTTGGCATCCTGAAGTCCAGATTCAGATGCCTAGACATCATCAGAGGCAGCCTCCTATATTCCCCAGAAATGGTCTGCAAGATCATATTGACTTGTGCCATCCTGCACAACATTTGTGTTAGGAGGAACATCCTCCTATATTAACCTGAACAAGAACTGCCTGAGGAGGAGGAGGAGGAGGAGGAGGAGGAGGAGGATGGTGCCAGGGAAAATGAGGGGGAACATCCAAACACAGCTGCAGGAATGTGTCGCAGACAGCAGATAGTTTAAAACGTTTTTCAACAATAGTCACTACAAACACATTGTTACGATATGGAATTAAACACCTCAGTTTATCACTCAGTCCTGCTCTGGGTACTTATTTATGCATCACATGTTCTTTAGGAATGTGAGTATTACCTCAGGGAGCATGTCACAAAGACAAAGCTGACTACTTCTGATGCCACTTCACATTTGAAGATATATGATTGTACAGCAAATATCACACATAGGCCCTCATTCTGACCTTGGCGGTCTTTTCGCAAGACCGCCGAGTTACCGCCGCGGTGAAGACCGCCGACCGCGGCGGTATGCCGCTGTGCGCATTCTGACCGCTGGGAGCGTTCCGCCGGAAAACCGCCAGCAGCCACACTGGCGGTCGGCGGGAAAGTGGAGACTGGTCAACCTCCACCGCCACGCCAGCAGAACACCGCCCACAGAATTACGACCCACATTTCTGTGTGGCAGTCTTCTGTTGGCGGTCTTCTGTTGGCGGTCACCTCCCCATGGCTCCCGTCGCCTCCCGGAGGACCAACGCACAAGGTAAGTTGACCGTCCGTGAGGGGAGGGGGTGGGGGGGTGTTGTGTGATGTGGGCGTGCATGGGGGTGTGCGTGTGAGTGTGTAGAGGGGGTGTGTGAGTGCGTGTATGCGGGCGGGGGGTGCTGCTGTGTCTATGGGTAATGTGTGCTGTTCGGCAGGTGCGCATGTCTGCATGTATGTGTGCGGGTATGTGTCCCCGTTGTGTATGTGTGTGTATATGTGCATGTTGGGGGTGTGTGCATGTCGGGGTGCATGTATGTGCATGTCGGGGTGGGGGTGGGGAGGGGGTTCGTACCACCTCTGGGGGGTGGCAGGGGGGTGGAGGGTGTGGGGGGAGGACTCGGGTGGGTAGTGGGGGGTGGGGGAGACCCCTATCAGTGCCAGGGAAGGAATTCCCTGGCCCCGATAGTGCCTACCGCCATGGTTCGCACGGCGGTTCCCGCCCGCAAGAAACCGCGGCGGTAGGCAGGGTCATAATACCCTTGGCGGTCTTGGGACGACCGCCGGGCCGGAGTGCGCAAACTCCAGCCCCGCGGTCATGACCGCCGTGGCGGTCGGAGTGGAGAAGTGGCGGTCGGTCGCGGCGGGGACCGCCGCGGTCAGAATGCCATTTTTAATACCGCCGGTCTGTTCGCGGTCCGACCGCCGTCTCTCCGCCGACCGCCAGGGTCAGAATGAGGGCCATAGTTTGTAAAAAACCCATCTTTTCTATTTCACATATGAAGGGCAAAATCATACCACAGCTATGACAGACATCCATGCTGCCAACATGGTCTACTGTAGCACATGACACACAACTATGACATCTTCAATCATAAGGTAAATAAGCGCATCATACATGAGGCAGTGGATGTGAAATAGCATTGGTAACAGGAATATATGAACAGACCCTTGACACTAGTAAGTGTGACATTTGTTATCTCTGCAAGGAGCTTGTGAGACAAGAGGTGCACCAATCCTGAAAATGGATAGCATGAGTGTCCCAGGTATGACAAGCAATGGTCACAAGACATGCCCTGTGCAGTCCATACCTGGTAATAAGTCCTGCCACAGCCATTTTTTAAGTATCTGCCCTCCCTTCTCTAGGGGGCGCTGTAAATGGACTATCTGTACCCTGGAAATCATCAACACACACCCAGACTCCCCTTCTGACTCCTGTTTGCTTCCCTTTTCTATATGGCATGCCATAGTACAACTACATTAGCCTGCATGGCCTTCAGGTCTCATAATGCACTGCCTGGTAGTCGGTAAGACCTGTAATCTTCTTTCCATAGCTTTCCATGATAAAAGTCTGGTTGTCCCCTTGTACTGGATTCTCTCCTCCAGGACTTTTAAGAAACTGAAGCTGCACACACCAGTGAGGAGCTTGTGTGACAAGAGGTGCATCAGTCCTGAAAATGGATAGCATGAGTGTCCAAGGTATGACAAGCAATGGTCACAAAACATGCCCTGCGCAGTCCATCCCTGGTAATAAGTCCTGCCACAGCCATGTTTTAAGTCTCTGCCCTCCCTTCTCTAGGGGGTGCTGTAAATGTACTATCTGTACCCTGGGAATCATCAGCAATACTCACCCAGACTCCCATTCGGACTCCTGTTTGCTTTCCTTTTCTATATGGTATGCCATAGTACAACTACATTAGCCTGTATGGACTTAAGGTCCCATAATGCACTGCCTGGTAGTCGGTAAGACCTGTAATCTTCTGTCCATAGCTTCCCATGGGAAAAGTCAGGTTGTCCCCTTATACTGGATTCTCTTCTCCAGGACTTGTGAGAGACTGAAGCTGCACACACCTGTGAGGAGCTTTTTTGACAAGAGATGCATCAATCCTGAAAATGGATAGCATGAGTGTCCCAGGTATGACAAGCAATGGTCACAAGACATGCCCTGTGCAGTCCATCCCTGGTAATAAGTCCTGCCACAGCCATATTTTAAGACTCTGCGCTCCCTTCTCGAGGGGGCGCTGTAAATGGACTATCTGTACCATGGGAATCATCATCAACACTCACCCAGACTCGCTTTCTGACTCCTGTTTGCTTCCCTTTTCTATTTGGCATGCCATATAACAACTACATCAGCCTTCAATGACTTCAGGTCCCATAATGCACTGACCTGTAATCTTCTGTCCATAGCTTCCCATGGGAAAAGTCCGGTTGTCCCCTTATACTGGATTCTCTCCTCCAGGACTTGTGAGAGATTGAAACTTCACACACCTGTGAGCTCTCTTGTGCAGCCCAGCCATTTGACTCAGCCCTGGCCTTCCTGCTACCTTGAACTGCTTAGAAGCTGCCATGACCTGAAGCTCCTCGTCCTGCATTGGAGTACAATTCATTTTTGTACCAGAGCCCTTGTTGGATTGTGTTACAGTCCTGATTACCCCAAGGGTAGGTCGCTCCCCCTGCCGCTGCAGCTCCTCCAGGTTCCTGAGTTCCTGAGACCCACCTCCCAGTAAGTACCCCCCACCTCCCAGCCCCTCGCTCTGCCCTGCGCTACTCACCCTCTCTCCTGCTCCTGCTTCTTTTCTTCTTTTCTTCTTCTCTGTTCTTCTGTTCTTCCTCCTCGCTCCTCGTCTGTAATCTTCTTCTGTACTCTTCTTTCCCCCGTCTTCACTCTACTTCTCTTCTTCCTCATCTTCTTCTGTGGTCTTCTGCCCTCTGTTCTTCGTTTTCTGTATCTTCTTCTGTATCTTCTTCTGTATCTTCTTCTGTGTTCTTCTGTGTTCTTCTGTGTTCTTCCGGTCTTCCTTTCTTCTCTCCTTCCGGTCTTCTGATCTTCCTTTCTTCTCTCCTTCCGGTCTTCTGTTCTTCTGTTCTTCTGTTCTTCTGTTCTTCTTGTCTTCTGTTCTTCTTGTCTTCTTGTCTTCTGTTCTTCTTGTCTTCTGACTTCGGCTCTTCTGCCTCCTCCGTCCTCTTCTCCCCGCGCCTGCCCTCCTGCTCCTGCCTCATCCCCCTCCCCCACTCGCATCCCCCTCTCTATCTCCCCTATCTAACCCGTTCACTATCTACCTCCCCCACTCCTCCTATCTACCTATCTCTCTATCTCTCTATCACACTATCTAACTCCTTCACTCTCCACCTCCTCCTATCTTCCTATCTCTCTATCTATTTCCCTATCTATCGATTTCCCTATCTATTTTCTCTATCTATTTCTCTATCTCTCCCCCCCTCCCTCATCCCCTCTATTACCTATCTTCCTATCCTCTCACTCTACCTCTCACCCTCACCCACCTCTACAACCCCCCCTCCCCTATCTTCTCAACCCTACTCCTATCTTTCTCCCCTATCTCCTAAACCTCCTAACACTCACCCCCCTCCACCCTTATACCCCCCTCCCCCAGCTCTTCTCACTCTACCTGTCCCCCCCTCCCTCGCGCTTCCCCGCCGCGACCTCCTGCACGCCCCCGCCCCCCAGCTCCCATTCGCCCCACCTGACCCCTCCCCCCCCCACCTCATATGGCGGCCGCTGCGCGACTGCGCCGGAGGCGCGCTAGAGGCAAGCCCGTCTGCGCCCGTCCGCGCCTGTCCCGCGCCCAGCGCCACGACCCCTGGTCCCCAGCTCTCCCAAGCCCCGCTGACCCGTTACGACCCCACCACCCTCCACGCCCTCAACCCAGGACGCTCCAACACTTGCTTCCAAGCTCACCCCAAACGCACCCATGGACCCTTCGCCTGCAACTCTTGCAAACGCACCTTCCACCACGCAACAACCATGACCACCAGCCCACGCGCCATCAACCACCTCAAGTGCATCCTAGTCAACGCTCGCTCCGTCCACAAACACGCCGTTGAACTCTGGGACCTCCTGGACTCCATAGCACCGGACGTCGCCTTCATCACGGAGACCTGGATGAACGCCTCCTCGGCCCCTGACATCGCCACTGCCATCCCCGAAGGCTACAAGATCTCCAGAAAAGACCGCACCAACCAGGCAGGAGGAGGTATCGCCATCGTCTTCAAAGACTCCATCAGCGTCACCACCTCCACCGAAGACACCCCTCTCGCCGCTGAACACCTGCATTTTCAGATTCGCACCGATCCGAGGACCACGCTCAGAGGATCCCTCATCTACCGTCCTCCCGGGCCACGCGCCCCTTTCAGCGACGCCATCGCCGACTTCATCTCCCCGCATGCCCTCGCCTCGCCGGACTACATCCTCCTAGGTGACCTCAACTTCCATCTGGAACAAAACAACGACCCCAACACCACCACCCTGCTCGACAACCTCGCCAACCTCGGCCTCAAACAACTGGTGAACACCGCCACTCACATCGCCGGACACACGCTTGACCCCATCTTCTCCGCCAGCAAACACGTCTTGTTCAGCCACGCCTCCGCCCTACACTGGACTGACCACAGCTGCGTCCACTTCACATTTCGACGCGAGACCCGCCACCTCCGCACCCAACCCATCCCTCGTCGACAGTGGAACAAGATCCCCGAAGAGCAACTCTTCTCCACACTCGCCGCCAACCAACCCACCCTCACCACCGACCCCAACGACGCAGCCCTCAACCTCACAAACTGGATCTCCAACTGCGCAGACATCCTTGCTCCCCTCAAATGCACGCATCGACAGACCAACACCAAAAAACCTCTCTGGTTCTCTGACACCCTCAAAGAATCAAAGAAAACTTGTCGCGCCCTTGAGAAAGCCTGGCGCAAGGACCGCACCGCTGACAACATGACCGCCCTCAAGAACACCACCACCTGATCCGCGACGCCAAAAGGAACTTTTTCACCGACAGACTGGACAAAAACAGACACAACAGCAGAGAACTCTTCAGCATCGTCAAGGAGTTCTCCAACCCCAGCGCCAACGCCGTCACACCCTCACAGGATCTGTGCGAATCCCTCGCCACTTTCTTCCATCGCAAGATTAGCGACCTCCACGACAGCTTCGGACACCAGACCCAACCAAACACCACCGAACCGGCATCCACGGCCATCACCCTCAACAACTGGTCCCACATCAACACGGAAGAAACCAAATCCATCATGAACTCTATCCACTCCGGCGCCCCTTCGGACCCCTGCCCGCACTTCATCTTTAACAAAGCCGACGACATCATCGCCCCGCACCTCCAGACCGTCATCAACTCTTCTTTTTCTTCTGCTACCTTCCCCGAATGCTGGAAACACGCCGAAGTCAACGCCCTACTAAAGAAACCTACGGCTGACCCGAGCGACCTGAAAAACTTCCGCCCCATCTCTCTTCTGCCTTTCCCAGCCAAAGTAATAGAGAAGACCGTCAACAAACAGCTGACCACCTTCCTGGAAGACAACAACCTGCTCGACCCCTCACAAACCGGATTCCGAACCAACCACAGCACTGAAACCGCCCTCATCTCAGTCACTGACGACATCAGAACCCTGATGGACAACGGTGAAACAGTCGCCCTCATTCTGCTCGACCTCTCGGCTGCCTTTGACACCGTCTGTCACCGCACCCTAATCACCCGCCTCCGCTCCACCGGAATCCAAGGCCAGGCCCTGGACTGGATCGCCTCCTTCCTCTCAAACCGCTCCCAAAGAGTTTACCTCCCTCCGTTTCGCTCAGAACCCACCGAGATCATCTGCGGCGTACCCCAAGGCTCATCACTCAGCCCGACACTCTTCAATGTCTACATGAGCCCCCTCGCCAACATCGTACGCAAGCACGACATCATCATCACCTCCTACGCCGACGACACGCAACTTATACTCTCCCTCACCAAGGACCCCGCCAGCGCCAAGACCAACCTTCAAAAGGGTATGAAGGACGTCGCAGATTGGATGAGGCTCAGCCGCCTAAAGCTGAACTTTGAAAAAACAGAAGTCCTCATCCTCGGCAACACCCCGTCCGCCTGGGACGACTCCTGGTGGCCCACAGCCCTCGGCACCGCACCGACCCCCCACAGACCACACCCGCAACCTCGGCTTCATCTTGGACCCTCTTCTCACCATGACCAAGCAAGTCAACGCTGTGTCCTCCGCCTGCTTCCTCACCCTCCGCATGCTCCGCAAGATCTTCCGCTGGATCCCCGCCGACACCAGAAAAACCATGACCCAAACCCTCGTCACGAGCCACCTGGACTACGGCAACACCCTCTACGCCGGGACCATAGCCAAACTCCAAAATCGCCTGAAACGCATTCAAAACGCCTCGGCCCGCCTCATCCTCGACATACCCCGCAGCAGCCACATCTCCGCACACCTAAGACACCTGCACTGGCTCCCAGTCAGCAAAAGGATCACCTTCCGACTTCTCACCCACGCACACAAAGCCCTCCACGACAAGGGACCGGAATACCTCAACAGACGCCTCAGCTTCTACGTCCCCACCCGCCCCCTCCGCTCCTCTGGCCTCGCACTCGCTGCTGTCCCTCACATCCGCCGCTCCACAGCGGGTGGGAGATCTTTCTCCTTCCTGGCGGCCAAGACCTGGAACTCCCTCCCCACCAGCCTCAGGACCACCCAGGACCACTCCGCTTTCCGGAGACTCCTAAAGACCTGGCTGTTCGAGCAGCGATAACCCCCCCTTTTCCCCTAGCGCCTTGAGACCCGCACGGGTGAGTAGCGCGCTTTATAAATGTTAATGATTTGATTTGAAACTGCTCTCTGTTTCCACAGTGTTGTTCCTGGTTGTTCCAGTCAGACTCTGCTCGCTGTTTTGCAGCCTTGTTCTTGTTGGTTCCTGACAGAGTGTGCTTCCTGTTAGCCAGACCTGTTCCAGTCTTTGTGTCAACCAGAGCCTGTTCCCTGTGCCTGCATTTGCCTCCTAGTTGGTTCCCTTGCCCTCCGTTTCCTCTTGGGGTATTGTGTCTGGTCAGTGTACTATCAGTCCTCAACTGTATAGAATTGTTTAATTTTGTATTTGTACTGGCACATGGTTTCCAGGAGGCTAATCCAGCCCCATTCCTTTGTCTAGTTTTGCATGTATTCATTATTGCCAAACAGTGACAGTGTGCTATGGCTGTATTCCTGGATTTGTCACTGTATCTCCAGCCCAACAAACAAGGGCTAGCCTTGTTTATGTAAGAACAATCCATTTTTGTGCCCTGAGGGTCTAGACACAGATTCACTTCTGCCGCCACCTTTCGATGGGGCTTGCATGGTTAATAGCTGTGAGAATAATCTGCACAAAGGCAATGATGTACCCTGTTGCTGTGGGAAGTTCAGAGCCCTACCCTGTGTACAAACGTAGTGATGAACCCTACGTGTTTGTCCATTACTGATTCGTTACATATTTGTCCACACTAAGGTTGCTCTGTCTTCAATCTTCTGTATTATCTGCCGTACCATAGCTGCCCTATCCCCCTGTATGTCTTTAGCTGATCTTTGGCTTTAGGACAAATCTGCTTTGAAAGATACTTTGTGAACTCAAGGGTTGCCCCAACAGATCCCTGACTAGACCTTCATGAAACCGTAACACCATGGAGCCCAATACTAACACAGGTTACACATGCCCACACACTTGAACTGGACACTTTTGTGCAATGAACCTCTGAAAATATGAGAACACATGCAGCCTGGGCTGCTGGTCCACCACAGCCACAGGAGGAACATAGGTAATTTACATTAGTCAAACTGATGTGTACATGACAATTTTATGATTGAAATTGAGGCTCTGTGTCGCAAACACTGTACCTACCAAACATGTTTAAATGCCTGACTTATGGGTAGTTTACACACAAGTAACCATGAAGTGGTAGGCAACAATTAATGACGTGTGAGGGGTAACATACCCGACATAGCCCTCATGAGCCATTCTCAATCTTCCCTTTGTCGTGGGAAAATGTAATGTCCCCTAAGTCAAACAACTACACACAGCAAATGAGTGGATACATATTACAAACACATATCTGACTGTTGTACCTCATTCTTTGCCATCTGATGTTGATACCCATTTGTAACACATTCATACATGAACATGCCAAATGTATTGCATGCCATTCCATCAGAAGCACACATTTAGTTGTAACAGTCAATTCACGCACAAAACACACAGGCAATGATTTATATTTTTGTAGCGCCGCCTTGCTGTCATTTATTGACGCAAAATCTGCGGAAATGTACAAATTCCATTTAAATTTCCTAACTTTGCGCTGCTTTTGTGTCCGTAAAAAAAAAGGGAATTCCTGCACAAAGATAGTAGAAATGTGGGCCGTAGTTGCATGGTCTACCACATGTGGCCAAACACTAGAACACACACTGCAGGCCATACCATCCTATCTTTGTCTAGATACAGGCTCCATGCATGTTAAATAATGAAAAACACGCAAACAGAGTTTGAGTCAGAAATTTTGACTCAAATGGGTCGAAAAAACACGCAAACACACACTAAAAATCAATGGGTCCATACCGTTAATTCCCTCAGCGCACCCAACGCATGCAAATGTCTATAAAAATAGTAGATTCCAGGTAACGCATGGGATTTTGCCACACATGTAGCTTATGCGTCAAAAATATTCACGCAAACTACGTATGCGTCAAAAAAATTACACGCAAGACGGAAAACAGGGCGCAAAGGGGACAGGAAGTGATGTAATAGGAAATCCTGTTCACAGGTATGGTAGAGTGGGTGTATTTTCACTTTCACTTTGCAGTCTGTGATTTATCTTGACTGTGTGGCTGTGTGTTGGTCTTGCTCTCTTGTGGATTGTGTATATTGTTTCTTGTGTGGTCTGTCTTTTGTCTTTTGGTGTATCCTTATTGTATTTTGTAACTATGTAAGTGTTTTTGTGTCTTTTATTGTTGTCTGAATTGTATTTGTACTGTTGGGTGTCTGTTTGCGGGTTAGATTAGTTTGGGTAGTTGAGGTCTGTCATTGGGGTTTGTAACTTTCCTTTTTCCTACTTTCTTATCCTTTTTCATTTTATTGTCAAAATACTGTACTGTACCATGTCGGGAAGGGCGAGGCTGGGGTGCATGGGTGAGGAGGAGCTTGAGGCATTTGTGTGGCTGGTGTGCCACTTCCTTCCAATGATGCTGGAGGCCGGGGGCTGTGTGATACAGGCATATCACACGGAGGGAAGACGGCTGCCTTGGGCGAGGTTGCTCTTCCCCCTTAAATGAGTATTCAACACCTCCCGGAACGAGCACCAGCTGAAGCATTGCTGGGCTGACCTGGTGGTCCAAGAACAGGACCTGCTGGACCACCTGGGTGTGTGATCGGTGCCCCTGTTGGCGAGTATCACATTGACAAATGTGTTAAGTAGAATGCTCCTGAGTGACAGCAGCAGATGTCTTGACGTGCTGTATGCAATGTTTGTGGCCATGTGGAATGTAAGTTGAACAAACTGTTAGTGTGCCAGTAATGAGATGTATTACACATGTTAATACATGGTAACAATGCAGTCCAGAGTTTTGTTATGCCATGTCCAACTATTATTCAGGGCCATATGTACCAAGCTATTTATAACTTTCACTAATGGCTAAATTTACTGAATTTTTGTGTTTACGTGAGGACAAATATCCATTCAAATGCACAAACCAACATTTGCCATTCTGCTATCAGATTGCACAATCACAAAACAGAGTTTTCTAGTGGCATTTAGGAGTAGGTGTTCCAATCCTATCATTGAGTCGCAGGTGGGTATTTGTTTTATTCTTGGGCACCAATGCTGGCACTAAGCTATTGCAGTTACCATCCGTTTCAACTTGGTGCCAACCCATTTTCAAAAGGGGAGGGATCCTCATGGGATACCTTCTTCTTTGTGAATGCATGGTCAAAAACTTTTTCTGAGCATGAAGTTGTGCCACGGACCACTGACTGCTTCTAAGAATTTCTTTCAGTAATGAAATAGGTTTTTAAAATACTTTCTGTTTACCCCTGCTGAAATAAGGCTGCATTTCAACGAATGTTTACATCCCGTTATGAAAGCTGTCATAGACATGGTGGTCTGCTGAGCTCAGCAGGCCAGCATCCCAGTGAGGGCCGCCATTCCCAACAGTGTCATTTTGAGTGTTCTACCTCTGATCCTCCAACTTGCTAATTGCTAGTTGCTAAGTCTCGCAATGTGTGAATCACAACACCTGATATAGGTCCATATGGCCCTGAGTGACACATTTCAGGTGCAATGACTGAACCTATGCCCATGCATTCTGTCAATGATGATCAGCTAAGACACTGTCAGCTTACCATATTTTTTAGTTTTGGGACAGCAAAGTGGGCAATCCATGTTTAGCGCTACATTATCATCATTACACACACACAATCCCTGCCAATGGGGCATTTATTACCTACATACAACTGTGCCACATCTGTTATGGACCACTGAAAGCACGATAATTGCTGACTGAAAATTGACCCACATGTCCATCACACAGTTACTCATTGTCCCTTGACGCACAAGCCACAATACCTGAGTCACATGTATTGCAGTGCACCAGGGAAGTACCATTGCAATTGTCAACCAATTACAAATCATGACACGGAGTACCATCTGAAATGGATTTGCCACAAACGTTTGCAGACAGGTTTAGCACCACATGATTGTTTGGGCCATTGCATGTGTGCATATGTGTGTCTTTCACTCACTGGAGTGTCAGTGTCAATGTAAGTTTGCAGTTGTATGTCTGTTGGAGTGTCCACATGCCTGATCTGCAGCTCAATCACATAAAATGTCACACACTGCGACATGTTGTTCCCACGTTTGAACAGTGATCAGACATTGAGCATATATCTCCTTTCTATGTCTTACAGGTGGAATGGCCCCCTATACCATCAGGGAAGTGGCTCAATTTGAAGACCCAGACGTATCCAGTAAGTGTGAAAATGTCTGTCCAGTGTTGTGATTGCAGCTGTTGTGTGATTGACTCTTTTGTGTTGGACTTATTGCTAGATATGATGAGCTGGCACGTGATCTGATATATGACTTGACTGGAGGTTGACATAGTGTTCCATGCGAGGGTTAGACATTCACTGGTAGAGAGTCATATCTTGGGAGTCTTGTGCTGAGCAATAGGCAGCAGCAGGTGAACAAGGTGATTGGTAGCCACATATAGGCCCACATTTGATTTGAAGGTGGTCCTGTGTCAGAATATTGACAGCAAGTTATACCCTAATTTACACAAGACAGTGATGCATCAGTTTTCCATACAAAATTGTGCATCCCTGTATTGTAATGTACATGTAGGACTGTATGGGTGACTTTCCTCCAGCATCTAGCCCCAAATGTTGAACTCAATTTACGTGGCACTTAAGTGGTATGTTATAGGTGTGCATGCAGGTCAAGGCCAGATGTGTGCTTGCATCAATGTGGGTGATTTAGGAAATGGATCAGGCAGATCAGATGTTAATGGTTGTCCACAAATGGAAACATTAATGTAGATGTGATTTACCAATGGATACCTCACTCCTAGTTGGCAGGCCTCCTTACATGTGTTCCACTAACTAAATCCATGTACAACTGGACAAGGCTTCGTGCTTGTCCTTGACGGTTGTGATGATGTATTGCATGCTCATCCCCCCTGAGGCACAGAGGTAGGAGGAGAAAATATATGTAGGTAGGTGTGATGGTCACAGTGTACATGACAGACATCTAATTCAAGCGTGGATGTGTCCCGAACAACACTGACCCCTTATGATTAGCAACTGCATATCATCCTGCCAATTACACATACAAATCACAGGTCTTGTGTGCCTTGATGTTGATCCTGCTGATAGGGATTAGTCGGCCTGGCACATGTTGAGTACTTGCTGCATTTGCATTGTGACACATTGTACTACATAAATGTACAGATCACTTAATTTGGTACACACCTTGTTGTGCTTTGCTGTCCTGTTAAATACTTGGTGGGTAGGCCGCGTTGCCATGTCATTCCTCAGGGACAATCTATCATCTGTACTGTGATTTGGACTGAATGTGCAATTTGAGGAAGAGTATTAGATTATCATCTGTACATGCATCACACAATGATGACGCTAACGTTTCCCTGTCTCTTTTTTACAGCTGCCAACATGAATTCAGCAGAGATTAGAGAGTTCCAGAGGCAGGCAGTGAGATACAGGTGAGAGAGCGTAGTTTAAATAACATATATTAAAATGAAATGTTCATATCAATGCTTAACGATGTTGCATAGAAAACGACGAAAATAGTGATTCTTGCTTAAACGTGCATTTGAATCATGACTATAATGTGTGTGGCTACCAATGAATATACGCAAACTAATAACTCATTATTAGAATCACTAATGCTATGGTTAATCAAGTTATATTAGCGTTTACGATATTGCATTGAAAATCTTATAGGCCTTAAGTTAGCGTGAGCTGGGGTTTAGTTGCCTGACTCTCATATTAAAAACATTTTTCTGTTTTTCAGTGTGCTGACTCGCAAAGGGCCATGACCCTGCAAATGTTCTTTTCTTCATCCCAATGTATCAGTACAAATTCTGTTCTCATCCGCATGCTTGCTGCTTTAGTATGAGTTTATACACAAAGTTGAAACAAATGTAGATTAATGTAATGTACAAGGACGTTTAAACCATGGACAAAGGAACTCATGACCCGAGAAGACGTGCCAAGCTGTGAAGTAATCTCCGGATATGCCACCTCTGAAAACGCCAATTATGAAGACGAATCAAAGTGTTATGAATTATCGTGGGGTGACAATTTGAATTACCTAATGTATAATTTGATAGGTTAAAGATAGTGGGATATAGCAAATGTCCAATAGAATTTTGGGTGAAGGTATTACGAAAAAGGGATAAAAACCCATGTCACAGAAGGGTCAGAAGAACTAGGTAGGGAATGCTATTGATTTTATCCAGAAACTCTGTCACTCTGTTTGGTGACTTTGAGACGTATTAAATCATCCTCACCCATAGACTGCCCCTATACACTTCTCCTCCTTATGAGGGAAGTGTCCCCTGTCCTCTAGACAAAGTTTAGACTGATGGCGTTTTGACTGATGTCCTGAAGACGAAGACTGATCCTGAGTGCTGACCTAATCCTTGGAGAGTAATTATGACAATGCAATTTGTAATTTGTCTGTTTGCTTTTCCTTTCTAGGTACCAACTGCTCATTTTGATAGAGACCATAGTTAGATGTTTTCTAAATTGGTGTTCTAAATTGTTTTTGCATGAAGCCCAACATGCTGATGCTAATTAGTGGTTAGGACAGGAGTTCACTTCAACTGATGCAAATAGACAAATGACTGACATTACGCTATGCTGAACTGAGACATATATGACATTTGCTGCATTCTGATGTATGTTCACGCCGTGCTATGTTCTTATGTTTGTGATTCTTGCATTAATTAATTCTTATCACAGTTGCCATATCGTGACTATGCTCCTATGCTTCCTGGTATTGAGATTAACTATTCTGCTTGTAGATTGTAATCAATAGGGAATAAAATTCATAAACTTCTATCAAGGGTGTGGTTATTCATGGCTGAAAGGCCATGGTTGCGCCGACAATTTGATTAATGTCTTTATCTAAAGTAAAGTGCATTGTGGTGGTAAATATTGATGACATTATTGATATATTGCTTGACATATTGATCAGTTATCTCGTCCTACAGTGTCTCACCACTGGGTCACAAGATTCATTGGCCTAAAACGAGTCCTAATGTGTATAAATTAACATAGAAGGATGCGTTATCACAGGCATATCCTGGATGTGGAGTCTGGCTTTCGAATGATGGCAAGATGCTATTGTTGGGACAGAGCCACTAGAGCATGGCAGGCTTTCAGTCAAGGAGGCCCAGCATTGGCCACAACAGGTGTTGCCACCACCACCATAGCAGGCAGTGCCACAGTGGCCACCAGTATATCAGCCACACCTGCTGCACCCTCAACCTCAGGAGCTACAGCCATAACACCTGCTGCACCATCACTTCCAGCAGCCCCAACCACAGTACCTGCAGTTGCTACAACATCAGGGACACAGACCACCACAGCAGCTGCTTTGGACATGGCCGCAATCAGGCAGCTACAGAGGGACATGCAGAAGATCCTGAAGAAATGTGTACAGTGGGACGTTGATCGGAATAGCTGGAGACTCCAATCAATTAAGAAAACTCTGAGGAGGGCAAACCTCTAAGTCCTGCATTGCCTCTCTCCTAATTCCGTCCCCTCCCTCCTCTTTACTTATCCTGTTTATTTGTAGGTTTAGTGATAGGTTAGAGTAGGCTATTAGTTTAGATAGGGTAAGTAGGTTGGGGTGGGGGTTATATTATTACATGATAGTTTGTTGGTGTGTGAGGGTTGATGTTGGGGCTTTTGTGTATTTGATCATAAAAGAAAAAATATATGTATATTTAAAAAATACAAAAAAATATATATTTGTTTAGTATTAGTATCTGTTTGGGTTAGTATATGTTGTTCTACCTGTGTCCCGTTATATAAGGGGGTGGGGGCTTTATGTTTAGAGTGTTTAGTTACATGTGGTTTGTAAGTTTGGCATAGGATAGTTAGGGCCAGTTGTGGGTAATATATAGTTAGGATAGGTTAGGTTAGTATAGGTGTGTGACATAGTTATTAAGTTTTCTTTTAGACATAGTAAATAAAGTTTTAGGTACTCCTTTATGGTATGTGTCATACGCTTCAGGTTCTCGGCCTTTGCATGAGTGTATAGTGCCAAATTTCTGAAGGCCTCTGTATTCCGTCCTGCATCCACATCCCACTCTTGACATGTTAATTCCCACTTCCAACTGAGCTGTCACATTGGCGTTGGCATTAGCAGCTACGTACACATTGGCAGCTACAACAAAGCTACAGCTCTATGCATCTGCCATCCATTGTACCCACCACTCAAGGTGACTACGGTTCCCATGTATTAGACAGGTAGGTGCGATTTTAAAGCTGTCATCATTTGGGTCCTGTGTTGGAATCTTGGGCACTGTGAGACGTCTGCCAGATGTTCATGTGCACCCTGATAAACTGAGTGGGTTTAAATTGTACTCCCAGGTGAGGCTATTGTCCAAACACCCTTACACAGTCATTCCTGCTGTATGGTGTGGTTGTGGCATGTATGTTTTGAATCAAATGTAACATACACAATGATTGTCTTGTAGGGGATGTGGCCAGCACTGAGTTTTAATCTTGTAGATACCTTGGGCCTGACATATACTATTTTTACACAGCATTTGACTCATTTTTTAATGCAACAGCAGCACAAACGTACAAATTGCAATGATATTGCTCCTTTTACTTCAGAAATGAGCCACAAGCAGCACAGATGATTTTAAAATCCAAACCCTTGTGCATAGATATCAGCCCACATTATTTCTGTGCTCTTGTATTGACATTCTGTGGCCATTGACATGTTACATGCATCACAAATCTCCAGCAAAGTAGATGTGTCACATTGCACATAGACAAAGTGGTTGTGTAGGTGCTGTTTATTTTAAAGTGCTGTAGTGCAATATTTACATAGTCCAGGTTCGTGAGTCCATTAGTGTGAAGCATTCTATTGTGACGCAACACAAGTGCAATGTTGAGGGACATGTCATTGGACATGGTGCGATTGAGTGTCATGCAGTCCATAGTGGTAAGGTTAACAGTGTGTCGGAGAAGAGTGCATGTCACCAACTGTAGCAAGACTGGCATGTTGTCAAGCACAGGACAAAGGAAAAGCAGTGCCCATGGTTGTCAGGTCATCATTGATGTAATCAGGGTAGTCCAGGACAGGCAGATCCACAGGAGAGCCATCGTCCTCTGCAATGAGATATTGTACAATTAGTGTGTTTTGTTGGGACAGTTGTAACGTGACGTCACTGACTTCCTATTGTTGGAACATTGTAATCTGGGTTCCTGTTCATTGTTCCTGTCATTCATGTTTGAATTCTCTCAGGCCTACGCCCCACCTGCATGCCACATGTAGTGTGGGCAGTTTAGGGAATTGTCTGCATCACATCCTCTAGGTGTAGGTTCTGTCCGAATTGTGGCTTGACACCCTCTAGTCCTAATCAAACCTCCCTCTGCTTCCATTTGCATGGTGAGGCCTTGCAATGCTTGTTGGTGTGCTGATGCCACATGCACCACACATAAGATTATGGCCCTATCCCAGAATATCATTTTTCACATACACCTATACAGTGCTGACTGTATAGCATGTATTGCATTTCCATGAAATGATACATGTGTCAACATTGGTAGTTTCTCATGTTGATGTTTACGTATGTGTGCTACATTGCATTGCACTGATGGGCCTGGCAGGGTTCCATTTCCTCTTATGACTATGCGCGTGTGTTTGCCTAGTTACACACATATGTCCTCCCCCTCAATGCAGTTGTCTTAGCACTATGAAACTTGAGTTGTTGCAAGGTGGCATTGCAGCAATTGTGACACAGGCACAGGGGTAGACCCTGGAATGGGCAGCATGGGTATGAGATTACTGTTGTGTACTTCATAATGTATGTGACTGTGCCTGATGTTTATGAGCAGTTGACAGGAGTTGCGCTTGGATAGGGATTGAAGGGGATTGATCACATAGTCATACTGATCCTTCATTTCGAGTGTGTTTGTGCCATGGGCACCTAACTGCCATATCCTAATTGACCAGCACACACAGCAAAGGTAGTAGTGGCAAGCGATGTCAATGGTAAATTTCGGCTTGAGCCAATGGCCTGAGACTGGGCATTGTCCTCTAGTTTACATTCTGACAATACCAGCTGTCCTGTGACAGCAGCCCAGTTTTATGTTCTACCCTACCCTCGTGGTCTGCTACAGCATTTCCAGCAGCCTTGGCATGGTGGTGTACCACTATGCAAAGGTTGTAGGTGTTGTGTTGTGCTGTGCCCCTGGTTGCCCTTGCGCAGCCCAGGCACCCATGCCATGCCCCTTTGCCCTTTCCATTGCCTGATTTCCAGGGCTGACATGCATTGTGTAGTAGGTATGTACCTCCCCCTTCTTGCACCTGCCATTAAGGCATTTTGCCCCTGATGCAACTTACCTGGCATAAATGTTGTTTCTTTGTAGTCTGTGCTGTCCTGCGATTCCTGTGACGATCTCCTCCAGGAGTATGGCTGCAACCATCTCATCCAGGGCCTTCTGCAGTGCTGGACTCCCACCTCCGGTCTGCAGTGCTGCCTTCCTGTTCCTTGCCATTTACTCCTTTGTCCTGCACTTGCAGTCATGCCAGCACTTCTTACACTCGGTGACAGTTCTCCTGACCTCTACCACACTGTTAATTTTGTCCACAATTTGTTGCCAAATTGCCTCTCTCCTTCCAATTGGCAATTTAGAGGTGATAAATAATTGATGCTGGTGCTCCGTCACCTCTCTGACCAGTATTTCATGTTCCTCTGCACTGAAACAACACTTCCTCTTCTTCTTGTCTCTCCCCTGGGTCTTGTCTGTGTCCTCCTGGCTGGTTCCTGGTAGATTGAGATCTCCCCGGGGCCTCTTTTGGCTTCTGGGATCCATTTTGGGGCTCCTTATCACTGTTTGCTGCGTTTGTGGCACTTTTTGATGCTGTTGCAGTGAAAAATGTTGCATATCCGGTTTGCGACGTTTTCCATGTCGCAAACCGGATTAGAGTCATTTTTCCTGTATTAACGGCATTTTGCCTAACAACAAGGTGCAATGGTTAGCTTAAAAAATGACTCTAACTTCTTAGCCCCACCATGCGTCAAAGTATAAATTTGATGCACGGCTTGTGCTAAGAAATGGTGTTAGCTTGCGTTCAATTTTTGACACAAAACTGCGTTAGTGCAGTTTTGCATCAAAAAGTATAAATCTGGCCCTGAGTGCGGTAGTGCCACATGCAATGCATATGTCCTTAACTTGTATACAAAGTATGGTCAACACTGTGCTACACATAAAGGTACACTTGGACTCTTCCTTCAGTTATGGAACAATTAACCTTGTACACAGCTGTGTGAATATTAGAATTGTGTCACCCTCCTCTGTGTGACATGGGTGACTGATGTTCCCATCAATCTTCCATTTCAGACGTGCCACATACATTTTCAATCTACCAATGTTGTCAGGCACTGTACTTGGGATAGCAGGCACAAACTGTTATAGGCCTTCCTTCTTGTAGCACTCCTTGCTCGGATGGTTTTTGCACATGCAATCAGAGCAGGGGTCTATGGTGCATGAATGAGGGACAGAGATGACCAATCGATCATGGTGAGAATGATATACCGTGGTCACATGGATGATGTGTATGACAATAGTAGTCAATGGTGTCATGGTCCTTAGAAGATGTTCAAGGATGGTGATTTGGCAATGTATTATAGTGGATAGCTGTGACACCTTGCAGAAGTCCCATTTTTGGGAAGGTTGAAGATGGGCCAATTTGTATACACCTTGCCCATCAGGGCAACATTATAAAATGTGCATTTCAGTGTCAGAGGTTAGCAGTTAGTGTTTTCAATGCATGCCTGTTTGTCATTTGCCAAACAGACAGATGCCTGACATGTCCTATTTATCATGCAGCTGCCAACATGACTGCTGATGAAAAAATAAATTTTGCCTGACGTGTGGAACGCTATTGTCACATCAAGCTGGTCTGCCAGAGGTACAGGCACACGGAGGCTCTCTATGGCAGGGAAAAGGCTTCAGGGACCTGGAGGGCATTCGCGCATCAGGGACCTTCAAGAGAACATGATGCTTCCACCGTCCACCCAGCAAGCAGGTCAGCTAGCGCAGATGTTGCAGGACCTTCAGGAGCAGGGCCATCATCTGGACCTATGTCACCTTCAATTCAGATAGCACCTGCAAGATCCCAGCCAGGCCAGCACTATGTGGAGCCACCCAATGTAAAGGAAGTGAGAAGTAACTGGCCGATCAAAAATATAGAATACCTCGGATGGAGCATCGACTCAACCAGATATTAACTATTGTAACAGAAATCCAGGCCAAACAAAGGAAGCATTGAGGTAGACATGTTGCACTTTGGACAATTCTTACCTTGCCCTTGTTCAGACTTTATTTATCATAGGTGTGGGATTATTAGATAGGCTAGATTAGTTTAGGTAGCATTGTGTAGCTAGTCTTAGAACATGGTTGTATTATGATAGGGGGTGGGCTTGGTGGTGATAAGTGCTATTGTTTGGGGGTGGGATAATGTTTTAGGTCTATGTTATATGTTATTTAAACAAAAAACTTTACAAAAAATACCCAAAAATATATCTTTGTGTAGCCTATATGTGTAGTTAGTCAATGTTTAGCTGTAGTGACTGTTGTCCTTGTCAATGGATGTGTTTTAAGAGGATTGGGGGTTGATGTTCAATTGTGGCATCTGATGTTTAGAAAATGTTAAGATTAGCTAAGATAGTTGTAGTGATAAGGTTGGATTAGTTAGTGTAGGATAGCATAGTTTAGATAGGTCACTCAATTCTTGTTTATGTAGATGTGAGCATATAGTTGGGTAAATCTTGCTGAACCATACAGCTTGCGCTCCAGCATGTCTATTGTCTAGGTGATAGTATGTCACTACAGGTCAGGTGAGACACATTCCGGTGACTTGAACAGCAGTACTTTGTGACATATATGTATCTCCTATGCTGATGTTCCATTCAGGTTGCTAATAGTGTAATATCAGCTAATTTCTGCAAGGTACATGGCACTCTGGTTGTGGATGGATACACATCCTGACACAGGTATTCTCAGTGCATATTACTGGGTCATGAAGTTATGTGACTTGCACTGTCAAAACCAAATTTTACAATGCACTTTGTAAATCTAGGTTTTGGTACAAAGTCACTCATGCCTGCCCCTCAAATTCTCACACATGCATCATGTCTTTGTTGCAATGTTGCAACAAGACTTGCTTGGCCCACACCCTTGTGTTGTACTTGGTATCAAGCATCACATTGCATGCATGCTACATGACACATGCCATGCTTGGAAGCCTCAGGTATTATTTGGGTCTCATCATAGTTCTCACTCTCTCTATGTTGCAGTCAGTATATGTGGCATTATGCCAGACACAAAGACACCCATACCCCTTAGTAATGTACTGAGTGGCACATGCACAATGAACAAATGCAATGATGCATCATATTTTGTGACAATACAGTGCTGATGGTTTCTTTCACCAATGTTCGAGTTGTCACTGTGGCACTTTGGGTGTCTCTATGCCAACTTCGACTTTTGGCTTCCCTGCAGTATGGTAATGCAGCAGAGGGGCATTGAATATATGCGGCTATGGCCATACCCATGCAACACCCATTGCGTTTAACACTGCATCACATATCCAATGATGCGTGTACCTAAGGCAATGTGACATGAACTGACACTTGCCCAGGGGTCGGGTTTGCATGGCATATTTCAGTTTTTTACAATTCTTGCTTCACACATTAGCTTTTGATATGTGTGCACAATTTTACAACACACATAAAAGGGTATGTATACATTGATGACCGTTAAAAATCTGGAAGGGACATCTTTCTGCATATATAACAACCTTTACCTGCAACACTACCACAGATTGCAGCATGGTGCTAGGATACCTGCATTGGGACTAGGCTGTGCATAGTACACCTGCACTACTGTGAGCACACCCTTTGACATTGCTCTTTTCCATACATCTCTACCCAGCGCTTTGGGAATGACACATCTCAGTGCAGTAACTTCACTTATGGAAATACACAGCACCATTTCTTTATACATGTTCCCCTCAATGTATTAGCTTCACAACATGGATTCAGTGCAATTTGTTACAACCTCAGACACATAAGTGATACAGATTCTGTGTGCAGTGCTTTATTCACATGTGCTGTTGGGAAATGTGGAGTCAGTACACGGCACAGGAGTTAGACTCCAGTAGAGATCCCAATACATTGGATGCCCAAACAGATTCCAGGGTTCAGGGAACATGTCATAAGACATGTGTGGGAAAGGAATGCTTCAGTCAAGAGATCATCACATTGCCATTATGTGGGATGGAGCACATTGACAGTCCATAGGTCTGAATTGTCAACAGTGGGAGGCAGAAGTGGGGACGTAGATCGTTTTTGCAACACTGGCACAATGTGAAACACAAAACCAAAGAGTAACTGTCCATTTCCCACAGACTGTAGCTACTGGGCTGTTTTATGAGTGAGATATGTTTCTTCCACATCTTCATCCTCTGATGTGTGTGGTACCTCCTGTTCCAGGTTTGTGCTGGTGTTGAAGTTGAGGGAGGCACAAACATATGAGGGGAAGAAGTGGAATCACAGGTCCCAGCAGCTTTGGGAAGATGTGAGGCATCATTGCAGCAAGGAGAAACTGCTGGTTTCTCAACACAGCAGCAATGTCACAGTGGTAGGACGCCAAGTACTCTTTGATGGAAACCAGCTCCTGCTGCATGGACTGCATGACAGTGTGTATTTCCCCCAGCCAGTTGGCAACTTTGCTGGCGCCACTTTGGTATAGAATTTGTTCATGCCTCTGTCTCATGATGCCAGTGATGTCAGCCAGGGACTGCTTCAGTCCACGCAGCAGGGAGTGGGTGCCTCTGATGGCAGCAAAGTTGTCCCTATTGAGACTGAGGTACCATTGTACTTCGGCTAGACTGCCTGCCATTGTCTCCATCTCCACCCTCACATGTTGTGCCACCTCCTGCTGGACTTCTACTGCTTGACTTTGGAAAATGATGTCTGGGTCCTGGGAGCCCAGGGCTCTGGGTGAACTGGCAGGTGATGTGTGTGCTCAGTTGGGTGGGTCATCTGGAGACACTGCAATGCTGTGTGTCCTCCCTGCAACCAGAGACGGTGCCCTGATGGAACCCAGGATCTGCTGGAGTGTGACTGAATTAATGGTTTGCAGCTGGTAATCTAGATCATCTTGGAAATCAAGGACAGGCAGCTTGGCAGGATGTATGTCTACAGTGTCTGCAATGAGATAGCAATATGTTACTATTGAACTGTACTAGCTATTCTGATTAGTCATTTATTTGACAATCATTTTTGCCTAATTTTCCTGGCACTGTACCACACATCAAGTCCCACATCAAGTACCTCATTCACGGTCCCCTGGCTGCACACAGCGCCACCAATGCATGTATTTTGGTGACCCTCCGTTGACACATTGTGCAGGTCCACATGTACAAATCCCTTCACATCTCTCTTAGTCACATTTTCATTGGTATCTGCATATGACCCATTTCTTGCAGTACATTGCACGACCATGGCATGCCATGGTGCATTAACAGATCTGGGTTTTAGGGACTGTGGCAGGTCCCTATGCCACCCACATGTGTTGTAAGAGTAATCCAAGGGGTCAACTGTCAACGGGCATCCTTCATGTCACCCCTTGTTTTGTGTGCACACGGCCCAACAATGGATGCAGGAATGCATTGTTTGCTGAGTGTTGTTGTGCATCAAGGTACTCCTCCTAGTATGGACATATACACACAAGGTGGGTGCACCATACTATTCATGGTAATACACACAAAACAAGAGGTAACATGGAGGATGCACGTTGACATTTTCCCACTTGCATTACTCTTACAATACATGTTGGGTGGCATAGGGACCTGACACATTTCCAAACTTGATGATGTGTGAATGTATCAGGTAGCTAGACTATCTCAGGGGTGCCATTGCAGTGGTGCTACACATGACTAACATAGTTCTGGTCCCATATTTTGCAACTTCCAATGTGTGTTACAATCTGCTACAGACATAGGAGGATTGGAGAATGCATTCCTGATTGTTGATGCTGCAGGATGTGTCCCTTCCTGAGCATGTGCAACCAGACCTGGTAAAGATGCACTCCTATACCATGGCCATTGTGTAGCTGTTTTGGTCTTCGGCTGTAGTTTGTGGCCCATCACCAATGGTACCTCAGGGAACCAATATATGTTTGAGAGGACTAGACATGCCTGCACATTCCAAATGATGCAACACAGCACAACAAGCTGGGTTGATGCACTGCACTGCATTATTTCAACATACATGGTCCACATTAGGCCACATGTCCCAGACACTGACAGCACACTGCTCCACCAGAGCATAATGTTTTATATGATACGCCAGTAGTGAGGTGGCCCTGTATTTACCAGGCCAAGGTTGGTGTCTTGCATGCCTTTTCATGGCCTTGTACTTCTTTGCACCTTTGACACTTGACTGTATGTGGGTAACATTCCATGTGTGATGATAGGAGCTTTTCAAGTAAACACAGAAAAAGCCAAGCATACTACTGATGCCTTCACACACGTGCATGACAGACATTGCTGCATGTATAACTTCCAACCCAGAGAGGACCTGTATGTGACAGGGGAGTGTGTGACATTATTGCTGGTCCTAGTGTTTTTACATTTCCATCTGTGTTGCTATGTGCATCACACACGGTGGAACAAACACAGCACGTGTACCTGCTGCTATGCAGGAAGGTGTCCCTTCATGCACAACAGCAATCATCCTCTCAACACAGGCCCCCTTGCAGTACATTGCAGATGTGCCTGCATAGGCATGTGGCCACAAAGTGTGCAGCAGCACAGATGGTGATGACAGTTAAGCACCTTTTTTTTGCATGTACATTGCAATAGTGCCCATTCCCAGTCATACAGGCAAGCATTTTCCGAGCCCTTGGCACCCCTCCCCCATGCACAACATGCTTGGTATGTGCTGCCCATTGTGAGTTAAACATGGCTAGATGGTACGGTTGACACAGTGAAGGTAGTAGTGTGAAGGTAGTGAAGTGGTTTGTGCATATAGGGGGGTGGTTGTTGGAGATTACAGGTGTTTGGTGTTTTGCCATTAGTATGCCCCCATGCAACCCACTAGCATGCATACAGTGCCTCCAATGTGCCTCCCCCTTAGGTTATTTGTGAGTTACAGCATTGCCCTCCACTGCAACTTACCCTGTGTTTGTTGTTGCTCCTGAATCACTGCTCTCTCATGTCCCTGGACCACTTCTACCAGCTCATCTGGGATGACCACTGCCACCATCACCTCAAGCTCATCCAAGTGCTCCTGGGGTGCCGGACCCCCACCTCAGGTCTGCAGTGCTGCCTTTCGATTTTTGGCCAGTTTCTCTTTAATCCTGTGCTTGAAATTGTGTCAGTGCTTCTTACAGTCCACCACTGTTCTTCTTCTGATCACTGCCACACTAATGACTTTATCTACTATGGACTGCCAAATGGCCTCCTTCCTACCTAATGGCAACTTAGAGATGGCAAATAGCTGGCAATAGTGCTCTGTCACCTCTGTGATCAAGATACTATTTTCCTCCGGACTGAAGCAACACTTCTTCCTTTTCCTCTTCTCCTGGCATTCTGCCTGGGCATCCTGGCAGGTACCTAGCTCATTGGGGTCTCTCCTGTCCACATTTCTCCATTTATTGAATTTGCAGGCTTGTTTTGGCATTTTAGCAGGCTTTTCCTCCAAGCTTTTAGCCAAATATTTTGATTAGCATCACATAACATGATGCAAATCAGGCTAGGAGCACTTTTTCTGCAGTAGAACCATTTTTTTGTGACACATCGCAAAGATTACCACCAATTTTTGTGGTACTCAGCTTTCCTTACCACCATGTTGCGCCACATTATAAATATGGTGCACAAATGGTGCTAGGGAATGTCTTTGGTGGTGTTAAGTTTTTGGGCTCAAAACTGCGCTAGCGCAGTTTCACACCATTTCTTGTAAATCTGGGCCTTGGTTCTTTGATTTACCTCTCTCAGATGCAACCTGTGAGTCTCCTGCTCACCAATATACCAGAGACACTATGAATGAGTCTCCAAGAACATTGATCCTCCATTAAGAACATGAACAAATCTCCAGTTCTACCTCCCTGTCAGAGAGAATGATATTGAGCCTCCTACTCCACCCCTCTAGAAAAATAGGGTGCAGAGGTTCCTAACCAATATTTCTCCAGCTCTACTATTATTTCAGAGATTTTTTGAAGAGTCCCAGCTCCTATTGCCTCTCAAAGATAAGATGAACAAGTGTCCTGGTAGAGCACTCTCATGAATACAGTAAGATGAGTCACCTGCTCATCTCTGTTTTTAGTGTTAATGAAATGCCCCCCTCACCTGCCTCTCTGGGACAGGGTGAAGAGTCTTGTACTGCATTTCTTGATTAGACATGCAATGAAGACTTTCCTGCTCTGCCTTTCTACTAGGAACAGACAATATGAATTAGTATCACATCCTACCCCTCTCCTGATGAGTGGCAGAATAAGTCTCAAACTCTGCCTCTCTCTCATAAATAGTGGGAATGAGCTTCATACTCCACCACTCTCACTCTCTATCCCAGACAGTGTCAATGAGTCTCCTGTTGTACTTCTCTCAGATTGAAGAGGCTGGCACTCTGCCTTTTTCTCTGCAACATAGTAAATGAGTGTGAGTACTTTTTGAGGTGCCTAGAGCAACAGGGGTTACTGGGCCTCAATGGCATCAATTGTTTTGTTTATCACTTTTCCCTGGGGTCCCAGCATTATTGTCACCCCAACTAAACCCTGAGCACACCCCTTCAGCAGTTGAAGGTAGAGGAGCAGAGCAGCCCAATTCCTTTTCAAGGACTCAGTAATGTGCATAATAACACTCAATAATTATTTATCCAATCAGTGCTTTTCATTTAAAAAAAGAAAAGTACTTCAATGCACACAAACCTAATACTAGGCATAAAATCAAAAATATATGCACTATCAACATTTGGCAAAATAGAATTTAGCCCTCTTAAAGAAGACCTTGCAGATAACTAATAACATGTTAGGCCTACAGGTTTGGCAGATTACCTCACAATCAATAATGAAGACCCTACTGCCTTTGCTAGTGCAGGTGACACATTAAAGCCTACTGGCATTACCCAAACAATATGTGCTATAGATTAAAAACTTCAGCTGTTTTAAAATATCGGAAAACATATTGTGACACACGTTTTTAATGTCCAAAAAATCAGAATATTAAAAATATCATCAAAGTGAAGGAAAAAACATTGTTTTTGGTATTGTTTTACATTTTGTTGTAATAAGTATCAATGTAAAAATATTGTTGTAAGTAACATTGTTGCTAAGTGTTATTTAGATTTATGATTATTGTAGTGTGTTTGATTGTATATATTTATTATTTGTATTATTTTGTGTTTTAAGTAATATAATTTTTCAGTTATGAAATGTGTAATTTTTCGTTGCATTAATGTATATAAATAATTGTTTAATAGGTTATTTAGTAGTTGGATTTGGGGTTTTTAGGGGATAAGAGTAAATAGATTTTCTTTTTACAATTTATTATTTTAAAATACATTTTAAATTGAGAATTTTAAGATATGCAAATTAATAATTTCAAACTTTTATAAAGAATTTCATGTAAAATCTTTACATTTTAAACATTTTGTAAAAATAAAAAAAAATTGTAGAAATATTTGAAATTATTTTAGTTTTAAAATTGTATTTAAAAAAAATATAACATTCATTTAATTTTTTTATGGTTATTAATTATGTATTATGATTTTATTTGTCAATTCGTGGTGTGAACTTTATGAATGATTAATAACGATTAATATAGTTTTCATAGTTTTATAAATAAAATAGCACACTAACCAAAACTACAATATAAATTTGTAGTTTTGATTAGTGTGTTATCACATAAAATTTTAATTAATTCTAAAGTGAAAAATGTGTGTGACTATGGATAATTGATTGTGTAATTGTATATTTAAAATGATTAATTAGTATTGACTTGTTAGCATCCAATGCCTTTTTAAGATAGCCTTTGGGCTTCATTACGAGTATGGCGGTATGTGCACCGCTATGGCAGTGGTGGCAGTCTGACAGTCAGCTTGGCAATTGGACCACTGTATTACGAGCCTTGCAGGCCTTTGGAGCAAAGACCGCTGCGGTTCTGCTGGCACCACCAGGCAGCGCAGACCGCCAAGGTGACGAGGCAGGACAAACAGGCCGGCGGAGCCAGTGTTTCCACAGGGCACATTATGATGTTGCACACCGCCAATGTGACCATAGCAGTCCAACCACCACATCCCAGCAGGTAGAAACATAGAGTACAAAGGGAGCAACTCACCTGCAGGCAGCTTTACACTTCCACACGTCCTGCTGCTGCTCATCAATGGAGCACAACGCCCTCGCTGCCGTGGACGTAACCGACAGTAAGCACAGATGCCTACCTGTGTCATGAAGCTCAAAAACAGATCCCGCCACCATTCCATGAAATGGGGTCACGGTACAGGCACCATGTACCCTTGTCATTATGTACAGAGTCAGACTCTTCACAAAGAAAGAAATATTCGGAGCATCAAATACCCCCTTTGGGCAGGTCATACACACTGCACTGCCACACTGCACAAAACCACACATCTGTGCATCTTAGGCACAGGGACCGTGAAGTGTACACAACATTGTGTCACACAACAGCAACAACACAGCAACATCGCATCTACTGATGCAACTGACACCCTGACATTGCACACATGGTCTGTCATCAGATTCAACACATATATATGGTTGTGTTGTGGAACACAAACACCTCTCCCATTATACATCCCTGTAATGGACCCACACATCACCCACATTGCAACACAATGGAAGGGCAATGCTATGTACAATAGTCAGAGAGACAAATATTCAAAGCTCACTATGCAAACAATACATGCACAGTAGGGTTGGGGGCATCAGGAGCACTCTGGGAAGGATGCTGACTGGGATACATTACACTTTGCAAAAGCCCCTAAAACAACGTTTACACAGGAACTTGCCCTACATGTATCTCAGGGACAAAAAATACTAGAGCCAAGTGACATGTCCATCTGCAGAATGTGGAAGTGCAAATCAAGAATGTAAATGCAACTGCGACAGCATGGGACATACACCTAGATGAAGTAGCTGCAAGGTACACACAGCAATTGGACACATGCACAGTCAAATGCAAAGGAGGGTATCGCAATTAAACACTCCATGTTTTTCACAAAAAAATGAACCTGCCACACATGAGATGAAACTATAATCCATATCAGGGGTGCAAGTCTAACACCATACATGCTGATATTGGAATACACAAGATGAAGTACTTGCCATACCAAACATGACACAATGCAATGATAGCACAATTCCATAAACAAACAGATATCCATACAGTCAACATCTACCCTTGCCCTGGGTGACACCAGAAATGCCCACTAAGTCAGATATTGCAAACAGCAGCAAATGGACCAGCAAGCGAGCTGAAAAACACACCACTGTAGGCAGACAGCACAAATCACTCCAGAACAACAACAAGGTGGAAAAGTAATTGCATTACAAATGTGTACCAAAAAAACAACTAATGGGGTTTAATTAATTCAAAATGCATAAGAACAAAGGCCATTGCCAGTCCAAGGAATGTCCATGCACATGATTGTGTCCACACATCACTCCATTCACTGCCATGGAACATCCACAGGAAGGGGCATCATGTGGGCAGGCACCTTAGGGATCATCCTTGGGGTGGGTTTGGGTTTGGGAGGGGTGGGCTTCTTCTTAGGGGAGGGGTATGGGACTTAGATATAGAATGATGTGTTGGGATGTGGGTGGGACCACTTGGGTTTGGGTGGGGTTTGGAGGTAACAGGGAAAGTGCAAGGTTGAAAAGGAAACTATCTTTCGGGACACTAAAATGGTCCTTAGAAAGTGTTGGGGATTGGAGGTTGAGGGAGTGGTAGTCTGGTGTGTGGGCATAGATGTTTTGGGTGTGTGCGTGTGTGAGGTATGCTTATGTTTAGGTGGTGTCTGATGTGTATGTGAGTGTGGGCCTTTGTGTGTCTTGGGGACTGGGAGGTGGAGGTGCTTGGCGATGTGGGAGTGGTGGATGTTTGTGTGTCTGTTGTGGTGGTGGCTGTGGTGATTGTTGTGGACGTTTGTGTGTCTGTTGGAGTGGTGTCTGCGGGTCTGGTGGGTGTGGTGGATGTGTCACTGGCTGTTGTGGTAGTGCCTTTGGATAAGCTATAGCGTATGGGTCATTGGGGGTGGTGGAGGTGTCTGGGGAAGTGGTGACTGATGTTGTGTTTGTGGGTGTATGTTGAGTGTCTACAGGCTGGTGTGTCTTGTGGTATTTGTATTTATGTGTGCTGCTTGCGTGTGCTTAGGTGGGTGCATGCAGAAGTGTGCTTCGGATAAGTAGGGAAATGGGGGATTTGGATTGGGAAGAGGGAGGTGGAGGAGGCCAGAGTGAGGGTGTGATGGGCTGCTGTCAGTGAGAAGGACAGAGCCTGAAAAGATCTCTGTTGGCCAGACATGGCACTATCAATGCTTACAGGAAAGCATTGGTCCTCCGAAGTCAGCTGGCCAACCCCTGGATGGCATTCACAATGTCAGTCTGACCCACAGAGATGGTCCTCAGGAGGTCAATGGCCTCCTCACTCGGGGCAGCAGGGGTAACAGGGGCTGGGGCTGAGGTGCCTGTGGCAAAGGAGACGTTGACCCTCTTGGGTGAGCAGGCACAGCCAACTGGGTAGGGAGCAGCAGGGATGGTGGCAATAGAACTAGGAGTGGCGTACAAAGATGGTACAGGAGTAGGTCACAATGGGTCCGCCACCGCTAGGGAGAGGCCACTGGAGGTTGAATCTGATGATGAGGATGAGGATTCTGTCTCCTCCGTGGCACTCTCCTCACCCTTCAGGCCACTGGGTCCCTCTGTGTTAGTGGTGTCTTGACCAAAGGTAACGTAGCCAGATGCTTCCCCACTTGGTTGTGCCCCGTCTCCTAGCCTGCCTGGGCTGATGTTGCAAATACAAAGAGGAAAAGGGTCACCACATGTTCCTGATCACACTTGAACAACAGCTGTGATTAACAAACAATACCATGATGTCAAGTAGGCCCCATGCATGCCATCTGAACTGTCAACAGTTGCCCACAGGTAAATCAGGATCCCAGGCAACTACAGTTGCATGGCTGAAGTTGTGCAATCACAGTAACCATTGAACAAGTCGAGACCCATCATCACCTATAATACTTTGCCTCATGGAGCATACCTCGGTTACTTGTTGTCATACAATAGTAGGCCAATGCCAACCTCATTCCCACATATCCCACACAAGATCATGCAAACATTTGTTTGTCACATACACAATAACACAACAAGAAATGATGCTTTCAAAACATGACTTGTTTCTGACAACCGTACAGTAGCCTGGAGAAGATGACATGGAATTACTCATGGCACACTGGAAACATATCAACAATGCACACTTCACCAAGTTCAATTTGTCCCAGTGGAGTCATAGAGGGAGTACTAATGTTGTTCAGATATGCCGCACATTTGTCATAGTGATGTACACTTTAGACATAATGTGCAAATTGACAGGAGGATATGTCCCTAAAATCCACAACACAATGAATCAGCAAGCCCCAGGAAATTCACCACTAATGTCTGGCACCCCTTACTATAATATATTCTGATTGCATCAGTAGACACCATTAGTCCGTTATATGTTGGAGAGGCCAAGAGATTGCAAGTACTTGTTGAAGGCCCTCAACATGTTGCCCAACGGAAAGCTACATCACTGTCTCCATTTTGGTCCTTCAAACCCAAATGTCTGTGGATGAGTGACTGTACACAACCACATGTGATTCCAACAGAACTGCAAGTCACACCATGATGCATGTCAACAGTCAGGTTACAAACCTTCCCCATTACACATGTGCAGTGCTCTTTGCTACATGATGCCATATCAATGGCCTGGAAATGCACACTGTGGCTAAAAAACCTAGTCATACACGCCTTGTCCCTAATTGCTACTGCAGTTGAACATGAGAAATGACCTGCAAAGATGGTTGAGTATATGTGCCAGCCAACAACCAATGGTGACACACTCCTGTCTGTGGTGCCATATGAAATGTACCCCCATTAAAAATGTCCTATTCCAAACACAGGATGACATGCACATATTGTAGGAAGGTATCCTCTTTCTAGCATTGTTACCCCCACTTTTGGCCTGTTTGTGAGTATATGTCAGTGTGTTTTATATGTCTCACTTGGAACCTGCAAGCCAGGAACTTAGTGCTCATAGTTTGTGGCCTGAATGTGTGTTTCCTGTGTAGTGCCTAACTGTGTCACTGAGGCTCTGCTAATCAGAACATCAGTGTTTATGCTCTCTCTGCCTTTAAAATTGTCACTGCAGGCTAATGACCCTTTTTACCAATTCTAATTGGCACATTGGAACAACCTTATAATTCCCTAGTATATGGTACCTAGGTACCCAGGGTATTGGGGTTCCCGGAGATCCCTATGGGTTGCATCGTTTCTTTTGCCAACCATAGGGAGCTCAGACAAATCTTACACAGGTCTGCCACTGCAGCCTGAGTGAAATAACGTCCACGTTATTTCACAGCCATTTTACACTGCACTTAAGTAATTTATAAGTCACCTATATGTCTAACCCTCACTTAGTGAAGGTTAGGTTCAAAGTTACTAATTGTGAGGGCACCCTGGCACTAGCCAAGGTGCCCCCACATAATTCAGGGCAATTTCCCCAGACTTTGTGAGTGCGGGGACACAATTACACGCGTGCACTAGCTATAGCTATAGCTATACCTATACCTATATGTAGCTTCACAATGGTAACCCCGAATATGGCAATGTAACATGTCTAAGATCATGGAATTGTCCCCCCATGCCAAATCTGGTATTGGGGTGCCAATCCCATGCATCCCCGGGGCTCCAGCATGGACCCTGTGTACTGCCAAACTAGCTCTCTGGGGTTTTCACTGCAGCTACCACTGCTGCCAAACCACCGACAGGCTTCTACCCTCCTGGGGTCTGGGCAACCCAGTCCCAGGAAGGCAGAACAAAGGATTTCCTCCGAGAGAGGGTATTACACCCTCTCCCTTTGGAAATAGGTGTTAAGGGCCTGAGAGGAGTAGCCTCTCCTGGCCTCTGGAAATGCTTTGAAGGGCACAGATGGTGCCCTCCTTGCATAAGACAGTCTACACTGGTTCAGGGATCCCCCCAGCCCTGCTCTGGCGCGTAACTGGACAAAGGAAAGTAGAGTGACCACTCCCCTGTCCATCACCACCCCAGGGGTGGTGCCCAGAGCTCCTCCAGTGTGTCCCAGACCTCTGCCATCTTGAATGCAGAGGTGTGAGGGCACAATGGAGGACTCTGAGTGGCCAGTGCCAGCAGGTGGCGTCAGAGACCCCTCCTGATAGGTGCTTACCTGACTAGGTGGTCAATCCTCCTCTGAGGGCTATTTAGGGTCTCTCCTGTGGGCTTCTCTTCAGATAATGAATGCAAGAGCTCACTAGAGTTCCTCTGCATCTCCCTTTTCGACTACAGCCAAGGATCGACCGCTGACTGCTCCAGGACGCTTTCAAAGCTGCAGTAAAGTAGCAAGAAGACTACCAGCGACATTGTAGCGCCTAATCCTGCCAGCTTTCTTGAATGTTTCCTGGTGGTGCATGCTCTGGGGGCTGTCTGCCTTCAAACTGCACTGGAAGCCAAGAAGAAATCTCCTGTGGGTCGACTGAATCTTCCCCCTGCTAACGCAGGCACCAAACTTCTGCTTCACCGGTCCTCTGGGTCCCCTCTCCTCATGACGAGCGTGGTCCCTGGAACACAGGAGCTGGATCCAAGTGACCCCAACAGTCCAGTGGTCCATCTGTCCAAATTTGGTGGAGGTAAGTCCTGGCCTCCTCACGCCAGACAGTAATCCTGTGTACTGTGTGAACTGCAGCTGCTAGGGCTTCTGTGCACTTTTGCAAGGAATCCTTTGTGCACAGCACAGCCCAGGTCCCAAGCACTCTGTCCTGCATTGCTCAACTTGCTGAGTTGACCACCGGCTTCGTGGGACCCTCCTTTGTAGTGTTGAGATGACCACCATGCTCAGTTTTCTTGAACCTGTGTTCAAGTACTTCTGCGGGTGCTGCCTTCTTCTGCATGGGCTCTCTGCATTGTTGAGGGCCCCCTCTGTCTCCTCTTCCAACTGGCGACCTCCTGGTCCTTCCTGGTCCCTGGCAGCACCCATTTTCTACAACTGCAACTTTTGCAGCTTGCAAGGCTTATTTGCAGTCTTTCTACGTGGAAATAACTCTGCATCCTCCAGCACGCCGTGGGATATCTTCTGTGCAAAGGAGAACTTGCTGGCATCTTCCGTTGTTGCAGAATTTTCAGCTCCTTCCACCCAGAGGCAGTCATTTTGCACCTTCATCCGGGGTTTAGTGGGCTTTTGCCCCCCCGGACACTTTCGTGACACCTGGACAATGTACATCCCATCGATGCCACACACACTGCAACAACAGGCTCACAAGAAGTCTGGCACACAGGTGCACATTGTAGCCTGTGAGGAGGGAAAGGATGGTGTTGAACAGAGTCAATTGTGCTAATGAGGTACTTACCTACCCCTCTAGTGAGCCATAGGGCTGTTCATACAGGGGAAGGACCTCATTAACAAGCCTCTCCAGCTCTTCTGGAGAGACAGCATGTGCCCTATCACCTACTGGACGTGGCATGATTGCTCCCAGAGGCGGTACTCTGCAGCTCAGGTATTGGAGGTGTTGCTGGCAGCAGTGTCAGGAGTCAAGTGACTGAATGTGCACAACATGACGGTCACATCCGCCACATACGCGGTCATCATTGCCAGTGGACAAGGCCATTGGGCTGCGACCACTACAGTCAACAATTTTAGCCTCCGGCTGTGTCTACCGCGGTTAGAACCGCCTACCGTCCAGATGATTTCCGCCGGCAGTCGTGGGTGGTTACTAAAGTCCTGTGGAGTAGGTCAGGCATCCGCCATTTTGGCAGTTGGAAGTATTGTATATGGCTATATAAACTGTGACACACCTACAATAGATGTATTGTAGCATCATAAACATCCTTATTCTGTCTTGTCATGTAGGTCCTTCTATACAGACACCAGTATAGTGTGATCCAGGGAACAGATGCCATTTATTGGCGGTCCAGCACTGCCGTTGGTATTTTCGGCAGTCAAAAAATACAGTCACATTTTGAGGGGCAATTGTATAGCACATCTATAGATTGAGCCAAATCCATGCTGTGGACATGTGTTGACAACCGTGGGGTCACATGTGACCTTTGTGTAGTTGTCAGCTGTGATTTGTACTAGGTGTCACGTTTATCCAGTCAGAAATTCTTTGTCACATGATATTATTGGCATGTATCATGTATGTTGCTGTGGACACACTGACTAATATTGCAAATCATGTCTTGTCACACATGGAGACCCTGGGTGAGGGAGGATGTAACAACCTTCTGTCTACTGTCCACTGCCAGACCTTCAGACCATGGAGCAATGGCATAAAGTTATGTTGTCCTACCTGGATCAGCAAACAACAGTGGACTTATGCCATCAGTTGGAGCCAGATCTGATGCCAGCTATCAGTTATCCAACTTGCATACCACTCACTGCACAGGCCATACCAGTATTGCACTTCCTGTTCCCAGGGTCCTTATAACAAATAGTGGCCCTATCTGCTGGTATGTCCCAACCAGCCAGTTCAGTCTGCTGTTGATGGATTTCCTCCCAGCAATATTGAAGCACATTGACAGCTATGTCAGGCTCCCCCGATGTGAGGATTTAGCCAATGTGAAGGCTGACGTTTATGGTTTTGCCCACCTCCCCCATGTGGTGGGGGCCATTGATGGTACAAATGTTGGATTGGTGCCACTGAACAAGTCTATTGCAACAGAAAGAACTTCCATTCCATCAATCTGCAAGTTGTCTGTTTGGCGGATCTCTACATCTCACATGTGTGTGCCTGTTATCCAGGATCAGTCAATGACTCTTTCATAATGCAGAACAGCACCATACCCCAGCTGATGTCACAACTGCAACCAGAGAGGGCCTGGCTGGTTGGTAAGTCACGTCTGTTCTGACTGTGTGGGTGCAATGTCAGGTGTTACAATCATGAAGTGAGTGACTAATTGTTACAATTATGTCACAGTGGTTCAGAGATTCCGCATATCCAAACCATCCTTGGTTGTTGTCACCACTGAGAAATCCAACTACAGCAGGGGAATCAATCAATCAGTTTTTGTAGAGCGCAACTACTTACCCTTGAGGGGCTCAAGGCACTGGGAGGAGGGGGCCAGGGATGCTTGTTTTAATGTTTTTTGCTTTCGTGCCTTCTGAATTACCACCCTTACGATAGATGGGATACGACTTATGTGGCTGTCTCTAGACATGCGCATTTGTTTATCCTGCAAGGTGTAGTCCAAAATTTTGAGAACCTGATTTTATAATGAGGAGCAGGATATGGAACTGATGCAAGATGACAGTGGGATCTGTTTTAGTGTGAGAATGATTTGGTCAAATTGTGTTGTGTGCAGCATAGCAGAACCTGGCAGAGTGGCTCTTAGTGGGGCCACTCGAGTGGAGGCCTGACCACAGCAAACTGTCACCATCACAGCAAACTGCACCATTTAAGCATGATAGAGGTCCAGACAGAGATCATTTTTGATGGACATATCAGAATATATGTGGAACACAAGAGATTTGGCAAATAAAAGTAAGTGAAAAACAAGAGATTTGACACTTTAGAGAAATTGTGAAAATCATGTGCTTCACATAGGTGAAGCAGGGCAAACACCATTGCAGATCATGTCTGATACCCTAGTTTGTATCTGCATTTCCCTGTAGTCATCATTTTTTGTGAAGAACTTGATTTGGTCAGTATAGGTTTTAGTTAAATGGTGTACATCTAGTTTGAGTGGTGTTGATACAAGCTCAAAGGTGGTTGGCTTTGCTGCCTGGTGACATGTTGAGGTGAGTCACTGACATACTGATAAATGCAGATGTGTTGTTGAGCACTTGACGCCTCCATGGTTCCATGTGTAGGATGGACTGGAAAGAAGATGAGCTTGGATATTCCATAAAGACTGATTGTTGACTATCACACATAAAGGTGTTAAGCTAAATCTGAACAGTGGCTGTGAAGCCATGTGTGGATAAGGTTTCCAAGAAGGATTGCTAGTCAACTGAGGCAACTCTGACGTCTTGAATCAACAGCAGGCAGGGATGGACAATGTATCATTCTGTAAGGCATAGTCACCCTCTGTCAGCACCGCACCATGGAATGAGGCAAATGGTGGAAGTCGTGCTCCTGGAGTTGGACGAAAGAATTTGAAATTCATTGCATATATAGGCGTCTCTAATGATAACAACGAGTGTGAGGGCAAGGTTCAGATTTGATGATGTAATATTGTTGTCACGTTGGTATGTGGTAGAAAGTATGCTGTCTGCAACTCCTTGGGATGTGCTTTGATTTTTGATGTTTACCTGGATAATGCTTCATAGACAAACTTACTTTGCTGTGTTGATGTTCAGTTTGCAAGCTTTAGGTTGCTTTAAGCTGGAAGTGTGTTGTTCGGTTTTGTGATTGTTTTTGGCTGCAAAACACAAGTCTTCGTAATCAAAAAGAGAAAAATGGACAATACGTTCTTGATATCCAAGTATTTTCACAGACATTTTCAGGTGAAAAATGAACTACAAGTGTCACCAGATACCTGAGATACAATTATAGGACCACAATAGAAATACTAGCTATGTTTTAATGATTTATTTTACGATGTGTTTTATTGGCATTTCTAGTTGGTTGAAAATCAATTTTTATTGGCAATTGCATCATCAGCCAGGTGACGACATGCTGATACATTATGACTTTTCACATTATGGCACCATGTGTGCTAAAATAAGTTAACAACATGAGAAATTGCTGTAGTTTACATTTCAGGCCATATTTTAGATTGTATGTGAAGTCTGCTTCAGTGGAGAAGTCCTTTGTAGGGGAAGTCTGCTTCAGTGAGGCCCAGTGAAGAATACAGGGGCCAGTGGAGTGGGCTTTTGGGCTACTGAAGGCCAGATTTAGGTGTTCAGGCAGGACTGGTGGAGCCTTCCTCTACTCACCCAGGAAAATGCGCCAGATCACTGTGGCATGCTGCATGCTCCACAACATGACCCTACTGAGGAGTATCCCATACAACCCAGAGGTGGAGAGTCTCCAGTGCCACTGAGTGAGAATCCTGAAAGGCCAACTGAAGATGACAATGGTGAAGAGTAAGGAGCTGGCTTGCAAGACGATCTCATCAACAGCTACTTTTCATGAGTGCAAGTATGTCATGTGATGTACTGACTGTGACTGTACAATGAACTGTAGTTGTGAGAATGTGTGGCGTTGAGTGTTTTAGGAACTATTAGGGAGCTGATACTCGGCAATATTCAGCTAAAGGCTGCTTGATAAGATAGCTTTTGACACATCCCCACCTCGATAATGTTGCTTTGTTTTCATCGGTTTCCATGCAACATACTTTTTCCAGTTGCTTGTTATGTGGCTTGTGTCATAGGTATGGTTTCAAGCCTATATTCCTTGTTTTGTTCTTTGTTCAGATACCTTTACCATGACATATTCATGTGGGCATTGCAGAGTTGTGATACTGGCAGGTATCTGAGGCAGTTCTGACATACAAAATGGACACAGATTGTTCCAGGTAATGTAGGTCACAGAGTTTGGATATATGAGACTTGTACCAAGACAGTTTGCACAGTGTTTGGGTGGAGGTACAGAAGTGTCTATTGTACTTATTTTGTGTCCTGTGGTGGGCCTGATGCATCATGTGTGTCATCATGTGATCAGATAATGTGTAGTCCTAGCTTTTGGCCAAGTTATTTTCCCTTCACATGGTCTAAACACTCTTTTTGTATGACTTATATATAGCCGTAGATGTGTTTCGTCATTGCAGGCCACAGTGCCTGTGACACAACACTAAAATATGTTTGTGTCATACCACCAGATGCATGGGAATAAGATTATGATGCCCCTGTGATTGTACTGCCATCTGTCTGTATCTTGGATTATGTGATGTTGGATTACTTGGGTGTGGTATCTGATAAGGCTCAGGCTGCTGACATCAACCATTTTAATGTTTGGCTATTCTACAGGACAATGTCTGACAAATCCCTTCCTCCTGTGGGCTGGGGGTCTGTACCTGTATATAAGTTCATTTACTTAGTATGAGTCAATCATTCTTGATTTCCAATAGTCCAGACAAATTGACAGCCTATGTGCTGAACACTGTAATAATAATTTTGGTTTGACCAGACACCTTTATGTATGTTTTGGTGTTCAATTGTCGTAATCCTGAGCAGCACACTGTGTACCTGTAACATATCCCTGCTTACACAAGTATCTTGTATCTTGTTCATATGGTTCACATGGTCTTACATCTCTACATAGCTAAATGTGAAATATAAGCAGACAGGCAATGAGTTTGTAATGGGTAAATTTATTACAATGCTAATACTGAAAATGCATATGGGACAGAAAGAAAGAAAAAAGTAAATGGAAGGTGTCAGTCATGGTGAATGAAATCAATGGAGTAGATGCCATACTATTGATAGTCCACATTCCAGATTGGAACTGGTAGGTGGTCCGGATCAGTCAACAGAGTGAATGTGTGGCACACAAAAGAGGTCCTTTAGAACAAGGGCACTTGCTGGCAGTTGTGTTGGTGTCTTGCCATTCCTATTTCCTGGATTCTTTGCTGGATGTCCCCGCTTGTGTGGGGGGTGATCTACTGCTACAGAGGCAGGTGTGGGACTGGTTCTTCCTCTGGCAGGGCCTCCCTTCCAGTGGCTGTAACCCATTTTGTTGTGCCTGGTGTTGAGTAGTCAAAGGAAGGGCTATACTGATATTGAAAAGCCCTGCTCTGGGTAGAACATATGTCCCTCAGCACACCTAATAAGGAGGTCACATTGTTATTGTGAGCCTCCATCGGTTCCCACATGTCTCTGTGCATGTCCCTTCATAGCTGCTTGATTTCCTGGAGTTCAGCTAACACCTGGTCCATCACACCTTGGGACTCCTGAATCCTGATAGATCCCTAAGATATGGCTGATGGTGTCCTGGGCAAGAGCAGCCCTGGTGGCCTCACCCCACTAGCCACCAGCATCCCTCCCACACACCCTACCTCTACGGGCCTGTGTCCTTGCTCCAGGGTGCCCTCTCCAACTTGTTCCTGGACCTTCATTGTCCGAAGTGCTACGCTGCAACTCAGGGTCCAGGACTGGGGTGGCACAAGATGGTAGACACTGTGCTAGGTACACAGGTTGGGGGGTGAATGGTTGCCTGTGATGTTGAGGAAACAAGGTTGGGAGGTGAAGCTGTAGACACAGTGAGACTCACTGATACCGTCTGATCAGGTTGCCCAAATAGGCCAGAACCATCCTCCATGTCCAGATGTCCAAGAGTGTTTTCGTCACTGAGGGCTTCATCCAGGGGGGTAGTGGCACTCTGTTCTGTTGCCTCTATGTGCCCAGTGGCAACTCGACCTTTTGATGTAAAAGGTACAATGTTACTGGTTGTATTGTGACATCTACCTTCAATAGTTTAGAGTTTCATAAAGCCCAGACCTTGTACAAAGTTAAGTTGCAGTTAATCCTATTGTGGCAAGTAACCATGGTTTTGGGTGTATTGACTTGGCATGTGTGAAGCATGTCAAATCAATTTGACTCAATCAGCTGCTGAAATGTGCAGATCATTTGCACTTGGAAGAATGGCCTGAAAATGACAACTTGTCACCAGTGCAGGCAAAACAGTTGATAGGCAAGATATAGCTTTGACCATTTGGAGGCCTTGTTGAGTGTGATGCAGGCAAACCCAGGTCTTTATTGTATATGGAACTTGAGTCATCATGTGCACAGTGCAGTGTGAATGTGTCTGCTGACAATACCGATATGGTGATGCATCTTGAGGTCTTTTGAATACTTGTTATACACACTGGTTAAGGTGTCCTTCCGGTCATCAAATAATTCATCTTGGTTTAGCATTTCAAGATGGAGTTATGTTGACAGATACGTCTCTGATATGGGTATGATCAGTGCTTGACCACGTCCAGGTGAATATACTTCATTTGAGAGTTGACAAACAAGGGTATTTGGACAAGTGGCCACTGTGCTGGTGGTTGGAGTTAGAGTAACAGGGCCTATTAGGCTTTGCAGTCAGGTCACTCCCTCTACGTCCCAACACTTAGCAAATTGTATCCTCCCAGGTTAGTATACTTCAATTGAGAGTGAAGGAACAAGGGTCTTTAGACAAGTCAACACTGGTCTGGTGTTTGGAGTTACAGACACAATGCCTCCTGGGAGCTGCAGTCATGTCACTCCCTGGGTGGGTATACTTCATCTGTGAGTTGACAAATGGGTCTTTGGACATGAGAACACTAGGCTTGTGGTTTAAGTAACAGTAACAGTCATGTCACTCCCTCTACTACACACACTAGACTAATGTTATCCCCCCAGGTGAGTACACTTCATTTGGGAGTTATGAAACAAGGGTATTTGGAGAAGAGAACACCGGATTGGTAGTAGGAGTAACGATGACAGAGCCTCCTGGCCTTAGCAGTCATGTCAATCCCTTTACTACACATACTATACAACATTTAGCCCCCCCAGGTCAGTACACTTCAATTGAGAGTTAAGACAGAGGGTAATTGGGTAAGTGAATACTGTATCGGTGGTTGAAGTTACAAAAACAGGGCCTCCTGGGAGCTGCAATCAGGTCACTCCCTGTACTACACACACTATACAAATGGTACCCTCCCACATAAGTATACTTCATTTGAGAGTTAAAACATAGGGGTATTTGGACAAGTGATCACTGGGCTGATGGTTGGAGTTAGTGAAACAATGCCTCCTGGGAGTTGCAGTCATGTCAATCCTTGTACTACACTCATTACACCAATGTTAACCTCACAGGTCAGTACACTTCAATTGAGAGTTAAGGAACAGGTGTATTTGGGCAAGTGAATACTAGTCTGGTGTTTGGAGTTACAGAAACAGTGCCTTCTGGGAGTTGCAGTCAGGTAATTCCCTGTACTACACATACTATGCAAATATTGCGTGTTACATATCTGTATACAGACTGCACTTAGGTTTGGCATACATTTACCTGTTGAAACACACCATGAATCATGGGATTATTATTGTAGAGTGAAAGACTTAAAGGCTCCATGAGCATATATGGCATGTGATGGACTTTAGTAGCTATACTGTTAGATCCAACAATACAGATTAATAGTGTCACTACTCAGATCTTCGTGGTATTGAATGTTAGTGGGGTACATGAACAAGACAGTGGTAAAAGGTGAGCTATGAGCATGCTTGACATAGCATTTTTGTGAGAGTTTTTGTGTTGTGACTTACCAGACTCCCCCAAGTATTCCTGCCAAGCCCACAGGATGCAGGATGGCCAAGACCTTCTCCTCACAGGGAAAGAGATATAATGGGGCACTAGAAGGGCCACCATTGGTGTTCTTTGCTTGCAGCTGGTGTCTGGAGACCAAGGAATGGACCTTGCCCCTGAGGTCGTTACACCTCTTCCTGATGTCCTCCTTTGTGCACAGGGTGGTGCCTACAGCATTCACTTTGTCGAGGACCCTGTCCTGTATTTCAATTTTCTTACTGAGAGGTGTATGGTGGACTTGTGCTACAAACAATTGTGGCTCTACTCCTATGATTTCATCCACCATGACTCTTAACAGATCTTCTGAAAAACAGGGATGGTGAAAAAAATAAAAGGGAAACAGTGACTTACTAAACAGGGGAAGTGTAAAAGGGTGTAAATGGACAAAAGTGTGTGCAGGGTGTTCTGTGTGATGGTAAAAAAGAGGTGTCTAATCTATGAAGTGTATGGAAAATGAGGTGTTCCTGCCTCTGTGTTTTGTGTTGCAAATGCAAAGGATTGTGGTCTGTGAAGGGGTGTGTTTGATATTGTCCTTTTCAGATATGCCTCTTGGTCAATGTGTGTCAGCTGTGTTGTTGACAAAAATGTGCACTAGAGTGTTACTTTGCTGACCGTGAACCACTGTGGTTCAGACTGCCATTGGCTGACCGGCAACTGAGTGCTTGTATATGCTCGATGGTTGGTCATGGCACTGATGGTGCTGGAGGTCGGATGACCTAATTCCAGACCGCCGCTGGAGGTCTACCATTTTTGCCTGGCGGTCGGCGGTCCTGCATGTGTACCTTGTAATAGAGTGGTCTGAAAGACCACTGGCATGGCGGTCTTTTAAGGATCGCCAACATGGTGGTCCGACCACCAAACTGGTAATGAGGCCCTTAGTTTGGAGTGGAAATAGTAAATGTCACCCCTGTAGTGTCCAACGTCTTCCTCAATTTGGTTTAGATTGGAGTGGGAATAGTGTGTCACCCCTTTAATGTCCAACACCTTCCCCAAATAGGTTTAGATTGAAATGGCAATAGTAGATTGCACCCCTTCAGTGTGCAATACCTTCTCCAAATGTTATTTATATTGGAGTGGAAATAGCAAATGTCACCTCTTTTGGTTCCACAACCTTGCTCAAATTGTTTTAGATTTGAGTGGGAATTGTAAATGTCACCCCTTTAGCGTTCAACACCTTTCTCAAATTGGTTTTGGTTGGAATAGGAATAATACATGTCACCGCTTCAGTGTCCAACACCTTCCCCAGATTTGCCTGGATTGGAGTGGGAATACTAGGTGTCACCCCTTAATTGCCCAATACCTTCCCCAAGTTGGTTTTGATTGGAGTGGGATTAGTAAATGTTACCCATTCAGTGCCCAACACCTTCCTAAAAGTGTCTACATGGAGTGAGTATAGTTAATGCCACCCTTTTAGTGTGCAACCCCTCCCGCAAACTGGTTTAGACTGGAATGGGAATAATAAACATCACCCATTTAATATTCAAAACCTTCCTTAAATTGGTTTTGATTGGAGTGGGACTAGTAAATGTCACCCCTTTAGTGTTCAACACCTTCCTTGAATTGTTTTGTTTGCAGTGAGGATAGTAAATATGAACCCTTCAGTGACCAAAACCTTCCCCAAATGTGTTTATGTTGGAGTGGGAATAGTAATTGTCACCCCTTTACTGTCCAAAATCTTCTCCAAATTGGTTTAGATTGGAGTGGGAATTGTAAATATAAACTCTTTAGTACCTAACACCTTTCCCAAATTAGTTCAGATTGGAGTGGGAATGGTAAATATTACCCTTTTAGCATCAAACACCTTTCTTAAATTGGTTTTGTTCACAGTGGAGGTAAAAAAAGTCATCCTTTCAGTGTTCAACACCTTCCATAAATTAGTTTTGATTGGATTGAGAATAGTAAATGTCACCCCTTTAGTGTCCAACACCTTTCTTAAATTGGGGATAGTAAATATCACTATTTCAGTGCCCAACACCTTCCTCGAATGCATCTTCATTGAAGACAGAGGAGTAAATATCACCCTTTTAATGTCCAACACATTTCCCAAATTGGTTGAGATTGGAATGGAAATATAATAAATGTCAACCCTTTACTTTCCAACACCTTCCATAAATTGATTTTTTTGGACTGGGGATAGTAAATGTCTCCCTTTGATGTCCAATGTCTTCCCCAAACTGGTGTAGATTGAAGTGGGAATAGCAAATGGCAACCCTTTAGTGCCCAACACCTTCATTAAATTGTATTTTTGTTGGAGTAGTAATAGTAAATGTTCACCCTTTCGTGTCCAATGTCTTCCCCAAATTGCTTTAGATTGGAGTGGGAAAAGTAAATGTTAGCACTTTAGAGTCCAACACCTTCCCCATTATGGTTAGATTGGAGTGGAAATAGTAAATGCTAACAATTCTTTTAATGTTTTATGTTGGAGTGTAATTATTTAAGTTTAGATTTTTATTCTGACATATTTTATTTTACTTTCCATTATATGTAGTATAAATAGTTAGTGTTATTTTAGTAATATTGTTAGAAATATAATAAAAAATATTCTGTTGCATGTTTGTAACCAATAATATTATTAATTACATTTTTCATAACAAAGACCTGTGGCACATTTTTCTACTTTTATTTATGTTTCCAAATGTATTTATTGTATATTTCTATATTTTTAATCATATGTATTTCAAGTGAAAATATACATTTATATGAAGATAAATAAACTTTTTTTATATTTTTATTAACCTCTTAGCTGCTCCCCCCCCCCCCAGTGCTGAGCCCTTTTTTGGCTATTTGGGATAGTTTGCGCTTAGGCCTTCATAACGTTTTGTCCACATAAGCTATCCATGCCAAATTTGCATCCTTTTTTTCCAACATCCTAGGGATTCTAATGGTACCCAGAGTTTGTGGTTTCCCCTGGAGGAGACCAAGAAATTAGCCAAAATACAGTGCAATTTTTTTTAAATGAGAAAAAAGGGCTGCCAAAGAAGGCTTGTGGTTTTTTTCCCTGAAAATGGTATCAACAAAGGGTTTCTGGTGCTAAAATCACCATCTTCCCACCTTTCAGGAACGGGCAGACTTGAATCAGAAAACCACATTTTTCAACACAATTTTGCCATTTTACTGGGACATACCCCATTTTTACTATTTTTGGTGCTTTCAGCCTCCTTCCAGTTAGTGACAGGAATGGGTGTGAAACCAATGCTGGATCCTGGAAAGTTAAACATTTCTGAAAAGTAGACAAAATTCTGAATTCAGCAAGGGGTCATTTGTGTAGATCCTACAAGGTTTTCCTACAGAAAATAACAGCTGAATAAAAAAAATATTGAAAGTGAGCTGAAAAAAACAGCCATTTTTCTCCACGTTTTACTCTGTAACTTTTTCCTGCAATGTCAGATTTTTTAAAGCAATATACCGTTACATCTGCTGGACTCTTCTGGTTGCGAGGATATATAGGGCTTGTAGGTTCATCAAGATCCCTAGGTACCCAGAGCCAATAAATGAGGTGCACCTTGCAATGGGTTTTCATTCTCTACCGGGTATACAGCAATTCATTTGCTGAAATATAAAGAGTGAAAAATAGGTATCAAGAAAACCTTTGTATTTCCAAAATGGGCATAACATAAGGTGTTGAGAAGCAGTGGTTATTTGCACATCTCTGAATTCCGGGGTGCCCATACTAGCACATGAATTACAGGCCATTTCTCAAATAGACGTCTTTTTTACACACTGTCTTACATTTGGAAGGAAAAAATGTATAGAAAGACAAGGGGCAATAACACTTGTTTTGCTATTCTGTGTTCCCCCAAGTCTCCCGATAAAAATGGTACCTCACTTGCGTGGGTAGGCCTTATGCTCGCGACAGGAAACGCAACATGGACACATCACATTTTTACATTGAAATCTGACGTGTTTTTTTTACAAAGTGCCTAGCTGTAGATTTTGGCCTCTAGCTCAGCCGGCACCTAGGGAAACCTAGCAAACCTTGGCATTTTTGAAAACTAGACACCTAGGGGAACCCACGATGGGATGACTTGTGGGGTTCTGACCAGGTTCTGTTACCCAGAATCCTTTGCAAACCTCAAAATGTGGCTAAAAAAAATACTTTTTCCTCACATTTCGGTGACAGAAAGTTCTGGAATCTGAGAGGAGCCACAAATTTCCTTCCACCCAGCGTTCCCCCAAGTCTCCCGATAAAACTGGTACCTCATTTGTGTGGGTAGGCCTAGCGCCCGCGACAGGTTATGCCCCAAAACACAACGTGGACACATCACATTTTCCCAAAGAAAACAGACCTGTTTTTTGCAAAGTGCCTAGCTGTGGATTTTGGCCTCTAGCTCAGCCGGCACAGAGGGAAACCTAGCAAACCTTGTCATTTTTTAAACCTAGACACCTAGGGGAATCCACAATGGGGTGACTTGTGGGGCTCAGACCAGGTTCTGTTACCCAGAATCCTTTGCAAACCTCAAAATGTGGCTAAAAAAATGCTTTTTCCTCACATTTCGGTGACAGAAAATTCTGGAATCTGAGAGGAGCCACAAATTTCCTTCCACCCAGCGTTCCCCCAAGTCTCCTGATAAAAATGGTACCTCACTTGTGTGGGTAGGCCTGGTGCCCGCGACAGGAATAGATCACACAACGGTCAATGTTGGTCCTTACATGAGGCAGCTGTTGACCCTGGGGTGATCCATTCCTGACGCAGGCACTAGGTATAGGCACTCAAGTGGGGTAGTGTTTTTATCAGGACAGGTGAGGAATCACTGGGTGGTAGGAATTTTGTGGATCCCAGCATATTCCTGTAGTTTGTGTGACAGAAATGCGAGAAAAATAGAGTTTTTATTCAACATTTCAGCTTTGCAGGGTATTCTGGGTAAGAAAACTTTGGGGAATCCACACAAGTCACACCTCTGTGGACTCCCCCGGATGTCTAGTTTCCAGAAATGTTTGGGTTTAGTATGTTTCTCTATTTGGCCGCCGAACCCAGGACCAAAAACACATGTGCCTGCCTTACAAAACCAGTTTGTTTTGTGATAGATAATTTTGATGTCTCCACAATACGATTTGGCCGGTGGAATTTGGGGCTGAACTAATTCACCATTACACTCTCTCTCTCTGCTTGCCGCCGCATTCACCTGCTCTCTGGGTTGGGCTAACCCACTATTACCCCGTTGCACAGACTGTGGTTGCGAAGGGACAGCAGGACTGTCCTCATCACCTCCCTCATAATTTACTGGAAGAGGAGTTATCGAATGGGACTCCTCCGACTGAAAAATCACTCCCAGAGTCTGCGCCATTGTCCTATCCCTCAGATGCTGTCTCAGTATCTGATGTCTCAGTCTCTGATCCTATGCCAGAGCTGTCCTCTATAACCCGAGTGACGGCAGCAGTCATCCATCAAGATGCCATCTCTGCTATTGGCTAAACTGTTGCTCTAAAACACTAGCCTACGTAGACAGTCACAAAATAGATGGTGTGTGTGAGATATGTGCAACATTAGAGGCCACCTTTACCCGCGCTTCTTCACTCAATCAGCACGTTCTTTCAAGACACTAAAAAAACACTTTGTCACATACCATTCGTCACAGTCTTTAGCACCTCCTGCGCCCAGTCCAACAATCATTATTGGTGCTCCCACTCCCTCCTCCTCGGATTCCCTCATTACCATCCAGCAAAAGTGCCCTTCACCTCTCCATAGCCGCCCCCCACCCCGCACATACATTTCATTTGTATTATAGCGCAGGTAATGGCTGACTTTGCTAATGTACTCAGCTATTTACATAAAACACAGATTTGCTGTTTGCAGTAGGCATATAAACCTTCTGTGCTTCTTTATGGCACTAAAACTGCCACTAGACAAAAGTCTGATCCTTTTCACAATACTTACTTGACTTTTTTATTGCTGCCTAAAAGCTACAGTTGAAATGCGTCAGTTGAAGTATGTGCATTGCTTTGAAGACGCAAGCTGCAACTGCAAGACAACTGGTGGCAAATATATATATATATATATATATATATATATATATATATATATATATATATATCACTTTTTTAAGTGGGTCTGGTTTTCCTGGGGGACGATCGCAGCTCCCAGGGAAACCACACATGTATTGACAAAAGAGATATCTATAGATATATATATATAGCTATATCTATATATATATAGATATATATATATCTATGTATAGATATATCTACATAGATATATCTATATATATGTATATAGATATATCTATATATATATATATATATAGATCTATATTTTTTTTAGTAGTTGTATGATTTACTTGGGGGCCAAAATGGCCCCCAGGGAAACCCTACAACAACTAAAAAAAAATATTGCCTCCACAGGGGGTCACCCTGCCCACGGGCGACCCCCTGGCCATTTCTTTTTTTTTTTATTTATTTATTTATTTTTAAATAAAATTTAGCCCCGGGGGCGCAATCGAGAGCGATCGCGCTCCCCCCAGGGGACACCTACCTTTTTTTTAAAATATGCCCCCGGGGGGGCGCCCCGTTTTCCGAGGGGGCTGACCCCCCCAAGTGAAATCCCTGGTGTCTAGTGGTGTTTCCTGGCCTGCGATCTGGGGCCAGGAAACACTTTCAGGAAGACCTCGTAAGAAAGGGGAGAGTCCCCCCTTTCTTACGAGGCATTCCCGAACGAGGGGAAGGCCGTTTGGGGCCGTTTTTCCCATCGGAGCAGTAAGCGGCCGTAATCAACAAGGTTACGTCAGCGCACCTCGTGGCGCGCTGACGTCACAAAGGGGCGGGTGGGGGGAGGCACGAAAAAGCTTCCGTATCTCCCGGGTATTAAAAAAAAAAATCCTCGGGTGCGACGCACCCGAGGATTTATTAACACCCTCCCTGGTGTCTGCCACTGGTTGTGACCCGCACCAGCCACTGGTTGTGACCCGCACCAGGGAGGTAGTGTGGGCGTCGGCCAGTGGCCGACGCCTGCATTAAAGGGGTTAATAAAAAAGATGTAAGATATATTTTAATACTATTGTATGTTGTATATTTTCAATTTCTATTTTCCATTGTTTAACAGATTTTCAACTTTTCTTAACATTTTATAAATGACCTTTCCCAAATTGGTTCAGATTGGAGTGGGAATAGTAAATATTACCCCTTTAGCATCCAACATCTTTCTTAAATTGGTTTTGTTCACAGTGGAGGTAATAAAAGTCACCCTTTCAGTTTTCAACACCTTCCATAAATTAATTTTCATTGGATTGAGAATAGTAAATGTCACCCCTTTAGTGTCCAACACCTTTCTGAACTTGGGGATAGTAAAAAGCACTATTTCAGTGCCAAACACCTTCCTCAAATGTGTTTACATTGGAGAAAGAATAGTAAATATCACCCTTTTAGTGTCCAACACATTCCCCAAATTGGTTGAGATTGGAATGGAAATATATTAAATGTCAACCCTTTAGTGTCCAACACCTTCCACAAATTGTATTTTTTGGAATGGGGATAGTAAATGTCTTCCCCTTGCTGTCTAATGTCTTCCCCAAACTGGTGTAGGTTCCCCACCATGAAAAGGCTGGTGGAAAGCCAGTGCTGGAAGCCAAGGGGGGCCCCTGCACTGCCCACAACCATGTTGTGGGCAGTGAAGGGGTCCTCCAGCCAGCACCCTCGGAATGCGCACTTTCTGCTTTTGAAAACAGTGGGCATTCCAAGGGTGTTGTGGGGATGGCATTGGCTTTGGCTCCCTAGGGGGGCTGAGGCCAATGCAGCCACACTGTTTCCACTGGGCTGGTCGGTGGAAATGTCAAGTTATGAGGTTTCCGCAGGTCAGGCCGATGGAAACATCGGCCTGACCTGGGGTTAGGCTGCCAGCTTGTTTCCGCCTCATCCCCACCGTATTGGAATTGTGGTGATTCAACCGTCCAACTCATAATGAGGCCCTTAGTCATCATTTTTACAATATTTCCCATTCATTTCCATGGGGAGATAATCTCTTTAGCTTCATTTAGCAACCATTGTTTTTACAGCTACTTTGTATTTTATAACCTATTTGTTTTATTTTTCAGACCCATGTCACGGTAAGGTTAGCTGGAACAGTTAAATCCTTTTTAAGGTTAAGGATTGTGTAAAGATTTTGAGGGCATAGGGGTTTACTGGGGAGGTCTACAAGTTAGTTATAATGTTACTTTTGGGGGGGTTTAATAGATATTTGTGTGTATTAGAGTTGTTTTCACTAGTTTCTGGTTTGGGCTTTTCATACACTATTTTAGTAATGTACCACTATGTTATATTAAATTGTGTTATGTTAGTTATATTTTGAAGATTAACTCTTATGTATATATATTTTTGGAAATGTAATGTTTTTTGCGGGTAGGTTTTTAAATTTACTTTACAGGTTTTTGTCTTAAAACATATCCTGGGGGCACTGGGAGTTTACATTTTTTCAGGGAAATAATTTTTTGGCTTATAATAAACCAATGCTTTTTACTCTGATTTTCTTTTTTTGGTGTTTCTTGGAGCATTTCTTTTTTCAAACACTTTTCTGGGTTTTTTATGATTCCTAGATACTTTGGATTGCCTCTGGAGGTTTCTATTGATTTTGTTTTATTTTTGCATTTTTGGGGATTCTTGGGCAATATTTGACCTATTTTGGGTGGATTTCTATTTTTTATTATGTGGAAACAGAGAAAGATCTAGAGCTATAAAACAGTAACTTTTATTTATTTATTTTCTTTAGTTGAGAAATGCAACATTGTGTTTTTTGTATAAACATTATAGGGCTGTTTATGAGTTCGGTGGATGGTTTACACCGTCCGCCGAACTTCTGATGGGGAGGTTGCTGCCATACAGTCTACCTCCCCGCCGGCCCCATTAAGAGTTTCCCGATAGGTCAGCGGACGGAAACCTGAGTTTCTGCCCACTGTCTTAACACGAAACAACCTACAACATTGTCTCCGGCTCATAATCGAGCCAGAGGCAATGCTGTAGAGCACAAGGTCACCAGCACCCTTGCACTGTTCACTGTCTGCAAACCAAAGCAGACAGTGAAGATTGTGAGGGTGCTGGCCAGGGGCATTCCTGCACTGCCCATGTCAAATGCATGGGCAGTGGAGGGGCCCCTCTGGGGCCCCTTGTACCCGTCCTCTGCCAGCCTTTTCATATCGGCGGTACTGCCATGAAACCACTGGCAAAGAAGGGGGTCGTAATCCCCAAGCAGCGCTGCTCTGGTGGATTAAGATTGCCACCACCTCCAGACTGCTGGGATCTCCAATCCTGGTGGAGCTGGCTGCTCCCTGGCAGCCCGACTGCCAGGTTTGTAATGTGACAGGTTTATGAGTTCTAAATATTGTATGTGATGAACTCAGTTTGGTTTTAACTTTCTTGGTTTCTGACTAATACAATTTTTCATAAAATAATTTATAGATAATTTTATAGCAGTCTTTTTTAACATTGTACTTAAAATTAATTTTTGACTGATACATTAAAATAGTATATTTATTTGAAATAAAAAAGATTTAATTTGCTGGTTCAGAATTTGTCATAGTTTTTGAGGACTTTGGTAGGTTACTATTTATTTTACAATATGCTTTTGGCTGCAATTTATAAGGTAACAATCAATCAATCAGTACTTCGATAACGCAGCAAATCACCCATGGGGTCTCAAGGCACTGTTTGTGGGTGTGCTGCTTAATTGAAAAGCCAGGTCTTGAGGTCCTTCCTGAACTGCTTCAGTGATGCGGTCTGTCTGAGTTTGAGAGTTAGCGTGTTTCATGTCCGGGCTTCCTCCTGCTGTGCTTTTTTTAATCTTAGGAATGGCTGTGAGGGTAAGCTAGGAAGAATGGAATTGTCTGTTGGCTACGTAGAAGGTGAGGTGGTGATTGAGGTAGGCCAGTCGTACGTTGTGTAGTGCCTTGTAGGTGTGAATCAAGTAATCTACCCCTTTGCAATTTATGAAGAGTTTGACTTTAAATCATAGCATCTTGTACATTATTTTGGTTTGTTTGTTAAATTTAGGGCTAACTGGGATAACAGATTGCTCCATTCATAGTTCTTGGTAACTTTGCTGTTTTATGCAATGTTTCTATAAATTTGTAGAGTGTAAGTTGGGCTCTGTCTTGTATGGATTGGAAGGCATTGTGCCATCCTTCCACTGCTTTGTTTGATTTGGCTTCCTGTGCCAAAGGTACTGACATAGATATTCCACCATGATATTTGGAATTTGGGTTGGCGTCTGTGCCCAGAGTGATGCAATCTGACAGCCCAAGGGTTGAAAGGACTTTTTATTAGTAAATTGTAGTGGCTGGCTACCTCTGTGATAGGCTCTTATGCTAGGGTTATCATGTTCTTTTAATTTCAATGCAAATTGGTGGTTTGTAGAATATTTTACAGTTAGTGCACATATTTGGAGGTATCTCCATATACGTTGATTGAAATGTTAGTAACAGCATTGTATAGCTGTGTGGGGGTAAGTGTTTAGAATGGCATGAATCATGGTATGAATCATGGCTTGCTCAAAGTCTATTATTTTTGGGGGTAGTAGTTATTTGTTTTACGTTTTGTATGGTTTAAGAGATCGTATTAGTGCTGCTTTGTTTATTTAGTAGGAGGGCATATATAAAAGAGATATTTGTGTTTTTATATTTACTATGTATGGTGTATATATGAGTGAATTATTTGGGACACGTTTTGTACGTCCCATCCATCGTCCATGTTTGCAATTGGCTACATTTGACTGAGTTATCTGCTCTACAGAATAATAGGACTTTTTCTAATAATATCAGTTGTCATGTAAAAAGATAGGTTCCTCGCTATGCGTAATTGTTAAATGTTCAGGTATGTGTATATCTCGGTATCTTCTAGGAGTAGGTGGGTTATCACTAGTGGCTTTTTCAGTTCACGCAATTAAACATTATTTGAGGATAGGTGGTAGTTGCCCTGTTATGTGTTGGTAGACTTTAGGTAGTATATCTTTAAAGGTTTTGGTTGTGGTTGTGGGTTCCTGGGAGGTAGTGCTTGCCACTCTTATATCCTGCATTACCCCTTATTCCTATTTCTGTCACATTTGGAGGGTGATTGTGCTCTCTTACATTAATCATATCATCTTATGTAGTTGCCCTCAAATAGCATGCATTAGAATAATATTTAGTACATGTCTGGTTTATATTTTCTGATGATGCACTTTCTTGGCTGTAGATATAGCCCAGGTGGTTAGTAACTGCTTTCTCTTTTGTTGAGTGATGTAGTTTGCAGCTTATGTCATTGTATCTGAAAGTAGTGTAATCATATAAATATGTATAATATTTTAAAGTTTATATGTTTGTTTTTTACATGTAAAAATATGCAACTGTTTCCATTTTGTATACTTACATGAATGTTCTGTTTAGATGTTTCACAAGGTGTTGTAGTCTTTCCATTGGGAATGTTTAAACGTGGAACAAGTGCTTTTTCTTTTGTTTGAAAGAGAAAACGTAAGTTTAATACTAAACGTTAATTTGTTGATGGCATCTAGAGTTTGAGGTTTGTTCGTTTTATTTTTGCTTGCTATTTGGGTGAGTCTATAATCTTTTTATTCATTTATGTATAGTTACTATTTTCTGACAGTTTATCACTTTTTCACTTTGTAGTTTTTTTCATTTTAGGAAGTCTATGTAAATATATAGAAGTTGAAGAGTGTTTCAATATTTTTTAATATTTTATTTTTTCAAGTTCAATAACAATTACATTGTAGTTAAAATATAAGTTTAACTCCCTTGGTTAGGCAGTTGTTTAGATGTGTATATTTCTTCTTTAATGGTCTGGTGAGAGAATCCAGCAGAGTTTCTTTGTCTTGCAGAGTTTGTCATTTATGAGGTATTTCGTTGTTTAAATTAGAGCCCCTTTTGCATTGATGATTTAATTGCTTGTTTGATTTTATTAATTAATGTTTTTTTATATTTTCATTTCATTGGTTGGTGTAGTTTTAGTTTGAATTTTTTTATCAGTTGAATCCTTCTATGGTAAACATTAACATTTTCTTTTTGATGTACGATTTATAGTTTGATAGTTTTGCAAATAAATGTTTATATATATATATATATATTAATATGTATGTATCTCAATATTTAAGTTGTGTTTTAAATGTGTGTAGTTAGGGTTAATTTTTTTGGCATTGTATAGCAAATATTTTAGTTATATGATTTATTGGGGTATATCATAAATATTTTGTAGCTATTATATATGTTTATTTAATTTAAATATGTGTATGAGTTGTATTTGGTTTATTCAAAGTAATTGTTTTATGTAAAAGGTGTTTTTGGGTAGTCATTTATGATTATTTCATTATTTTAGTGATTTTCTTGCACTCAATTTTGTGTTCATTGATATTTGACATACTTTGGTCCTCATTATGATTTTGGTGGTCTTAAGGCAAGACCACTGCAGTGGCGGCCGCCAAAAGACCGCCATGTTGGCTGTAATTCTACCGCCGTATTAAGTGTCACACAGCAAAGTCTGCCAAAATCCAGTCAAATTTCCAAAACCGCCAGGACACTAGAGGGAGGGAAAGTGGTGGTCCCACCACCAGCACCGCCTGCCCGCCAAAAAAAGCCCTGATCACATTATGATTCACAAATCACGACAGAAGTTCTTCCATGGTGGAAAATCAATGACAGTGCGAACCGCGGCGGTCACATCAGTAATGCACCACAACACATTGGATAGTTTGAAAAACCCACACTTCACACACATCCACACACTCGTCACACCAACACACTGCACTTTAAAGCACACCCCTTCACACCACATAATCCTTTGCATCAAAAACCCCAAACACAGCCAGAGAGAAATGACTAAATACAAATTACACAGCATACAATGGGCACCCCTACACATTTCACCTAGAGCTCATCCCACACCTGCACAACACACACAACACACAAATTAGTACCCGACACAATAGAAACAAACCATCACCCACTCACATCACAGCACCCCACACCTCATCACCAATTTATTTTCCTTTACATTTCTTCGTCCTCACCGTCTTGTCCACCACTACCATGTTCACACAAAAACATCCCTGCTTGCCTATGTGTTAGTGATGGTGTGGTTGTAGTGTTGTTGTGATGTGCTGTATGGTATTTTGAGAGACTAGGCCTGTGCTGTGTTGCCGTGCATAAGTGTGTGTTCTTGTCGGGAGGTGTGTATGTGTGTGTGGGGGGGGGACTGCAGTCTGTGTGCTGTGTATGTGTGGATGTCTGTAGTAGTATGCAAGTGTGCATGTCAGTGTACTGTTACGTGTCAGTGTTGCCCTCACACCCTCTTCCTATTGTATGATATAACTGTACAAATTTAACAAAATACAATTGTTACAGGTGAGTGTGTGTACTTACGGTTGTTGTTGCCATCGTCAGCAAAACTTCTGTTGTCTTTCAGTGAGCAGGAGCAGCGGGATGATGTCTAGTTCTGATTCCATGGTGGCTCTAGACAACTGTGGCTTCCTGAAGGTGAGTGTCTCCTTTCATAAAGTTCGTATCCGCTTGGGTTTCCGTGGTGGTCCAACCGTAGTGAAAATCTTGGCAGTGTGCAACCTCGTAATAGGTCTGATGGAAATATGGTCTCTACCGGCCTGTTGGTGGCTCCAATCATCCACGGCGGTCTGACTGCACTGGTGGTGCTGGCGTTAATCCATTGGGATCACAGCCAAAGTCATAACTTGGCAGTCTTCTCTGCCAGCCTGTGCGTGGTCTGACAGCCACCATCAACATGACAGTCACAGGACCTTGTAATGAGGCCCTATATTTTTTTTATAGGTAACAATATCTTTTCCAATATTTCTGTTTTCGATATAGGTAAAAATCAATATTTTCAACAATATCTGTTTTCTCGTTATTTGTAGTTTTACTAATAACTAAGTATAGGAAGCTGATATTTTTATTATCAATATTTAATGTCTGATATTTTGTTGTTTTGATATTGTATGCATCAATATTTTGACAGTCACCCATTTTGACCACTTTTCATAACAATAACCATATTACAAAAAGACTTATTTTTGTGTTTCATTATGTTGTCTAGCAACCTATATAGACCTCTAAGACAAAGGACCCCACAATCCCCAGTCTTCCACACAAATACATACTAACATGTGCTGTTCATGAGGAGCTATTTCTTTTAAGAAATGCTACTGGCTCTTGAGCATGGATTAAAATAGGGTTTTCAGCTTCTTCCTTCTGATAGTGGACTCCAACCACCCGATTCATTTTTCAGAGCCCCCTAGACCTTAGAATGTACAGCATCTTATTTCTTAGTATTTCCTGCACAGCTGGACTCCCATTTTCCCATTGCCAAATCCTAGTTAGCCCCTTCCTTAAAGTCAGCCTCCACCCAGGTCCCTTGCATTGCTTCTTAGTCACCAGGTAGCTGTGATAATGACTTCAAAAGGCTGCCTTCCCCTCTGAGGCATGCAGTCCAGAAATCCCCTTTCTCCAAAAAGTAGGTCCTTCTTTTCTCCAGCCAGTCCACAGCTCTCCTAACATGGATCTTGCCAAGGTTGTCAAAACTTGGAAGGAAGCCAGAAATCGTGATGCTGTGTGTGGTGCTCAGGTAGTTTCTACCATTCCCTAGAGTGGTTCCTGTTGATGGTCCAATGGAAGAGTGGCACACTGACCTATGTTTCTAACAGCATTTATTTGAGGTTTGTGGACAGCAATGTATTTCACTAGTCCACCTTTAAGGTCAGTTTCAGGCAGTTCCTGACATTTTGTGAATCTATTCCAGTCTGATCAATCCATAGACTTTGTCCTCTATTGTCAGCAGAAAAGAGGGTTGGAGCTTAAAGCGTCCTGTTAGGGAGACCTAAAACAAAGGCACAAAAAAAGGAGAGATGTCTTAACTAAACTAACTATCAACCTGTTGGACTTAACACCTCTTGGGAAGAATGGAGTAGGAAAAGACAAGGACTGCCTTCATACTTCAAAAGGACATCTTTTTTCTTCCTTCTTTTCACATGAGCCTGGTCAACTTGACCCCAGGAACGTTCCTACAATGTACATCCCTCTCTGTCCTCTCTCCTAACCTCCACTCACATACTAGAAATCCAAAATGGATGCCTGTCCCTGCATAGTAATGCACTACAGATACACTCCATACTCACCATAATCCATACAGGCAGCATGTACAGAACACACATTCTACATACAAGTCTCCTGCAACCTACCCTCAACACCCTAGTTTAACTGTATACAGAAATCTGCATTATATTAAAAGCAGAGCCAGTGGGATTATGTGGCAGGGGAGGAAAAAATAATGCAGCAGGGTTGACTAACATGTGCAGCAACAAAAGGCAAATTATGCAGCCTAAGGTGGTATATTTTACTTATCGGATTAGTGTGCAATTTTATCTTCTTTTCATATGTTAAGACTGTGGGTAAAGGATTGACCTCATCAGTACCAGTTTATCATCTAAATATGCAAACGAAAGATTGACCAGTAATCATTTGCACAGGTTCTTCTACAGCACAGCAGCATGGGTTGCCACGATTTTAGTAACCTTTGATCCGTTTGAGTTAGAAACAATTTGTTTTGCTAAAATCTGTAGATTCTGCAGCAGCAGCAGATGATGGATTACCTGGCAAATAAGTCAAGTTAATACCTATGCAAAAAAAACTCCACAGCCGCAGACTTGCATAATTCCAGTGACCCTGATTACAATCATTAAAGGCTGCAGCTCATAATCAAACTTAAACAGAGCTTTTAATGAGTGAAACTCTATTTAGGAAGCTCACCACATTTAAGAGGTCCAAATACCAGAGGTCAGAAATAAAAAAAAATTGGACTTTTCATAGGATCTAACACAATTTCCTAACCATGGATCTCCTGCTCTGCCTCTTTCACTTAAAGTAGGAAAGTGATCCCTGCCTTTCTTTTATAAATTGTTTCAATGAGCCTCCTGCTTCCTCTAACATACACTATGAGGGTGTTCCCTGTTCCACATTTCTCTCAGAAACAGTGTCAAGGAGTCTCCTGCTTCACATGTCTCTCATCTTTACTGCTCTCTATCAAAGACTGAATGAATGTGTCTCCTCCACAGCCGCTCTTTCATAGACAGTGCCAATGTGTCTCCTGACCCATCTCTTTTCATAGACATTAGCCTCCTGCTCCATCTCTCTCACTTATACTGTAGTATGAAAGACTCCTGCTCCATCTCTTTTTCTCCTTTTGAAAGTGTCAGTGTGTCTCCTTACTGAACTCTTGTTCATTTAAAATGCCAATAAGTCTTCTTCTCTACCTCACAGATTCTCCTGCTCCATCTCACTGTCTCAAATAATGTCATTGATTCTCCAGTACCACCTCTCTCATAGATGGGGTCAATGAGTTTTTGCTCAACACTTCTCCTGATGACATTGCCAGTGAGTCTTCTGTTTCATATCTTTCTTAGAGACTGTGTTAATTATTCTCTTATTGCCGCTGTTAATGGGTCTCCACTCCTGCTCTTTCTCTCTCTCTCATAGGCAGTATCAATGAGTTTCATGCTCTAACTCACTCTCTTGGACCATTGCAAAGATTGTCTTGCTCCAGCTTGTTTTCGCAAATAGAGTCATTGAGCCTCCTTCACCTATTTTCTCATAGATGGTGTCTCCTGTTTGACACCTCCCTTTGAGACAGTATCAGTGAGTCATCTGTTCTGCCGCTCTCTCAGACAGTGTCAAGGAGTCTCCTACTCTACTTCTCTCTCACAGACAGTGTCAATGTGCCTCATTTAACTCTCACTCATAAATCACCAATGAGTTGTCATCTCTACCTCACGCTTCTAGACCATGTCAAAAATTCTCCTGCGTCACCTCACTCTCACAAATAATGTCATTCAATCCCCTGGGCCAACTCTCTTATAGATGGGGTCAGTGAATCTCCTGCTCCACATCTCTCTTTGAGAGTGTGTCAGTGAGTTCCTGCTCCACCTCTTACTTAGGCACAGTGTCAGTAATTAGTTAGCTTCAGCTTACGCACTTTCATAGACTATGTCTACAAATTTTCTGCTCCACCTCGCCCGTACAGATGATGTAAATCAGTTCACACTATTCCACTCCAATTTTCTCTCAGAGACAGTTGTAGTGATGTTCTTCCTCTCTCTCCTAGGGTGAACATAGACATATAAAATGTAATCATTTATATGTGAAAATGTATCCTAGTTCCTAATTTTCAATTATATAACAAGAGGGAATAAATACCAAATGTTATGCCAAAGAGAGTGGCCTACAGTCAAGCTTCAGAACTCTGATTCAAATCTTTCTACTTCCAACAGTGAAACAGCTGTTGTATCTGTGAATCAGTCCCTGCCTTGTCATTAACACAAGCACAAGATGTTCACAATATGATAGAGTTCCCTCAAAACATCTAGGAATACCTAACACTGGCCTAACTTTAGCTCTGTGTTTTAAAACTTCAGTGCTGGTAATATGTTGGGGACCATTGGCCATGACAGGGATTGGTAAGCCTACAGAGTCTGAATCAAACTCTTGTCTGCCCAGTCTATATCAGTGAGTTGGGAATTTGCTGCGCTGCCATAGCAAATATTGTATCACTCTTTTTGTCGTCATTCGCCTTTCAATGTAGTTTACATATTAACCAGGGTGTCCTTGGCCATCTGAATTCACTTCTGTTGATTCAGTTCTGGTAGGAGGATTCCTATGCCGAACTTTTCCCTCACTTTTAGTTTAATCATCAAACTTCTACTGTTTGTTTGTCCACTAACTGGGAAAAACAGACATAGATCATACATTTTAATACTTGGATAGGGCTTCAGGTCCATTTAACATATCTTGTCCACTGTTTTCAGCCATTCATGGATAGTAGGGAGTTACAATGTAACCACTTTACACAGATGTCCCTTCTAGCAATGAGCATCTAGTAAAATAAAAGCCCTGTCAAGGATGAAGGGGTGCATGCATTAATCTGAATTTCAGTGCCACACATATTCCAGTAAAATCTTAGTTTATGTCTCAGAGACAGAATTTCTAACATAATGGCACTTGCCATTCCAATATTTCTCTATCTCTGGGCAGCTTACAAAGATGTGAATGTCATTGGCACTTTTCTCTCCCCATGTTTGACATCAGGGTGAATATCCTCCAGTGAACTGTGTTATTTTTTCTGGTGTCACATAAATCCTATGTAGAGTATAAAAATGTTAAATAGTTAATGTAGTGTGGTGAGGGAGGGAGGTGACAGAACTGTGTACGGATGTGTGCAACTTATAGTAAATTGAAGGGGGTGCATACATTATAAATGTAAGTTATAAATAGTGATGCATAAATTAGAAATGTAAGTTAAAACTGGTGGTGCATAAATTATATAATTAAGGTATAACTAGAACTTTAGAATGTATATTGTTTGTGTAGTTTATGTTTAGCTTGTATAAAAATAATAATGTTTTCCTAACTATAACTAAGATTTGACCATTGTTTTCATTGAATTCCAATGGTGTTTATTTTTTTATTTTAAAAAGTTTTTCAAATTGTATAGTGTAGTATTGTTGAGTAGAGAGTAATTAAGTGGAGGGTCATAGAGTATAATGGAAAAGAGTGTTGTACACTATAGTGTCATCCAGCGGAGTGTCGTAGAGTGAAACAGAGTGGAGTGGCATAGAGTGGAATAGCATAGAGTGGAGTGATGTGGAGTGGTATAGAGTGGAGTTGCACAGAGTTGAGTGGTATAGAGTGGAGTGGCATACAGTGGAGTGGCATAGAGTAGAACAGTGTGTAGTGGAATTTTGTAGATTGGTGTACAGTGGAATGACAGAGTAAAACAGTGTAGAGTTGAGTGGCATACAGTGGAATGGCATACAGTAGAGTGGAATAGAGAGGGGTGGCATAGAGAGGAATAGCATAGAGTGGGGCAGGGTAGAAATAATAAATGAAGCGTTCCTAACTATAACTAAGATTTGACCGTTGTTTTTCTATCGAATTTCAAGATTTTTTAGTTTTTAATAAAAAAGTGATTCAAATCATGGAGTGAAGTATCATTGAGTGCGGCATCGTTAAGTAAAGGGTCATAGAGTATGGTGGAATAGTGTGTCAGACTGTAGTGTAATACGGTCGAGTGCTGTAGAGTGGAGTGGATACAGGGGAGTGGCATAGACTGTAGTTGCCTAGAGTGGAGTGGCAAAGAGTGGAATAATGTTGAGTGGAGTGTCGTACACTGAAATGGCATACAGTGGATTGACATAGAGTAGAATATGGTACAGTGGAGTGCACAGAGTAAAGTGCCACAGAGTAAGATTAGAGTTCAGTGGTGTACAGTGGAGTGGTGTAGACTTAGTGGCACAGAGTCGAGCAGTGTGTCACACAGTACAGAGTAGTGCCATAGAGTTGAATACTGTTAAGTGGAGTGGTGTAGAGTGGAGTGGCGTAGAGTGCAATAACATACATTGGAGTGGTTTGAAGAGAATAGCATACAGTGCAGTGGCATAGAGTGGAATGGCGTAGAATGGAGTGGCAAAGAATGGAGCAGCACATAGTAAAGTGGAATACAGTCGAACTCCACAACAGCTGAACACATTTTCATGAGAAAACATATGGATCCTTTCCACACCATAATCTAAATTCATGCCAGATTTCATGAAAATATGTTCATCCGTTTTGGCAATACAGCTGTCTAACAAGTCCAAAATAGTCCACTGAAAATTAATTGTGGAAAAACATGTTTTAGAACCCCCCTTTCTTCTTTGCTCTCCCTTGACGAACCACTGCAAAACTCTGCATTGTCTACCAATGTAGAAAAGGCAATAGTTCTGCAGTTTCATGGAGATTTATCAAACAAAAGCAGTTATTAGCACGTAAAAATCTGAGTAATTCCTTTCTCTGGGAATCCTAACTATAGCTACAGAGTGGCTATCATTAGATAGATAGATAGATAGATAGATAGATAGATAGATAGATAGATAGATAGATAGATAGATAGATAGATAGATAGATAGATAGATAGATAGATAGATGTTTCTTTTTTAGGGAAACCTCCCATGTTTTTATGTTACTTCTATTTTCTCTTTACAACTACCCAAACCTAATCCCCAAAACTACCATTACCTTCCTTTATCACTACTAACCCCTAAACCCTAAAATGTTCCTTACCTCTCTTTATCACTGCCCACTCTTACACCCTAAAATTACCCTTACCTCCTTTTACAGCTCCCAACCCTAAATCCCAAAATTATCCTTACCTACCGTTACCACTACCTCCCACTACACCCCAAAATTACCCTTATCTCCCCTTACCACTACCCTCAGCCACACCTTTTTAAAATACCATAAAAATTATGTTATTAAAAAATCCCTGCTTGGCAAAGGAATGGGTGGTAAAGGTGAAAATACTTATCCGTGTGGTACTTAGGTGGGTGATAAAGGCATTGTGTGGTAGAGGCTTCGTGAGATAAAGACTTTGAGTTAAAGACTGTTTCACGTTTATCGGGCTCCGGTTACGGTGAAATCAGAAGGTCGATCTCTTCCCTCTGTACAGATGCTATGAGTAGGAGCACAAAGCTGGTTGATTGGGTTTGGGATGTAAACCCGTTATTGCAGTGTACGTGAAGAGTACTATGGCTTTCGTTAACGTAGGCGCTGCAAGTGTGTGAACTATAGGTGGCGCTTTGTGTTCAAGCCACGCCCGACCAAGACAACATGAAGTGGGATGATTCCTCACACTGGAGCCCAAACAATGCGTATGCATTCCATTACCATGGCTCCTGGTGACGCAGCTATCCTCCGTCATCAGGGCACATCGTCGGCGTGTTTCTTTTTTTAGTGTAGAAATAATTGAATTAGATTATTTAATACAGGGCACGATATCAGAACAGCTCAAGACCAGTTTCTCTCTAACATGAGGTGTAAAATTGTTTGCATTTTCAAACTGGTTGGTGCAGTATTAGATAGCGCCTTGAACTCCGCGATACAATTTACAATCCTTTTCTTATCATCGTGTGCAGTGATACTCTAACTCACGTTTTTCTCCACCCATGATTTCACTGTGTCACGGTCGCCTTGTTCCCGACGGAAACTTCATATGCTGCAGGTTGACTTGACAGTCTAAGCGCTTCTTCACCTCATGATAAACTGTGAGAAGCCTTTGCCGGTAATTAGACTGCAGTAGCATGACAACGGTGTTTGCCAAGACTGTAATGGTGTCCCGCAGCTGTACTTTGGTCTCCTCTGCAATTTCCAATCAAGGGCATCAATTGCAAAATATTTACCTCTTGTGCTTTAGCAAGTTTCTCCTCTTTCTATTTATCAGCAGAAGGTGCTACTTTGGACCGACATTTCTTAATTCCAAACATTATGGCAATATCGATGGATGCAGCAGCAATGGTTGCATGGTTACATAAGTGCATTTTTTCTTCTTCCAGAAAGCATATACAGCAGTAGCCCAGTGCCAAGCATACCGGGGCCTGTAATCCCTGTATTGGGTGAGATACAGGCGCTGAAAAATTCTTCTGGTACCAGCCCATGGCGGACTCTGCCTCCTTTCTTTGGAAGCGGCGGCAAGGGAGCCGCACGTTATTGGCCAGTGTGAAGAGGTCTTTCTTATGTCGTCATGCATGCAGGAAACTGACACTGGGGCATATATATTTTTAAGGCAGAAGGCGAAGAGTCGCCCTGGACAACATACCTGCAAGTCTCCTGCGTGCTGTTGTCACCACCAGCCGCACGAACACTTCTCTGCGTCCTGACTCATCAACACTCTAATCGCAGGTGTAATGTTAATAACTTTCATTATATGACAATATATTTACTACTTCTACGTTTCTTAATGTTGTAGCGAAATTAATTCATAAAACTCAATTTATGGGAATCAATTTGCCCCATCTACAGGGTTAAAGGTCGAGTCTTCCCATCGAGGATTTAAACTCAGAACACCTCATGTTATCAGCAGCGAGTGTTTAGTTCACTGATCCATCCAGTCGATGTGCTAAGACGTAACACTATAAATACCATAAAACGCTACTGTTGTCCTTTAAATGTCACACACTCTATCGACCTTACAACCTGGAGCGGACGGGTGAGCTCTTTCTTGTGTGTACGTGAGAACTAGTTGAACACGTATCTCAACAGTAAGCGCATTATTCTGTGCTCTTTTAGTGTGTGAATGGGCCAGACCTGATTTGGAGCAACGATTTGCTCAACCACTCATTACTTATGTATGGCATGAGTTCGGTGAACCTCAAGATCGTTCGCATGTGTGTACCGTGATTTAACACTACGTCATGATATTAACATCACACCATCCAAAATCACACACTTTTCGTTGAACTCACTGTACAGATAAAACCAACAACGTCACCGTCCCACAAAAAGCGTGGTGAATGCGCAGCATGCGTGCTGAGTATTAACGACTTCAAAGCTCCGTTTTCGTTCTCGTGGCTTGTGTGCTGAGCAGACTGTTCTACTTTTGTTTTCATAGCAAATAAATCAGCAATCCCTGACCGAAAAAGCGTTTTCTAGACAAGAAACAGTGCGTTCTCTGTGGCTTCCTTTGCGCTATTGTCGGGAGCAGGGTTCAGAGGAGCCGTCGCCCTAACAGAGACTTCACGGGGCACAGCGTTTCACGCGAAGTTCATGTTCAAAGCTTATTGCCACCTCACTTAAAATAATAATTCAGACAGGCGCGTGTACAAAAAATAGATCGCAATTTTCGAATAGCTCCACTCTGGAACAACTATCAATACAAATCTAACCTAACGTTGATAATTCACCTTACACTTTTTAAATTTAAGACCGATGTTTTTGTTAGTTGGGTGAACCAACGATTACCTTTCTAATATTTAATGTTTCTGCAGTCCTTGCAGTGGGATAGTTGTAAGTTATCTCTTCATTGTTTGGGATTTTTCTCTCTCATTTTTTGGGGGTTATTTTATCTAAAAAGGGCTCGTCCTCTGTAAACAGACACCAGGGGAATGCACAAAACCTCCGTGGGTTCATGTTAATTTAAACGCACATTCCTGTTGCAGCCTTGACGTCCACCTCAGTGTCGTTTCCGTTTCTAAAACGAGAGGCCGGAGGTGAGAAAGGCTTTACCTTCTTCAGCTTCCTCGAGATATAGCTGTGTCACATACGAAATGTGCGCAAAATAGTCCCAAGGGACGTCATGAGTGGAACAGAGACACGCACAAGGTTTGTGTCACAGAATTATGCCTTTTATGTTTTCTCTATTTTGTCGGTTAACGAGTTATGCCTAAAAGGACGTGCTAAAAAAATGAAAACGACCGGCGGGCTCCCACAGAATGCATCAAGATGTCCTTGTTTGTTTTTATTGTGATCAATCTATGTTTCCGTCCTGGATGTGTAGAGCTCAGTGATTTAATAAATATAAATGCAATTGCAAATCGGTGCAAACGATGCTTTGGTATAGATGCGTTGTATATAATGTTAATCAACGTGCACAGTACACCAGTTAAATAATTTTGGGAAACGGACGGATTTTGGACCATCGTGAATATTGCAAACCGTGAAATGATGCTGAAAAGCAACTACATTGCACCGGGAGCAGGAATGTACCATTTCTCCACAATAAATACTTCAAGACAACAATTGGTGCCTCTTTTGTTTAACAGTGTGCTTTTCCGGCATGCTCGAATCTGTTTGAAACCGTTGACCCGCCTCCGCAGAAACTCTAAACATGTGACAATATATTCTGACAAAAATACCTTTATTCTGATACGTGTACCATGATATAAAGGAAGCGCGCACACCATTAATGTCACTTCACCAAAATGCTAGGGGTGGCAAAAGTGACATCGCACACCCATCACGCGCCCTTTGTCCTTAAATTTCAGTCACACACACGAACTTACACACACTCTCTCAGGTAAACACACAACCACATGCATACAACACACATATAAAAGCATTTTTTTTTTAAATAAGCTGCCACTGTGTTTCAGGCACTGACTATGCCACCGGTGAGGCCAGGGGTCGCAAAGGCAGTGTTAGGGGTCGCAAGGGACAAGCCAGGTGACGCATCCGAAGGCCCCTACCCTAAATGACGTCGTAGCGCACACACGCAAACACGCAACTTCTGTAGTCAGCGCACCAGTGCGTACGCGCACAAAGAGGCATCTCGTCAGCCGCACTGGTTAAAATAAAGAACAGAGCTGCATCGGATAATGTAATGCAACAGCGATGATAAGAATCCAAGTAAAAGAATACGAATCACAGTATCATTATTATTATTATTATTATTGCTATTGTTATCATCACCTGTTTTTTCGGTTTCATCTATTTTTGATTTTGAGTTTGGGGTTTCATTTGATATAGTAATAATTCGTTTAATTAACGTTCATTCGAGTTTAATTCTGAAAAAAGTGTCCGTGATACTCCTTCAGCAAACAGAACTGATCTTGATTTCAGAATCTTTTAGATCATTCAATCGCTGTCGCCCTCTGATGAAATAATTCAAAATAGTGTTAAAAAAAATCCAAATTAACGTATTTATCCTCTGAATTAGTGGCTTTCTTTGTGGCAAATAACAGCCTCTCGCTAAGTTGAAACCTTTCAAATTTTTTCCTACCATAAAAATCTTGTTTTCACTATTGGCATCACCGGTCCGATCATCTGTGATATTGCTAGAAACATCTGGAACCAGTCCATTAACGAATTACCCCGCGAGCCTGAGACCTTCTCAACGCCTAGATGCTACATTCTGATATTCACAACAGACCAACCAAATATCGATTTTTGAAATAAGCGGGCTCGCCCTCTGTAATGAACCCAACATGATGACTTTGAGGCTTGATAACATCAGTAAGATCGCCAATAATACTGAAATCAGCAGGACCACCTTCTATATTCAAATCAACATGACCACCTTCTGTATTCAAAGGAGCACGACCGCCTTCAATACACACATGGCCGTGGTCATTGGGAGGTTTACATAGGAATAGTGATGGTTACTGGATCTTTGCACCTGTTTTTTTTTTATGAGGTGGTGTGGATGTAGGCCTATTCAAACAGGTTTGTTTTCACTTTATTGCATAAAGATGCTGAATGATTCTTCAAGTCAGTGAAGAGTAGTGTCAGAGTTAAGAGTCTTGCATATTGACTGGTCCACCACCAAACCCTTTGTACTTGGCACAGAAGATGAGAAGAAGTTTGCGGGCCACCAAACTTCGGTGTCTAGTCAACTGATGGGGCATGGGGACGTCCCTTAGGTAACTCTAGGTGCTTCAGTAGAGTCCCTTGAGGGCCACACACCTTGTCTTTATATTCCATATTTGCACAACAGGAGCCATCTAGGGATTTAACACTGAGAGAATCTGTTCTGCACATTTTTGCTCACATACGGTGGAGGCCAGTGGTTCCCGAATATTCTAGAACCTGACCCACCTTTTAGAACTTCATACCCACCTACCTCTAAAGGACATGAGGGATGATTTTTGAATGTAACTAAAACATTGTTTGGTTTCCCTTTGCCATTTACAGACAGCAGATTTCCATTAAAATGCCACTAACTTTGCACATACATACATCTTTACTGATGAAAGTATGAGTCGAATGTTCGAAGTGGCCCTTTTTTGCAGGGTTATACTCAAACATTTTGCCTCAGACCTCCTGTTTTTGACTGTGTGCTGAATTTCGTTTTTGCTGGCTTTATTAATCTGGGCACCTTACCACTGCTGACCAGTGCAAAAGGGCAAGTGCTCCCCGTCTAAACTGGATTGACGCTTGGTTTATTCACGGTTGGCATATTTGATTTACTAGTAAGTCCCTAGTAAAGTGCACATGGCCTGTAAATCAAATGCTACTAGTGAGCCTGCAGCATTAATTTTGCCATCCACTAAATAGCCCTGTAAACATGTCTCAGATCTGCCACTGCAGTGCCTGTGTGTGCAGTTTTATACTGCTATTTCGACCTGGCAAGCTCACCCACTTGCCAGGCTCAAACCTTCTCTTTTACTACATGTAATTCACCCCTAAAGTAGGCCCAAGGCAGTCCCATGGACAAGATATGGTGTATATCAAAGGTAGGACATGTACTGGTGTATTTTACATGTCCTGATAGTGAAATACTTCTAACTTCATTTTTCACTATTGCAAGGACTATCTCTCCTATAGGGGAACATGGGGATTGCTTTAAAATATAATTTGGGTGTAAATTAACATTGGGAACAGATTGAGATGTGGAGTTTGGGGTCTCAGAACTCACAATTTTAAAATACATCTTTTGATGAAGTTGTTTTTTGATTTGTAAGTTTGAAAATGCCACTTTTAGAAAGTGGGCATTTTCTTGATTAATCATTCTCTGCCTGCCTTCTGAATACATGTCTGGGTCAGGATGACAGCTGGGCTGTTTGTACATTCACTCTAAACAGTCACACAAAGGGAGCTGAGGTGTGCCATGCAAATCCTGATGGCCCATCACCAGGCTGATGGGTCTTCATGAGCTAGAGTGGTGGGAGGAGCTGACTTTTGCACCTGAATAGGGCTGTGCCTGTCCTCACACAAATCAGTCTCCATCCCCCTGGAGTTAGTCTGGAGCCAGGGCAGGGAAAAGCAGGGTCTTGTACACCACAAATACCTCTCTTTGAAGTTGGCCTACTTCAAAGACAGAGATAGGTATACGTACTGGGCCTCTGACACCACATAGTTAGAATCCTTCTGGACTGAGGAAATCCTGTCAGCCAGGAAGAAGAGCTGGATGCTGTAGGAGGGACTGCCACTCTGCCACTCTACCTGTTGCTTTGTTGTGTTGGCCTGCTGCTTGCTGCTTCTGTCCTGGGAGTGAAAGGACTGGATTTGGCTTTCTACATCCTGCTTCCAAAGGTTCTCCAAGGGCTTGGACTGAGCTTGCATCCTGTTAAGAAGTCTCAGGAACATCAAATACTTCATCTGCCAGTGCCTGGGCTCTTCTGCTGAGAGTCCTAACTTGCCAAATGGTGCCAACTCCAGTCCCTGGGCCCTTGGAAGTGCAAGCTGGTGATCTGAAGGTGAAAATATTTTGACTTGTGTATGTAAGATTATTGTCGTTTTGGTCTTGTTTTACCCAGATAAATATTGGTTATTTTTCTAAACTGGTGTGGAGTTTATTTGTAGTGTTTTCAGTGAGTTACTGTGTGTGTGTGTGTGTGTACAAAGACTTTAAACACTGCCTCTGAGATAAGTCTGACTGCTTGTGCCAAGCCACCAAGGGGATGAGCAGGGATTACCTTAGCTCTGAGTGTCCCTACTTGGATAGGGTGCTATTGACTGCCAACTAGAGACCTCATTTCTAACAGCATACATGACTCAAATGATATTGTGAAGAAAGGGGGTTTCTGTTTATATTTATTATTTGTGCCTCACCAATTAAAGTGTCTTGATTTGTTTTGAGCTTATTAAATCTTTGTTTCAAGCACACTTCAGAATTGCAAAAAATGTGCTTCATTTTTGCTTTCCTGGCTTCTGAATATACATAATTCATTAACATGTATTTACTTTTGTTGTGTGTTTAAAAAATACATAATTCTCTTTAAAATCTACTCTCACTTTCCAGTCAAAGCAAGAAATTGAAACGCTAATTCCATGTTGAAAGAATAAGCAGCAACGTGTCAGAAGGCATAGCCTAATATCGGACCTCTGTAGTGGAAGCACGGCAAACGTGACAAGATAAAGACATATATTCAGGGCATCTTTATTTATTGCTCAGACCTTCCTGACCCACCAAAAATCTGCTTGCATCCCACAGTTTTGGAACACCGTAGGCCTCATGATTCTCTTTTCTTTCAAGGTGGATTAGCAGGCTTGCAGACAGACTTGTGTGCTTAGCATTCATTAGATTATGCAAGGCATTATCCCAGCTATGACCAGAGCTATTCTGTGCAGTAACATCCTTCTTGGGAGTCATACATTATGGAATGTGTTTCTGGCAAGAGCATTGATTTGAGGTGTGAAAATCAAATCAATGTCAAAAAATACCTTAACTGACATGTCTCTTGAGTCTTCATTGAGATGGTATTAATTGACAGGCCATTAATATGTTAGGGCTGTAAATATTAATTTCTCGGTGTCAGAGCTCAGGTTTGAAGGCAAAAGGCCATGCTTTCGTATAGTGCATCCTTACCTAGACATGAAACAAGAGATGTGATACGAGAATATCAAGTGACACAACTAGTATTCCATAAACATTGTTTAAAAATATCACCCCAAAGGAGTTACTAGCTGAAAATCTACACCAAGTGGGGCAACATGTTTGTGAATGATATTTAGGACTAAATATTTACAACAGATGATAGTTCTGTAGATGATATACTGAAATACAACCCAACAAGCCATCACCACTTAGCAGCTTGCCTCAAGACCCTCCTTTGATATTTAGATGGATCTTGATGTGGTTGGCATAAACATGAAAATCAAATCTTTGGGCAAGTAGGACCAATAATCCATTGAACATGGTCTGAGAGAGTGGTGACTCTTTGGCACTCTATAAGACATTTTGGTGGTTTTGGAAAGGAATAAAGAAATCTTAACCTCGTATGCCTTGGTATTTAGGAATGAGGTGAGCACGTTTAAGGACATGCCACAACTTAAGGATGCTACATTCTTCACAAGTTTCTTATGATCTTTTTTATAAATATAAAAAGTCACAGAGGTCAAGTAGCATCAAAGAGTGGGTCTTTCTTTTGTTCATGACAGCTTGTCATTCCTCGCTAATGTACAATAGCGCAGTCTCTCTCCCTCTACATGGGTGGAAGCTAGCAGTGAATTTGCTGACCTTGCTGATCATTTTCAGATCTGAGGAGTGTTGGCGAGTTTGAGAAAGTGCATTTTTATTTTTTTTTATTTTTTTATTTTTTATTTTAATATGTCGGAGGGAGGGGGTTACATGAGAAAAAAAAGAAGAAGGCTTAATATATCCGTGCGAAGAAAGTAAAGTAAACAAAACAACGGGAGAAAGAAGACCTTTAAAAAAACCTCAGTTATATATATCACATATCGAAACAATTAGCATTTTTTTTTTTTTTTTTTTTTTTTTTAAACTGTGTCTTGATATTCCAACCATCTAGTCAGTGGTGCCCACATTCGTTCTCCTCTATGTCTCTTCTTATGACCCTTTAACTTATAAAGACTTAATTCAGTATTATAGATGGTAAGTAATCTAGAGCGCCAATTCTCAAACGTGGGGGGTTCTTTTTTGAGCCAATCTGTAGCAATACATAAGCGATATATTGCCATGGACAAAAATAAAAATCGCCTTATTTTATACAGTGCAGGTTCCGTACTTTCAGGTGAGTCCACGACTCCCAATACTACCAGCATAACAGTAACCTGAATATTGCAATGCGTGATCTTCTTAAGGAATACCTCTATCTCATTTAATATTCCCTGCAACATTGGGCATACAAAAAACATATGCATTATCTCAGCTTCAACTTCCCCCCATCGATTGCAGCTTCCAGAGGATATCCCCCACTTTTTCAGTTTTGCTGGAGTATAATATAAGTCCATCAGTGTTTTGTAATGCTGGGTTTTCAAATTAGCTGATAGAAATGTTGTCTCAGCCATGGCTAAGGATTGGTCCACCCACTCTCCAGCCACCCCAAATCGTGCAATCCATCTCTCATTCTGTTGTGCCATATCATCTACTTGTAACTCTGTTAGTAACTTATATAACTTGCCAATCTTTGCCCCATTTTTAACAGCCTCAACTACCGGGATCTCCGACAACTGTACTGTAACGCACTTCTGAGACTGTAAAAAATTTCGTATTTGCAAAAATTTAAAAAAATGGGTCTTAGGTAAGCCAAATTGAGACTGCAGATCCGTAAATGATTTATAACCGGATTTACAATACAAGTCTCCGACTTTATTTATTCCTCTAGAACGCCAAAAATCTAGTATGGGATCCCTAAAGATATGATTTGGGATAGCTGAAAATTTCACTGGTGTATAAGCCGTAATCTTTCCCAGTCCCATACTCCGTTTTATCTGAGCCCAAACCTTGAAGGCGGACAAAAAAGGCTTAAATCTTACTTTTTTAAAGTAACTTGGTTCCTCAAATTTTGATAACCAACCACTTGCCTCCCCACCCGCCATCATAGTATAAATAGGGGTTGATTTTACTTCTTCATTACCCTTAAAACTTCCCCTTATAAGTTCATCCATATGTTGAAGGCAACAGGCGTAGTAATACAGTGTAAAATTAGGGACTGACCACCCACCTCGATCTTTGGGAAGTGTCATATACTTCATTGCCCTTCTCGTTTTAGCATATCCCCATAAAAAATTATTCCCCATCTTTTCCAATCTTTTAAGCCATTTTTTATCAACCTCAAGGGGAATAGCCCGAAATAAATATAGGATTTTTGGCAGAACCATCATTTTCAATACATTGCAGCGACCCTCTAGCGATAAGTGCAAATTATGCATTCGGTCTAAATCCCTCTTTATTCTATTTAATAATGGGATAAAATTAATTTCCACCAACCGATTAACCACTGATGTAATCTTCACCCCCAAATACACTGCTTCAGATACCAATCGTCTATCTACTAGTGAAACGTGCCCAGAACATACTATTTGTGTTTTATCTGAGTTCAGCTTATATCCGGAGTATTTTCCGAACTCTCTTGCCTCTATTTCTATTGCCTTAATAGCTTCCTCCGTGTTGCTTGTCACTATAGCTACATCATCAGCATCTGCAAACACCTTATATGTTTCTCCATGATATAATAGAGGTTGAATATTTTTGCATTCTTCTAATCTCAGCAAGAAAGAATCAATATATAGAGCAAAGAGCAAGGGGGAACATGGACACCCTTGTCTAGTCCCCCTAGAGATTAAGATAGTATCTGATTCCAAACCAGCAATGCAAATTCTATCTTTTGGGGCTACATATAAAGTTTTTATAGCTGTGATATATCCACTCCCTATACCTTTCCAGCGCATGACTTCCCATAGAAACTTCCACGATACACGATCAAATGCCTTCTCGGCATCCAAAAGTAATAATCCTAAATTTGTTTGATATAGTTCTGCAAGATCAAACATGGCTATTATTCTTCTTATATGATCTATTGTATCTCTACCCGGAATAAACCCATGTTGTTGTTTTCTAACCAGCCTGACTATCACATTTGCCAATCTACTGGCCAAAATCTTTGCATAAATCTTTCCATCTACGTTTAACAAAGATATGGGTCTATATGAACTGGGGAACTCTGTTGATTTATCCTTTTTTTTAGCACTATAATACTTGCACATTCCCACGATAAGGGTGCCTGACCTGCCTGCGCTATACAAAAAATGCTATGCATATCCTTTTTAATGTCTATCAGGAAGGTCTTGTAAAATTCAAATGGTATTGCATCCGGTCCAGCAGCTTTCCCTGTTGCCAGGGAGCTTACTGCCTCAATTATCTCATCAATACGAATTGGTGCATCTAATGTAATTTGTTCCTCAGAAGAGAGCCTTGTACTCTTTAATCCCCCCAGAAATTCACTAACCTTTTTTTGTAGCTGTTCAGAATACACTATATCTTCACTATACAGCTCCTGATAGTAACCCTTAAAAACCTCTAGAATTCCTTCTAACTCTGTATGTTTCCGCCCATTACCATCAATTATATTCAAAACATTCTGTTTAACTGCCTTTTGTCTGACCCGTCTAGCTAAGACTTTTCCTGTGGATTCACCATATTCATAACACTCCAATCGGTGACTTTGATAGACGGCTGCCACTGTTTTATTCAAGTAAGCATTTATTTTAGCCTTAAGAATCGCCATTTGGGTCTGAGTGAGAGTAATGTCTTCTCTACTAGTAATTTTACTAGCTAATTCCCTCTCTTTTGTTATTAATCTTTCTTGAAGTTCTACAATTTCCTTCCCCCTAATTTTCTGTATTCCCAAACTATAGCTAAGAGTTTCACCTCTCACTGCAGCTTTAAATGAATCCCATACCATCCCCGGATCTGCCGTATTCCTATTGATATCAAAAAAGTGGTGAATCCACTCTTTCATATGGGATATATATCCTGGGTCAACCAACAATTTCCTATCAAATGTCCATACACGACGCGGATTAGATGGTCCCTTAATTGTTATGGACAATATTAATGGATTATGATCTGATAAGAATCTGGGTTTGCATTCTATTTCAGCCCCATGGATTAAGTTTTGTGATACGAAAAAATAATCCAACCTTACCAATTTAGCATGTGGGAACGAGTAATAGGTATACCCTGGATCTACAGTTTTAATATTTTCCCAGACATCTCTCAACCCATGTTCCCTTACTAACCTCCTTAGAGCTTTCCATACTTTAGGCTTTCGTCCCTGATATAAACTCTGGGTGCCCATGCTCCTGCTACCTACCTCTAAATGAATATTTAAGTCGCCCCAAATAATTATTGGTAAGGGCCATCCAACTAGTTCCATATTCAACGTATCCAGAGGCTCAGCCTCGTCCAAAACTGATCCATATATAGTGCAGAGGGTAAATTTAAATGTATTCACGGATAATTCTAAGAGAGCCCACCGCCCATCGTTACTTGCTCGAGATCTACAAACTTGTACATTGTTATTTCTGGCAAGTATCGTCACCCCACGTGTCGAAACCTCCTGTCTGGTACAAACAAGAGGCGTCAACCCAAGCTCTCGTATGAGCTCTCGCTTACTCCATGCAATGTGTGTTTCCTGCAAGCAATATAAATCTGATTTAATTAGTTTAAGACCAGCTGCCACTCTTTTCCTTTTCTGGGGGCTATTTAGACCGCAAATATTCAGTGTACAAATCCTTAATCTATTTGCCATATCACTCAGTTTGATGTACCAAACTCACGTCAATACTTTCTCCCTTAAAGAAACCAACTTGTTGATATTGAATCCTATACATCCTCTTCTTTTGATATGTCTTCATTAAATTGTTCTGAACATTTCTACCTATATTAGTGCCCCCCACACTCCCCGCCACCCCTCTCCCCCCTCTCCCCCCTCTCCCATCCTCCCACCCCTTGTACCCCAACCCTGCTACCAACCCCCCCCCCCCACCCCCCTACACCCCTTACCCTTACACCCAATTTATGGAGAGTATGGGATCTCACTGTCCCTAATGATGGTAAAGCTTCCGCTCCGACCGTCCCTACCCAGTGCATGATTTTCTTTTTCTTTTTTTCTTTTACCTTTTCTCCCTTTCTTTGTCTTTATCTCTCTCTATCTAACCCTGTTTCAGCCAAAAAAAAATATATTTTTTCCTAAAGGGGGGATTAATCCTAAGAGGCTTCTCTCTTACCCCCGGCTCGACTTCTCAGGGCTTAACTCCTAACCCTCTCTACTTTACCCCCCACCCCTATGTCCCAATCCAGAAAATCTCTCTTAGGGAACCGGACCGTTAAGTCCACCCAAAAAAGCCCTTGCTTTCTCCTCTGTCGTGAAGAAGTAAGTCCTATTATCCATTACTACTTTCAGTTTAGCCGGATTTAATAAAAAAACCTGTGCCCCCTTACTTTGAAGTGGCTGAATTAACTGCCGGAGCCTCCACCTTTTTTCAACAGTAATATGGCAATAGTCTGGTCTCACAAAAAACTCACATCCCTTAGCCTTACTTCTAGCATTGGGTCGAGCTCGGTCGTATATAGCCTGCCTTGCCTGATAATTAAGCAAAGAGATTAATATTGCTCTAGGTCTACCACTTCCTCCTTCTGAGTTTGGTCCTATTTTGCTAAAAGGAAATCGATGGGCTCTTTGAACCTCTTTGTCCCAGTCCCACTGGTGTAAGTCCGGAAAAGCTTCCTTAAAAAGTGCGACCATAAAGCTATGTATATCTGATCCTTCAAGTCCTTCTGGTACACCCAGGACGCGCAGATTATTCCTCCTCATTCTGTCCTCTAAATCTGTCAATTTCCACTGAGTGTCCTCAAGTTGTTTCTCCATCATTTCTCGAGATGACTGGCGAGCTCCAGCCTCATCCTCCAGACGCGAGATCCGGGTCTCTGCTTCTTCCATCCGTGTAGTAAACTCTGAACATGTCTTAGCTACTCGACGAATTTGGATTTGCATCTTGCGGCAAGCCATTTGAGTCCTACGGCTCTCTAATTTAGATTCCTCTCGATGTTCCATAATGCTTTGATATATGGTTTCCAGTGACACAGGATTAGGCTGTTTTTCACCATTATCATATAGAGTTAAATCATCCTTGGAATACTCCCACTGAAGCCCCTGAAGACCCTTAGTGTCCAATGGGTTAGTGGAGTGCTTATTAGGTCCTACTTGCTCACTTCTCTTCCTCTGTTTTTTCCTAACAGTGGCACTCCTGCCACTCTCCTGTAATTCCTTTCCCAGTGCCAAAGAGGACACCTCAGATTCGAATTCAGAAGAAGTTTTATCCGCCTCCAAATCCAGCTGCTCGTTGCTTGACCAACTTGAATGATCTGATAGTGAGAAAAACTTGTCTCCTTGTATTGTCTCATTATCGCGTAATTCCACTGGCCTCCGCTCCACCTGTAATAATGACCTAGGGCCTTGTGCGCCCTCCCTTTGCTCCCTCTGCTCCATCTGACTCCCGGTAGCTTGTTTTTGTAAAGTTGCCACATCTTCAGCATCACTCTGCCCACCTTCATGCGGGGGGGGCACATCTATAGCCGTCATCTCTTCGTTTACTAGAGGATCAGCCTCCTCCACGGCGGCGGGGGGGGTATCTATGCCCCCCACCAGTATGTCCTTCCCTTTCTCAAAATACCTGTCCAGTGAAGCACTCTTGTTTTTGGAGACAACCTTCTCACCTAAGCCTTGTTTTATATCCGTACCCCCCCCCTGCCGTGCTGACAGGCTTACTCTTACCGGCTTGCCTCGTCCAGACAGAGTCACATTTTTCACTCCTTTAGGTGGCATTTTTACCTTTTTTTTTTGCTTTTTAATGCAAAATGCGTTATTATAATATACGCCCAGTGTCAAATACTTGTAATAAAATAAAGAAACTCTGACCGTTTTTTGAGTCCACGTCGAAAATTGCCCCCAATTGGGACCCGTGAGCACAGACCTGTAGTTGTCTTCAGGTAGGAGCAGGAGCAGTCCAGACCGCATCCCGGGAAAACACTTTGCAATCCTTTTAGCCTCGTCAGCAAATCCACGTAGTTTTACTTCTCCCAGGGGAAAAAAAAGGCCCCGCAGAAACCAAGAGCCAAGTAGCCTAGAACAATCCTCACATGAAAAGCAGTCCTTCAAAAAGCAATGTCACCCGCAATATTTCCCCTGTGCCGCCCCTCCTGAGAGTCCTGGGACAGTCATCCCCCAAAAAAGAGGGAGCAGGTGAAGCAACGCGAGTCAGCACAATGTTGCTAAAATGCCGCTACATTGTTTTCCTCTAAGCGCGACTGCCGAAGGAAGCTCCGACCCGCGGGAGAGCTGCCGCAACACTGGGAGGTTTCCTTGGTCGGAGCAGACGCTTCGCGGCTGCGTTACGCGGCCGCCATCTTGCTCTCCGTCATCCTCCAACCGAGAAAGTGCATTGTAATGTGAGCTGCAATCAAGCTCCCACAATGCCCTAATAGTATTCTTAGGTCTCTGTAAGTGCCACCTTGTCTCACTTTTTGTAGATTGTGCACAGTGTCATTAATAGATAAGGCAAGAGCTGTGTTCTCTCCAAACATTCTATTAGGTCATTTAAGTTGTACCTAGGCAAGCAACTCACCCTTCTCTGCCAAACCTGAGTAACACACCATTTAAGTACATTCTTCTGAAATGCATCACTGATGTTGTGCCCTCCTTCACCTGTATAAAAGCCTGCTACCGACCAAAACGCTGCCAGAAGCATTGGTAAACCAACTTATAAATGCAGGAAGTAGTTGAAGACATGGATAAACCTGCCTTCTCACAAATGGTCAGCTCGGAGAAAAGCAATTTTGTGATCCAATCATAAGTGCAGCACAATACAGACACCAGCAATTTGATACATCTTCACACATCTTTTTCGTATTTTTTTCTTTTGTCTGCATTTTGTGCAGTCTGTCAGTGGGTCACTGTTTTACAATTACATTGATTGTTCTCACTTTTTTGAGCTTCAATGTTATGTTACCAGTAGTTATACAGAGTCTGTCTTTTGGCTAGTTGTGTGCTGTTAGTGCTCGTTAGTTACCATGGTGGACACTGACACACTGTAAGACTCAGATCTCTGTTCATCAGCACTGTCAAAACAAGCTGCTGTGGTATTTTTGGTGCGAGACAGACCTGGAGAGTAGAGGGTCTTAGTACGGTGTGTAGAGCAGAACTTTCAATCAGTTGCCCTCAGTGCTCAGTGTCATAGTGGTAAAATGAATGTAAGAGTTTGTCCTGTCAGGCCATTAATGAACTTTTAGGTATTTAAGTGAAAATAGTGCCTAGTAGTACAAAATGTCAACAGTGGTTATCTGGTCTCACTGGACCAGGCACAATCACAAGTTCAGGGTGACTGCAATGGATTGGGGGCTGGATACAGGGACCAAGATAGGCCTGCTGAGCAAAGTACCTTAAACTCTGGTGCAGAGCTTTGTGAGATCCTGCTAAGAGGATGCGTCATGCAGGGGAAGTACAAAAGAGCTGTGGGGCTGCAATGTGGAGTCCTGTGTCATGGTCGAGGATGCCATTGCATGGCCTTGTACTGTGAAATTCAGCGTCTATAATGCGTTGTGCACACCGGTTTAGAAGAAGCTGCAGGGCTACAGTGCGAAAATCCCGCATCATGGTGGAGGATACTGGCACCAAGGAGCTTGTGAAGTGAATTCCTGTGTCGAGGATGTGTAACACAGCAGTGGTTCTGAATAGGCTGCAGCCTGTGATGCGAGGTTCAGCATCAAGAATACATTGCACTGCAGCAGTTTTGATATGGTGCTGTAAGAAGATGCGTCATGTTGCATTGGTTCAGACAATAGCTGGGTTGGCAGTGCACCTTCAGGTCTAGTTCCAAGGATCCAGGACTGGGGGTTACCATCTGGGGAACAAGATAGGGTCCAGATGCTAGGTTCAAGTTGGATGGAGCCTTTTACGTCCCTAAAGCGCTGAACAGGAAGCCAGCCAACTAGACCTTGGAGTCATTCTGATGGCCCAGGGATGGAGATGCAGGTCCAGTCCTTTCACCCAGACAGCAGGGCAGTAGGGCAACAGAGTAGCAGCCCTTGTTACAGAGCAGCACAACAGTCCTTCAAAGTCTTCCGCAGATCTATAGGTGTACTGAACAGCTGGGTCTCAGGATCCATTATTTATTCCTTGTGCCCGGTTTGAAGAAATAGAAGATTATGGAGGATTCCCTCCCCCAGATGTGCTTGCAATTTCCTGCTTCCCTTCCCTGGCCCCAGCTTATCTGGGGTCAGAAAAGCCTAGTGCCAAACCCTTTGTGAGTGTGCTCAGACAGAGGCTTTGTGGTGTGCAAGTGTGGTAGGTGACAGCTCCTCTCCCTCATCAAGTCAGAAATATCCCATCCTGCCGTCAGCATTTCCCCTATGTCTCACTGTCTGGGAGCAATACAGAAGAACCACCTCCCAGCTACACCTAGTCTTGTAATCCAGGATGCACACTAGGAAAAGAAAATGCCAACTTTCTAAAAGTCAAAAGTGTTTTTGCAGGTACCTTTCTAAAAGTGGCATTTTTGAAATGTAATAAGGCAATCCAATGTTGTCCTATGAGAGAGGTAGGCCTTGCAGCAGTGAATAATGGATGTACCTTTTTTTTCACTACCAGGTCATGTAAAAGTTAAAGGTACATGTCCAACACATTAAATACACTGCATTTCCCACTGGGCTGTTTAGGACCTACTCTACGGGTGACTTATTTGTATAAAAAAAGGAAGGCTTAGGCCTGGCAAACAGTTTATTTTACCAGGTTGAAATGCCAATGTAAAACTGCAGATACAGGCTGAGTGGCAGGCCTGACACATCGTTTAAAGATTATATAGGTGGGTGCATCAACCCCATTAGTAACATTTAAGTGCAGATTTATGAAAAGTGGTGCTGCACCTAGTGAGTGCCACTTTTTGTGCGCCCCTTAGTGCCCCCCTAACGCCACCATGGTAGCGTTGTATTTAAAATATGGCGCACCATGGCAGTAGTTAGGGTGACTAGTGTCAACATTTTTTGATGCTAGTCCGTTGCTTTGCAGGATTAGCATCAAAACTTATGGAGCTAATCCTACAAAGCACCCACAGGCCCATTGTAATCAATGGGAGCCTCTTTTGAATGCCTATACTTAGCAAGCATTAAAAAATATTCTTATAGATTCCTTTTCACCATTTTACTAGCCCTCCTAGTGCCAGAACACCCCCCTTGCATATATTATGCTTGGCGCAAGCATAATGTGGCACAAGGGGTTAAAAAGTGGTGCAATGCAAGCATTGCGCCACTTTGTAAATATGGTGCAGCGTTTTTCCCCTTCCAACGCCACATAAGTGTAAAAAAAATTACGCTAATGTGACGTTTGAATGCTGCAAGGCCAGCATAAATCTGGCCCCTTAATTTACAGACCCTGGGAACATGAAGTCCCTCTTTACGAGGGGCGTACAAGTAAGTTAACAATGCCAATGAGATATAAGCCAATTTTACCAGTTTTGGGGAGAGAGCACACAGGCTTTAAGACTGGTTAGCAGTCATAAGGTGCACAGAGTACTAAAACCAACAAAAACAAAATTAGCGAAAAATGGAGGAGTATGCCAAAAAATCTGAGTGAAGACCAACCTGAGACTGAAAGGTCTAAGGCACATCCACCCAGCTGAACATGGGCAGAACCATCCAACCTCCTAAGAGTTCTCATCACTAGGGCGGATGAACCTGGAGAAACCATCAGCGTTGGCGTAGTCTGACTCAGGACTGTGTTCAACCATACAGTCCAATCCCTGTAGGGAGATGGACCACCTCAACAGCTTGGGATTTTCACCCCTCATTTGCATGAGCCATCTGAAGGGTCTGTGGTTTGTCTGAATCTGGAAGTGAGTCCCCAGCAGGTAGCGTCTCAGCTTCTTCATTGCCCAGACCACAACAAAGGCCTCCCTCTCAATAACAGCACACCTCTGTTCCTGGGTAAGGAACCTCCTATTAATTAAAGCTACCGGTTGGTCTAGGCTCTCTTCATTTACCTGTGCTAATTCAGCCCCTATAAGTGTTGACCTACATAATGAAATCCTGGAATAAGTCGGAAGCCTTGAGTACATTCACTGTACACATGGCTTCCTTGAGAGAACCACAGCCTTTTTTTGATAGGCTTCTGTCCAGATCACCTTCTTGGATGGCTTCTTAGAAGTCAGCTCAGTTAAGAGAGTAAAAATGGTACCATAAAACTTTAAAAATCTCCTGTAATATCCAGTGAAACCCAGGAATGCCCTTCCCCCAGTCTGTGTTTTGGGTGGTTGCCAGGTCAGGATAGTCTCAATCTTGCCCTAACTGGGCTATACCTTGCCCTAGCCTACCATGTGATCCACATAGCCAGTGTCCCCTGCCCTATCTGGCACTTACTGGCCTTGATAACCAGGCTTGCCTGCTGCAGGGCCTGAAGCACCTCCTGAGGTGTTACAGGTGTTCCTCCTAGATAGAGTTGAGGACAGCTATGTCATCCAGGTAGGCAGCACAGAATGCCCCCTTTCTAGGCAGGCCCCTGTTCACAATCCTCTGGGAGGTGGCAGTTGCAATCATTAACCTAAAGGTCATCACCCAGAACTGGAAGTGGACCTCTGAGGTTGAGAATGATTACCTCTTTTTTGCTTCCTCAGTCAGAGCAATCTGCCAGTACCCTGATGTGAAATCAAAAGAATTGAGGAACTTGGTAGTTGGTAGTGCCCAGCCCGCATATGAGCTCAGCAGCTTAGGGGATGGGGTGAGCTTCAGTCTTACAGATGGAATTGTGTCCTCTGTAGTCCACATAGAGGCTAAGTTCCGGGGTGGTGCTGGGTGAGGCAGCCTTGTGTACCAGCACCAATGAACTGGATCAGGTACTGCTGGCGGGCTCAATCACCCCTACCGCCAGCATCTTGGAGACTTCCTTCTTGATACAGGCCCTCACCTTATTCAACAGCCTGTTTTGTTTTTGACAGACATATTGTTACCAGTGTTGTGGGTGCACAAGTGTGGGTGCCCAAGAGTGAGGGAGAACAGAGAAAACTGGCCCAACAGCTAGCAACAGTCACTCTGCTGTTCTGGGGTCAGAGTAGGGGAGAGGTTAATACACTCTACTGGCCCATCATACTCCTGGGTACACAGAAGGTGAGGGAGAGGTTCACTTTCCTATTCAATTACGACATCTGTCACCAAGAGCACAGTAACTTTAGTCATCTCAAAGTGGAGTTTAAGGTGGTTGATGTGGTTGATGTGGAGCACCCTTTAGGGATTGCTAGGAGTCTTTAGATCCACTAGGTATTTGGCATTCCCTTCCACACCTTCACTTCCCAGGTACCCTTCCATCAGTCTTGGGGATCTCGGGGTTCTACAGCTCTATGACCCACACCTTTTAACCAGAGAAACGTCACCAGAGTGGCTTTCTGGTCATGTCGTCAGAGCTTCATTTCCTTTTGACTGGCCTCAAGATTATCTTTTGCCTTTTACCAGTGCTGTATTGGGTTATGGTGACCTACCATGCAGCTGGCTACATTTTGAGCGGGTTTCCTGGGAGATTACTTCCACACTTCGTTCATAAGGCTGAGAGGTCCCCTAATAGGGTGTCCATAAATAATTACAAATGGGTTAAGCCCAACCCTCTTCTGTGATACCTCTATATTGGCGAACAGCAGGCATGGCAAGAAGAAGTTCCACTTTCACCACAGGGGCTCAGGTGGGCCCATAATCATGTCCTTGGATGTCATGTTGAATCTTTCAGCAATCCTGTTTGTTTGGGGGTAAAAGGATGTGGAGAACATGTAGGTTACCTCACAATCATCCCTCATGGTCTTCATTTATATAGACATGAAGTTAGGGCCTTTGTCAGACACTACTTCCTGGGGAAACCTACATAGGTAAAAATCACCATTAGGGACCTAGCCACCACAGGTTGCAGTCACTGACATTAGAGGGATGGTCTCTGGGTACCAGGTGGTACGGTCTACCAAGACCAGGATGAATCAGTTGTGTAAGGCCGTCTTTGGATCCTAGGTACAAACAATGTTGATGCCTACCCTTTTAAAGGGGGTGCCAGTGGCAAGCAAGGGAACCAGGGAAGCCTTCAGCTTTTTCTCTGCTTTTCCACTGACCTGGCTAGAGAGACAAGACCAACTTAACGTATCTGAGGCTATCTTCACCTGGGGCCATTAGAAGTGGGGGACAAACCTGGCAAAGGTCTCGTCCTGGCCAAGATGTCCTGCCAGGGCGATATCATGAGCCAACCCCAGTAGGAAGGCCCTGTAACACTGGTTGACCACCAGCACACAAACCTTAGACACAGGAACCTTAGTCTCACTGTAAAGAAGGTCATTCTCCCAGTAGATGAGGTGATCTTCAGAGGTATTACCTGCTTCCCAGGCCTCTACCTGATGTCTCAAGCCCTCTGGCGTTGGGAACTCTTTCTTCCCTTTTCAGAACTCCTCCCCAATGGGCCCACCCTCAACTTGCCACCAAGCAAGCTCAGGCAGGTTTCTCAGCATGGTAATATCCTCTTCCACAGATTCAGGTGCTCCATCAGCCTGGACTGTGGGACCTTAAAGAGCTGATTTCCCTCACCCCTTGCCCTTCTTCTTGGCAACCTTTTGGACCATTATTCCAGGCTCCAGGTTCCCTTGACTCCCCTGTTGGGCAGCCACAGATCATGTAGTCATACAGAACCATTCAGGCAAGTCTAACATCTACAGGTGTGACTTGAGCTCCACTTCCTTCTAGACAGCGTGCTCTAAGTCATTGCCCAACAGACAATCTACAGGCATGGCAGGGCTCAAAGCTACTTTTAGTAAACCTGAGACCCTCCACCCAAAGGGAACCAGGGTCACTGGGTATTGGTTCTCATCGTTGTCTGTGTCTGTGACCTAGTAGAATGTATTATAGATGACCTGCTCTGAGGACACCAGATTATACCTTACAGTAGTCATACTGGCTCCTATGTCTCACAGAGCCTCAACACTTTGCCAATTGACTGTGACCTACTGCCTATAAATAGAAGTATTGGAAGGCATAATGGCTTTTATTTCACCATCTCTCTCTGTCCCCTTGGAGTACTAAGGTAACCCCTGTCTTCTCACCCAAGTTAAGTGAGATGAAACCATCTGCTCCCCAAGCACTACACTCGCTAACCCAGGTGTCTGCCCACTGGCTGTGTCCTATTGGGACGTTCTGTGTCTCCCTTGGAGTGCCCACACTTGTAGCACTCAGTACACTGGAGGATGAAGCTCCCTGGTTATTTATCAAAGAACCCTTTCTTCTTGGCTCAGATTAGGAGTGGTTACTGTTGTTCCCTTGAGAACTATTTTGAGGACATTTAGGGAACTCCTTATTTTTAATGTGTTCCTCCTTTTTCTTCTGGTGGGACCCCTAACCACCCTTCTGGTGATTCCCTCAAATATTTTCTAGTGGACACAGTGATTGGTTTACCTCCATCAAAAGTCCCCTAGGGTCAGTGAGCTTACCATCAATCAAGTGCTAGTGCAGCTCTGAAAAACAATTACTAAATATGTGGTTTCTTGCAAACAGATAATACAGCCCTTTGTTATCAGTCACATCACTGCCTTTCACCAACCATCCAGTGCCTTGCAAAAGGAATCTACAAAATCCACGCAGGATTGCTGGGTCAGCTTCTGGCTGTCCCTAAACGTCTGCCTGTACTTTTTTGGGGTGAGACCATACTTACTGATAAGGGTGTCCTTCATGGGGGATAATTCAGCCTGTGCACCTTCTCTAGAGCCAGTAGTGCATCCCTTCCCTCATTTGGTATGTGCTTCTGGTGACTGGCCTACCCTCCTCAGGGACCCTATACATTTGCAGAGCAACATCATAGGTTTCAAACTACTTATCAATGTAAACTCCCACAACAAATGTAGGCAACAGATCCTTTGGAATGCGGACCCTCTTATCTCCAGAGAGCACTGTTGGTATGCTGCCACTATTATGGCTAGCCTCTGCCTGCCTGGCTTTGAGGTCCAGCTCTCTGTGGCTCCTTTTAATAAGCCAGTCTGCCAGTTTATTTTCTGTGGCCAGTTTTCTTTTCCCTCATCCAGAGCTTGACCATTTGCAGCCTAAACCCCCTATTTGCCTTCTTAGAGGGAGAGAGGAGGCAGCTTCTCTGGGGATTGGCCATGAGAAGATACACTGCTCCCTGCTCTGGCAGGGAGTTTCATTTCAGGAAATGAGTCATTGCCCTCCTTTGAGTGCTGCATCTTAGGGCTGATATCCACGCCCTGATCCTGCTGCTCCATAACATCTTGCCCATTACCATCCTCTGTTGCTGTCAGTGACTGATGAACATTCTCCCATTACCTCAGAGCTTTCCGAAGCTCCGTCTTAGTGCCTTACTTGGATGGCAGTCCCCTTTCCTTACAGAACTGCTTGAGCTCAACCAAGCTGTCCAGGTTGACCAGCTCAAATTCCATTACTGCATGTATGATCACAGACAGTCAGGTAGCATTAATAATCGATTTGGAAAACGCAAAAGAGCCAATCAAGGTGAATTAAAAAAATAAACTTAAATTGATATCAAATTAATTATCTGGGATTTTTAGTGTTGCACAGAATCACTGTATGGCACTGCACAATTTCAAATCTCACTGTTCAACACCAATGTTGGAAATTGGGTTGCTGGTTGAGGGGGTGAAACCCTATTCAAGCAGTAACCAAATCTCTGTCATGGTTAAATGCAAGCAAACCCCAAATGAGTCAGTTCTTACCCCTCTGGTAGCTTGGCACAAAGCAGTCAGGCATAAACTAGAGGCAATGTGTAAAGTATTTAAGCAGCTCTTCAAACAGTAATTAAGTGAAAACACCATGCAAGAAAAATCCTGCACCATTTCAGAACAAAGGGCCAGATGTAGCAAAGGATTTGCGCCTCGCAAATGGCGAAAATCGCCGTTTGCGAGGCACAAATGCCTCTTTGCTATGCAGAAATGCATATTGCGAGTCGGGACCGACTCGCAATATGCATTTCAGAATCGCAAATAGGAAGGGGTGTTCCCTTCCTATTTGCGATTCTGAGTGGTATGCAATACCATTTGCGACCGCCTACGCGGTCGCAAATGGTGTCGCAGTTACCATCCACTTCAAGTGGATGGTAACCCACTCGCAAATTGGAAGGGGTCCCAATGGGACCCCTTCCACTTTGTGAATGGACCCAAAACAATTTTTTCAGGGTAGGTAGTGGTCCAAGGGACCACTACCTGCCCTGAAAAAAAAACGAAACTAAAGGTTTCGTTTTTTTTTTTAAGTGCAGCTCGTTTTCCTTTAAGGAAAACGGGCTACACTTAAAAAAAAAAAAAATGCTTTATTGAAAGCAGTCACGAACATGGAGGTCTGCTGACGACAGCAGGCCTCCATGTTTGCGAGTGCCTATACTCGCTATGGGGCCGCAATTTGCGACCCACCTCATGAATATTGATGAGGTGGGTCATTGCGACCCCATAGCGAGTCGCAGTCGGTGTCTGAGACACCGTACTGCATACCAATTTGCGAGTTGCAAATTGCGAGTCGCATGGACTCGCACTTTGCAACTCGCAAATTTTTTATTTGCTACATCTGGCCCAAAATCTATTAAAATGTAATAAATTCTTTAAGACCAAAACAACAAAAATCTAATCAGTAGAACCAGAGATGTGCAACATTGCATATTTAAGTGAAAATAGTGCCTAGTAGAACAAAGCGCTAACTGGGGACATCTGGTTATGCCAAACCCAGACAAAGTCGCAGTTCAGGCCGACTGTAATGTAGTGCGGGCCAGATACAGGGACTAAGATAGGCCCTCAGAACAAATCCTGGTTGCATAGCTTTGCCAGATCCCAAGTCAAGGATGAGATTCCCATTAGTGGTTCTGAGAAGCTGTGGGGCTGTAATGCGGGCTCCTGCATCATCATAGAGTGCTGACAATAAGAAGTCTGGTGTTAAGGATTCCTTGTGCACTGGTGGTTTGGATGCAGCTGCAGGGTTGAGATGCGAAGTCCTGTGTTGTTGTCAAGGATACTTGCAATGATGAGCTTGTACTGCAAAGGTCTGTTTGAGGATGCTTCATGCAGCGGCAGTTCCCAGGAGGCTGCAGGCTGCAATGCGGTGTTTGGCATCTGGGATACATCCCACTGCAGTGGTTCCAAAATTAAGCTGCAAGAAGGTTTGTCGACCACAGCTGGGTTGGCAGAGCACCTTCAGATCCACTTCCAAGGGTCCAGAACTGAGGTGGCACAACTTGAGGGGGCAAGACAGTCTCTAGGTGTTGGGATAAAGGAGGTTGGAGCCTTTTCTGTTTCTAAGACTCTGACTACTGGACCAGCCAATTGGCTCTTGGAGTCACTTTGGTGGTCATTGGAACAATGTGCAGGTCCAGTGAATTCACTCAGGCAGCAAGGCAGCAGGGCAGCAGGTCAACAAAGTAGCAGTCGTTTTCAAAAAGCAGCACAGCAGGTCCAGAAGTGTACTGAAATGTTGCTTCTGAGGGTCCATTATTTATATCTGGTACCTACTTTGAGGTAGAAGGTAGAAGAAGGTTCTGGAGCGCCAACTGCCAGCTACACCTACTCACATGACCAAGAATGCCGGCTGCAGGAATCAGTGTTTAGAATATTGACTTGAACTCCGTCTTTACCATAAAAGAAAGTTTACATTCCAGTTCTTTAGACCCCAAACTTGACATTCCTACTTGATCCCTTTTGAAAGTTAACACTTACTAAATGTCACAAGGCAACCCAATGTTATCCAATGAGAGAGGTAGGCCTTACTGCAGTGAAAAACGAATGTAACAGTTTTTCAGTACCAGGACATGTACACGTTAAAGGTACATGGCTAACTTTTTAAATACACTGGCATTCCATGAGGGAAACGTATATGTATTAAAAAGGAAGTTAGTGCCTGGAAAAGGTGTATTTTACCAGATCAGAATGGCAGATTAAAACTTCACACACAAGCTGCAAAGGCAGGCCTGAAACATCTGTTAAAGGCTACTTAGGTGGATGGCACAATCATTGTGGCAGTCCGACATGTAGCATTTAATTTAGAAGCCCTGGGTACATGTAGTACCAATCTACTAGGGACATACAAGTGAAATAACTATGCCAATCAGGTGCAAGCCAATTTGACCATGTATTAGGGAGAGAGCACACATACTTTAGCACTAGTTATCAGCTGTGAAGTGAACAGAGTCCCAAGGCCAACAAAAAGGAGATCAGCAAACAATGGAACAGTAAGCCAAAAAGTTTGGGGACAGCCACCCTAAGGCTAATGAGTCTAACAGAGTACCCAAATTAATAGGGATGTAAAATCCAATTGTATGGTAAAGTTGGATTTTAAACTACTGTTTTAAAAATGCCACTTTTAGAGACTTGTCATTGTCTGCTCCTGCCTAAAAGCCTCTGGTAGCTTTTTCAGAGAGAATCCCCAATTTTCTCCTGGCAGAACAGGGTACTATTGGCTAGTGAGTATTCACATGCACAAGCTTGTGCCAGGAATAAAAGTGGCACCCCTGCATATCTTCTTCAGAACACCTCTGGACCTGTGGAATAGAAAAGGACTGCATCTGTTGAACTCTGGGATTCAGAAAGAGTGTTACAACTACCGTAACCTGTAGAGAGAGATCCGATGGTTTGCACCTGCTCCCACTTGTATCAAGGACTGAAGAGTGGTCTCCAAGGGCTTGTTGACTATCCACTTGTTAAGCTCCTAGAACCCAAAGGCTGCTAGAAGCCCGAGACTCTGGTTAGCCCAGCTGACCACTTCCAACTGGATTTGTCCTGGACCCTGCTGGTGGCTTTTGGGGGATTGAGTCTTAACTCCCATATGGTGCCCGAAAGGTCCTAGACCCTTGGCTGATGAAGACTGCATTATCTCTTCATCAAGAATTGCAAAACCGGACACTCAGAACCTTTTTCCAAAACTTTTTAAAAAAAGAACCAGAGACTACCACCTGACCACGGCTGAGCCACAGCTGTTGACATTGCATTGCCAATCAAATTCAACTTGCTGGTTTAACCCATTGAAATAAGTTTGACTTCTAATTTTTTTTTTAAGTCTGAGGGTAGAAATCTTCAGTGGGAGAAGATGCAGAATGTACCCAACCAGTGAGAGACCTTCCATGGGAGCAAATTATGAATTTCTCCCACTCTTAGCTTTCTAGCCAAAAGTAAGCAAAATAAATTGGGTTATTGGTTGAGGGGGGTAGAAGCCCCACTCAGGCAGTAACGACAATCTTTGTCAGGGTGAGCCATAAAAGTCACTAAATTACCCTGTACTTAACCTTCTGGCAACGTGGCACAAAAGCAGTCTGGCTTAACTTAGAGTCACTGTGTAAAGTATTTATGCAGCAGACAAACATTAATAAAATGAAAACACAACAAAAAAAATCCCAACCAATTTAGAAAAAAAGAAAACTTTTTAATAAATAAAACAATACCAACACAAATTAAATCCATTCAGGTAACAGAATATTTTAAGTTTTTAGTGAAATCTAGTGCCTAAAAGATCAAAGTGTCAACCACGGATATTTGGTCATGCGGGACCAGGGCATAGGCAAAAGGTAAGGCCAATTGTGACAGAGCATGTGTCAGATACAAGGGGTGGAGTGGGCCCAGTCTCAGCTTACCTTTGGACTTAAAAAAATGTCTGAAGAAAAATCTAGGAGAAGATAGAGTTCAGCAAAGAAAGGCAATAGGCTGTGTCCAAGGAAGAGTATTAATTCCTGGGGAACTGCTGGATGAAGTCCCTCTGAAGCCGTTGATGATGGCAGGAAAAGGGTCCAAGTGAGAAAAGCTGTATTTCAGGGACAAAGAGATTGTTGTAATCGATGGGGATCCGGTCGCCTTCGAGCCCATTGAAGATTTCTGCCTTTGGCCTTCTTAGACAATGTTTTGGAAGTTAAAAACCTCCAGTGAACAAAGCTAGAAGCTGTAGCTGAAGAGGGCTCCACAAGGCAGGATACCGGTACTGAGAGGTCAAGCTGAAAGGGATTTGCTGCTGCAGAGAAGAACAAAGCGGGAGCTACCGCATACGACACACGTTGGGCAGATCATCTGTCAGTCTCCTGTCAGTTCTCCAGGATGTTTTTGGTTAAAAAAAAAAGCTAAGTCCCAAGATTAAGGCTAGGCAGGAGCAGTATCAATAATACCACTTTTAAGGGTCCAGGACAAAGAGGGCCTCTACTTGGGGGTTAGGACTCTCCAGCAGAGTCCAGGTGCAGGGCTCATGGCCTAAGCAACTTATGTCCCTGTACCTCACACAGTAGGCTAGCCAACTAGCTCTTGAAGTCACTTCTGGTGGTTCGGCTTTCCAGGAGGTAGTCCAGTTCTCCTTACTGTAGCAAGGCAGTCCTTAAAGCAGCAGGGAAGTCCTCTGGTAACATCAGAGCAGACCTCTGGTGGCAGGACAGCCCTTCTGAAGACTTCAACAGGTCCAGGAGTGTACTGAAGTGTTGTTGTGAGGGTCCAATATTTATACCTAGTGTCAACCTTTGAAGTGGGGAGATTCCGTTTACTAACCCCACATGTGGTTCTGGAAAGTTCCTCCCTTCCTCCGCCAAGGCTCCAAGATCTCTGGGGTAACAAAAGCCTGGTATCTGGGTCCTTTCTGTGTGCTGGAGCCAAGCCCTTTGAAGTGTAAGTGGGGCAGGGAACAGCTCCACCTCCCTTGTCCTGACAGGAAGGTCCATCTTGCCCACAGCTAGCCCCCTAGCTGCTCACTATCTGGGAGGAATACAGAAACACAGCAATAGAATCTTTCACAGTCACATGACCCAGTACATTGGCAGAAGGCACACAAGTTTAGGACAAGAAAATACCAACTTTCTGAAAGTAAAAAGAACAGATGATGGACGTAATACGGACCAAATCAAACATTCACCCCCAGTCACAGATCAGGGTTTAATCCACCGTTTTTTTGTTTGCCATGCCATTCCAGTTCGGACCCAGCCATGCGCAAATCAGTCTTAACCCTGCTTTCCATGGGAACGGTCCAGGCCCTTTCTGGACCAGAAACAAAGATTCTGGGTCCGGTTTCAGGGTATCACCCTTTATGAACATAGTTTATTATCGTTTTATTGTAAAAGTTTGGCAGTTGCTGCTGGTGAGAGGATGGGGGGACGCAAAGCTCTCCCACCTTAGCGGAAGACCCAAGCTTCCAGGATGCTTGTTTCCATTCCATAGAGGACCTGGCCTTGCAGTTCGAGCTGGACTGTTCTCTTGGGGAACAGGGTCCAGACTGATTTGCACATGCCTGGGTCCAAACAGGGGTGTCGTGGTGAGCAACAGAATTGATGGATTAAACCCAGATCTGTGACTGGGGGTGAATGTTTGATTGGTTCTGCATTCCGTCCATCATTTGTGTTTGTTTACTTTCTAAAAGTGGCATTTTCATAATTGTGACTTAAAATCTGACTTTACAATCAAAGACGGTTTTAAATTGCAGTTAATTTGATTCGGAGATATCTTTACCTGTTCACAATCCATTTGTAGCACTTATTACTTGTAAGAAGTATCTCAGTATTAGTCAATAGGAGAGATAGACTTTACAGGAGTGAAACATAAATTCAAGAGGTTTCACCGCAAGGACATGTAAAGGTAACCCCCCATGTCCTACATTTTAATTACAATGCACAATGCCCTATCAGCCTTTAGGGCCTGCCTGAGGGGTGACTTATATGTATTAAAAAGGAAGGTTTTGACCTGACAAAACATTTATTTTGCAAGGTCGAATTGACAGTTCAAAAATGTGCTGCTGGCTGCAGTGACAGGCCTCAGACAAGTTTTAAAGTGCCACTTTTTTGAGTGGCACAATGAGTGTTAGATGCCCACTAGTAGCATTTAATTTATAGGCCATTGGTACAAGTAGTACCATATTCTAAGGACTCTCAAGTAAGTTAATTGTGCTAGTCAGGTGTACGCCAATCTTACTATGTTTGAGGGAGTGGGCAAAAGCACTCTAGCACTGGTTATCAGTGCAAAGTGTACAGCGTACTAAAGCCAACAAGAAAGCACAAAACAAACAGGAGTGAAGGCAAAACTTTTGGGGTAACCTTTCAGAGAGGGCCAACAAGCATTATTACAGCTTGGCAAAGACTCAAACCTACTGTTTTGTTGTTGCCTCGGTGCATGCAGACTATGTTTCAATAGAAGTGAAGTCTGAGAGTGAAGCCCTAAATACAACTAAACTGCAGCTACGAGGAACTTCAGGTTTCATGCTGGAGCCCTTACCTAATATTTTGTTTAAGAGTTGCTGCATTGTGGATATCCATAAGTGTCTGGTGTGGCTGACTTGGCATTAATATGCACTGGACGTTTAGCACTGATTTGTTCAATCAGAAGCCCCATATCAAGTTCTAGGGGACTACCCTTTCACCTGTCCAAATACATTTCCAGAGCCAACTTTCAATTACATACAGCTGTCCTTGACAGGGTGAGGATATTGATAGTATAGATCCCTTGACAGACTGAACCCCACTCTGATGCTCCATCTAGTTATTTGTGCATACCACACTGAGGCAGCCCAATGCAGTGTATTATAACATAGTTTAGTAAAGCGTTTGTACCAGAAGGCTCCCGCTCTTGATAGTGTACTGTCTTCCCACCCACCTGCTCCAGGCCAAAGACCTCCTTACCTTCAGGAAACTTCTCAAGACCTGGCTGTTCAAGCAGTAGCAACACCTCCCCTCTATCCTTCTCCCCCTCCCTTCCTCAGCACCTTGAGACCCTCATGGGTGAGTAGTGCGCTTTACAAATCCCCTGATTGATTGATTGTTTCACATGCATGGCTGTTGTGCTGTCATAATACTTATTTGTTTCTGATGGGGTGGGCACTTCACCGTGGGTGCTTGGCTTTTCCCTTTGAAAGTAGATTTCTCCCCTATGGTTTGATGAGGATTCCCAATTTGTGGTATAAATCTGTGTTTGTACCCTTCCATCACTTTCCACATTCCATGTTTTGTGTTTCCCTCCTATACCTAACAGATTTTGTTTAAGCCCTTTCTTGTAGCGGTTATCTGTCAGCTGGCTGCTCTTCTCTCTCACCCTATGCTTCCAATGCTGTCCCACTTCAAACGCACTAGCCCTGATTTACTCCTATCCTATCACTTCATTCCTTTAAGACAGACATCCCCTTAGCTTCTGGTTACTGAAGTACATCGCAGACAGTTTTTTTATCAGTTTAAAATACCCATTACAACTTCGAACTACTAAACACTGCTCAGGGTCAGACTGGCCTATAGGGTAATCAGGCAGTGTCCGATGGGCTAGTCTGACAGATAAGTGTGTGGGCTGGTGTTTAACAGTCTATGGGCCTGTTTTATGGCCAGGTGGGCTGGCTTTTACTGTTGATTTCCCAAATATTGCTACAAACATTGCCTGCAGTCAATACAAATGCATCCAGTCTCTCATACCTTGCAAATCCCCATGACTTTACAAATTAATAACTGACTTGATTTGCAATTGTGGACAACTACTTTAGCTATTGAGGATGCATATTTATTAAAGAGTTGCACCGCACTTGCGCCACGCAATGGGGTGCAAGAGCAAAACAATTCTTAAGTTAGATTTATCAAGCCACCAAGGTCACCTTGCACGGCCTTGTTTGGCTTGATAAATCTAGAGTAATGCAACACAACGCAAGTCGCTGTGTTGTGTTACTCTGCCCTGGGAAGGTGTTCCATGGCTGGACAGGGTGTTGCCATGCATCCATCTATGGAATTTGGTGCATTCAACAATTTACCATTACAGGTGGACCTAGGAATGAGTCAAAATGCTATGCCACCCCAGGTGAGGCATAACAATGAGAACTATCTTTATTTTGCCTTGGTATTTCCTCTTTCTATGTGTGCTGCATTCTGAGGCACACATAAAACAAGGAAAATGCCCCTGAGAATTAACAATCCAGCTTACAACGCAGACACCCTTGCACCATGGTGCAAGGGTGTCTGAATTGGCACTAGGCAGCAAATTGTGCGCCACCACAGGGAAAAACAGCAATGTACCATATCATGTTTAATACTGCACATTCCTGCCTTTTCCCTATTACACAGTGCAGCAAGGTGAGTTGCTGCACTACGCTGCTTGATTCTTAAATAAATATGCCCCTTTGTTTGCCAATGGGACTGACCCTGGCACTGCTTGCAACTACACGTATAAGGACCATAGAGTCCCATTCAGCAAACATTGACATTGAATGAGATTCTGCCCTCCATGGAAGTGTTTTAATTTTTGTACTGCAGTGCAGACAAGATATCTGAAGGCATAACATATATCATATACTCAACAGTTCCAACCTAGCATATCATTCACAAATAGATCAGGATTTGTACTTACCTGTCTGCTGAAGCACTGAAATAGGAAAACTGTTTATTCGTGACTGAGATGACTCTTTCCACTTGAAATAGCAATAGGACATATGCATATGTAGAAAATGAGTTCTGCTTAGGGACGGCCTCCTGAAAATCTTTGTGAATCACTGTTCTGGCTTTTGCAAAGTTTCATCACAAAATTGGCAATACCAACAACTTTCACACTGTATTAAATTCAGCTGTGGTTATCCCTCTTGAGGTCCACTCTTCCAGGCCAGATCGTAACTCAGAACTTTGAGACAATTTAAAGGGGTTATACCGGGCCTAAAAAGTACCATCATAGGTAAACGTTTCTCAGAACCCATGGCTTCATCTTGAAGATGCAATATACAGATGATGCATGGTCAGAGCTACTGGCATGATATGATAAAGGATACAAGGACACCCGACTCAAGATTAGCTTCTACAAACTATTGCATGTTTGGTCCTGTTCACTAGGTAGACTTGAATGTACTAATCTATGTCCTGATGCATTGCGCTGGAGATGGAAGAGGACAGTGTGATATTTTGCATATTCTATGGCACCTGCACTACCAACTTACTGGTCCCCAATTTGGTCATTCATGAAAAACCACTGCCTCTTCCACTTCCATGAGTCAGCCTCACTAGTGATGATACACAATATATCATGCAGTGCAGGTGTAATCCATCTCTGCAAATGACAGATTTCTACAACTTTAGGGATTACCGAAATGTTAATGCTGCGCAGAGCCCCCCACCAATGTAAGATTTGATAAATTGACCGTCATCACTGGTTACCTGGGGATTATATACTTGCTAATTGATCAAATGCCTATTTTTAGTATGATTTGATTCCCCTTTCTTTCAGACACAGAGTCCTAAATAATTTCTGATGCTACTCTGCTCTCTTCCACTTTTCACTTTCTCCCTTTCATTTTCTCTCTTTCTCTTTCCTCTATGTCACCTTTACACATCCAGTGACATTTTTCTCTACTCCACCATGCCTTTGTTTTCAACACAGTTATTAATCCTTCCATGAATTCGATGTTGACAGTGATATTTTAACTTCATGTGGTGGTCCATGTGATTCAATTGATATCCTTTCCCTGACACTCTCTGAAAAAATGTGCCTGTATTCACAAAGCCATTAATGGCAGATGGTAACCTGGGGACGGTATTTTCTATACTTATCAGACTGGCACCACATTGCATTGATGCAGTGTAGAGAGCATCCTGAAAGTATAGAAACTAACATTCCGAAATGCTCACCTACCGTTAGTGGCTCTGCCAATGCCAATAACACAATTTTGCAAGCATCTACAAAGACATTAGCTGCAGTTGTGACCATCTTAGAATGTTTTTTCTATACTTCCTAGATGCCCCCCTTTGTTGCGTCTACATGCAACATAATGGCCATCTTCGAAGTGTGCAGAATAGCAACCCAAGATGGCCACCTGCTGCTTTTCTATTTCCCAAGGCCTACACTGCAGTTCAAAAAGCACTAACAACTAAAATGCCTGTAGCAAACTATTATTGTGTCAGGATTTTAACATTCTGCCTCGAGGTAGTGTGTATGAGAGCCTTGTGGTGCTGGACATTCCTCCTAGTTTACCAAAAAACACTCTCTGACACACACCACATCTTGCTCCACATCCCACTCCATTCCTGGGTTTCATTTCACTCATACTAAAGCATTCTGGTCCTCCTGCACAGAGGTACAATTTTCTCTTGAGCTGCTGGGTGTCTCCCATGATTCTGTGATAGTAACTGCTGCTTGCCTTAGTGCAATCTCTTTTCAGTTACAGACACGTCAGTTCCACCTAGCAAACAAACTATAATTTATAATAGTCTATTGCTCTTCAGTTTTGTATTTCGATATTACATTCCCATTGTTTATTATACTGTATATGCATTGTCTTTTTAGTTTTGTTTTGTGCAGGCATTTTCCACTTTTTGTTTAACATTCTGACTTATGCCAGGTTCACCCTGCTCCAGTCTTCAGCGTCTGTCTTGTGTTTACCCTTCCAACCTTTCAGCTACTTCTTGTTTATGCTATACACCTTCAATCCTTTGTCCCTACAGAGAACACCTCTCCCTGTTAGTTAGTCTGGACTTGGTTCAAATGTGGTCCCTGGCACATCTGCAAAGTAAGACCATTTGGCTTAGCCAATGCTTGTTAAAGAATATGTTAAAACATTAGCTGATGATTGTAGGAGGCTGGCCTGGTTTGTAGTGGGTATCTTGGGTACTTACACCTTATACCAGGTCCAGTTATCCCTTATCAGTGTAATGTAGTAGTGTTCTAGCAGCTCAGGCTGACAGAGGTAGCTATAGCAGAGCAGCTTAGGCTGAACTAGAAGACATGCAACACTCATGCAATACCACTTATAGTTACACCTTACTTAAAAACAAGTAAAGACAATACTCAGTGTTACCAAACATAAAGGTGGTTTATTTGGGTGACACAGTAACAAAAATATCTTAGAGGCAATACTCCTTCTGGAGCTAAGTATTATACACAATATATACACTAGACACCAAAATAAGTTAAGAAATTAGACATAGGTGTTGGAAAATGGGTTACTGGTAGGGCAGGTAGGTACCTACACCTAGCAACAAGCCACAAACCTCCACAAAAGTACAGTTAGGTCTCAGTAAATTAATCCCAGCTCTACCCTTGGTAGCTTGGCATCGAGCGTAAAGGCTTAACTTAGGAGACAAAGTGTAAAGCATTCAAATATCACAAAACAGTAATTAAATAAAACACAGGAAACAGTTTAAAAATCCAAAACCAATTTATAAAAATAGCTTATATTTTTATCTTTAAAATGACACAAAAACGATTAAAATCGGTTCAGGGGAACCGGAGATATGAATTTTTAAAGTATTATTATTTTCTAGCGCATAGAAACAAAAAGCGCCAATCGGGTCATCTGGTTGCACCAGGACCGGGACAAGGTCAAACTTTCAGGCCGACCGCGATGGAGCCCTGCTCGGATACAGGTCGCGGGAAGCCTCGGTTAAAAAGTTACCTTCTGACTTAGTCTTTATTTTGAAGTTTTTCTTCACCGGGACGAACCTGCCAGTTGGATCCGACCTCCTGGAGCCCTTGTCCGGATACGCGAAGTCGGTTTCCTCGGTGGTGATTTCTACCTTCGGACTTAGTCGTTTTTTCGAGATGAAAATCCTTCGACCGGGGTAAACCTGGATCTTGATCCGACGTCCGTGGAGCCCTTCTCGGATACGATGGCTGGAAGGTCCCGGTCAACTTTTTACGTTCGGACTTAGTCTTTTTTTCGGATGTTTTTCTTGACCGGGACGAACCACGAAGTCAGGCCGGGTCGCGGTTGAGGCAAGCCGGCTAGAATTTCCGCGTCGAGTCGGTCACTTTATGGAGCTTTTTTCTAAAATTTCTCCAATCTTTTCCAAACTTCTGGGGCTTCACCCAGATGTTCTTTTAAGGTTCTTTTGGGGTCCACAGCTCACCCCAAGGGTCCAGAAGTTCTGTGATGGTCCTTGGGAAGTGCGGACTTCAACTCCCAGAGTGCACCTGGCGCAAACTCCTTTTTGGCCACTGGGCAGTGGTCAGCTGGTCACTTTTTCAGGAGTTGGTGCAGGGGACTCTGGTTAGCAATTTTTCACCTGTAGCAAACAGGGAGTCCCTCCTTGAACCAGTGGAAGCCAGGCAAAGTCCTTCTTGTGGTGAAGCCCAAGTGTGCAGCTGGTGCAGTCTTTCTGAGTGCAGGGTCCAGGTGCAGGCCAGGGGTCCAGCAGGGCAGTCCTTCTTCTCCTTGTAGTTCTTTCTTCTTGAAATTTGGTGGGGATCTGAGGCGTGGGTGCAGGTCTGCCAGTTTTATCCTTGCTCCTGGGTGAAAAGCAGGGGGGCCCTGGTTCTCCAATCAGGGACAGGGTCGTCCCCCTGTGATGACCACTTCCTGGGAAGTGTGGCAAAAATCCATCCCAGAAGGCAACAGTCTCTAAAAATCCAAAATGGATGAATCTGATTTTTGGAGGAGAGATCTGGCTGAGCCCACCCACTGGTGTGGCTAAAAATCATAAACACACCCCTCTCCTGCCCTCTCCTAATCTAATCAAGGGGGCACCTAGCTGTCTGGGGTTGCAGGATGTGGGGGTGTTGCTGGGTGCTCCAGATGTCCTTCTCTGCCTTTGAAGACCAGTTTGGCAGCCCTCCCCCTTCCTGCTTCCCCATCTGCTGAGGGGAGATTCTCTCCCCCAAGCACATTCCTTTGTGTGAAGCCAGGCCACTTCACACCTCATTAAAGTGGCCTGGCAGAAGCTGCTGCAGGCTGGCCAATCAGAGCACAGCAGCAAAAACAATGCAGAGCTGAAATTGGCAACTTTTTAGGTAAAGTCTAAACTTTTTACCTGCACTAGTTATATTAAATCCAACAACTGGAAGTTGTGGGATTTATTATAACAATCAATTTGATACCAAATTCTTGGTATGTAACATTTAAGGAGACTTTAAAATTTAAAATAAAGTCTGCCCATTCTAGCCTATGAAGGCCATTTACTTCAATGAGGGAAAAACGAATTTGGCTGTTTTTACCTCACCAGGGCTTATAAATCTATTTTTATAAAGTCCCTGCTTATAGTTACATGGCACCCAGCCCTAGGGGCACATAGGGCACACCTTAGGGGTGACTTATATGTAAAAATAAGGTAGTTTAAAACTTTGGAAGTACCTTTAATTCCAAAGTCGAATTTGCATATAACTTTAATTTAAAAGCAGCCAGCAAGGCAGGCTTGCTTTTAAAATGACACTGGGCACCTCAGCAATGCACCTAGGTGTGCACCACCTATGCTGTGGTCCCTAAACCTACATGCCCTACCATATACTAGGGACTTATAGGTAGGTTAACTTAGCCAATTATAATTAGCCTAATTTGCATATCCATTTTACACAGAGCACAGGCCCTGGGACTGGTTAGCAGTACCCAGGGCACCATCAGAGTCAGGAAAACACCAGCATAAAGTGGAAAATGGGGGCAAAAAGTTAGGGGGCCTCTGCAATCAGCCCCAGTTTCTCACAATAGGAAAATACAAACAATAGGAAATGTTATAGAATGCAATGGGAGAAAATAGGTCTAGGGGCAACACAAACCATATACTTTGAATGTGGAATGTGAATCACTAATTCCTCCCTAGACAAGTGTAGTGTGTGCAGAATCGCTGGCAGAGTAAGAATACAGTAAAGGCAAGTAAATTACTCCACCCCAGAGCCCAGAAAAGCAGCAGTAAAGTACTGCAAGTTTCCTTAGGACACTCTAACACCTCGTGATTGGAATTATTGCAAGAACCAACCAAGTCTGCAAACAACAAATAGTAGATCCCTGGACCAGAAGACCTGCAAAAGAAGGAGACCAAGTCCAGAAGTTGAAAGAAGTTCCAGGAAGGACAAGAGCCCCTGCCAACCCAGAAGAGGGTGCAAAAGAAGAGTCCCCGGTTGGACAAGACTGCAGAAATGCACCCTAGGAAGATGCCAGCAGGTTCCTGCATGATGCAAAGGATGTCCCATGTCGTGAAGTTGGATGCAGGTGAGTTTTAGCACTGGATTCCTCCAGCAAGCCTTGGTTCTGGCAGTCATGTTTTGTGTCAAGTAGGCGCTATCTGGACTCAGGAGGGACCTGGGGTCCTCAACTCTGTGTGAGGAGGAAAAGGGGACTCTCAGCACTTCAGAGAGCCCTCAGAGCACCAGATAGCAACCACGGGAGTCCCAGGACAAGGGGACAAAGGAGGTGCAAAATGCGGTTGTGCAGCACTACAAAGGAAGGTCCCACGCCGCCGGAGATCAACTCAGCGAGTTGAGCGTCACAGGATAGAGTGCTGGTGACCTGGGCCAGGCTGTGCCTGAAGGAATTTTGCAAATAGTGCACATAGGCCTCAGGCGAAGAAGACGCGGTGCACAGGGGTACTGTCATTCTGGGGGAAGGCAAGGTCTTACCTCCTTCAAATTGCGACAGCAGGACCTTAGGACAGTCTGTGTCGATGTGGTCCACCCTCTGTGTTCCAAGGAGCAAGCTTGTCATCAGGAGAGGAGTCCAAGAGAACCGGTCGTCGACTTAGAAGGTGCCTACTTCAGCAGGGGAGTGACTCCGTCAACCCATGGGAGATTTCTTCGGTCCTTCTGGTGCAGGGTGAAGACAGAGAGTCCTCAGAGCGTGCACACCATGGAAACTGTTGCAGTTGCTGGCTGGAGCTGAAGTTGCAGAGGAAAAGTATCCCTTGTGGATACTTTGTTGCTGTTACAGTGGTTCCTGGAGCAGGCTGCGGGTGATCCGAGGTCAGAGGATGAAGTAGTAGTTGCAGAGGATTCCTGCTGGAAACTTGCAAGTAGAATCTGAAGAGAATCCACAGGAGAGACCCTAAAGAGCCCTGAAAGCGGGAATGGCTACCTTATCAGGTATGGACCTACCAGGAGGGGTCTCTGACGTCACCTGGTGGCACTGGCCACTCAGAGTCCTCCATAGTGTCCCAACACCTTGCAAAGAAAGATGGCTGAAGTATGGAACACACTAGAGGAGCTCTGGGCACCACCCCAGGGGTGGTGATGGACAGGGGAACGTTTAAACCCATTTCCTGGCTCATTCAAGGAGGGCACCATCTGTGCCCTTCAAAGCATTTCCAGAGGCTGGGGGAGGCTACTCCTCCCCAGCCTGTAACACCTATTTGCAAAGGGAGAGGGTGTAACACCCTACTCCCAAAGGAAATGCTTTGTTCTGCCTTCCTGGGACTGAGCTGCTCAGACCCCAGGAGGGCAGAACCCTGTCTGTGAGGTGGCAGCAGCTGTAGCTGCATTGCAAGCCTCAGAGAGTTGGTTTGGTAGTACTCGGGGTCCATGGTGGAGCCCCCAGGATGCATGGAATTGGCTCCCCAATACCATATTTGAAATGGGGGCAATTCCATAATCTCAGACACCTTACATGGCCATATTTGGAGTTACCATTGTGAAGCTACATATGGATATTGACCTATATGTAGTGCACGCTTGTAATAGCGTCCCCGCACTCACAAAGTCCCGGGAATTGGCCCTGAACTATGTGGGGGCACCTTTGCTACTGTAAGTGTGCCCTCACACTTAGTAACTTTGCACCTAACCTTCAGCAAGTGAAGGTTGGACATAAAGGTGACTTATAAGTTACTGAAGTGCGGTTAAAATGGCTGTGAAATAATGTGTGCACTATTTCACGTAGGCTGCAATGGCAGTCCTGTGAAAGGGTTTGTCCGAGCTCCTTATGGGTGGAAAAAGAAATGCTGCAGCCCATAAGGATCTCCTGGAACCCCAATGCCCTGGGTACCTAGGCACCATATACTAGGGACTTATAAGGGAGTGTCCAGTGTGCCAATTGAAATTGGTAAATGAAGTCACTAGCCTATAGTGACAAATTTAAAAGCAGAGAGCGCGTAAGCACTGAGGTTCTGATTAGCAGAGCCTCAGTGACAAAGTTAAGCATTATACAGACACGCACATTAGGCCACAAGCTATGAACACTGGGGTACTGGCTAGCAGGATCCCAATGAGACAGGCAAAAGACACTGACATATAGGTTTTTATCCATGAGCACTGGGGTCCTGGCTAGCAGGAGCCCAGTGACAGAGTAAAAACACACTGACACACATTCACAAACAGGCTAAAAGTGGGGGTAACCATGCTAGAAAGAGGCTACTTTCTCACAATGATAGATCCATAAAAATAAATCCTTACCTCCAATGAGTGGTGTCCTTTTAAAGGAAAACAGGCAATAATATTGTCTTTCAGAGAAAAAGCCTCCATCACAATATAGATTGATCTTTTCACTGCCATTATCAAAATATTGAACCTGGAGTTTTGAAGCACTTATCAGATCATCTGGGGCCTAATACTTTGCTTCAAAATTTGAAATCCTCTTTCTGTCATCTTTGAAGCAATTTGACATTAGTGATGAGTGGTGGTTGAAGTAGGATAGTTTTTTTGTTGTGAACGTTTTCATATCTTCTATAAAACAGTACACAAAATAGTAAATGGCCATGAAATACTATGAGAACCAGCTCTCACATGGAAAGCTGGACTTTTGTGATGCTTTTCCAGGGGTGGTTCATCCATGAGGGTGGAGGACCGCCACCACCGTCAGCAACGGCAGCTGCAAAACCTTTCAAAGAAAAGGATAATAAACTGTGTTTATTATCCTTTTCTTTGAAAGGTGCGGGCCACGGGGGTGACGTGCACTGAGGGGGAGTGCTATGCGCTACTGTTCTTTATTATTTCAGAACCCCTATTTGCAACATTTTGTACATGAGTGTAATTTGACATACCATCATTCAAAAGTGTTGAGGCACCCACAAAGACAAACTACACAAGGTATTCATTCCTGTACAAAATGCTAACTATCTACCAGTACAACATGGTGTTGAGGTGTATAAATTGGCATACTAGTTGATAGGGGTAAGAACCTACCTCCAATAATAATACCAAACCTTGTCAGGGTGAAAGACTGCAGTCACTAAACAAATCTGTGCTTAACCCTTTGGTAGCTTGACACAAAGCAGTCAGACTTAACCTAGGGGCAATTTATGTATGCAATACACAAACAGCAATAAAGTGAAGAAACAACACAAGAAAAATCCAAAACCAATTTAGAAAAATAGAGAATATTTAAAAAAAGAAAAATTATCCCAAAAGGACAAAAATCCAATAATTAGAACTGTAGATATGAATTTTTTAAGTTTGAAATAAAAATGTAACTGAAAGGCACGAAGTGCCAACCACGGTTATCTGGTCACACTAAACCGGGTCAAAATCAAACAAGAAGACCCCCTGCTTTGGATCACCGGTTAAATACAACGGCTAGGTTTGTCCCGGTGGAAAGTATAATTTTAGACTTAGAAACATACATGGACAAAAAGTAGTTGATGAGGTGTCAGTGGGGCAGGGTGGATCCAAAGTAGGGCTTGATGACAGCAGGCTGCTGAGGAGCAAGGTCCCGGTGCGGGAAAACTCAGAGCAGGCGAAGTCTGACGTTCGTGACCTGCAAGGTCTCAACATTGATTGGATGGTGCTCAGCATTGGTCCCGATGAACGCCTTTGTGTTTAGACTAAGAAACTTTTCTGGAAGTCACATCGTCTTCAGCAGAGCAATTCAGCAGGCTAAGATTGATAAGGGATTCAATGTCAATGGCTGCGGCTACAACAGCAATCGTGGTCTTCGTCAGTTCTCAAGGCATAAATTTGGCAAAAGTTTGTAAGTCACACTTCTTGCAGTTTGGAGACCGGAGAGAACACTCTAACACCAGCCATGGCTCTAGGACCTTGTGGACACCACTCAGAGGTGAGGACTCTCTCCAACAGAGGCTAGCAGCAGCTTCAAGTGCAGAGCCCCCCATGACATCTTGTCAGAGGATGAGTCTCACTCCGCACACCCAGAGCTCTTTGTTCATTGTCTGAGAGCAATACATGTCTTACTACGGGAGAGCCGTCAGGAGTCAGGTGACAGGTGGACACTGGCAGGATAGCCTTTTGGTTTTATGCAGGAAGATGACAACTTTCCAAGAGTGTCATTTCCAAAAACAGTAATACAATTTGACAGAATCCCTTAAGTTGGAATTTAAATTATAATTACAAAGGGTTTTGAACCATTTTTCTAGCTACTCCAAATCTGAATTTAGCACTCATTAAATATAATAGTTTTGTTGGACCTGTTAGCCTTAGGGTGGTTCCCCCCAAATCCTTGCCTTTCCCCTCCACTCTTTCTGACCTCTTTTTCACTAGTATTAGTACATTTTACCACTGCTAATCAGTGCTAAAGTGCTTGTGCTCACTTCTCTAAACATGGTAATATTGACATATTCCCAATTGACATACTTAATTTACTAAGTCCAAAGTAAAGTGCACTACATATACCCAGGGCCTGTAAATTAAATGCTGCTAGTAGGCCTACAGCAATGATTGTGACTCCCACTTAAGTAGCCCTTTAAACATACCCCAGGCCTGGCATTGTTAAGCCTCTGTGTGCAGTTTCACACTGGCATTTTGACTTGGCAAAAAAACCTCCTGCCAGGCCCACACCTTCCTTTTCAGTAAGTATATATGTCACCCATAGGCTACGCTCTGGGCAGCACAGAGGGCAGGGTGCAATGTATTTAAAAAGTAGGTAGTTTTAAGTTTTACATGTCCTAGTAGTGAAAAACGTTTAAATCTGTTTTTTTTACTACTGCAATTCCTGTCTCTATAGGATAATATTGTTGTTGTCTCATTACATTTCATAAGTGCAGTTTGCAAATTGGAAGAGATAACCTCTTCAAGCGTGGTGTCTCTGAAATCACAAATCTAAAATCCTAACTTATGGTGAAGTCAGATTTTAAACTGCAATTCTGAAACTGCCACTTTAGAAAGTTGGCATTTTCTTACCTTAGCCATGTGATACCTGCAGCAGGTCTCTAGTCACATGAATGGGTGTTGCGGTCAGTTGGGCTTTGTGTATTCCTCCCAGATAGCTACACAAGATTGGAGCTTAAGTGTGACTTAATTGGCCATCAATGGCAGGATGGGAGGAGCTGGACACAGCCTCACGTTTATCTGAATAGGCTGTGTCCTGTCCACCCAAAAAGGGCCTAATTACCCTGTATTACCACTCCAGCCAGCTCAGAGTCAAGGCAGGGGAGGCAGGGAATTCCTTGCACTTTAGAGCCACTATCTAGAAGCATTTCCCACCTTCCTGAGAGAGGGCACCAGGGTATTAATACTGGGCTTCAGAAACCACCACTTCAGTAAATTTCTGGACCTCTGGATACTCTGTGAGTAAGAAGAACTGTTCTGCTGCTGAAGGACTGCCACCCTGCTGGACTCCTGCTTTGCTGAGCTGCTGCCCTTTTGCCTGAGTGAGAAGGACTGGACCTGTGTCTCCTGAACCCAGAATCCAGAGTGACTCCTCGGGTTTGCTGGCTGGCCTCCCGATCTGAAGTCTCTGGGATATAACAGGCTTCCAGCAACCTTACATCTTCACCTGGACGCTGCCATTTATGAGTCTACCCTGCCAAGCGGTGCCACCACAGTCCTGGTCCCTTGGAACTGGGCCTAAGGTGCTTGCCAGTGGTCCCAATGCCAGCAGAACCATCTCATTTTCTCTGCTGAGCATCCCAGAACAAAACTGATGCATCATCACTGCTGCATGAATTGGACCTGTCGCAAAGACCTGCATCACCCACCGCAGCTCTCAGAACCAACGCTTTGCCATGGCGGACTCTGCACCACAGCCTTGCAGCTCCTCAGAACCAATGCATTGCCAGCTGTGCACTGCATTCCCAGTTCCAGGCTTGGCACTCTAAGCTCCGTCAATGGAATACTCAGTGACTACACAAGAGGACCTTACACCACAGCCTTGCCGCATCTTGCAGCTGACAAATTGCTCTGGCTGCACAGCACATCTTTGAAACTTATTCATGCAACGATCAGCAACCAGGATTTATTGTACTCTTCGCCTGATTTATACTTTTTTTGACGCAAACCTGCATTAGCGCAGGTTTGCGACAAAAAGTATAGCGCCATTCTAGAACACCAGCCGGTCGCCGTATTTAAGGAATGGCGCAAGCCGACACTAAGGCCCGGTTAGCGTCAAAATACATGATGCTAACCGGGTAGGAGAGGCATAGAGAAAACTGGAGGTTGTGAGTGAAAGAATGGCGCTAGTCAAGTTAGAGTCAAAATAATGACTCACTGCTGCGTGAATTGGACCTGTCGCAAAGACCTGCATCGCCCGCCGCAGCTCTCAGAACCAACGCTTTGCCGTGGTGGACTCTGCACCACAGCCTTGCAGCTCCTCAGAACCAATGCATTGCCAGCTGTGCACTGCATTCCCAGTTCCAGGCGTGGCATTCTAAGCTCTGTCGATGGAATACTCAGTGACTACACAAGAGGACCTTACACCACAGCCTTGCCGCATCTTGGAGCTGACAAATTGCTCTGGCTGCACAGCACATCTTTGAAACTTTTTCATTCAACGATCAGCAACCAGGATTTATTGTACTCTTCGCCTGATTTATACTTTTTTTTACGCAAACCTGCATTAGGGCAGGTTTGCGTCAAAAAGTACAGCGCCATTCTAGAACACCAGCCGGTCGCCGTATTTAAGGAATGGCGCAAGCCGACACTAAGGCCCGGTTAGCGTCAAAATACATGACGCTAACCGGGTAGGAGAGGCATAGAGAAAACTGGAGGTTGTGAGTGAAAGAATGGCGCTAGTCAGGTTAGAGTCAAAATAATGACTCACTGCTGCGTGAATTGGACCTGTCGCAAAGACCTGCATTGCCCGCCGCAGCTCTCAGAACCAACGCTTTGCCGTGGTGGACTCTGCACCACAGCCTTGCAGCTCCTCAGAACCAATGCATTGCCAGCTGTGCACTGCATTCCCAGTTCCAGGCGTGGCATTCTAAGCTCTGTCGATGGAATACTCAGTGACTACACAAGAGGACCTTACACCACAGCCTTGCCGCATCTTGGAGCTGACAAATTGCTCTGGCTGTACAGCACATCTTTGAAACTTATTCATGCAACGATCAGCAACCAGGATTTATTGTACTCTTCGCCTGATTTATACTTTTTTTGACGCAAACCTGCATTAGCGCAGGTTTGCGTCAAAAAGTATAGCGCCATTCTAGAACACCAGCCGGGCATCGTATTTAAGGAATGGCGCAAGCCGACACTAAGGCCTGGTTAGCGTCAAAACACATGACACTAACCGGGTAGGAGAGGCATAGGGAAAACTGGAGGTTGTCAGTGAAAGAATGGCGCAAGTCAGGTTAGAGTCAAAATAATGACTCTAACCTCACTAGGGCCATAGTGAGACGCACAACCCCCACTGACATGAGTCCTGTCTAACTAAAAACAGATGTCATGTCACCCAGCCCAATGGCCATGCCCAGGGGACTGGTATGGTCATTGGGCACAGTGCCATGTACGGGGGCTCAGGTTAGGCCCCCCCCATGGTACTGTAAAAAAAACCACAAATACTTACCTCTACTTACCTATACTCACCTGGGATGGTGTCTTCCACCCTCTGCTGTCCCATTGGTGTGGGTGGGGGTGTCCCTGGGGCCTGGAGATGGATACAGTAAAGGCAAGTAAATTACTCCACCCCAGAGCCCAGAAAAGCAGCAGTAAAGTACTGCAAGTTTCCTTAGGACACTCTAACACCTCGTGATTGGAATTATTGCAAGAACCAACCAAGTCTGCAAACAACAAATAGTAGATCCCTGGACCAGAAGACCTGCAAAAGAAGGAGACCAAGTCCAGAAGTTGAAAGAAGTTCCAGGAAGGACAAGAGCCCCTGCCAACCCAGAAGAGGGTGCAAAAGAAGAGTCCCCGGTTGGACAAGACTGCAGAAATGCACCCTAGGAAGATGCCAGCAGGTTCCTGCATGATGCAAAGGATGTCCCATGTCGTGAAGTTGGATGCAGGTGAGTTTTAGCACTGGATTCCTCCAGCAAGCCTTGGTTCTGGCAGTCATGTTTTGTGTCAAGTAGGCGCTATCTGGACTCAGGAGGGACCTGGGGTCCTCAACTCTGTGTGAGGAGGAAAAGGGGACTCTCAGCACTTCAGAGAGCCCTCAGAGCACCAGATAGCAACCACGGGAGTCCCAGGACAAGGGGACAAAGGAGGTGCAAAATGCGGTTGTGCAGCTCTACAAAGGAAGGTCCCACGCCGCCGGAGATCAACTCAGCGAGTTGAGCGTCACAGGATAGAGTGCTGGTGACCTGGGCCAGGCTGTGCCTGAAGGAATTTTGCAAATAGTGCACATAGGCCTCAGGCGAAGAAGACGCGGTGCACAGGGGTACTGTCATTCTGGGGGAAGGCAAGGTCTTACCTCCTTCAAATTGCGACAGCAGGACCTTAGGACAGTCTGTGTCGATGTGGTCCACCCTCTGTGTTCCAAGGAGCAAGCTTGTCATCAGGAGAGGAGTCCAAGAGAACCGGTCGTCGACTTAGAAGGTGCCTACTTCAGCAGGGGAGTGACTCCGTCAACCCATGGGAGATTTCTTCGGTCCTTCTGGTGCAGGGTGAAGACAGAGAGTCCTCAGAGCGTGCACACCATGGAAACTGTTGCAGTTGCTGGCTGGAGCTGAAGTTGCAGAGGAAAAGTATCCCTTGTGGATACTTTGTTGCTGTTACAGTGGTTCCTGGAGCAGGCTGCGGGTGATCCGAGGTCAGAGGATGAAGTAGTAGTTGCAGAGGATTCCTGCTGGAAACTTGCAAGTAGAATCTGAAGAGAATCCACAGGAGAGACCCTAAATAGCCCTGAAAGCGGGAATGGCTACCTTATCAGGTATGGACCTACCAGGAGGGGTCTCTGACGTCACCTGGTGGCACTGGCCACTCAGAGTCCTCCATAGTGTCCCAACACCTTGCAAAGAAAGATGGCTGAAGTATGGAACACACTAGAGGAGCTCTGGGCACCACCCCAGGGGTGGTGATGGACAGGGGAACGTTTAAACCCATTTCCTGGCTCATTCAAGGAGGGCACCATCTGTGCCCTTCAAAGCATTTCCAGAGGCTGGGGGAGGCTACTCCTCCCCAGCCTGTAACACCTATTTGCAAAGGGAGAGGGTGTAACACCCTACTCCCAAAGGAAATGCTTTGTTCTGCCTTCCTGGGACTGAGCTGCTCAGACCCCAGGAGGGCAGAACCCTGTCTGTGAGGTGGCAGCAGCTGTAGCTGCATTGCAAGCCTCAGAGAGTTGGTTTGGTAGTACTCGGGGTCCATGGTGGAGCCCCCAGGATGCATGGAATTGGCTCCCCAATACCATATTTGAAATGGGGGCAATTCCATAATCTCAGACACCTTACATGGCCATATTTGGAGTTACCATTGTGAAGCTACATATGGATATTGACCTATATGTAGTGCACGCTTGTAATAGCGTCCCCGCACTCACAAAGTCCCGGGAATTGGCCCTGAACTATGTGGGGGCACCTTTGCTACTGTAAGTGTGCCCTCACACTTAGTAACTTTGCACCTAACCTTCAGCAAGTGAAGGTTGGACATAAAGGTGACTTATAAGTTACTGAAGTGCGGTTAAAATGGCTGTGAAATAATGTGTGCACTATTTCACGTAGGCTGCAATGGCAGTCCTGTGAAAGGGTTTGTCCGAGCTCCTTATGGGTGGAAAAAGAAATGCTGCAGCCCATAAGGATCTCCTGGAACCCCAATGCCCTGGGTACCTAGGCACCATATACTAGGGACTTATAAGGGAGTGTCCAGTGTGCCAATTGAAATTGGTAAATGAAGTCACTAGCCTATAGTGACAAATTTAAAAGCAGAGAGCGCGTAAGCACTGAGGTTCTGATTAGCAGAGCCTCAGTGACAAAGTTAAGCATTATACAGACACGCACATTAGGCCACAAGCTATGAACACTGGGGTACTGGCTAGCAGGATCCCAATGAGACAGGCAAAAGACACTGACATATAGGTTTTTATCCATGAGCACTGGGGTCCTGGCTAGCAGGAGCCCAGTGACAGAGTAAAAACACACTGACACACATTCACAAACAGGCTAAAAGTGGGGGTAACCATGCTAGAAAGAGGCTACTTTCTCACAATGATAGATCCATAAAAATAAATCCTTACCTCCAATGAGTGGTGTCCTTTTAAAGGAAAACAGGCAATAATATTGTCTTTCAGAGAAAAAGCCTCCATCACAATATAGATTGATCTTTTCACTGCCATTATCAAAATATTGAACCTGGAGTTTTGAAGCACTTATCAGATCATCTGGGGCCTAATACTTTGCTTCAAAATTTGAAATCCTCTTTCTGTCATCTTTGAAGCAATTTGACATTAGTGATGAGTGGTGGTTGAAGTAGGATAGTTTTTTTGTTGTGAACGTTTTCATATCTTCTATAAAACAGTACACAAAATAGTAAATGGCCATGAAATACTATGAGAACCAGCTCTCACATGGAAAGCTGGACTTTTGTGATGCTTTTCCAGGGGTGGTTCATCCATGAGGGTGGAGGACCGCCACCACCGTCAGCAACGGCAGCTGCAAAACCTTTCAAAGAAAAGGATAATAAACTGTGTTTATTATCCTTTTCTTTGAAAGGTGCGGGCCACGGGGGTGACGTGCACTGAGGGGGAGTGCTATGCGCTACTGTTCTTTATTATTTCAGAACCCCTATTTGCAACATTTTGTACATGAGTGTAATTTGACATACCATCATTCAAAAGTGTTGAGGCACCCACAAAGACAAACTACACAAGGTATTCATTCCTGTACAAAATGCTAACTATCTACCAGTACAACATGGTGTTGAGGTGTATAAATTGGCATACTAGTTGATAGGGGTAAGAACCTACCTCCAATAATAATACCAAACCTTGTCAGGGTGAAAGACTGCAGTCACTAAACAAATCTGTGCTTAACCCTTTGGTAGCTTGACACAAAGCAGTCAGACTTAACCTAGGGGCAATTTATGTATGCAATACACAAACAGCAATAAAGTGAAGAAACAACACAAGAAAAATCCAAAACCAATTTAGAAAAATAGAGAATATTTAAAAAAAGAAAAATTATCCCAAAAGGACAAAAATCCAATAATTAGAACTGTAGATATGAATTTTTTAAGTTTGAAATAAAAATGTAACTGAAAGGCACGAAGTGCCAACCACGGTTATCTGGTCACACTAAACCGGGTCAAAATCAAACAAGAAGACCCCCTGCTTTGGATCACCGGTTAAATACAACGGCTAGGTTTGTCCCGGTGGAAAGTATAATTTTAGACTTAGAAACATACATGGACAAAAAGTAGTTGATGAGGTGTCAGTGGGGCAGGGTGGATCCAAAGTAGGGCTTGATGACAGCAGGCTGCTGAGGAGCAAGGTCCCGGTGCGGGAAAACTCAGAGCAGGCGAAGTCTGACGTTCGTGACCTGCAAGGTCTCAACATTGATTGGATGGTGCTCAGCATTGGTCCCGATGAACGCCTTTGTGTTTAGACTAAGAAACTTTTCTGGAAGTCACATCGTCTTCAGCAGAGCAATTCAGCAGGCTAAGATTGATAAGGGATTCAATGTCAATGGCTGCGGCTACAACAGCAATCGTGGTCTTCGTCAGTTCTCAAGGCATAAATTTGGCAAAAGTTTGTAAGTCACACTTCTTGCAGTTTGGAGACCGGAGAGAACACTCTAACACCAGCCATGGCTCTAGGACCTTGTGGACACCACTCAGAGGTGAGGACTCTCTCCAACAGAGGCTAGCAGCAGCGGTGTTGCGGTCAGTTGGGCTTTGTGTATTCCTCCCAGATAGCTACACAAGATTGGAGCTTAAGTGTGACTTAATTGGCCATCAATGGCAGGATGGGAGGAGCTGGACACAGCCTCACGTTTATCTGAATAGGCTGTGTCCTGTCCACCCAAAAAGGGCCTAATTACCCTGTATTACCACTCCAGCCAGCTCAGAGTCAAGGCAGGGGAGGCAGGGAATTCCTTGCACTTTAGAGCCACTATCTAGAAGCATTTCCCACCTTCCTGAGAGAGGGCACCAGGGTATTAATACTGGGCTTCAGAAACCACCACTTCAGTAAATTTCTGGACCTCTGGATACTCTGTGAGTAAGAAGAACTGTTCTGCTGCTGAAGGACTGCCACCCTGCTGGACTCCTGCTTTGCTGAGCTGCTGCCCTTTTGCCTGAGTGAGAAGGACTGGACCTGTGTCTCCTGAACCCAGAATCCAGAGTGACTCCTCGGGTTTGCTGGCTGGCCTCCCGATCTGAAGTCTCTGGGATATAACAGGCTTCCAGCAACCTTACATCTTCACCTGGACGCTGCCATTTATGAGTCTACCCTGCCAAGCGGTGCCACCACAGTCCTGGTCCCTTGGAACTGGGCCTAAGGTGCTTGCCAGTGGTCCCAATGCCAGCAGAACCATCTCATTTTCTCTGCTGAGCATCCCAGAACAAAACTGATGCATCATCACTGCTGCATGAATTGGACCTGTCGCAAAGACCTGCATCACCCACCGCAGCTCTCAGAACCAACGCTTTGCCATGGCGGACTCTGCACCACAGCCTTGCAGCTCCTCAGAACCAATGCATTGCCAGCTGTGCACTGCATTCCCAGTTCCAGGCTTGGCACTCTAAGCTCCGTCAATGGAATACTCAGTGACTACACAAGAGGACCTTACACCACAGCCTTGCCGCATCTTGCAGCTGACAAATTGCTCTGGCTGCACAGCACATCTTTGAAACTTATTCACGCAACGATCAGCAACCAGGATTTATTGTACTCTTCGCCTGATTTATACTTTTTTTGACGCAAACCTGCATTAGCGCAGGTTTGCGACAAAAAGTATAGCGCCATTCTAGAACACCAGCCGGTCGCCGTATTTAAGGAATGGCGCAAGCCGACACTAAGGCCCGGTTAGCGTCAAAATACATGATGCTAACCGGGTAGGAGAGGCATAGAGAAAACTGGAGGTTGTGAGTGAAAGAATGGCGCTAGTCAAGTTAGAGTCAAAATAATGACTCACTGCTGCGTGAATTGGACCTGTCGCAAAGACCTGCATCGCCCGCCGCAGCTCTCAGAACCAACGCTTTGCCGTGGTGGACTCTGCACCACAGCCTTGCAGCTCCTCAGAACCAATGCATTGCCAGCTGTGCACTGCATTCCCAGTTCCAGGCGTGGCATTCTAAGCTCTGTCGATGGAATACTCAGTGACTACACAAGAGGACCTTACACCACAGCCTTGCCGCATCTTGGAGCTGACAAATTGCTCTGGCTGCACAGCACATCTTTGAAACTTTTTCATTCAACGATCAGCAACCAGGATTTATTGTACTCTTCGCCTGATTTATACTTTTTTTTACGCAAACCTGCATTAGGGCAGGTTTGCGTCAAAAAGTACAGCGCCATTCTAGAACACCAGCCGGTCGCCGTATTTAAGGAATGGCGCAAGCCGACACTAAGGCCCGGTTAGCGTCAAAATACATGACGCTAACCGGGTAGGAGAGGCATAGAGAAAACTGGAGGTTGTGAGTGAAAGAATGGCGCTAGTCAGGTTAGAGTCAAAATAATGACTCACTGCTGCGTGAATTGGACCTGTCGCAAAGACCTGCATTGCCCGCCGCAGCTCTCAGAACCAACGCTTTGCCGTGGTGGACTCTGCACCACAGCCTTGCAGCTCCTCAGAACCAATGCATTGCCAGCTGTGCACTGCATTCCCAGTTCCAGGCGTGGCATTCTAAGCTCTGTCGATGGAATACTCAGTGACTACACAAGAGGACCTTACACCACAGCCTTGCCGCATCTTGGAGCTGACAAATTGCTCTGGCTGTACAGCACATCTTTGAAACTTATTCATGCAACGATCAGCAACCAGGATTTATTGTACTCTTCGCCTGATTTATACTTTTTTTGACGCAAACCTGCATTAGCGCAGGTTTGCGTCAAAAAGTATAGCGCCATTCTAGAACACCAGCCGGGCATCGTATTTAAGGAATGGCGCAAGCCGACACTAAGGCCTGGTTAGCGTCAAAACACATGACACTAACCGGGTAGGAGAGGCATAGGGAAAACTGGAGGTTGTCAGTGAAAGAATGGCGCAAGTCAGGTTAGAGTCAAAATAATGACTCTAACCTCACTAGGGCCATAGTGAGACGCACAACCCCCACTGACATGAGTCCTGTCTAACTAAAAACAGATGTCATGTCACCCAGCCCAATGGCCATGCCCAGGGGACTGGTATGGTCATTGGGCACAGTGCCATGTACGGGGGCTCAGGTTAGGCCCCCCCCATGGTACTGTAAAAAAAAACACAAATACTTACCTCTACTTACCTATACTCACCTGGGATGGTGTCTTCCACCCTCTGCTGTCCCATTGGTGTGGGTGGGGGTGTCCCTGGGGCCTGGAGATGGCACCTGTGGGCTTATTCCATGGTGTTCCACCATGGAAATAGGCCCAGAGGTCCCCTAACACCTGTCCTGACCCAGGTGTTAAATAATAGCGCTAAGCAAGCTTAGCGCCAATATTTAGGCCTGCCTCCCTCCCGTGTGTGATTTTTGCACAGGAGGATATATAAGGCGCCTGGCCCTTAGAGTCATTTTTTGCACAATTTGTTAAATTTGTGAAAAGAAATGATGCAAATCTGGTGCAAACAGAGTATAAATATGCCCCTCTGTTTAGCGAGCCTTACTAGGTCCCTTTAGCCAGCTCATGCTCCATCGAGGTCATTCTGAACTTGTGACTTTGTCCCAGTTCAGCGCAGCCAGATATCTTAGTAGCAATTTCCGCTTTTTGGTGCTATTTTCATGAAACCCTTTAAAATTCAATATCTCTGGTTCCACTAATTGGATTTTTGTCATTCTGGTTTGTTTTATTTATTAAAAAACTACTCTAGGGGGGCGTGGCCAAGATGGCGTGTGAACGGGCGTGTCTCGGAGCGCTCCGCCGCCTGGGCATGGAGAAACAACATAGCGGTCCCGGGCCCCCCCGCTTTGATCGCCCCTGAGTACTCCGGGGCGCTGCTGCGACCCGGGGGGCTGAGCGGAGTGGTCCGGTGCTGGGGTGGAGCCGACGGAGGAGCTGCACCTGACTGGGCCGCCGGAGAGGCCCGAGACACAAGTGGGCTGCGCTGACTGCCGGGGCCGAGCCTCAGGCCCCGATGCGGCGGGGCGAGGCCTCGACGAGAGGACTCAGGCCCGCCGGCGTGAACGAGGAGCAGCCCAGTGGGCCGGGAGCTGGCGGCATGCACTGGGCCACAGAGGTAACGGGACGGGGGGCAGAGTCTGTGACGCAGGGCTGTGTTGTGCGGCTTCGGCCCCCTGGCCCTCAGAAAGACTGAAGGCCCTGGATGTGGGCTCTGGGAGGACCTGACGAGGAGGAGCGGGGTATGCTGGACCCTCCTGCCCCTTTCTGAAGCTGCTGGCCCGCGGCCCCGGGGACTGAGAGTGTGATGCAGTGGGAGACGAGGGCTTGGCAGGATCGGTCGGCCCGCGGCAATGCGCAGTTCTAGAGCACGACGGGGGGCTGCCCTCCCATGGGAGTCAGAGTGGGAGATCCGGGGGGCGATGGCCTCCACCAAACCCAAGAGAGATCAGTCAGTCCGGGAGATGCTGACTAGATCCCACCCATCGCAGGGCAGACAAGTCGATGCTGCCGCCCAGACACAGGGGTTTGCAGAAAAGGGAGATGCGGAAGACGACGGGGCGGCACCGGTCACAAAGGGTTTCCTCACCTCCTTGTTTAACTCTCTGAGGACGGATCTTCAGGAGCTACAAAAGGATTTCTCCTAGGAGATGCGTGAGCTACACGCTGATCTCACCTCGTTAGGGGAAAGAGTGTCCAGTATAGAGAACAACGAGATATCTAGAGCTGATGAAGTCGAACAACTTCAAGAGGAGATTATTCGCCTGCGCGAACAACAGGAGCAATTGCAGGTCGCGACGGAGGACCTGGAAAATCCCACCTGACGCCATAATATACGCATTAGAGGGGCTCCTGGTGGAGCTGAGGGAGATGACATCAGAGAGTATGCTACGGCTTTGTTTCACTCACTCCTAGGCCCAGAAAGTAAGCAGGAGGTCATATTGGACCGGGTCCACAGAGTGGGCCGGCCAGAAGGCACTGGAGCGCACCCTCCCTACATCCTAGCGTGTGTCCACAATTTTATGACCAAAGAAGATATCCTCCAAAAGCCACAAAATCTACTCCAGATCCAATTTAGGGGGCATACCTTACTTCTCTATCAGGACCTCTCCCTGCTTACACTGCAGAGGCGTAGGGAACTCAAACCCATCACTGACTATCTCCGGGCCAACTCCACACCTTACAATTGGGGTCACCCCTTCCGACTAATATTCCAATGGGGGAACCAGACACAACAGGTGAAATTTCCTCAAGAAGCCCAACGGATCCTACACTTGGAGGAGACGGAGCAAAGGGCGATGTTCCCTGAGGGGGCCCCCCAATAGCCGCCCTGGATGGCGATGAAACAAATGGAAACGGAGGCCGCTGCGGCCGTCTTCCACAGGGAGAGCTCTTGAGAGACAATCTGTTTTGAACAGCATTGCCGCCGGTGCCAGCACATAGCCACTGCCTGCTGCCAGAAGCTGGTGGGGACGCCCGTGTGCCACCCTGAGGGGCTGGGGTTGACAAGTGCTGGGGTGGGGCCCGAGCGTCGGGGTCTCTGGATGCCGCACTTAGACTTTGCGAGATATCCCCAACCTCTGCTCGAAACCTCGCCTTTTCTTGGACTTTCTATAGCTGACTTGACCGTTGTTAGCTGAGCACCTGTTGTGCTTTTTTGTTACTAACAATATGCTCGCCCCGCAAGAATCACATTTTGGTGCAGAGGCCTATAAACCCCCATTCGCATATTCCATCCAGGGCTGCCCCCGAGCCCAGCTTACTCACAGAGCTCGGATGCCACTGCTTTATACCCCGCATTCATACACCTGACATTTAAGTGCCTAAGCCTCAATGTCCGGGGCCTTAATAATCCCTCGAAAAGACTGGCGATTCTCTCTTATCTTGAGTGATCAGAAAGCCATATATGCCTACAACAAGAGACACACCTACTGGCCAAAGACACATACCGAATGCGCTCCAAATGGTTTCCCCAACAGTACTGGTCTTCAGCTCCCACTAAACATGGGGGGGGTGGCGATTTTGGTTTCTAAAACATTCCCTGGGGAATCCATTGCTAAGATTCATGAGATTAAGGGCAGATACCTGGCCTACAGAGTGCGAATAGACTCATTCCATTTCACAATAGCTAGCATTTATGCACCTAACACTCAACAAGAAACATTCATGAAACAGGCTCTATCTTCGACGCTCATTACCCCCGACAGAGCTATACTCGTGGGTGGTGACTTCAATCTTGTTATGGACAATGATCTAGACCGATCAGGGCAACGACACAGGCAGATGGGGGCTCTTACTCCTGCTGGTCTGCAGTGGCTCATCCGAACTTCCGAGACTACTTGTTTTACTCGGCTGCCACAAAGACTTACACACGCATAGATTATATTCTGGCCTCTTCTGAGTTCCGATCCCGGGTCCAGGAGACCACGATAGAGCCCCGAGCTCTAGCGCACCATGATCCTCTAACTTTAACAGCCCAATTCAACCTCATCCGAGCCCCGGGTTCTGGCTGGCGTTTTCGGGACACGATCTTGCAGTCTCGGGGTGTTGTAGACGCAGTGTGACAGGCGATCATAGACTACCTTAGCCGGAATGATAATGGGCTAACCTGTCTGGAGACACTCAAGGTAGTAATATGCGGAGAGGTGATTTCGATCTCGACAAAAGAAAACAAGGCCCAGAGAGCATTGTTGGAGCGGAGGGTGGCTGCACTAGAGCGCTCTCAAAAACACACAGGAGCTCCCAGAGTTTGGAGGGAACTAGAGAAAATTCGCCTCCAGCTGAAAAGATTGGACTGGGATAAGGCCGAGTATGCTATAGCATGGCTCAAACATAAATATTACATTGGGGGCAACCGCTGCAGGAAACTTCTTGCCCACAAATTAAGGGCTAGTACCAACAAGATGGTGTGCTCCCCCTCCCGAAGTGAGGAGCGCACTGATACGCAAATTGCAGAAGCATTTTCCGAATTCTACAGGGAGCTATACGCGGCAGACACTGTGATCGACCTCGATCCCTCCGCGTACCTCGCTGACTGCACAATCACCCCACTCTGGGAAAAGGATGCAGCTCTCCTTGACAAACCAATCAGGATAGAAGAAGTGATTTCAGCTATTTCTCGCCTTAAGGTCGGGAAGTCACCAGCTCCGGATGGCTACACCCCCCTTTTCTATAAAACCTTATGTCCTGAGCTAGACTCAATACTCACACAACTCTTCAACTCTTTCACAGAGACCAAAGCTCTTGCTCCTAGCATGCTCGATGCGATCATCACGGTAATCCACAAACCGGGAAGGACACGGAGGAATGTGGATCATACCGACCCATCTCACTTTTAAACATAGATGCCAAGCTGTTTACTGGCATTCTAGCACAACACCTCAACCCTTATTTGCCCGGGCTTATTGACCCGGATCCGGTGAGTTTTATACCTCATTGACAATGTGGGGCTAACACAAAGTGACTCTTACATCTTATAGACAAAATGCACAGATCATGCAAGGTGGCACTCCTCCTTACTATTGACGCGGAGAAGGCGTTTGACAGGGTGTATTGGCCCTACCCCTTCCAGGTGTTGGAGCGCTTCGGGGTTGGACCGATGCTCCTGACCTGGATAAAAATGCGTTTATCAAGAGCCCAAGGCAGCGTTCCGAGTCAACGGCACGTTGTCATTGCCGTTTCCGATAAGGCGAGGAACGAGACAGGGCTGTCCGCTTTACCCACTCCTATTCACTCTCTACATGGAGCCCCAGGCACAAAGACTGCGAACCAATCCCCGTATAACAGGCATCAAATTTGGGGGCGACCACCACCTTATCAGTCTCTATGCTGATGATGTGATCCTTACTCTGTCAGAGCCCATGGTCTCACTCCCAGCGCTCACTGACGCTTTACACACATTCGGTTCCACTTCAGGATTTAAAGTGAATGCACAGAAATCTCAAATTCTGAACCTGTCGGTCCTTCCTGAGCACGAGGAGGAACTTCACTGCAGGTTCCCCTTTATCTGGACCTCCTCGCACATCCCGTACATTGGCATTGACCTAGCAACGACGGACACAAAACCAGCCCACATGAACTATGCTGCGCTCTCAAGGGTGGTACTAAAAGACCTAGAGACATGGGGAAAACATGAACTCTCTTGATTCGGCAGAGTTGCTGCAATCAAAATGACAATTCTGCCGCGCATACTCTATCTGTTCCAAACACTCCCCCTTGCCCCACCACCCAACACCATAGCTACGCTCCAGACGGCGATATTAAAATTTATATGGGACCAGAAACCCGTACGCATCTCGCATCACACATTATACCTCCCTAAAGCGGAGGGGGGGCTGGCAGTCACCTGCCTATTGAAGTACTATCAATTGGCTCAGTTACGTTTAATGCTGGAGTGGAGCCACCCGTTAACCGAGAAACACTGGTGCTTCATGGACCAAGCGGTCGTGGGGTCCAATATTTGGAAGGAACCTTGGCTGCGGCGCAGACATAGAGCGACAGGGTTATACTCTTCACCTATCACTGGCGCGACTCTCAGGGTGAGGGATGCGGTGGCGACCAGAAACGGCCTGACAACCTTTCCCTCCCCTATGACGCCGATTTGCGCGAATCCCTACTTCGCCCCGGCATGAAATTAGAGGGCTTTCAACAATGGCATGATGTGGGTTGCAGAAGGGTGGAGAGTTTATTCGATACAGATGGCATTATACCCTCCGATTGCCTAAGAGAGGCATATGGGCTAACGGAGGCTGACAGATTGACATATTACCAGGTCAGACACTGGGTGCTCCAACCAGCGGTCAAGCCCTTTGCAGCGAGAACACTCACAGTGTTCGAGAAGTGGATACTGACAAAAAAACATGACAAGCGGCTGATTTCGGAAATCTATAAGCATCTTCAAGCAGCCGCACCATCCTCCAAAACTAAAGGACAGAGAAAGTGGGAGGGTGAGTTGGAGAGGGACCTAACAGAGGAGGAGTGGGAAGGAATACACTACAGGGCACATCATACAGCTCACAACATACCAGGGGCTGAAACAGCCTATAAGACAGCAACATACTGGTACTATACCCCTCTGAGAATACATGCGTGGGATCCCAATAAATCTGGGCTTTGCTGGAGGGGGTGTGGAAACATGGGCACACTCATACACTTGCTGTGGCACTGTCCTAAGCTGAAAAGATACTGGAGTAACATCCTTGGTGAAATAGACAAAGTATTCCACACAGAGATCTCCAGACTTCCAACGTATACTATTCTGGGCCTGCCCAACCCTCTCACCTCCCCCCTCCGCTCCTTGAGAGGGCGGCAGATTAACTTTGCCCTCAATGCGGTGCATCAGACGATTCTAGCCCTGTGGGGCACAGACAAGGTTCCGAGCTACACTTCATGGCTCCATAAACTCTGGTTCATCCTAGCGATGGAGAAATTATCGTTGGCGACCAGCCAGAGAGCAGAAGAAACAGCCACATTGTGGGGACCCTTTATACAGATCCTGTCCACTGAATTTAATGAACTTACCTGCCCTGCATACTTAAAGACCCTGCGTCTGCTGCAGGACATGTGACCCTCACATGGACAGCCAAACCCTTCAGTTTGGGCTCTGGATCCTGGGGCCTAGTGGACAACTGGGATGGTTGCCTGTGGGGGTGGAAAGTGAAGGAATCGCTGCGTGATGACAAGGGGGAGCTACTTTATTTTTTTTTTTATTATTATTTTTTTCTTTCTCTTCGTCAATTGTTCTTGTTGATTGTTAACTGTTGATTGTCTGGTAATACTGCACGTAAGATTCAGACTATAGCAACACTCTTTTCCGGAACTCTTCTTAGATTGTATGAAAGGAGAACCACCAACGCTGCCGGACTGTAAGGTTGTAGGCGCATAGCTGTGTACCTTGTTTCCTAAATCCAAAATATCAATAAACAGATTTGATCCATAAAAAACTACTCTAGTTTTCTAACTCTGCTGTGGTCTGGTCTGCTGTGGTCTGCTAAACAGTCCCAGGGCAATTGTTCTGTTTAAAATGGTGTATGCAAAATAATCATAATCATAATTGTCTCTAACAAACTAGTCCCTAGTATATGGTAGAGGAGGTAGGCTTAGAGACCTCAGTGTAGATAGGGCACCCATGGGGGCACTGCTGTGGTATCTGGTGTAATGTTAAAGGCAGGATGCTTTTAAAATAAAATTAACCACCAAATTTGACTTTGGAATTAAAAGTATTCCCAATGTCTCAAACTACTTTGTTTACATGTAAGTCATCCCTAATGTCTGTCCTAGGTGCCCCAAGGGTTGGGTGGTCTGTAAATATAAGCAGGGAAACACAGCCACATTTGTGTTTTTCTCTATTGTATTACATTAGCTCTATAGGCTAACATTGGAAAGCTTTATTTAAAAATATTAAAGTCTCATTCCCACTAGAAAAGAGCTAAATACATAATGTCAAAGTTAGAATTAATCTAACTCCTTGCCAAATGTTTGATTCATTCTAACTAGTAGAGGAAAGAGTTTTAGAACTCTTTCTGGAAGTCAACACAATCTGCCCCGTAGAGTCCTATCCTAATTGGTGAGTCTCTGGCAGCCTGAGCCCAGGTACCTTAATGAGATGTGAAGTGGCCTGGGCTGAAACAAAGAAAGCATCTGGTATGAGGAGAACTGCTGCAGCACATGGCAGAACCGGAAGGATGATATAGTGGCCAAACTGGTTTCAAAGGAAGGAAAGATGCCTGGGACAGAAACCAAACCTCCCCTATTTCATGCTGCCCCAGCCAGGTGCGTACCTCAGTAATTAGATTAGGAGATAGGCTGGAAGGGGTGTGTAAGGGAAACTTAGCCACACCAGTGGGTGGGCTCTGCAAGTTGTATCCTCCAATGAGAGATTTTCTCCATGTTGGATTTTTAAAAAATGTTGCTTTCTGGGATTGATTTTTGCCACACTTTGCAGGAAGTGGTCATTCCAGAAGGTGACTCCCTGCACCCCATTGGTCTGGTGTGCCCCCCTGCTTGCCAACCCAGGAGAAAAGATAAATATAACAGAGGTGCCCAGCAAATCATATCCCTGCTGGAAGAAAAGTCTGGAGAAGAAGGGCAGCCCTGCTGAACCCCTGTCTGCCCCTAAAGGACTACATCCACAAGGACTGCACCACTTGCACACTTTGGGCTTCACCTAGAAAAGGACTTTGCCTTGTTTCGACAGTACCAGGAGTGGACTCCCTGTAAGCCACCTGGACAGCTTCCACTCAAAGCAGTCCTTACTAAATGATCGACTCCATGGCTTGTGCACATCATTCACCGATCCTAAGAAAAAAACTTACAATCCCTAACCAACATGGCTCCACAGGAGGTGAATAGCAACATGAACATATAGGCAGAGCTTCAACATGTATTCTTCCTGAAATTAACAAGCCGAAAAAGAGTTCCCATCAATAAATGTCCTCCCTCCTTCTATTGTATCAGGGATGATTGTAAGGTAAGGTAAAGGAGGACTGTGGTGAGGAAGACTATGACTTGGAGTAATGAAGATTACTGGTAAGTAACCGAGTCTTTACCTCCCTGGTCCATCTTCCTCATCACAGTCCTTACTAAGTGACCATATACCAAAGTTAATTAAAAAGAGGAAATCAATTCACACAGTGAATTCCTTCAAATATAATTGAAAAAAATACATTAAACCAGCATTATATGCATTACTGTATTACAGAAAGACTAGCCGAACCAAAGGAGGAACAAAAACATCCCCCATCCTCAGTCTATACTGAGTTATAAAAGTATGCAGGTTCGACCAAGTTGCAGCCGCCCAAATATCCTTAAGGAGTTCCAAGGTGCTCTCCGCTTCACAGGGAACATAGGGAGCAGGAGGAAGACTCCTGGAGGAACCCATCTAGAAAAATCCCCCCAATACATCTTGCAAACTTTAAGGGTCCTACCTTTCCTAGAGTTTTGGATGGAGATTGCATCTTGGGAAGAGCAGCCTAAGGATTGCAGTCTCTACCTCTTTATCGCCAAACCCCCAGACAGAAATGATGAAGCAGGTTCTCCTGCAAAATGGAAAACTGGAGGAGAGATGGGAGTAGAGAGAAAATCTAATGGGGTTGAACCACCAAATGGCATAACCAAGAAGATCCTCTGCACTGTCTTTCAAGACCTTCATAAGAACCCTGCTGCTCAGTGGAAAATAGGGGAAATGCATACAGAAGGCCGAAAGGCAAAGGGGAAACTCATAGCATCTACTTCCTACACCTCCTGACATGGTAGAAGAGTGCAAAAGTTGGAAAATAGACCATTTCTAGGAGATACAAACAGGTTGAGTCACAGGGCACTGAATACAAATGAAACCTTCCTGAAATGTACAAGTAGAATGAGACCAGGAGACCAAGAAGGGGAACTTCTGACTCCAAATGTCTGCATGCCCATTCTGCCTTCTCAGAAAATGTATTGATTTCTGAGAAAGCAGATTTGCTTCAGTCCAAATCCCTATCTGTTCTGCTTGTGATGCTAGGAGAGGAGATCTGGAACCCCTCAATATTCACATGAGCTATTGCGCCCAGATTGTCCATTCTGATCTGTGTAGGCCTGTTAACGATGCATGGGGCATAAGAAAAAAAAGCCTTGTGGAGTGCTGATACTTCCTTCCAGTTTGAAGATATTCTGGATTCCAACATGGTCCAAAGACCTTGATCTGAGAGATTCCCCAATGTGGCTCCCCAGCACAGGCTGCTGACATCCGTCGTGATCGTCAGCAGAGAAAAAGTTGAGAGGAGAATCCCTTTGTTCAAGTCCAAAACTGTCAGCCACCACTGCAATTATTGGACTATTGCTGGAGAGAGTTGAACAAGGAAATGGTATGCCTGAGATATGGGTTCTTAGAGAGACAGGAGATGAGTCACTAAATAGAATAAGTGGAGGTGAGCCCATTGAACAAGGAATAGAGATGCCTCCATGTCACCTTGCACCCACAACCATTCCTTCATTGAGTCTTAACGAAGACTCGTTAGATTCCTGAAATGTGATACTAACTGGGAGGATGGAGGCAGAAAGACCTTTTGGATGCTTGTTTTGAACAGAACCTCAATGAATTGAATTTCTTGACAAGGAAGCTGTTGTGACTTTTTGATAATCCGTGCTCTTTGAGGCACTCACGTACTGGATGGATGGCTGGCAGACCATTAAGAAGAGGAATTATCACAGATTAGCCAGTCATCATAGTAGGGAAATAGCAACAAACCCAAGGAATGAAGATTGCCCTCTATGGGAGCTAGAGTATTAGTAGAAACCTTAGGTGCTGAAGAAAGCTGAAAAGGGAGAGCACAAAACTTAAAATGGCAGCCCAAGGCAAAAAAACTTGAGAAATTTCTGTGATGTGCATAGGGTATGTAAGTAAGCATCCAGGAGATCAGTCAAAGCCAAGAACATGCTAGGAGAGATAGGAGGTATGATATTATCAAGACACACAATCTTAAAACTTTGATGAGGAATGTATAGATTCACCCATCTGAGGACCAGGACAGGTCAATAGTCTCCTGAATGTTTCTGCACCAAATACATTAGCAAGTAACAACCTTAGCCCCACTCCTCCTTTCGAACTGAAATTATTGCTCCTTTTCCGTGGATGTTAGACTTTTTCATCCTTTGCGTGGTCTCCCTTAACTTTTTGCTTCTGTTCCCCAGGTTGTTGATGTGTGTTGGACTCTGATTTTGCTGTTTTTGTTACTCTAGGCACTTTACCACTGCTAACCAGTGCTAACGTGCAAGTGCTCCTTTACAAAAAGTGTATCGAATTGGCTTATCCATGACTGGCATATTTGATTTCCTGTTAAGTGCCTAGTAAAGTGCACTAGAGGTGCCAGGGCCTGTATATCAAATGCTACTAGTGGGCCTGCAGCACTGGTTGTGCCACCCACATAAGTAGCTCCGTAATCATGTCTCAGACCTGCCACTGCAGTGTCTGTGTGTGCGTTTTTTGTGTGTTTTTTTAACCTTTTATTTATGCTTTTATACAACAAGTGAAGCAGTACAATAAGATCTTGCATTTGCAGACTCATACGATACAACTATGTTATTGCGACATTTCTAATGAGTATTTTCACTTTCCAGATTTTATTCATATAGTATATAAACAAATGGACACATAGCTGCAACCATGCTTTGTTTTATCAATCAGTTATATCACCCTCTGGTTCTCCTGTTTCTTTCCCTATAAGGTATTGTTTGTAGATGTCCCAAAATTTCGCTGGCTTATTTGTGGGAGGGAGTAGTTCACTGTAATTGTCTGTTTGCGTGTTACAATAAGTCATATCTCTATGCCATTCATCTATTGTAGGGATCGGTCCACGGTCCCATCGCATGACGATCCTACGCTTAGCTAGCAGCAGACCCATAGCCACCAGTTTGCGAGTCGATTTTGGTAAGTGGTTATCCCACCCCATTAGTGCTAAGAGTGGACCGGCGTCTATTGGTTCCTCAATTATAGTTTCTAGTTCTTTGGATACGGCTTTCCAAAAAAATTGTGTTTTTACACACACCCATGCCATGTGTAGAAAATCTGCTCTCTCCATTCCACATCTAGGGCAATTTGAATTTTCACGCAAACCATATCTGTGCAATCGGAGTGGGGTGTAATATATTCTATTGAGAAATTTAAAGTGGATAAGTTTATGTCTGCCTTTTAGGGAGATAGAACGTGTCTTGGCGCAGCAGTAACGCCATTGTGTGTCTGTAATTTGTACCTCTAGGTCCCTTTGCCATTCCACCCGGGCTTTTGAGAGCTCATAAGTTCTTGATTCCTGTATAGAAGCGTATAGGCGGGACACCAAATGCCTCGTACAACTCCCCTGGGGGATCATGGAGAGCGATGCGATCTCGGGGGGTTCTTGCATGTCTTCACCCAATAGTTGAGCCAGTGCATGACCTGCCCTGTGATACTGGAACTGGTGCAGGGGAGTAGACTCAACGGTCTCATTAGACACCGTTTCCCAGCTTTTCATTCTATTGTTTTCAAATAGGTCCCCTAATGTGTTAATACCTAGTTCGCTTAGGGCAGATATCAGTTTGCTGTCTCGCCAGAGTGGGAACCAAGCACAGCAAAGCCAATTTCTGTTTATCCGTAATCTCTTGCCATGCCTTTGCCACCGACTCTAGCGAGGATAATTTTTTATATTGTCTGCTCGGGGTCTGGTATAGTCTTCCCTGTAACGGGGCAGGCAACGCCAGCTCTCTTTTTATTCTAAGAAATGGGGAATGCTCTGGTCCATGGAGCCAGATCTGCGCTACAGCAGCTCGGGGCGCTACACTATACTGTAGGTTTCCAAATCCGGGGCTCCCAATCCGCCGAGCTCATATGGCAAGGTTGGCATACGCCATTGTACACGGGGCTGTTTGCCTGCCCAGGCCAGTTTTATTAGTAGTGATCTCAATGTAGCGAAATATTCCTTAGGCAGCACCATCGGAATATTCTGGAACAGGAAGAGAAAGCGCGGTAATACCACCATTTTCATCAATGCTACCCGAACAAGCAAGGACAGAGGGAGTCGTATCCACTTCTCAACATCTATAGCCAATTTAGTTATCGCTGTGTCATAATTATCCCTCACAATAATGTCGGGATCGGTGTGTACCTTAATACCCAGATACCTAACTGACCCGATCTCCCATTTTAGCGGGAAACCTACCCCTGTCTGTACTGTGGAGGGAGTCAATGGAAACATCAACGATTTACCCCAATTGACTTTGAGGCCGGACAATGCCCCATATCTCACTATTTCTTGGAGCATCGGCGCAGCATTACGTTTTGGATCTTTGATATACAGCAATGTGTCGTCTGCATATGCCGATATTACTACTTTGTAATGTTTGAAATTAAGACCACGATGGCTATGATATTCCCTCAGGGCACTAGCTAGAGGCTCTGCTGCCAGCGCATACAGTAAGGGGGAAAGTGGGCATCCCTGCCTAGTGCCCCTGTTGATGTCCATTGCCTCTGTCACCACCCCGTTCACTCGGACCCTGGCCCGGGGTTCCCTGTACAATGTGGTTATCAAATGTAAAAAGGTGTCTCCTATTCCGAACCGTCTCAGTGCCGCCCATAGGAAGTCCCATTCTACTGAATCGAACGCTTTTTCCACGTCCAGAAACACCGCCACTGCCTGTATATCAGGATTAATGTTTTGAATAGTGCCGAATAATGTGCGTAGGTTCATGGTTAGATTACGGCCAGGGACAAACACTGCTTGTTCAGGTTTTACTAGTAGGGGCAGCACTTTGGCCAGACGTTCTGCTAAGATTTTTGCGTATATTTTGACATCTACATTTAACAGTGATAGTGGCCTGTAGGAGGAGCATTGTTCTTGTGGTTTCCCTGGTTTAAGCAGTGTGATTATCATGGCTTCCCGCATCGATGGAGGCATGCAACCATCTGCAACCATCTTCTCAAACACCTCTTTTAGGTGTGGGAGTATTAGTGTTTGGTATGTTTGTAGAAGTACACTGTCAGGCCATCATGGCCCAGGGATTTACCTTCAGCCATGCTTGCCAGCGCTTTTGCTGTCTCGCCCAGCATAAATGGTGCCCCCAAAGCCTCTCTGTCGCTCTCCGAAAGTTTTGGTAATTCTATGTGAGTGAGATATTCTTTTATAGCATTAGGTTCAGGGCTTCCTCTTGTAGTATAAAGTGTTGGTAATATTCTCGGAATCTAGACGCTACATCCTCGGGGTCAGTGAGAATACTACCATCTGTTGCTGCCGTTTTGTTAATTAGATTGGTGCTGCGACTGGCACGGATTAAATTTGCTAGGACCTTTCCAGGTCTGTCCCCCTCCCCATACACTCGGGCCACAGCATACTTCCCCATATGACGCACTTCTGATAGTGCTGTCTCTTGAAATTCTTGCATCTTTGCGCGAATATGACCCAATGTACGTGTATCTGCAGTATCACGATGCTCTTGTTCTAACTGGGATAGTTCCCCTTCAAGTAATTGTAGTCACCCACGTATCGATCGGAGTACTTCTGCATGTTTGGACATGGTAATCCCTCTTACGTACACCTTGAATGTCTCCCAGATTGTGCCCACTCGGGTAACTGATCCTTTGTTTAGTTGGAAAAATTCTTTAATTGCATTGGTCAGTTCCTCCCTAAACACGGAGTCTGTTAGCGAGTATGGTGGGAATCTCCAGGAGAACAGTGGCTGTGGAATTTGACCCACTGTCAGTAATATCAGAACTGGTGAATGGTCCGAATACGTCTGAGGCCAGGGCACTTCGGTGTTACTCTATGTGATAAATTGTGGGAGACCAGCCAGAGATCTATGCCTCTATACAAGTCATGTGCTGATGAGTAGTGCATGTAACCTCCCTTTTCGGGGTGCCTCTCTCTCCAGATATCTGTCAGGCCCAAGACCACCATTATGTCTAGTATTGCGTGCGCTGCTGCTGCCGGGCCCCTGGTCCTACCTCCCGATCTATCTAATGTAGGAGACAGCGTAAAATGAAAGTCTCCGCACCAAAGCTGTGGAAGGTCTCTCCATTTCATTGCCCGCGCAGCAAGATTTCTATAAAACTGGGGGTCGTCGTAATTCGGCCCATATATTCCTATCAATATAAAAGTGAAAGCTCTGCCTTTGCATTTTGCCACTACATATCTCCCCCCGGGGTCAATCTCAGCACACTCAAACTCAATTGCAGATGCGCGGAGGCCCACAGCAGGATGCCCCTAGCATGAGTTGTGTAAGAACTGCCCCCTCATTCTGCGCGAGGTGAGCATAGGGCTATCCGGGGCCAAATGTGTCTCTTGCAATACTGCAATATCGACCTTGTGTCAGTGTAAGTATGCCACCACCCCACGAGTTTTGCGTGTATCATTAAGTCCCCTCACATTCCAGGTGATCAACCTTAGTCTATGGTGCCCCTTTTGTGTGTCAGTAGTTGTATGCTCTGGAGCCATCTATTCTCTAAGTTGGTTTTCTAAGTCCGATTGTGCATAGTACTCATCTGCATTATGTCTGCTTCGTCTACTACAACATTTCAACCATACTGTTACTGCAACTTTTCCCCTCCCGTCTACCCCTGTCCCACAATAGGCCAAACCCCAACCTGCTCATCTGTTTGTAACTTTCAAAATCCTCCCACGAACTGCCCCTCTGGATCCTAACCCCAACTTTGCTATAAGTGGAACACACATGAAGGCGGATGTTGCTTCGCCTTAACAAAAGTTTTGTTATGTTGGCTACCAATATATGTGTCCTTTGGACCATCCCTGCATCTCGGGGCACATCGCACCCAGCATGTAAGATACGCATGATTTACCTCCAGTCCCTGAAAATTCCAAGCCTTATGGGCGACAACCACATGGCATTAATGTACAAGTACAGTATACACATCTTTTACAATGTTAGTGTTCTGAACCAATTTCTGCAATGGAACCTTGACAACTAGGAGCAGCTCTTTGATTAATTGTTCGCGGGCTCGGCTCCCACTGCGTTTCTTTTATCTGCTAGCTTACGGTTCACAAATTGTTCCAATTTCTTATGAACAGTGAAGAATATTGTATTTCCATCTACATCTACTCTTAATTTGGCTGGGTATCGCATTCTGTAATCTAGTTGTAGAGCTCTAAGCTGTTTCTTCCCTGGCAGAAATTGCTTCCTCGCTTCCTCGCTTCCTGCACCTGCAGTGTGAAGTCGGGGTACAATGAGAGATTCATACCCTCATATCTCAATGTTTTCAACTCACGTGTTCGCTTCAATGCAGCATCACGGTCGCTATAGTTCAACAGTCTCGCTATCACCGGGCGAGGTGGAACCATGGGCGGGGGCCGCACCGCTAACGACCTATGTGCCCTTTCCACCACGAAGAACGCTGTGAAGATGTCCCGCCCCAGCAGCTGTGTCAGCAGGCTCTCGATAAAGTTTTCCATGTTTGCGATCGATGTAGATTCCGCTAGTCCCACGATACTAAGGTTGTTTCTACGAGATCGTCCAATTTGTGTTTAAGGGTATCCAGCTCCGTGTTCACTTTTAGTTGTCTGGAAGCTAGTGCTGTTTGTCCATCCTCCGCTGCCGACACACGTATCTTCACCTGGTCCAAGCGCTCCGTCTGCTTATCTAGTCTTTCTGACATTCTGTCCACACGATAAGATAGAGAGTCGATTTTGCCATCTATTTGGGTTAGACCTTGTTGCATTGCTGTTACAATGTGTCGTAGGTCTTGTTCTTCATGAGCTGGGCACTCTGGGGCCCTCTCTGATCCAGCCTCTGTGCCCTCCCCTTCCTGGCTCATAGTTTTTCGTCGCTCGAAGTGCAGCTTAGGCTGGGCTTTGTCATGTTTTCCCATAGTGGCAAAATGTAGTTGTCTTTCCCACGCGGTCCACTCCTCATTCCCAGCCAACTCGCTTTCTGATATCTCAGATCACGCGGTCCCGCACCACTGAGGGCCCCTCCACTGGGTGAGCACCGCCGCCCCGGGCTCCAGCCCCAGTCCAGCTCTTTACAAGACACGACTCTCCACAGTTGGCGCCCCTCCGCTGTTCGCCAAGATCGCCAGCGCGCCGGATTTAGCACGTCCAAGGTCCCTCCTCCATTAAATTGTGCCTGCTTCCCATGTCGCGCCGGCAAGTTTTAAAATAACACCATCAGTCGCAGCATTGCCATGTTCGCTCCAGGCAGTTCACTCTGGCCGCCCGATAAAGCGGTAGGTTCCACACTCCTATCCACCCCTCCGCGTAGTCTCATCTCCAAGCCTCCGCGCTCCCAGTCTGCTCCACTGTGTCGCCGTCCCGAGAGTGGAGCGCGGCTGCACGGTATCAGCGCAGCACGAGGATCTCTGTAGGTCCGACGCGCCGACCAGGGCCGCCCCCAGGCGCAACCTCTCTCTCGCCTCGGGCGCAGTCAGTTACTCCACAACATGCCTCGGGAACTTGCCTGCATCGTATCTTCAGACGAGCGCAAGCGCCGCCACTCCATTTCTTGGCCTCGGCCGTCCGGCCCCGGCCCGCTCGCCTTGAGCGTCCTCGTGGCTCGGTGTTCACACCGGGTCCCGCCGGGGTCCACCGACAGTCGGATCTTTGCCCCTGCGGTCTGGGCTTCAGCTGCTTCCCCAGGGGGTCCGAAGAATCGGGCATAGCCCGAAGGATTATGAAGGATCTTTAGGTAGCCGGCGGAGCTCCGCTACTACGCGGCCATCTTTCGGCTCGGCAAACTCCTCCCCGTGTGTGCAGTTTTTAACTGTAAATTCGACTTGGCAAGTGTACCCACTTGTCAGGCCTAAACCTTCCCTTTTCTTACATGTAAGACACCTTTATGGGAGGCCCTAAGCAGCCCCAAGTGCCGGGTGCAGTGTATGGTTAAGGTAGGACATATAGTAAGGTGTTTTATATGTCCTGACAGTGAAATATTGCTAAATTTGTTTTTCACTGTTGCAAGGCCTGTCCCTCTCATAGGTTAACATGGGGGCTACCTTTAAATCTGATTAAAGTGTAGATTCCCTTTGGGAGCGGATGGACATGTGGAGTTTGGGGTCTCTGAGCTCACAATTTAAAAATACATCTTTTAGTAAAGTTGATTTTGAGATTGTGTGTTTGAAAATACCACTTTTAGAAAGTGAGCATTTTCTTGCTTAAAATATTTCTGTGACTCTGCCTGTTTGTGGATTCCCTGTCTGGGTCAGTTTGACAGTTGGGCTGGTTGCACCTCACATTAGACAGTGACACAAAGGGAGCTGGCGTGTAGTCTGTATTTCCTGCTGAGCCGTCTGTGCTAGGAGGGAAGGGAGGAGTGGTCACTTACACCTGAAAGGGCTGTGCCTGTCCTCACACAATGCAGTCTCTGACCCCCTGGTGAGTCTCTGGGGCCTGGCCTGGGCAAGGCAGGATTTCACATTCAAAAGACACTTTACTTTGAAGTAGGCCTACTTCAAAGGAGAAATTGGATATAAGAAGGGCACCCAAAACCACAGACTTTAGAACACTTCTGGAAACCAAGAGGAACCTCTGCCTGGAGAAGAGCTGAAGAGTTGAGGAAGGAGAGCTGCCCTGCCTGTGACTGTGCTTTGTGGACTTTGTTGCTGCTTCTGCCAGAGTAAGAGGGCAAAGACTGGACTTTGTAGGCCTTCCATCTTGTGAAGATCTCCAAGGGCTTGATTTAGAGCTTGCCTCCTGTTGTTTGAAGTCTCAGGGACAGCAAAGACTTCTGTCTGCCAGCACCTGGAGTCTCTGGAGAGACTCCTACTCTGCCTTGTGGTGCCCATCCAGTTCCTGGGAGCCTGAAAGGAGAAGCTGGCAACCTAAGAGGAGGAAATCCACGCACAGAGCGCCGTGTGGGGAAAAGATCAATGCAACTCCAATCTGCGGCTGAAAAAACGACGCACCACAGGCTTCATGGCTGAAAATCACCACTCGCTGGAAACGCGCCTGAAGAATCGATGCATGGAGCAGGAGAAATTACGCGCAGTATCGCTGATGGAGGCTGGGAGATTGCAACCTGCGCGGCGTGGTTTTCGGATCATTGTGCGGCTGGATTTCTGATGCAAGTACCGCTGGGCATGTAAAAACAACGCAAGGCCTGCCCGGACCCGAGAGTGCTGACCGGATCGACGCATCGCTCTCCTGCGGAGAGAAGAAACAACGCGCCCGACCCGGCGAAAGGAGAAACAATGCAAGGTCCCGCTTGTGAGTGGAATCAACGCATCACAAGTCCTTTTTGATGCACACTCGCCCATGCGGGTTTATTTTTGATGCGCCCAAGGTACATTTTCACGCTAACAGTGTTAGTGTGTGTTTTAAACTACAGAAAGACTCTTTTGACTTTTTAATTGATAACTTGACTTGTGTATTGTGGATTTTTGTCGTTTTGGTCTTGTTTTGTTTAGATAAATATTTTCTTTTTTTCTAAACCTGTGTTGTGTCATTTTGTAGTGTTTTCATTAAGTTACTGTGTGTGTTGGTACAAATACTTTACACCTAGCACTCTGAAGTTAAGCCTACTGCTCTGCCAAGCTACCAAGGGGTAAGCAGGGGTAAGCTGAGGGTGATTCTCTTTTACCCTGACTAGATTGAGGGTCCTTGCTTGAACAGGGGGTAACCTGACTGTCAACCAAAGACCCCATTTCTAACAGTGGAGATTCTGAATTTCTCAATCAAAGGCTTGACATTTCTCTGTCCTGTGAGTGATTAAAGTTGAATAAAGATGTTGTCCAGCGAGGAGGAAGAATTTTGTTACTTTCTAATACCAGCACGGAGCACGCGTACATTTAAAACATCTCCTTTCCAAGCTGAACAAAAAGAACTGATCTTTCTTCCTATTACTCTTGGCAAGTCATGCTCTTGAGTTGGCTGGAGTAATGAGAGGAACAGGAGCTTATTGCTGGGTTTTGTCTTGGAACGGAGTGCCACGGCCATGACCCTGCCCTGAAATGACTGGCTTACTCCTTTCTCTGATGCCACATTTTCAAAAACCCTCTGAAGTCAAAACCCCTGCTTTTGTAAGGGAGTTTCACCACGGTGAGAAGTTTCCAGTCCTTGATGGATTTTTTCATCATCTCCTCAAGTTGAGAACCAAAAAGCATAATTCATTGAAGGGAAGATGGGCCAAAAGGGCCTTCTGGGAGTTGTCTGCCTTCCATGTTGTTATCTAGATATGGCAACTGGTAGATATTGTCGATCCAGAAGACACTGCAGCAACTGAGAAAGAGTCACATGTGATGTCAGAAAGAAAACTAACCAATCAATCAATACTTGTAAAGCGCCGCTACTCACCCGTGAGGGTCTCAATGCGCTGGGGGAAGGGGCCTCATCCGAAGAGCCTCATCTTTAGGTTCTTCCTGAAGATGGTGAGCGACGGGCTTTGTCTGAGGTACAGGGAGAGGTTGTTCTAGCACTTTGCCGCAGCGTAGTTGAAAGATCATCCTCCGGTGGTGGTTTTGCAGATGCAAGTGTCGGTAGCCAGGGCCATCTAGGTGGAGCGGAGAGATCTGGCGGGAGTGTGGCAGGAGATGTGGTGGTTCAGGTAGGCTGGTCCTGCATTGGGTATAGCCTTGTACGTGTGGGTGAGAAGCTTGAAGGTGACTCGCTTCTGGCCCCGTAGCCAGTGGAGGGTTTTCAGGTGTTGGGAGATGTGTTCTTGGCGAAGGAGGTCCAGAATGAGTCTGGCAGCAGTGTTCTGGAATGAGTTGAACTTTGTTTGATGTTCCTAGTTGTGGTGCCGGCAAAAAGGGCATTGCCTTAGTCGAGTTTGCTAGTGACAAAGGATTGGGTGAGTGGCCTGCAACAGTCTGCTGGGATCCATCTTAAGATCTTCCTAAGTTTGCAGAGTGTGTGCCAGCAGAAGGAGGTGACAGAGTTTACCTGGTGGGTCATGTATACGAAGGAGTCGAGGATGATTCCTAAGTTGCGGGCGTGCTCAGTCGGTGCAGGAGGTACACTGAGGGATGTGGGCCACCAGGAGTCGTCCCAAGCTGAGGTGACGTTTCCGAAGATGATGAGCTCCATCTTGACGGAGTTGAGCTTGAGGCAGCTTTCTCTCATCCAGGTGGCGGCAGCTTTCATTCCTGAGTGAAAGTTCTTTTTGGCCATGTCAGGTCTTCGGTGAGTGAAATAATGACTTGTGTGTCATCGGCATATGACACGATGTTCATACCTTGGCTTCTGACAATGCAGCAAGAGGGGCCATGTATACGTTGAACAGTGTGAGACTCAGTGAGGATCCTTGGGGACTCTGCTGTTGACTCCTGCGGGTCTGGAATTGCAAGGCGGGATCTGACCCTCTGCGTTCTCCCAGAGAGAAAGGATTGGATCCATTCCAGGGTCTTCCGTAGATTCCTATGTCATGGAGTCTGGTGCGCGGAGTGTTGTGGGATACCATGTTGAATGGTGCTGAGAGGTCGAGGAGTATGAGTGCTGCGGTGTGGTCACGGTCTAGGAGTAATCGGATGTCGTTGGTGGCTGCCAAGAGTGCTGTCTCAGTGCTGTGATTGCTGAGGAAGCCGGACTGGAAGCTGTCTAAGAAGTTGTTGGCCTTGATGAAATTCTGTAGTTGTACGTTGATTCAGTAGAGGGCGTATTTTGGCATGTTTCCAGTCCTTGGGGAAGGTGTTGATGGAACAGTTGATTGTGTTATGGAGCTCGGGTGTGATGGATGCACTGGCTCTGATGTATATGAGGTGCGGGCAGAGGTCCGAGGTGGCTCCAGAGTGGGTGCTGTTCATGATGTTGACTGTTTCCTTTGTGGTAAGTGTGGACCTTGTGGTGGAAAAAGGAGGCAAGTTTGTTGCAGAGGTTCTGTGACCAGGGGATGCTGGTGGCTTTGGAGGGGGGATCTGTGAACTTATTGATGACTGAGAAGAGTTCCTTAGAGTTGTGTGAGGAGGAGTTGATGTGCTCCCCATGTGCGTCCTTCCTTGCGTTCTTGATTTTTCATCGGTGGGCGTTGGTTGCAGCTCTGAATGAGGTGAGAGCTTCGCTGGATTGGCTGTGCCTCTATTTTTTCTCTAAATGTCTGTGGGTACGCTTTGATTCTCGGAGTTTGTGATGAACCAGCTGGCTTTCTTAGGTATGCATTTGGCCAATGGCAGCAGGAGAGGGGCTAGACTGTTGGTGCATTCGCTGATACATGCGTTGAGATTGCGTGCTGCTATATTGGCATCGTCAGAGGGCGAAGGAAGGGATTTGATGAGCGATGAGGTGAGTTGCTTGTTGGTTACTTCATTCCATTTCCTGTCAGGGGTCCTGGAGGTGTGGGTGCGGCTGCTGTGTACGGTGATTGTGAAGTGTATGCAGTGGTGGTCGGTCCAGTCTGGAGTGGACATGGTCTCAATGGTGATGCAGTTGCTTGAGGTGAAGATGGTGTCCAGTGTGTGTCCTACAATGTGTGTGGGTGTGGAGACCAGCTGTCTGAATGCAAGGGTTGCGGGGTTGTCGAGTAGACAGGTGGTGTTTGAGTCGGTGCAGTGCCAAAGGTGGAAATTCAGGTTGCTGAGGAGGTAGTCGACTGATGCCAGGTAGTGATGTCTACGACATCATCTATGAAGGCTGGGTGGGGGCCAGGTGGCCTGTACACCAGGGTGCTGCGGATGGTGGAGTTGTGGTTGGAGTGGACCAGGAAGTGAAAGTGTTCCATGGTGGTGCAGTGTTCCTCTGAGAAGGTCTTGACACGTAGTGAGGACTTGTGTACAATGGTGAGTCTTTTGCCTGGGCAGGAGGGCTGGTCCCTCCTTAGGATGCTGTAATCTTTGTGAATGGCAATGGCGTTGTCTGGACCCGAGGTGGCGTTGGTCCGGGTCTCAGTAAGGAAGGAGATGTCCGGTCGGGTGGTGTCAATCAGGTCCTGTTGCTCCATGGTTGCTAAGCTGGATGTATCTTCTCCTCCACTCTGCAGCTCCTCTGTCAAGACTCATAAGTCGTGCAACACATTCTGGAGAGTTAAGGTTGTGTCTTAATCGCAATGTTCATTGAAGATTGAGCAATGACTTGTGCCTTCCACCTTCTAATTAACCTGGTCAGATGAAGAGATGAGAGATTGCCCCTGAGATTATTGTTCAATGGGAAGCTAACCCTGCCATCAGGAGTTCGACCTTCATTGAGGACAAAGCTCCTCAGCAGAATTATGAAGAGGGTACCTTCTAGACAGGACTGTTGTAAATCCTGTCCTCTCCACATCTGACGACTCTCTAGAAAGAAGTCCCTAAATGGCCTTATATATATGTAGAGATGCACACTCCCTCTTCCTGTATTGATGGATAAAATTATTGTTCTCTGCCTGGACTCCTGTGTCAGTGTTATGGGTTTCCCTTAGTACCTAGGCTTGACATTCTTTTTTTAGCTTTAGGTCTCTAGCCTGTGTCTTTAAATACACACATGCATTTTATCCATTTTATTCATTTGATTTCTTTTATTATTTTTTAGAACAGCTAGCGTTTCAGTTCATTGTTTTTATATTTTAATCAGCTGCCTTTTCTGAGAAGGCATAGTTGTTTATGTTGTACAATTTATCAGCACCTCTGCATGCATTTCACTCTGTGCAATGCTTGGTACATGATATTCTAACAACGATTGTCACTCCAGCAGTTAGGAGACAACCCTTAACCATAGACATATTATCACGTCAAGCCTGTTGTATTTGTTATATAAACACCATGTAGGACTAAGGAGGGTAGAGGGCATTCCAGTCACGCCCTTCAGGAAACATACACCATTCAATGGAAAGCTTCACCGATCCTGGCACTGAATTTTCACCAACCAGGAGGATTGGCAGCAGACAACATGCAGACACTATGGGCCTCATTCTCACCCTGGCGGTAATTACCGCCAGGGCGGAGGTCGGCGGTAGCACCGCCAACAGGGTGGCGGTGCTCTGCCGGGCATTCTGACCGCGGCGGTACAGCCGCGGGCAGAAGCGGAAAGCCGGCGGGCTACCGCCGACTTTCCGCTGCCCGTCTGAATCCTCCATGGCGGCGGAGCGCGCTCCGCCGCCATGCGGATTCAGACACCCCCTACCGCCATCCTGTTCATGGCGGCTCTCCCACCATGAACAGGATGGCGGTAGGGGGTGCCGCGGGGCCCCTGGGGGCCCCTGCCGTGCCCATGCCAATGGCATGGGCACGGCAGGGGCCCCCGTAAGAGGGCCCCAGAAAGTATTTCAGTGTCTGCCCAGCAGACACTGAAATACGCGACGGGTGCAACTGCACCCGTCGCACCTTCCCACTCCGCCGGCTCAATTCTGAGCCGGCATCCTAGTGGGAAGGTTGATTTGCCCTGGGCTGGTGGGCGGCCTTTTGGCGGCCGCCCGCCAGCCCAGGGCAAATGTCAGAATCACCGCCGCGGTCTTTCGACCGCGGTGCGGTGTTCCGACGGCGGTACCTTGGCGGACGGCCTCCGCCGTCCGCCAAGGTCAGAATGACCGCCTATGTCTGACTTTCAGGTATGGCATCAGAGCTCCTTTCATAGACCAGGATAGACAGAAGGGCTTACACCTCTATGCTCTCAGGTTTTAGACATCAGGGAGCAGGTAGGAATCATTAGGTTTTGTAATCATACCAGGATGGTGGGATTGTTCATCTCCTTCACTTTACCACTAACCATAATTACTGTATTATGCTTCATATGCCTAATTATCGCAGCCCACGTTTTTCATAATCAATTGGAAATGCTTCAATACATATATTGCCTATCTTGTATTTCTTCATTTGCCTTGCCATGTGTGAGACGTTGTGTAACTGTGAGCAGGGGTACGTTCTATTCACCACAACTTCCTTGTGGAGTCATAGTGTCATGTTTTTAGGTTGCCACAAATCTCCTTTACTTTCTAGGTTTGGGTGAGTTGCTGCGAGCTGTCCGACGAAGTCAGACTTACAGCTCACTCTGTGATACTTCTGCCCTAAACTATGCAGTCTTATCTCCAAGGTCAGGTCATACGACATGGCGCCACCAGTGTTGAGTCAGGCACAGATTTAATGGATCTCCTGAGTACCTCCCTCACGCATGCTAGAGGTACCTTCATTATCTTTACACAGACACGTCTGTGGTGTTAGGAACAAATCCTCCTCAGCTAAATAGGGAGTACCTATCATAGTCTGTAGGTTGATCAAGCTTGAAGCTTAAAAAGATTCCTCAAATTGGTGTTTCTATCGCCGATTGTTACCTTTTTAAAATATGCCAGACCCACAACGGGTGGTAATTCCTATAAATATGAGACTTCCTCTCACACAACATTTATTAACACATGGGTTCACTGATAAGGGTGGGGATATAACATTCATAGTACAGGCACACAAAGCATTTAGAACAGAAATATTTTATTCATGGGTCACCTTTCCTGCAGCAGATACAGACTCACACTACTTTCATAATTAAACTATAGTAAAAGCGCTTGCACAATAAAGAGCTTATGCATGCTTAGAAATACTTCTCTCTTATCAAGAACACCATAATTGGTTTCAAGGCACCATTCCACACCTTATTCAAAATGTTAGATTAGGTCCCCTATGTAAGGATGGACCTGTCGTGTAGGCTCTCATTATCCTAATGAGACTACTGGATTTTTGGGTGGCAAGATCGTTCACAGTGTGGGGGACTAAGTCTGATCCACGGCGAAGGACCCTTGTCACCCCAAATCCGGGTTGAGCTCCGGCTAACTAGCAGTGCCTTATCTCTCCCAAAAGGAAGAGACAATTGGGCAGTCGAGCGCATGACATCTTGGTGCTTCCCAGGGACATCGTGGTCACTCAGGTCCCAAACAGTTGTCTTATACACAGTGTGGTCTAATATATAAATGACAAAGGCAGTTTGAGTTTTAAAGATTGGTTTAATAAAACAACTGCATTCTAGATAACAAGGTGTGAGCCACAATAACCAGAACCATGCAGAACAGTGGGATTGAAATAGTAACGAGGAGAGTGAAACATAAGAATAATGCTTTCATAGTGCAACTAGATTACGTTCTCTCTCTAAGTTATATTTTGAGCACAGCATGTTAAGTTCTAAGCCTGCCATTCAGGTTCCCCCGGGAGGACATCGACCCTCATACCTGAGCAAAGGCCTGTGATCGGGATCAGCATCTACAACAGGGCAGGCAGCATCTAGTTGTGGGTTCCTGGTCGGAATCTCCCTCTTACGTGTACCAGGACTAGGAAGTGTTTTTATAACTAACACGCCGGTGTTCTAAGAAACGTCCCTACGTAAGAATGTGTACTTTCTATGAACCCTAAAGACTAAACTTCTAACACGTCTATCGGCAATGTACCAGACTGTATCCTTGACTGAAGCACAGAGCGAGCAAGAATGTATTGTTTGAGAACTTCAGTGATGAAGTAAGCTAAACAGTGTGATAGAAGAAAATAAAACAAGACCGTTAAACTGGTTATTGTAAAATAACAGTGCGAGGCTAAATAAAATGCATCTAGGGCAAAGTGCACAGAGGCCTAATACTTTAAGCAAACGCTCAGAAAGCTACATTAAAAATGGCTACACTACACCCTCCCCTTGTCGGTAGAAAGTGGTTTAAGCCGAAGCTAAAAATGCCCTAAGCTAAAAGATAATTAAAAACCTGTAGAATTTCAACAAGTCAAGAGGACACCAAAGCACATTAATCCTCAAGTTAAAAATAAGCATGCGGCTAAGAGCCAAATTTATGTAACAGTGTTAATTGAGACCAGATCCAATTTAAACAGTGGTCATGGAAAGCAGGAGGTTCTCCACTTCGGTAGATGACAAAACCGGAAAATCCACGCCAAAGACTATCAAGGAGCAGGTGTGTTCCAAAGCCCCAGTGTCAACCAAGGCGGCATCCCGTACAGAGCCTGTGAACGAGTTAATATCAACTTCCTCCAGGAAGGGTATCTCGTGATCAGCCTCATGAAGCAAACGCAGCCGCAGTATGCATGTCTGGTAATGAGCCCTTATCGGGAACATCAACAGCGCAGCATCAACCACTGGGGGGCGTTGCTATGAGAGATAGACGTCTAGTGCATATTCCAAATCGCACCAACGGCACCGAAACACTGGCTGCACACAATCCAAAACCGGTCTGAATGACAGAGACCAGTCACACCCCAAATGTTCCAGGAGTGTTGCTCCAAAGTGCTGCATCATGCGTTCACGACACAGCTGCGCTGATGGGAGCGCCCACATTCGTCCTTGTTGCGGCGGGACAGCCATTGCGGAAAAACAACAGCAAAAGCAAAATGCTGGCTAATAAAGCCAAAGTTATCGGAAATCCCCTAAAAATGCTTCCGAAAATTGAATGAAAAACCGAATATGGAAGAGAAGGTGTGAACGAAAGCAACACCAACGGCTTTGAAAAAATGTGCTAATCCAGCCGTGCTGGACGCATTAAATACACGTCCGACGAGTTCACCAAAGTGGCTCGGAAAGTTGGTATTTAACAGGGACTGTATTTCTTCTGAGGACCTTGCCACCTAAAGTGCGTAGGTCTTGCGTGCAGATGTAAGGGCCACATGCTTCTGAAACAATAAAGCCTTTAGTCTACTTAACTTGTCGAAATTCACCTTGGAAGTAGCAATGTGAGGCCAGATATCTGCTACCTCCCTTAATTTAGTGGGGGGAAACAACACATTCCCGCAGCAAGTAATGAGCTTAGTGAGCGAAATAACGTAAACTATTCCGGCCCGCATGCCACAACAGTCTTCACTATTAAGGAGGACGTAGCTGCCGTTTGAAAGCACCTGGAATGTGCGTTTAATCAAGGAGACCGGAACTCCCTTCAGATAGCAAGCCAAGTTCGCAACCGAGGCATTACATGCCCCATGCAAGGACAGCTGCTTACAAATCATCGAATGGCTGACTGAAGTCTCTCATTCACCACCGCTAAGAAAGACCTCTTTCATGCCATTGAGACACTTGTACAAGAAGGGAATCTCCCACACCTCATGGATATAACTATCCCCCAACTTCTCATATCTGCCAACCGGAACATGTTTCAAACAAGAAGTGAATTGTAACGTAGAAATAGGCAGATTAATAACCCCGTGTATCAACCACTCTGCATACGGGATTTCAGCCACAGTAAAAGGCAATCTTTCAAATTTTTCAATGTTGAGCATGACATAAGTCGCCTCCTTCTTAGCCATTAGTTGTTGTTGTCGCGTTAAATTAAAGGAAAAAAATATCTCCCTGGCACTGATGTGCTGCCACGGAACGCGACCCGCCTTCAACGTCTGAAGTGTCCAACCCAACTGCATAATGGACCGGGTCTGACTTTGTCCATGATATAAAGAAGACATATCAGATCGTATAATGTCTATAGCACAAGAAACAATGTTGTTAATCGTATATATATTAGGTCGGACAAGGTGTGAATTCCATTATCCACAACAGCTAATGCCTTTTTCAATTTTCTTGATCTATCTGCCTTAACCGGGCTGCAGCCTCCTGCTGGAAAAGTTTCCATATTTCATTGTACATTTCGTACAAGAAATGCTTCCTACGTGGTGTCTTCGGGCCTGACAAAAAATCTTGCAAGTCAGTGTTATTAGACAGGAGAGTGGGATGTGTCTTGACTGCATCTAGTGAGGATGATTTTAACCATTGTTGGCACAATTTTCCCACACTATACATAGTAATTATTTCAGCATGTTCTGGTGATATATAGAGAGGGTCTGCCTGACTCGTCCTGAAACCCCCCGAGGAGGTGACAAAACATTGATGACACCCGTTGGTGTCTATAGGCCACTATAACCACCCGCCTGGACGTGTCAATGAAGTGTTAAATGTACCATTCTGGACCCAGTCTGTAAGCTCACTAAAAGTGGCATTTATGTATTTCTGCCAGTTATTAATTTTTGCAGGGACAGGTATACTAGGCATGTTCAATTCTCTAATCGTTGCTAAGCCCAAACAGCTAGTCTGTTGTACTGTTTCATAAAAAAAAAAATTTGGACGGGAATGAGACATGCTCTAAACAATGTTTCTCTACCCTTTGTCTGCCAATGTTTTGTTCCCCAAACACTTTTCAAATCAACATTAATTGACCAATATTCATAACCTTCAATCGACAATCGGGAAACAAAAGAATCTGAGTATATGAATTTCGTATTAGTCAACAACATTTGCTTATCTCTAGACGGAGTTAACTTAAAATAATATGACTTAGCATTCATTTGATGATGCCCAGAAAAATACGTAAATTTGTCAGAATAAGTTTTGGAACTCCCTTGCGGGGGAGTTGGGCAATGCTCCCATTGCGTATAGTCAAATATTGTTTTTGGACTACTTGCTTTGTGTATAAAATGGTGCCCATAATAATTATAGCAAAACATATCACCATAATTGTCTTTATACTGGTAAACATCTTCATTTTCATAGACAGTATAATATTGTAATTCAGTCATCATGGAATCAACTGTCTTTACATCCCAATCATCAGATACAATGCCTGGTATTACTATATCATTCATAGATAACTTCAGGACATACAGTATTTGAATTATCTCAGTGGGACCGTATATATCAAACATCACTTTATCCCACACAATCCCATCCGGAATTGGCACTGCAGAAACGTTCACAAAGGACAAGTCTCTTCGAACCTTACGTGATGAAAAATGTGGCTTCAACACCTCCTCCACCTGTTCAACCGCTGATCTCTCAGGAAGAAAATGACCATGGATTAACAGAAAAAAGGTAATGACAAACCATATCCAGAGAAAAAATGCTGACATAGTCAATAAGAGCCACAGATAGTTCCAAGGAAAAACAAAATACGTATCTTTAAGCCAACACATCAGCTTACGTGGACTTGACAGGTCAGTAGTTGAAGAGGCAAACGAGTCCGATAGACCATCGTTGTTGTTGGCAAAGTACCCAGAGGCAGTTTGTGCAAAAGGTGTCGCTATATTCAATGGAGGAGTTGGTGTTTCTCGCGGTGGTACACCATAGATAGCACCATCCGTCACGTCAGTAGTCATGGTGACTCGATCAAATGTTTGTAAGTTATTTGTTGTCAGTGGAACTAATGCGAGATCATCATCCACCCTCCCAAAGCTCGGAGAGGCAACAGTGTTGGTATAGATAACTTGAAGCGGAACATCATCCCCAGTAGTTAGAGGGATTCAGGAACTACTGGACGTTCCTCTTGGTCTGCTGTGCAGAATCGGCCACATGTTATAACTTGACATTGTCAATAGAAACAAAGCGATTTTCTTTGGTACCCGGCACCGGTCGTAAAATAACAGTTCTCGTTCCGTGTATCCCCAACACAGGGACTGGTGCTCGATAAGAAGGGCCAAATTCTTTTTTCACTGCGACCTTTTCACGCACAAGATCCCCAACTCTGGGAATCCAACCAGTAGGTGTTACTGGCACATCCTTAATTCCTGTGGAGGCAGCACCTTTAGAAGAGTTATCTTCACGGAACTGTTGTAATTCCTGCAAAACAGTGACACAATCATTTTTGTCAAAAGGCGTTTCCGCCGCCTCCACACCAGGACCATCAAGATCCGGAACAAACATTTGTGTTCTGAACAGGCACTCATATGAAGTACGACCCCCCAGGGACCTTCTAGGCAGGTTATTTAGTGCTCTCTGAACTCATACAGGTGGTTTAGCCAACTACGACCCGTACCTAAGACTCTGGCTGTTAAGGATTGCTTTAAATCGCGGTTTAATTTCTCAACGACTGAATTTCCCTCCGGATGAATTTGAGACGAGTACTGTAGCTGGTCCCCCAACGAAGCCATGGTGTCCCTGAATGCCCTTGAGGCAATAGCAGGGCCCTGGTCTGAATGGAATGCCGCAACTGCATATGTACCGACAAAGACATGCAAATCTTTAATAACAGTTCGAACGTCAGCCGAGTGCTGTGGCCATACCCACACAAATCTGGAGCAAGAATCAACAGCGACTAGTACATATTTGTATGCACTATCCGGTGTGAGTGGACCGCAATGATCCAAGTACACACATTGTAATGGTCTGTTGGATATTAAGAGGGGTGTCTGCGGCGGGCGCTTAGCTGTTGAAACTTTAATTTGTTGACAGATGTCACAACAAAGGACATACTGCTTAGTTTCTTTATAGAGACCAGGCCACCAGTAACGGGCCTGTAATAGCGAAACTGTGGCAGCCACGCCAGCATGTGCAGATGCCACTCCCTCATGCGCTGCATTAATCAATTGTGGTCTTACAACTTTATTTGGGATCTCGCGTATGCCTACACTAGGTATTTTAACGTCAGCGTTGAGCATACTTCCCATGAAGTATTGACATTTATTAGGAAATCCTTTAGGATAGGGCGTGCCATCAACCGTAGCTTTTATGGCAGCCAGAATCTCTGTGTCTGGTTTGGAACTCGAACGAGTCGCTGCAGCCACAGTGGCAACTGCCGCTGCCGACTTTTCTGCCAAAGTATTCCCAGCAACGTGTATTCCAACGCGCTGGTGTTCAAGAGTATGTACAACATGGACTTTGGGTAGCATCTCCTTCAGGTCTGCTACCTTCCCCCACAGTAGTCTCTGTTTTATGGTGTTGCCTTTTGAATCTCTGAACCCATTCAAGCGCCAGTAATGTAGGTATTCATTAAAAGACTGGACACAATAATACGAATCACAAACAATCAGTGTGAACTGTGTCGGATCTGTATGTTCTAATGCCATCAATAGAGCTTTCAGCTCAGCCAATTGTGCCGTACAATCCCCTAAGGTTTGTGTATAAGTATGTTGGGGGCAGAATTTCTCCCTCCATATGGCCGCTCAATACCGCACATGCAGCAGAATATTGGTGTTTTGTTCCTACCGCCGGTTGCGCAGAGCCATCGGTGTACATGACTACTTGATATTGATCAATAGGCAACGTGTCAGAGGGAACAGGATATTCAACTTCATATTGCAGAATTTCTTGAGTTTGTAACTTTGGGTCAAAAATGTAATCTACATCAGTGGCTGTTAAAGACGTAGCCCATTGTATCCATCGCGGGTGCAGTGCTTTTGCGTTAGGAACGCTAGCTTTTGTAACAGCCTCCAGGGCCGGAATAGGGAAAACGACAATAATGCATTTACCCTGGGCAAGAGGTTGTTCTTTAATAACAGCCATCTGTACAGCAGTGAGAATTTTCTCTGTGGGCACAAATCGTTGTTCAGCAGCCGAATACAAGTGGGACTTGTGTCCAATTGGGACTGTCTCACCTTCATTAAATGTGACATACATAAACCCAATGGCCCCAGCTATCACTCTGATGACCAAATGCGCCTTATTGTCCCGTGTATGTAAATGTTTTGCAGCTAGGAGATCTGCTTGTAACTCCCGAAGAGTATGTGTATGTTCAAATGTCCAGAATTTGCTTGAAAAATCAGGACGGATTAATTTGTATAAAGGTTTTATGCGTGTAGCATAATCAGGAATGTATGTTCTGCCAAAATTTAGAAAGCCCAACAATGATTGGAGTTTCTTAATCGTATTAGGTGGTTGCAATTGTGCACACTTTTCTAAAAATTGTGGCTTCGACTGCTCATATCCCAGGAATATGACGCTGAGGAAGGCAATTTTAGATTTTTGAAGTTAAATTTGTAGCCAATTTTGGCAAATCCTACAACAATGCGAGCTACCCGTCTCAAATGTTATAGTAACTCGTCATCCGTGAGATATATATCATCTACATATGACAATGCTTCAGGGTCCAACTCGTGTAAAATTGCAGTCACACGAGCCGCAAACAGTCCCGGACTATTCTTATACCCCTGATGCAAACAACAGAATTTTTTCTGGGAGCCTAACGCGCTAAAGCTTGTTAAATCCCTGCTTTCGGGTGCTCTATTCTGGCAGAAGAATCCATTTGAGATGTCTAAAGTCGTTTTATATTTTTTCCGCACAATGTTATTCTTCAGTGCGGCGCTATGTGAATTTTGAATAGCGTATGTACGTGTATGTCCGTTCAAATGTCCGTAGTCTAAGACTATTCTATATGAATGGTCCGGTTTAGCTACAGGGAATAAGGGATTATTCATTGGTGAGACACTGGGTTCAATCACCCCCTGGTATTCTAATAGCGTAAGTATTTCTCTCACCGGTGCCCTTGCTTCATGTTTTATGGGATACTGCGTTTGTGGCTGAGGTTCACCGTTCATCGGAATTACATGATATGGAGAATCCCTATCCCACCCTACGTGATTTCTATATAAGGCAGGTGCTTGTGCTAGAGCCCATTTGATGCAATAGGACTCTGCGAGTTCCCCTGGAACAAGTGGTGAGAACAAAGGTTTAATAACCTCCTCCCCAACTGGGCAGGTGCGGACAAAATCAGGCGGCCAATCCTGTTCAGCCAGCAAAATGTCATGTATTTGGACTACAAAAGATGGCGTGTATAGTGCGTTCAATGTCTCCTTCCAATTGTAAAGTCACTGTATACACCCTATCGGGTTCAGAGACACGCATATCTGCTGTTTCAACTTGTATGAAGTCATCAGTTGCTTTCACCTCCAGATGCTCTAGAAGATTCCGACGAACTATTGTGACCTCTGCCGCGCTGCCTAGCAGTGCTAGTGCTCATGTCTTGTTCTTCAAGAGAACTCTCTACCTGAGTGGCATGTCTAACTGAGACTGCCGCCACCTTTTTCTTTTTAAACTGTTGTTTTTGTTGTATCGGTTTCTCTTCCTTCTTGACAGAAACCTCCGAAGAGCGTTGTGATTCCTGTCTTGGTTTCACGTACTCTGTTCTCCGCTCTGACCGCCCACCTCTCTCATTTCTCTTTTCCGATGAGTCCTGAAAGGAACGAGATTGGCGTGAATCAGTGAATTGATATCTATCAGGCGTTTTCAGATTATCCCTATTTCTGAGATTATACCTATTCTGCGGGGTCTCCGTACGCGGAGATTCTCACCTTTCTTTTTTAGGTGTCTGTTGTTTTTTCTCCCAGCGCTTCTTATTACCCTCAGATTGCTGTTTAGCATTTTCTTTGCTAATTTTTCTTTGAAACTGAGGTTTTTGCGGTCTAGCCCCTAGGCTATCTCGACCGATACTGGAATATGTTTCCGCTATTAATTTTGGCAGTTCCCGCTCCTGATCTAGTTGTGGGACATCACGAAGACGCATACGCACCGCAAGTGCAACTGCCTCCCCTTTAAGATTACTTAGTATTATTGAAGAAACCATGGCAAAGTTGCCCATCAGTTGCATTCCTAAATCTAAGGCCGGGGCAGCCCCGTATTCATCCTGAATTTGTTTAAGCACTTCCGGTAGGTTGGCCAAGGTCGGTGTACCGTGTGCCGTTGTATAGAGCGCAGCAAACACCGTGCCCCATGTATTACAATGTTCCACTGTGGGAACCATGCCAAATGGTAAACACATAGTTAATATTCTATGTTTGTCCTGAGGTCCCGTATGGGGAAATACCGCCTCCAGCGTATTGATTTTCTGTGCCAGCCAAAATGGAGTCACCTCCCGTTTTGCTGGAACTTTACCCATGATAGAGTGTACAGTCACCGGGTTTATACCTGGTGTTACTGCATGTGGTTGTGCTGGAGCAGCACGCGCTGGCCTTGTATTTAGTGCCTGCATCACAAATTGTACTAAACATCTATATGTAGCCGTTAGGCCGGTATATAAACGACGAACTTCAGCCACCGGCATATTTGCAACCGCAGAATGTGGTGTATATGTGGCCAATAAAGGCCAGGTCGGACCATCATTACTCAGTGGACCTAACCTTACTGGCAATATTGTATGGGGTAGGGCGCCAGCAAGCCAATTATTATGTTCTTGATAAGATAGAGGTATCTCTAAATATGCGTACTCCCTGTACTGTCCAGGCGCGTTCGCAACCGTATATGTGTGAAATGTATTTGTATTCCCATCAACTGCTGGAAATGTGACCCAGGAGTAAAAAGGTTCTGTTCTATAGGCTGCGTGGGCAGCCACCACAAACGTGACTGGACCACCCTGGATTGTAAGACCATGTGCAAGCAAATGTGCTGTGAGCGGTTGTCTCATATTAAGAGCTATTTGTATTACCTGGGGATTTGCCACTAGAAAAAGAGCAATAGTTCAGAGAAGGCACACCAAGACGGGGTCTTTCCTTTTAAGGTTCAAGCTTGAACAACCATCCGCCATAATTAGGGTTACCTATACTGCGGTGGTGGAAGTCCTCAGTGCCTCGGACGTCTCCGTTAAAGGAACTGAGGGATCATTATAGTATATGAGACCGAGAGAGACTGGTGGACCGGAAAATTAGAGCCAGACTAGTCGTTGGCGGCGCCATGTCGCGTAGGCTCTCATTATCCTAATGAGACTACTGGATTTTTGGGCGGCAAGATCCTTCACAGTGTGGTGGACTAAGTCTGACCCACTGCGAAGGACCCTTGTCACCCCAAATCCGGGTTGAGCTCCGGCTAACTAGCAGTGCCTTATCTCTCCCAAAAGGAAGAGACAATTGGGCAGTCGAGCGCATGACATCTTAGTGCTTCCCAGGGAAGTCGTGGTCACTCAGGTCCCAAACAGTTCTCTCATACACAGTGTGGTCTCATATATAAGTGACAAAGGCAGTTTGAGTTTTAAAGATTGGTTTAATAAAACAACTGCATTCTAGGTAAAAAGGCGTGAGCCGCAATAACCAGAACCATACAGAACAGTAGGATTGAAATAGTAACAAGGAGAGTGAAACATAAGAATAATGCTATCATAGTGCAACTAGATTCCGTTCTCTCTCTAAGTTATATTTTGAGCACAGCATGTTAAGCTCTAAGACTGCCGTTCAGGTTCCCCCGGGAGGACATTGACCCTCATACCTGAGCAAAGGTCTGTGATTGGGATCAGCATCTGCAACAGGGCAGGCAGCATCTAGTTGTGGGTTCCTGGTCGGAATCTCCCCCTTACGTGTACCAGGACTAGGAAGTGTTTTTATAACTAACACGCCGGTGTTCTAAGAAACGTCCCTACGTAAGAATGTGTACTTTCTACGAACCCTAAAGACTAAACTTCTACCACGTCTATCGGCAATGTACCAGACTGTATCCTTGACTGAAGCACAGAGCGAGCAAGAATGTATTGTTTGAGAACTTCAGTGCTGAAGTAAGCTAAACAGTGTGATAGAAGAAAATAAATAAGACCGTGAAACTGGTTATTGTAAAATAACAGTGCGAGGCTAAATAAAATGCATCTAGGGCAAAGTGCACAGAGGCCTAATACTTTAAGCAAACGCGCAGAAAGCTACATTAAAAATGGCTACACTACAGACCTACATGGCCAGAATTGGCCACATGCAAACCAATGTACAAAATATGCCAGTAGTGGATGTACGCCGCTCATATAATAATTTAGTAGATATATATAGACAACTATACAGTTCGTAAGACGGATCATAAATACCACCCCAGTGAGGGCTGCTCCGGCAATACCACAATTGGTTACACCTGGGATAAACCCTTAGACTGTGCACTCAATCATGGGTAAGGTTCCCTCCAAACGGGATTAAATTCCATTCTGCGTAGCACAGTAAACAGATGTGCTGGAAGCAATGTTTCCCCATATGGGACCCCAAGATAAACAAAGAATTCTCACAATGAGCTTTCCGTTTGGAATTGTTCCCTCTGTAGATGACTGTGCCACTTGGGTGCACAGTATTTGCTACAATTTACACTACCACACGTGGTACTCCAACATTTGCAAATTTACCAGAAGTGTTAAAACAAATTCAAGATGAACAGAGGGCAGCTCCTATCCTAGATTTGGAGATGAAATTTATGGCAATTTTGCCACAGTCTCCTGAGTCATATTAAGGAATATTAAAGTGGAAGCAGTACTATTGGCAGTACACCAGCAGCTCCCAGGCGTTCCTCCACAAGTTCTGGAATGCGAGTTGCCAAAGATTATTGGAAAGATTGTATTCTAGTATAGGTCAGGATAGTCTGGGAACGAGACCAGGTAAGCCACAATTACAAGGTAAATTCGGTAAGGATAATAACAAACAAGTACAAGAGGGTTCTAAAAAACACTGGGATAAACAGAAAAACAATAAAGATAAAGTAAAGCAAAGAGGAGAATCTCCACATTCAGAGACCTCAGAAAAACAATACAATCTTAGAAATCGTAACACTTTAAAAAACCCTGTCAGATATCAGTTTACTGATACTCGCCCAACTCGTTCCTTTCAAGAATCACCCAACATAAGAAGTGAGAAAGGAGGGCAGTCAGAACACTGAAATTAGTATGTGAAACCAAAAAAGGAGTCACAACGCTCTTTGGAAATCACAATCAAAAATGAAGAAAAACTTCCACAACAAAAACCCTAGTTCAAAAAGCAAAAGGTTGCAGCAATTTTGGCTAAATATGCCACACATGCTGCAAATGTTACTGAAGAACAGGACGTGGGCAGTGACTCTGCTAGACTACACGGCAGAGGTCATGATAGTTCACCAAATATTCTAGTGTTTCTGGATGTGACAGCAACTAAAGACTTCCTTGAAGTTGAAACAATGGACAGGCGGGTCTCCCCACCGGGAAGGGTTAAGAAGCTAGAAATTCAAATTGAGGAAGACACTGAGCGCACTATGAAAGTAAGGAAAATTAACACTCAGTTATGGTGATCTATTGACAGAAAAAGATGGGCCACCAAAATTTGTCCGTACGCTCCCACAAGGCCAAGATGTAACTTTTCCTTCTTTCTCGGTCCTTGTTCCTGACACAGTAAAAGAAGCCTATGACACAGATTGGGCCTTGGTGCAGGCTCTAGCTCTGTACAACAACCATATGGGTTGACAAAGGGATTCTCCTTACTATGCCATGCCAATACGGTCCAACCCGCAGCTACAACCTTAATATCCTATTAAACATGAAGCTAAAGCCCCAGTGAGGGAAATGCTATCACAACTTGAGTACTAGGGATTAATTGAACCCTCTGTACCTCCCATGAATAACCCTTTGTTTCTTGTATTAAGCCGGACCATTTATATAGAATAGTCTTACATTACAGACACTTAAATAGTCACACACACGCATTTGCCATACAGAACTCACACAGTACAGCACAAATCAACAACATGATGCACAGAAAATACAAATCAACCTTGGATATCCACAGCAATATTTGGGATCTTACAGCATTTTCCGAGTTGTGTTGTCATCACAAATGTTGTTGTCTCCCTCAAGAGTATAAGAATATTCCAGGACTGTTCTCTGCCTGTGTGGCATCAATATTACATGACATTGTTCCTGAGATTTTGTCCTATGTAGATGGCATCTATCTAAGAGATGATGAGCTCAACACACATTTTTGTCCCCATTATGAACTCATGGCTAGCATCTTGCCAAATAATGACCCTTGGAGCCTTACCGCCACGTCAGACCATATACCGCCACGCCTATAATGAAGCAGTTATAGGCATGGCAATGTATGGAGAGACGGCGATGGCGGCGGAGCAGCGTCCAGGGAGCCTGTTCCCTCCCAGAGCAGCGCGACAGAAGAGGTAAGTGCTGTCAGAGAGGGAAGGGGAAGGGGGTGTGAGTGAATGGGGGTGTGAGTGACTGTATGTGTGGGGGGATGTGTATCTGAGTGCATGTATGCATGTGTGCAAGTAAGTGAATAGATGCATGTGGATGTGGGGGGTTGGGGTTTAGGGGGACCTGAATCTAGGGGTGGGGGTAGAGGATGGTGAGGGTCGGGTTGGGGGGACCTACATGGGGTTTTAGGGGTGGAGGTTTGGGTGGGTCGGTTTTCAGGGTTCGAGGGTGGGGGTTGTTTTAGGGGCTTGCAGGGGTGGGGAGGTGTAGTGGAAAGGGGGGGCTGGTGTGTCACATATAAGGTGACAGGAATTGTTATTCCTGTCACCTGTATGCTTTCCGCCAGGGATTAACTGGCGGGGTATCTTGCCAGGAAATCCCTGGTGGAAATGGGATCATAATCCCACCGCCTGTCTGGCCTCCACCACCGGGTCAAGTGTGCTCACAGATGGCCCAGTGGTCGAATCTGGGCTGGGGGTGGGTGGTAGTGAACTGGCTGCTTTATAGCCAGTTCACTACTGTGTTCAGAATATGGTGGTCTGGACCGCCATGCCATTGACCACCATGTTCATAATGACCACCTTAGTCAGGGTTGATCACATTGTTTTGGGGTTCACTGCACAAGGCTACAAATTCAATTTCAAGAAAACAAAAATTGCTTTTCTCTGTGTCATATTCTTAGGATACAAACTAACAAAGGAGGAAGGAGGCTAGGCACTACAATTCTTAGAGAAATGCTGCAATTACAGCCACCAAACATGATCAACAAACTACAATCATTACTTAGTTTCTTAAATTAATTTTTTTGGCTCTCATTTGTGTCTTCCGTAGGCTAAGGGAGCACTGAAGTGTTATCGAAAGCCGAGGGAGGCCTCTCCTCAAAGTGAAAAGTGCCATCTCCACCTGTCTCAGCACGGCTCACAAGCTACTCACGACCAAACCAGCCAAGACTGAAAAGGAACTTTCCATAGGAACCTTCTGTTCAGCCTTCCCATTAACAGAGCTGTTGGTATAGACACTTAGGCCGTCATTATGACATTGGCTGTAAGTTCCGCTTACCGCCATGCCGACTGCCATCAACATAACGCCGCCGCTGCGGTTTACCGCTACCCACATAGCTGACACACACATAGCAATCTGTCACTATACAGCCACACACACAAGTCTGCCACACCAAAGGTCAATTATAAATTGGCGGTAGCAAAACCCACAATGTTACGCCAACAGAACTAAACCCACAGCATTATGACCCACTAATCACCGTGGCGTACATTCAACCGCGGTAAACCATTGACGTACATATGGCCACGCTCAAAATACACACAACCTAACTAAACAACACTACATTCGAACTACACACACCTGACACACATACACACACCACACACCCACACCAATATAAAACACACACACACTACCCACAACCCTTTACAACTCAAAACAATTGACAGCACAAAGAGAGACTGACACCACGAGCACCCACAGAATAGAGCCACAGAACAACGTCACCTATACAACATCCATACACCTTACCTCACACACCCCAACACATCACCCCACACACCCTCACACACATCACACACACTACACCCATGGCACTACAAAGACACCCCAGGTTTTCAGACGAGGAGCTAAGGGTCATGATCATGGAGGAAATCATCCGGGTAGAGCCACAGCTATCCGGATCACAGGTGCAGCAGACATCCATTGCTAGGAAGATGGAGCTATGGCGGAGAATCGTGGACAGGGTCAACGCAATGGGACAGCACCCCAGAACCAGGGATGACATCAGGAAGAGGTGGAACGACCTACGGGGGAAGGCACATTCCGTGGTAGTGAGAGAGCGTAGCTTATATATTCTATATTAACATGAAATGTTCATGAACTAATGTGTGATAATGCCGCATAGAAAATATATTAATACATTTTGCTTAAACGTGCATTTGAAATGTGACCACGGGGAGTGGCCGCCAATGTATACGTAGACTAATAAAATGACTAATGTTTATGAATTATTGTATAAGTTTTACACTAATTATTAATGATTATGTTATTACAGTTATGCTAAATGAATTTTGTAGGCCTTAAGTTAGCATGAGCCAAAGCTTAGCTGCCTGGCTCTCATATTAAATGTGTTTTTCTAACGTGCAGTGTGCTGACTCGCAAAAGGACATGACCTCTTGTTTTTTTCAAACTAGAAGCTGAATGTAACCATAGTGGATCCGTTCTCATGAAATTCATATTGCTTGTAGGAGAGTGCTAGCTGAAATGCAACAGTGTAGATTAGTGTAATGTACGAGGTCGTTTAAACCGGTGAAGACAATGGAGCTACTGACCAAAAGATGTGCAAAGAATTACAGAAGGATGAAATCATACCGGAATTGCTACCTCTGAAGACGTCAATCATATGGACCAATAAAATGACTGTAAAATAATATGGGGTGAAGGATTAATGACATAATCTGTTTTCTAATAGGGTAAAGATAGTGGGGTTTAATCATGAACCAATGAAATTTTAGGGGAATGTACTACGAAAAAGGGATAATAACCCATGACACGTGAGCCATTTAGGTGGGTTAGGGAATGCTGTTGATTTTATCCAGAAACTCTGTCACTCTGTTTGGTGACTTATTGGTTTACTTAAAACCATTCTCGTCCTTAGATTGCCCATTTACACTTTGCCTCCTTATGAGGGAAGTGCCCCTTTTGCCCCAGAGCTGAGTTTTGACTGATGGCGAATCAACTGATGGCCTAAAGACGAAGACTGAACCTGAGTGCTGACCTAAACCTTGGAGGGAAACTATGAAAATTAACTTGTGATTTGTCTGTTTGCTTTTCCTTTCTAGGTACCAACTGCTTACTTTTGACAGGGACCATAGTTTAGATGTTTTACAAAATTGGTGTTCTAAATTGTTTTGCATGAAGCCCAATATGCCAGTGCTAATCAGTGGTTAGGACAGGTGTTCACTAAACTGACGCAAATAGACAAACGACTGAATCTATGCTTTGTTGAACTGACGCGTTAATGACACTCTGCTAAAGTTGATCTATGTACACGCTGTGTTATGTTCTGATGTTCGCGATTCTTGCCTTAATGAAATCTTATCGGAGTTGCCATATCATGACTATGCTGTTTTGTTTCTTGGTTTTGAGATTAACACATCTACTTTTAGAATTGTAACTAATAGGGAATAAAACTCATAAAATTCTACTAAACTGGTGTGGTTATTCATGACTGCAAGGTTATGCTGGTGTCTCGAATCAATTAATGTCTTTGACTAAAGTGAAATGCATTGTGGTGATAAATATTGATGACATTATTGACGTATTTATTGACATATTGATTAGCTATCTCGTCCTAAGGTGTCTCTCAACTGGGTCAAAAGATTCATTGGCCTAAAACGAGTCCTAATGTATAATAAATTATCATAGAGGGACGCATTAACAGTTCCAAGACACCAGATAGCTGTACAGAGGACTGGCGGTGGACCCCCACTTCCTCCCCTACTTCTAACATTATGGGAGGAACAAGTCTTGACAATACTGCATCCTGAGGGCCTGGCAGGAGTAGCAGGAGGACTGGACTCTGGGAAGCCAATTCTTCACTACTTTTACTCCCCCTACCTGCATGACATCATATACCCCACCCCTACCCTCATCCCCATCACCCCACCACCTCACATACACCCCACCATCACAACCGACCCATCTTAATACCAAGCCCTACATGTACCACCAATGCATGGACATCATTCACAGACCTGCATGAACACCCATCACTAAAGCATGCACATTAGAGAAAATCACCTAGGCCACAAAATCACTACTCACACAAGGCAAAGCTGACAGGGCAATCATAACCATACAGGGCAACACACCCATGCACAAGATGTCACACACAGAAACAATAACACTGCATTTACATCCCCACAGGTCCTCCACCCAACGTCACTGGAGAGGAGGTGCCAGCAACATCCAGTCCCCCCCAGAAGAGGCCCACAGTGATGACAGCAGCTCTAGAGGCCTGGATCTCTATGACCAACCTGGCCCATCAGCGATCTCCGGACAGTCGGTTACCCAGGCACAGTCTCACACCACCACAGAGCCTCCTCCCTCAGGAAATACCAACACAGCACACACCCAGCGGGCCCATACCTCTGTCCCCAGGACATGTCAATCAGAAGTGTGTCCACCACAAGAGGGACCCCAGACAACCCCACTAACACAGGACGATCAGGGTCTTGGGGTCAGTGGCAGTGGACACACGGTTCAGGGGACAGAGGCACAGGACAACAGGAAAGCTGGGGGGACTGCTGTGCAACAGGGGGAGGACAGGCCCAGGGAACAGACTCTCCGGGAGGCACTCACCAATATCCTGGGAGCATACCAACATTCCCAGGAGACGATGGGCCAGATACTGGACAAGTTGCAGGAGACCCTGCGGCTGCAGGAGGGACAGTACCTGGGGATCAGGGAGGACCTGAAGGACATTCACACCACCCTGGTCAGCATTACAGGGGTGCTGGGAGACATGGCCAACACCATGAGGGAGGTAGTGGCATACCATCGGGCCCCTGACACTAGCCACACCAATGAACAGCTCTCCACCTCTGCTGCTGCTAGTGGACAGGAGGCCCCGCCACAGGACCAACAGACCACCAGCACCCCTCCCCCTGCAGAAGGAGAACCACCCCGCAACTGTCCCTGCGATCCAGGCAGAAGTCAGAGAACATTGCCAAGACCTTCGCCAGGAAATAAGATTCTCCTGATTGTCACCCTTGTGTCCCACTCTGTCACCCTGTCCACCTTGAACTACCATTGCTCCACCTCTTATGCCCCCTTGGACAATGCACATGTGATACAAATAGACTGGGCTCTATCCTGGACTTTCCTCCACCATCACCCCAGCCCATTGCACATACCCCTCTACGTATTAGCACTTAAATGAACACCATTTGAATAAATACAAGTTTGGAGTCTGTCAAATGAGTTAACTATGTATTTGTTTAACAATGTTTAAACACTGCAATACAACTATACAGTAATGTATACATAGGAATGACCTGTAGTTGGCTGCAGTCAACACACCAGGTGCCAGAGTGGGGCACAGATATCTGAAAATAAAGATGCCAAAGGGTTCAGTAAGTGGCCATAGAATTGGGAGAATCTGCCTGCTATGTACAGTGTCAAATACAAAACTGTCAATGGAAAGTGAAGTTACAGAGGCTTACCTGTGTGTCACTGGAAGCACACTCATATAATAGTTGTTCTGTTGTCCTTATCCTCATCCTCTGCCTCCTCATCTTCACTGTCCACAGGGTCCACCACTGCCACACGCCCATCTCCAGCCTCATCCTCCTGCAGAAAAAGCACCTTGTGACGTAAGGCAAGGTTATGCATCATGCAGCATGCCACAATTATCTGGCAGACCTTCTTGGGTGTGTACTAAGGAAATCACCAGTTAGATGGAGGCACCAAAACCTGGCCGTCAGGAGGCCAAATGTCCTTTCTATGATTCTTCTTGTTCGTCCATATGCCTCATTGTAACGTTCCTCTGCCCTTGTCCTGGGATTCCTCATAGGGGTCAGTAGCCATGAGAGGTTGGGGTAACCAGAGTCATCGGCAAATATCGAGGGATACCTGTTAGCCAAACACTAACCCTTATGGTCAACACCATACCCATACACCAACACCAACTGAGTGGGAACCATGGGCTCACCTATTAGCCACACTCGATGCCTCTGGAGTTGAGCCATCACATATGGGATGCTGCCATTCCTCTGGATATAGGCATCATGCACAGACACAGGATACTTACCATTGACATGGGAGATGTACTGGTCCACCAGACACACTATCTGCACATTCATCGAGTGAAAGCTTGTTCGATTTCTGAACACCTGTTCATTTCTCTGGGGGGGACAAATGCAATATGTGCACCATCAATCACCCCACTGATGTTGGGGATATGTCCCTTTGCATAGAAGGGAGCTTTCACTGTGGCCAAATCCTCCACCTGGGGGAAAACAATGTAGATTCATATATGTTTAATCAGGGCAGACAACACTCTGGTCAGCACTATTGAGAACATTGGCTGAGACATTCCTGCTGCCAAGCACACTGTCACTTGGAAGGAGCCAGTTGCAAAGAAATGGAGCACAGATAGGACTTGCACAAGAGGGGGGATCCCAGTAGGGTGACGGAGAGCAGATAGGAGGCCTGGTGCTGGGACTGATTCTGAGCCCCCACCGCCAACTATGGCGGTTCAGCTGTCCGAGGCTGCAGGGGAAGTGCTGTAGCCTCCCCCCACCACTGCCTGCACTGCCACTAGCACCGCCACCAGCAGCAGCAGCCCCAGTGGGCAGCCGTCCGAGGCTGCAGTGGAAGGGCTGGAGCCTCCCCCCAGAACTGCCTGCACCACCACCAGCACCGCCACCAGTAGCAGCAGCCCCAGTGGGCAGTCGTCCGAGGCTGCAGGGGAAGGGCTGGAGCCTCCACCTACCACTGGCATCCCGGACACCAGCACTGCCACTACCACTACTGAGCAGCTGTCACAGCAGTCGGGCACTGTGTAGTCCTGCCTCCATGGGCTGTAGTGCGTCCTGGGCCCTGCAAATCCTGTAGGTGTGACACTAAGGTGAGAGACTGTGACCTTGCACTCCACAAGTGCTGCATCACAGGGCATGTTGCCACCTCCACAACCAGTAGAAGAAGCCATCCACTCACCCCCTCCTTGCCAGGATGAAGCACACTGGGCACATGCCCCCCACCAGAACCAGTGGAAGATGCCATCTACTCACCCCCTCCTTGCCAGGATGAAGCACACTGGGCACAAGGCCCCCTCCAGAACCAGTGGAAGAAACCATCCACTCATACCCTCCTTGCCAGGATGAAGCACACTGAGCACAAGGCCCCCTCCAGAACCAGTGGGCAAACCATCCTCTAGGGAGACTGTGACCTCATACTCCCCAGGACCAACCAGTTGGAAAACCACCCACTTGAGCGACTGTGGCCTTGCACTCCCCAGGACCAACCAGTGGGAAAACCACCCGCTTGAGCGACTGTGGCCTTGCACTCCCAGGACCAAGCAGTGGGCAAACCACCCAATAGAGAGATTGTGGCTTTGCACTCCCCAGGATGAAGCAGTGGGCAAACCACCCACTTGAGGGACTGTGGCCTTACACTCCCCAGGACATCGACAGGGCATGTAACCCCCTCCAGGACCAGGGGTGTTGTACCATCTTCCAGCTGAGGTGCCCCCCCCATTCCCTGTCCCCCTGAGGTGTCTGAGTATTTTCGACCGGATGCCCCGGCAGTGTTCTCTCCGTGTTATTACAGGAGTGAGATGGGGCCTTGGCCTATGTAATGTGGCCCTGTGGCCCACAGACATTGAGGACTGGGCAGTTTCCCTCCATTTGTATATATGTATAAACTGTTTTGATTTTGAAGCACGTATTTTTACTTATTTATCTTATTACACTCACTTAAATCAATTTGTTTTGTGTTTGCATTATTCCTGAGGGATACGGGGTGGATATGTGATGTTATTGCATCTGTTTGTGTGTATAGTGTTGGGAGTGTTGCGTGTTACGTATGCATGTCACTCTCTTTTTCTTCCCCCTTCCCTTGTGTGCGAGGCAGCAGTACTCACTGTGGTCGTCTTCACCGGCGTTGATGTTTGTAATGCCTGACGAGGTATAGCAGCATGGGGAAAATGTGCAACTCGGGCTCCATGGCGTCGTGGTTCTTCCTTGAGACTCCAGAGGTGAGTCCTTTGCCTTTTGTGTACTGTTTCTGCCGTTCTTTTGATGTTGTTGGTACCGCCCCGGAAAAGGTGGCAGATAGGTGTGTCATATTACTGTGGGTCGAACATTGCCTTCCGCCTGGCTGTTGAAGGTTACCGCTGCGGTGCTTGTTGATACCACCGTGGCGGTCGGTGTGTCAAAGTGGCTGTCTGTGTGGGTGGTTTCCGCCGTGGTCATAATTCCATTTCTTTTACTGCCGGCCTGTTGGCTGTATTGCCGCCACTTTATCACTGACCGCCAGGGTTGTAGTGAAAGCCTTAATCATTGGACACTCCCTACGTCATTATGGACTGTACCTTTATCCCACATCCCCAAAAAGTTTGTTCTTTTTGAGCAAGAGGTGTATCTATATAATGTTTTAATCCTTATAACAGAGCTGGTCCACTCTGCTAGCGCTGGGGGAGAAGGGAACACCCATCTCTTGGATATTTCCAATCATGCTAAAAGTATTAATATGAAAAGTAAGTGTTTCTGCAACTTGTGCATTTTTAGTAAGGACCTGTCAACCTCCAGAATACTTAAAATATTCAAGGGAATGTTTACCACTGCGTCTAATCCCATGACGTCTAAAATCACTTTACAAACCTCTTGCACAAAGAGATGGATCACAGGACACTGCCAGTACATATTGACATCATCCGCTCCTTCTTCACCACACTTGGGGCACCTCCTCTCTTTTCGCCTACTCATTTTTGCCAGTTTGTTTTGTGTCTAATATGCTCTGTGTATCGTGAAAGGATGGTTTCTTCTTAAGGGTGCAGATTTACAAACTTTCCAGAACATGGACATTGATGCTTGCAATAAAAACAGGACGTCTCTTGACAACAGGTCCCTCCTCCAGATCTCCATCAGCAAGCTGAATTATTCCTCCGCTGGATCTACCAACATCCAGTACCACTGTGAGACCTATTTACATATAAGTGTACCCCCTTGCAGTTTTTCTTCCCAAATGCTAAAGTCCTTCTCACTCTTGAAAGAGTTCTTCACCCAGCTCACCAATTGATAGTATTTGAATTTAGACAGGGACCCCATGTTTCTAAGAAAAGATACCATGGATGCAAAACATTGGCTGGCATGATTTGTCCACAATTATTGAGCCCGTTCTCCCTCAACCGGAGAGCTTGCTTATCTTTAAGACATTCCGGAGTTCCAGGCGAACCCCAAATTGGGGCAAAACTGCTGTAATAATGTATTCCCAATGTCCGCCTGACAGTACTAGTTTCTAAACACTGCTTCTAAAATCTTTAATTTGACCCTTTTGAAGTACTTCGGGTGGCCAAATTTGTATAGGAAATGATCCCCCTCCTTAGATACATGATTTGTCAAAGCTCTTGAGAGGGGAGTGAATGCGGACCTGTTAAAAAGCAGGCCTCTTATGTTTTTAGTTGAAAAGCCAGACAATATCTGGAAAGGTCAGTGCTTGCTATTTCTCTCTGCTCCTTTTTCCTGCAGAGCTTCTTTTTCCGCTGTGCAATTCATGCCCCTCATGTAGCCCAAATGGAACTTCTTTACCCAGGCTGTTTTAAATTCCAGAAGTATTCCATTAAAAAGGAAAGTACATTTTGGAAGGATCAACATTTTCAAGATGTTAGATCTGCCCCAGAAAGACAATGCAAGCCCACCTCACACTTTAAGCATTTTTCAAGACAGGATTGCAACTTTGTTCAAATTTGTCAGTGCTGTTTTATCTAGGTCAATCATTACTTGAACCCCCAAGTGCCTAATCTCTTGTTCTATCAGGGGACTATTCTGCTTAATATTCTGTAGAATAAATTCTGTCTTTTGTTGATTAATGCTGTAACCTGACAGTCTCTCGAAGCCTTCTAATGTGCTAAGAATCATTGGAAGAGAGGTTTCCAGGTTTTTAGAGTAGATCATCACATCTTTGGCATTTAAGGCCACCGTCTTCTTCTACCAACAGTAACCAAAAAAGATAATACCCTGATTGAACCTGATTTTATTGGCCAATGGCTGTATGTAAAGGTTTGTTCAATACCTCTTCCGCTGTTGGTTTCTTTAACTTTGGCGATACATACATTCCAGACTATGCACTATCCATTAAACCTCTTTATCACTTAAAACATCCTGCTTTTTCAAGCAAACACTGGGCACCACAACACACACAGATTCTCGGGTCATTACAGGCTGACATGCTTGAAGCAAAACACTTGCACACGTGAAAAAAACAACAAAGTTGGTGATCCGCATCATTATGGGTGCCATCAGGTTCACATATGTCACATTCAATGAAGATGACGCTATAGCCATAGCTACAAATCACATCCGTATTGTAATGGAGAACAGTGTTTTGCTCCAACAGAAAAAATACTGACTGCAGTCCAGATCATAATCATAAAGGAGAGACCACTAGCCCAACAAAAACACATCATTGTCATTACCCCAATACCGGCCCTTGAGACTGTAACAAAAGCAAGTGTCCCAAACACAAACTGCATTCATGCTGGATACAATGTGCTACCTTCTTGGCTACCACTGATGTTGATTATGTTTCTGATCCCAAACTACAGACCCAAGAATTTCTCCAGCAAGAATTTGAATACCCCATGTCTACCAACATTCTGCCTCTTGATCAGTACAGAATAATCATTTACACTGATGCTTCAGCTCAACCAGCTGTAGGTACCAAACAATACCCTGTAGCTTGCACAGCCATTTGTGGGGTAATGACAGTTGGTAAATTTGTCCCTCAGAAAATGTACACACAAACCATAGGGGACTGCATAGCACAGCTCGCAGAGCTTAAAACTTTGGTTTTGGCTTTGGAACATACAGATACTGAACTGGCAACATTGATTGTGTGCAAGTCATATTATTGTGTTATGTGCCTCAATGAATATTCACACTACTGGCGCCTTAATGGGTTCAGAGATTCAGAAGGAAGCACCATAACATACAGATTCTGTGGGGGAAAGTGGCAGATCTTAAAGACAAACTGCCATGAGCTTATGTAGTACATTGGGTCATTAATGTTGTGAAACACACATTGGAGGAAACTCATTGGCAGATGAAGCTGCCAAATCTGCAGTCACTACAGCTTCTGTTGTTGCAAGATCTCATTCTCATATGAGGGTAGATGATGACATTTTGTCTACTGTAAATGCCTTGGCTAATGACCATCCTTTACCAAAAGCATATTCTGCTAAATATTCCTACAATGTAAGTGCCCAAAACATTGCCTTTGCTACAATACTGGGGATGGGTGATCGTGTGATCCCCAACCAAGACCACAGACTAGATCTGATTAAAGCTACACATGAGGGTGTTGCTTCTGCCCATGTTGGTGTGGTGGCTACCATCTCCCTATTGCAAAAATACTATTGGTGGCCAGATCTATACAAACAGACCAAGCAGTATGTCCTTAGTTGTGACATTTGTCAACAAATCAAATTGTCCACCATTAAACACCCACCACAGACACCACTCTTAATTTCTAACAAGTTTTTGCAGTGTGGTACCTGGACCATTGCAGTCCCTTACAACCAGATGCTGCGTACAAATATATTCTACTTGCTGTAGATACGCAATCCAGATTTCTATTGGTGTGACCACAAAAATCAGCTGCCATTAGAACTGTTATAAAAGATTACACGTCAGTGTCGGGATATATTCAGTTGAGCATTCCACGCAGCCTAAGGCCCTGCTGTTGCCTCCATGGCATTCAGGGACACCATGGCAATGATGGGCATTGGGATGCATTATTCCTCACCATACCATCCCAAGGTAAATTTGGTAGTGGAGAGGAAAACCTAAGACTTAAAGCAATACTCAACAACTAGGGTGCTAGGTTAAGGTCGTACTTGTCTCTATCCCCTGTATGGAGCACAGGGAGCATTAAACAATCTGCCTAGAAGGTCTTTGGGTGGCCAAACCCCTTATGAAGTCCTGTTTGAGATCCCTATGTACGTCCCAGATCTTGATGGCCCTGGCGTGGTGGCGACGGAAACGTCATTCGACATAAAAAAGTGTCACTGTTTTACAGGAAATGCAAAAATTCATCATATACTGCCACGTTGGGAATGACGATTTGCCACCATCCACCGGATGGATTCCAAAAGTTGGGGATCTAGTTTGAGAAAAGATACCTGTGAAGAAGGAGTTTGGCCCATCCCACCGACCACCGGTTCCAGTTTTAGAAATACATGATGCCAGAACTGCCATTTTCCTATTGCTGCTTGATTCTAAAGACAACCGCTTTCTCTCTATTGACAGCGTCAAATTATATCATGTGGCTGATCCTGCATAGTAAACCACATGGATTCCTTGGTAGCTCCCTTACCCCTCTCACTACGATTCAGGGTAGGTCTTCAAGCACTAACATAATGCTAAAAAAAATAAATAAACGTTATTTCATTCCTGTCACCACTTCATCAACAAGAAGTATCCAAAATATAAATAAATATAAATGTAAAACTTTCCAACGCAACACAAATGGATGCAATCATTTTTTATGACCCACCTATGGATACATCTACCAGTTCTCTTTCACCTACAGCTTCTCCAGATTTTGCACAGACTGCTTCTGGTTACTTTGCCGACACTGATGATTCCTCTTCAAATGCTTCAGCATCAAATGCTGCACATGTATCAAGCATACATAAGCTTTTGATTGGCTTAAACATAACAATTTGGTTTGTCCATGGTACTATCTATAGACATTTCTGACACTGTTTGCCTTTCTTCTATGGATCAAATGTGTTATTGTCTTATTCTTGCTGATACATGGTGATTATCTGCCTGAATGCTCTGCTGTTGAACTGGTGGATGATGTTTTAAAGTCTTACTTATACTCACACAAAGTGCGAAGAGACTTGTCCCTTGTGATCATTACAGCTGTTCTGGTTCCTGATGGAATTGTTTAGCATAAAGTATGCTTTGATATATTTGGCCCTACAGAAATAATTCAAATTTCATATGTGTTTAAAGTATCAATTAGTGGTATTATTACACCTGGTGTTGTAACTGATGACTGGGATGTGAAAACAGTTAATTCTATGCTTTCTGAGCTTGAATATTGAAGTTAGAGGTGGGTGGCAGGTTTTCCACTGCTGGTGGAGCTAACAGAGTATTTGGCCCTCTGGGCTCTGCTTGGAGTGTGGAGTTTGCCCTAAAGCTCAGCTAGCCTGGCCAGTGGAGTGCAACTCACCGCATGCGCACTGCAGCCCTGTTATAGGCCACACTGTGCAAGTGCAGATAGTCTGCATGGAGCTGTTGCTGGCACCAGCTCCGGATCAGGGCAGAGAGAGGCAGAGCTCCAGGCCACTGACAATGAGGATCCATGTGAGTCCTAATTTTTTAAGTCTTTTTTCTCACTGTGCACACCTGTGCAGAAAAGGCCTGAAACAATAGCTTTCGCTGTCTATGGCCCTGGCCTGAACTCAGCTCTTCACCAGGCAGAGGTTCCTCTTGATTCCAGAATGGAGGCTGGTAACATCGCAACCCACACAGTGCGGATTTGCTGATACCGTGCAGCAGGATTTTCAACGCAAATCTCGCTGGGTGCAGAAAACCAATGCAACGCCTGCCCGGACCCGAGTGCTTGCCCGGATCGATGCATCGCTCTCCTGCACAGGGGAAAAACAACACACGCCGACCCGACCAGGGAAGGAGAAACAACACACGGTCTCGCTTGTGGGTGAGAAATCGAAGCATCGCTAACCTTTTTAGACACACACTCCCCTGTGTGTGTTATTTTGACGCTACCCAGGTACTTTTCAACACTAACAGTGTTTTTACTTGTCACAAAAGGATTTAAGACTCTTTTGCTTTTAAAATTAATAACATGACTTGTGTATGTTGGTTTTTTTTCATTTTGGTCTTGTTTTGTTTAGACAAATATTTCCTATTTTTCTAAACCTTTGTTGTGTCTTTTTTTAGTGTTTTCACTAAGTTACTGTGTGTGTTGGTACAAATACTTTACACCTAGACTCTGAAGTTAAGCCTGCCTACTCGTGCTAGGCTACCAACGGGGTGAGCAGTGGTTAGCTGAGGGTGATTTTCCTTTACCCTGACTAGAGGGAGGGTCCTTGCTTGGACAGGGGGTAACCTGATTGCCAACCAAAGACCCCATTTCTAACAGTTAGTCTTTCCTTTGCTTCAGGTTGTGGACCCTGCACTCCTGTACCGACAATGGGGAGGGTGTTGTTGGTTGCCCTAGTACCTAGGCTTGACATTCTCATTTTAGCTTTAGGCTTGCAGCCTGTGTCTTTAAATATTTACACACACATTATTCCTTTTAATATTTGTTTTAGCACTGCTAGCATTTTAGTTTGTTGTTGTTATATTTTATTCAGGTGCCTTTTCTGAGAAGGCATAGTTGTTTGTGTTGTACATTTTATCAGCACCTACAAATGTATTTCACTCTGTTCCCTGCTCAAGGCTATCATGCTCGGTACATGATATTCTAATGACAATTGCCATTCCAGGAGTTAGGAGACAACCCTCAACCATGGGCATATTATCATATCAGGCCTGTTCTTAGAACAGTGTTCTATTTGTTATGTAAACACCATGAAGGCTTACAGAGGGCAGAGGGTATTCCAGTCACGGTCTTCAGGAAACATACACCTTTCCACTGACAACTTCACTGATCCTGGCACTGACTCTTCAGTCAACCGTAAGATTGCCAGCAGACAACAGGCAGACCCTTGCTTGTCTTTCAGGTATGGGGTCAGGATTCCTTTCTTAGACCGGGATAGGCTGAAGGGCTGACACCTCTATGTTAACAGGTTTTAGACATTAGGGAGCAGGTAGCAATCATTAGGTTTTGTAATCATACCAGGATGGTGGGATGTTCATCTTCTTCACTACCGGTAACCATAATTCATGTATAATGCTTCAGCTACCTAATCATCGCACCCCACATTTTTATAATTGAATGCAAATTCTTCAATAAAGATATTGAAAGCTATTTTGCATCTCTTTGTTTACCTTGGCATGTGTGAGACTTGTTGTACCTGAGGTTCACCAAGACTTCCCTGTGGAGTCTAGGTGTCATGTATTTATGCTGCCACAAATCACCTTTACTTTCTACGTTTGGGTGAGGTGCTGTGAGGTAGCTGATGAACTTAGGCCGACAGCTTCCAGATGATGTGGGACTGACTCAGTCACTCAAGGTAAGACCCCTACGACATAAGGAAATGCAAGATTCTCCCTAATGGGAGCAAAAACCTCCTTCATATCTGACACCTGTAAATTTCTTCTCCTGACTTCGTTCTTTGCTGAGTGCTCTGAATCAGAGTCTCAAAAAGTGGAAGTTCTGGAATTTTTTAAGTAGAGACTGGCCCTCCCGGGCTGCAAACTATGCCACTATCATCTTATTATTAATGTGCTGTGATACTTCAACATCGTGCATGGAACCCCCTCCTATAGGCTCAGGACAATCATCATCTGAAAGAGCCTCAGTGTAATTCCTTTTAGAAGAGCTTTTCTTCTCTATTATGTCACTGTTACTGTGGGTGAGGAAGTGCACTTCTAAAACAGACAGGGTTATGGTGGTGCACTTTGCACGTGGCATCAGTGCTCAGCAATGCCAAACCGAGGAATACCAGTCCTGCAATACATTTGCTATTACCCTGAGCCGCATGGAGGCCTATGAAAGAATAATGTTAGTGCCCACACAACACCAGCAATAGTAAACTACACAGGCTTGCAGGACCACTGCCATTACTCTGACAAGCACTGCGGCCCACTAATACCTAAAATACTAGTTTCTTTGTGCTGGGAACAAGCAGAGGCTGCCTCCCAATCTCTTGGCGGAGAAGAAGGAGGCAGCTTGCCAAAAGTGTGCCCTAGTGAAGACCTAGCATGCAACTGAATTAGCACAGCTGCTATAGCAGGCTAAAAGTACACCAGTGAGCATAAGTATAAAATAAATACAACAGTAGTATATAAATACATTCTACTTATCTCTACATGGGTGAAGCAGCCGAGACACAGAGCAAAAAAACAAAAGAATACTTGTGGAAGCCCTGAAAATATGGTCATGGTATTATCCACTTCCTGCATAGCCATGTCTTTGGATGAGTGAATGCTGTGTGTAATCATGGAGTAGCTAATTTAGTAATGACTGTGGAGGGGAAGATGGACGAGGTAGGTAATTCATTATTTTACTGTGTTGTTCGTGTGCAGGAATATTACTGTTCATATGGTTTATTTTGGCTCACTTTCCCTCAGTCTAGGAGTCTCAGAAAGTCCACTACTTCTCTCGAATCCACCAGGATTCTGAACTGACTACATGAGGATCCACCACTCACAAGATAAAAGTGTCTAAATAACACAGTTCACAAAAACAACAGCCATTGTCAGATCCACTCTTTTCCAATGAATTTCTCTCTCAATCCACGTTTTTTAAAATTGTTTTTATTGCTAGATGTAGTTCCAAAGCCTAAACCCTATGTGCAAACAGTCAAAGATCACAGTCATACTCTGACAGAGCCAAGGTCTTCATCCTAGTTTCCACCCCCTCCTACTGGGACGATACCTGGTGACCCTCAGCACTAGGAACCGCCCCCCCCACTGTGAGAAAGTAGCCTCTTTCTAGCATGGTTACCCCACATTTGGCCTGTTTGTGAGTGTGTGTCAGTGTGTTTTTACTGTGTCACTGGGATCCTGCTAGCCAGGACCCCAGTGCTCATAGTAAAAAACCCTATATGTCAGTGTGTTTTGCCTGTCTCACTGGGATCCTGCTAGCCAGGACCCCAGTGCTCATAGTTTGTGACCTAATGTGTGTGTTATCAGTAGTGCTTTACTGTGTCACTGAGGCTCTGCTAACCAGAACCTCAGTGCTTATGCTCTCTCTGCCTCCAAATTAGTCATTATAGTTTAGTGACTTAATTTACCAATTCCAATTGGCACACTGGACCCCACTTATAAGTCCCTAGTCTATGGTACCTAGATTTCGAGGACATTGGGGTTTCAGGAGATCCTTATGGGCTGCAGCATTTCTTTTGCCACCCATAAGGAGCTCAGACAAACCCTTTCACAGGACTGCCACTGAAGCCTGCATGAGATAATGCACACACTATTTCACAGCCATTTTTCACTGCACTTAAGTAACTTATAAGTCACCTATATGTCTAACCTTCATTTACTGAAGGCTAGGCGCAAAGGTATTAAGTCTGATAGCACCCTTGCACTAGCAGAGGTGCCCCAACACAGTCCAGGGCCAATTCCCCAGACTTTGTGAGAGCGGGGACGCCATTAAACGTGTGCACTACATATAGGTCAATACCTATATGTAGCTTCACAATGGTAACTCTGAATATGGCCATGTAAGGTGTCTAAGATCATGGAATTGTCCCCCCATTCCAAATCTGGTATTGGGAAGCCAATTCCATGCATCCTGGGGGCTCCCCCATGGACCCCCAGTACTGCCAAACCAGCTCTCTGAGGCTTGCACTGCAGCTACAGCTGCTGCCACCTCACAGACAGGGTTCTGCCCTCCTGGGGTCTGAGCATCTCAGTCCCAGGAATGCAGAACAAAGCATTTCCTTTGGTAAGATGGTGGTGCACCCTCTCCCTTTGGAAATAGGTGTTACAGGCATGGGAGGGGAAGCCTCCCAGAGCCTCTGGAAATGCTTTGAATGACACAGATGGTGCCCTCCTTGCATAAGCCAGTCTACACCGGTTCAGGGACCCCCAGTTCCTGCTCTGGCACAAAACTGGACAAAAGAAAGGGGAGTGACCACTACCCTGTCCATCACCACCCCCAGGGGTGGTGCCCAGAGCTCCTCCAGTGTGTCCCAGACTTCAGCCATCTTGTTTTCTAAGGTGTAGGGACACTTTGGAGGCCTCTGAGTTGCCAGTGCCAGCAGGTGATGTCAGAGACCCCGTCTGATGGTTATATGTCGGAACCACGGGTGCCTAAACCACCCGTGGCTCAATAACGAGGTCGGAACAACGACCTCGTTCTAAACACTATTGCCTTTACCACGAATGCGTCTACAACGATTTTACCGTTGTAAATGCATTCCTGGTAAAGGCATTACCAATCAGCATGCTTCCACCCCAGCCCCCCACCACATCCCACCCCACCCCTTAAACCTAAACCCTGACCCCCCAAACTCTAATCACCCCCAGCCCTCCACCCCACCCCAAAAACAAAAAATACCCTGAGTCCCCACCCCTGCCCCTAAAACCTAAACCCTGCCCCCAAACCCTAATCACCCCCAGCCTCCCCTACCCCCACCCCCCAAAACAGCCCCAGTCCGAGCCCAACTTACCTCCTCGTTCACCGCATCCACTCCGACTCCCTTCTGTACCTTAACCACACATGTACGTTGTTCAGACATGCGTGGTTAAGGTACAGAAACCAGGGAGTCGTGGAAAACTAAAGCGTTGTTTCGCTTTTGTTTTTCACAACCTCGTGGTTCCGGACTCGTTCTTCCGGGTGTTTCCCGCTCCTGATAGGTCCATACCTGATAAGGTAGCCATTTCCCCTCTCAGGGCTATTTAGGGTCTCTCCTGTGGGTTTCTCTTGAGATTTTGCTTGCAAGTTTCCATCAGGAATCCTCTGCAACTACTACTTTATCCTCTGACCTCGGATAGACCGCAGACTGCTCCAGGAACCACTGTAACTGCAACAAAGTATCTAGAAGGGCTACTTCGACTCTGCAACTTCAGCTTCAGCCAGCAACTGCAACAGTTTCCATGGTGTGCATGCTCTGGGGACTCCCTATCTTCACCCTGCACCAGAAGGACTGAAGAAATCTCCTGTGGAGTGACGGAGTCACTTCCATGCTCCAGCAGGCACTTTCTAAGACGACGACCGGTTCTCTTGGACTCCTCTCCTGTTGACAAGCATGCTCCTTGGAACACAGGTGGTGGACCCCTTCGGCACAAACTGTCCTATGGTCCTGCTGTCCAAATGTGGAGGAGATAAGAGCTTGCCTTCCTTGTTTGCAACAGTACCCCTGTGCACCACAGCATCTTCAACTCCTGAGACCTCTCTGCACTATTTGCAAGAATTCTTCATGCACAGCCTAGCCCAGGTCCCCAGCACTCCATCCTGTGATGCTCAACTCGCTGAGTTGTACTCCGGCGGCGTGGGACCTTCCTTTGTAGTGCTGCAGCAACCGCAATTTGCACCTTTTTTGTCCCCATGTCCTGGGACCTCTGTGGGTGCTGCCTGGTCCTCTGTGAGTTCTCTCCAGTATTGGGAGCCCCCACTGCCTCCTCAGTCTTAGTTGAGGCCCCCAGGTCCTTCCTGGGTCCAGGCAGCTCCACTTTGGGCCAATCCGCGAGATTGCTTGAACCAAGGCTTGTTGGATTAATCCAGTGCCGAACCTCGCCTGCAACCAACATCTCCATGTGGGACATCCATTGCATCATGCAGGAAACCACAGCCATCTTCCTTGGTGCTCTTCTGCAGTCTTCTTCCAACCCAAGACTCTTCTTTTGTACCATCTTCTAGTTTGGCAGGGGCTCCTGTCCTTCCTGGAATCTTCTGCGACTTCTGGACTTGGTCTCCTCTCTTTACAGGTCTTCAGGTCCAGGAATCCACCATTTGTTGTTAGCTGTCTTGCTTGGTTCTTGCAATAACTCTTATCACGACTTACTCTTCCAGGGATTCTCTACACACTATACTTGTCTAGGGGGAAATTCATGATTCACATTCAACTTTCTTAGTATATGGTTTGTGTTGCCCCTAGACCTATTTTCTCCTATTGCATTCCCTATTGTTTGCACTATCCTATGTCTAATTACTTACCTTATTTTGGTGTCTAGTGTATATATTGTGTATATTACTTACCTCCAGAAGGAGTATTGCCTCTAAGATATTTTTGGCCTTGTGTCACTAAAATAAACTACCTTTATTTTTGGTAACATTGAGCATTGTCTTTACTTGTGTATAAGTGCTGTGTAACTATAGTGGTATTGCAGGAGCTTTGCATGTCTCCTAGTTCAGCCTAGGCTGCTCTGCTACAGCTACCTCTCAGCCTAAGCTGCTAGAACACTACTACATTTCACTAATAAAGGATAAGTGGACCTGGTATAAGGTGTAAGTACCCAAGGTACCCACTACAAACCTGGCCATCCTCTTACACCCACCGACCACACATGCAACCTCAGCATCATTCACAACTCCTCGCTCTCAATGAACCGCCAAAATCAATGCCATCTCATCCTCCTGTTTCCGTACGCTCCACTTGCTCCAAAAGATTTTCAAATGGATCCCCACCGAGTCCAGGAGAACAGTCACCTAGGCGGTCATCAGCAGCAAGTTAGACTACTGCAACACACTCTATGCCGGCACCACCCACAAGCTCCAAAACAAACCTCAGCGAATCCAGAACGCCTCAGCCAGACTCAACCTGGACATCCCTTGCTGCAGCCACATCACAGTTCACCTGAGAGACTTTCACTTGCTCCCAATCAACAAAAGAATCACCTTCAAGCTCCTTGTGCATGCCTACAAGGCCCTTCACAACATTGGACCCACATACCTCAACCACCGCTTGCCCTTCTACACGCCCACCAGAAAACCTCCGCTCTGCCCAACTCGACTTTGCCACAACCCCAAGTATCTGCAAGAACGTGGAAGAATTAAGATAGAGGAAGATCCTTCTCTTAGCTCACTGCTCAGACCTGGAATACTCTTATGTTACACCTCCCTCACCCTCACTGCCTCAATTCAAGAAAGACCTCAAGACCTGGCTCTCAATGGAACTCCAACTGCCCTCCCCTCAGCGCCCTGAGACCCTCAAGGGTGACTAGCCGCGTTCTACAAGAACGTGACTAATTTGATTGATTGAGTCTGTAGCCAATATGTTTCTTTTTATGCGAACTTCATCAGGGCTGAATATGTGTACAATACACCTACTAGGTTCATTATATGTGGTATAACAAATCAGTATGTTCACCACAAATACTCTGAGAGTCTGTATTATGCACCCACTTGGTCCATCATAGGTGGCATAACAAAACGATTTTGTCATCAGAAAAGTTCCAATTCATCTGTGCCTATACAAGCCAAACAAGCATGTCGAGTTTCTGGTGTGCAAGTGCAGTATTTGCGGTGACCATATCAACTACTACTATGATCTTTGACTGTTTTCACATAAGATTTGGGCTTTGGAAATTCCTCTGGCAATAAAAGCAATTTAGCTGAGATAGAAGTTCACTTGAAAAGAGTGGATCTAATATTCACTATATGAGGACCCAGCACTCACGAGATACAAGTGTCCAAATACCACAATCCAATCATGTAAGCCCCGTGACAGCATTCTAGTTCCAGCCTCCTGCAGTTTGGACCTGGTAAGGAACGTTTTGGCATGGTTGATTTTAATTTACTGTCCAGCCCTGCGAAAAACTAGGAGACAGAATTCTAGCAGGCCACAATGGAATTTTCAGGCTCATATGGTGACTGAAAACAAATGACAACCTCCTCCTCCCTCCACATAGATTCATACTGGTTATTAATTGATTATCTAGAGCAGGTCAGAGAACTCTCTCTGGTGTATATTGGTAAAGACTTTACTTTCATTAAATGTCGTTTCAAGCTTAAACCGTTTATGGAAGCCTTTATTCAATTACAGACTACAAACTATTTGTCCTTCGTTAATCGAATACAAAATATATTTTCATATTTGTTGGCCCTTTGGAGATATTTTTATGAATATCATTGGCACCCAACACATACTAAACAAATTAACAAATGCCACCAGTTACCAATCGTTGCCTGTCCAGCAAATATCACTATACTAAGAAATTAGAATGGACTTATTAGTCAACGTTTTAATGAGAATTGTTGGTGTTTCTTTTTAGACAAATTTTCTATCATAGATGCACTTTCGTAATATATTTTATTTTCGTTCCAAAACTAAAAATGACACTTATCTGTTTGTAAAATAAAAGTGGTAATAGTCACGTGAAAGTTAAAAAAGAAATTGCACCTTCCTCCTTTCTGACAAATGTATTGTTTTTACAGTAAAGTAACTGTCACGTTGAAGAGTTTGATTTTGACCAGCATGAATAATAATAATGGTCTCAGACTCATTAATGAACTGCATCTTATTGAGAGTTTTAATTGTTGTGCTTCCCAAATTGATATATTTCAACTTTGTGGGGCATTGAGTTCAAAATGATTGATATTTGCATAACACACTGTGCCTAAAATGTATTTAAATGTTTTGTCAAGACAGAGGGGAAATGATCTGAGGAAATTAACATCTGCAAGAACATATGGGTCTTCAGTGGATTTTGAAACGTTAGATAGCCACGATAAAGATAAATGGAAAATGGGAAAAGGCATGCTGGTACCACACATTGCTCAAACAAAGGATTGTTCATTGGTAAATCTGCAAAATGAAGGAGAGAAAATGAGATAGCATCACATTTGAAACATGACGAAAATATGGCAATAGTGCCAAAAGTGACATTTGTTTGCACCAAATGCATCCAAACAAATGGCATGTTCATCATATGTATTGTGAAAGAATGTCCAAAACCAACTTGTGTAATTATTTATTTGTGCACCTGGTTATTTTCTCCTCTTGGGAGACACTAAAGAGCCAAGGTACAACATACCATACATATGGAAAACAGTGTACATAGCACCAAAATGCATCAAGTAATAGGTGTGAACAGTTGAAAAAAACATTAAAATAGATGCTTTGCTAACCCCTCTGCATGAATTTCTCTGATAATGATCCGCGGGTAAGCAAAGTGTTTAAAAAAGATCCATGGTTAGTGTGAGTACCAGATATCGCCTGTGAATCTGGCATGAATGTTTCATAATTTAGGATGCAATTAGTTTAATGAGTTCCATCTGCCTGTGTCAAACATAGTCATTTAATTGACTGTATCCTCATTTTACGCTTCAATTGAAAACTATGGCTTTGCTTTTGTGCTGCAGCTTTTATGTGCATCTGTTGCACTTGACCAGAACTTCATCCCAGTTACAACTAGACTGGAAATATGAATGTTGCGTATCCTTGACAAGGCCTTCCCACCTGCATTGGCTGCCAATGCCAAAGATACTAATCTATCATTATGGGCTTTGGGTATGGCAGTGTTATAAAGCAGGCCTTGAGGGGCCGGTTACCTTTAAATCTGGCCAGAGTCAGTGCTTGAAATGGAAAAATAGAAGTGCAGGTACTCAGTACCAGAGTACCTACTCATTTCTGAAAAGTGACAGTACTCTCCATTTCAAAGTATTACGTTTTTCTTGAGAAGTGCAGGTACTCACAATCTAAAAATAAAAAAGTGCCGGTACTCAGTACCGGACAGTAGCCGCCCATTTAAAGCACTGGTGTACCTTGATGCCATCCGCACTGAATGCCTTTCGGCAGTTCTAATGGTGCACCGCTTCCTTGCTAGATAACATTGCTGCACTTAGGTCCTCGGTGTAGAGAGCTAGCCGGAGAGCCATTCGGGCTCTCCTATATTTTGTAAGCGTGCTCCGCGCGTTTGGGCGGGGCACCGAGAAGGGGTATTTAAATAAAGACGGGGCTGCGCTGACACAGTCCCCTGTGAGTTAGCAAACTACAATCAGTGCATGTGTCGTTAGTACCAAGCCCCGAGGCCTTCTCTATATTGGCGACGAGCGTGGCCAAATACCGATTGTGACTCCAGTGAAGAAAAAATAAACATAGGAGAAGCGCCCTGACGATGACGTATAAGGCAGCGTGAGTGAGCCTCGTTCATCTCCCACTGTCATCTGTAAGCTGAGTATTCTCAGCGTCTTTCTCTCACCTCTGTCCGGAAGGGCTGCGCGGTGTCCCGCGGCGGTGGCTTTCATCCGCCCGTGGCGCTGTCCCGCCTTCACAACAAAGGGTGGCAAAGGCGCGGAAGATTCCTGGCCTCGTTCGGCCGTGACGCTGCCCCGCCTCTCTGGTCCTGTGTGCGGAGGCTGCTGGATCGGAGGAAAGGATTCCTCCCCCCAGAATGTGAGCCCCACCCTGCGCGCACCGAGGGAATTGCCACGACCCAGAGCAGGAGCGTCTTGTGAGGCGCGGCGTCCATTGCCAGGGAAAGGCAACACTGAACGCCAAGCGCACTAGTACAAAGGAGGCCCTGAGTTTATAAACGAGTGACCGCGCTCATTCAAAAGAGCCCAAGAAGTGAAATAAAGTGACGGCAGCTGAGGGGTGTGTTCCTCCTATATAACAAACGGAAAAAAAAGGAAAACAAGGCATTCTAAAGAGGGACATTAGAAGGAGAAAACAATACTCCATAAAAGGAAAAAAAAATGTGAACACTATAAAACTTTACACACAGAGAAAAAAAAAAGAATGGATAAGGGAAAAGGAAGGCTGAATTAAATAAAAGGCGGAGAAGCAGTGGAAATATAAGACATACACAAGAACTGTAGCCTTTAAGAAAGTATACATTCAAAGTAACAACATGAGTGCGCCTCAACAAGAAAATGCGCCACCACAAGAAAATCCCCAACTCCCGGCACAGCTTAATAACAGTGTTCATTCCTCCGTCACAACGTTGCCCCCGTTCAGCCAACTAATTGATCTGGCCACAGCGGCACCAAGATGGCGCCTATGGTTAAATCGACTAGACAACTATTTCTGTGCCTCCAGAGAAACGGATGGAGCAGTGCGCAGGTCATAAATGTTGCTTATGGGTGGAGATGAGTTACAAGAGTTGTTTGATTCACTCCAAAACACTGGGGACAAATCTGATTTTGATGCGGCTGTAACAGCTCTAAACAGGCACTTTGATCCCCAATTGAACTCAGACTATGAGCGTTTCAAGCTCCGACAGGCGCAACAGACGGAGATTGAGTCATGTTTTATGCACGGTTAAGAAAGTTAGCAAGTTCGTGCACAGGGCTCAACCAGCAAGAAGAGATCAGGGCTCAGATTATCCAGGGGTGCCAGTCTAACGCACTACGAAAGCTCATTCTATGACAGCAAGGTATCTCCCTCGACAAAATTCTAATTCTTGCACGCTCTCACGAACTGTCGGCAGCCCGGGCAGATGCCATGGTGGCAGTACGAGGTCAGTCGTTGGCAGCTGCTTTGCCAACACGTACAATCCGGGTGAAAGAAGAGCAGGTAGATGCCATTCAAGCTCGCCAAATGCCAGAACGACGACCAAACCCCTTTAGGCCCGGTGACCGTGTCTGTGGGAGCTGCGGGTATGAACACAAGGCTGCAATGGGATGCCCGGCAAAAGGAAAGTCTTGCAATCGTTGTGACAAAGGTAATCATTTTGCATGAGTGTGCCAGTCCGGAAGGAACGAGCAAGGGGATCAAAAGGGAAAGGACGCTAACGTCCGGAGTGTAACCAAGAAGATTGAAGAGTTGGGAGACAGTACAGCATCTAGTGCGCCCGTCCTCAAAGAAGACGAGGTGGGAGGCAACAAAAGAAGAGACCACCTCCGATGAGCAATGTACAAGTCAACGGCACATTAGCATCAGTACTCATTGACACGGGGGTGTCCGTTAATGTAATGGATGAGACCCTGTTTCAACAGCTAACTCCCACACTGTCTCTCACCCCAACTGCCACCAAGATATACAACTATGGAGGACGGGAGCCCCTTCCTCTAAAGGGAACAGTGGAGGTGTCAGTAACCAGTGGAGATCGGTCGACACAAGCTAAGTTCTATGTGGTGACAGGAGATCGGGCACTCTGTTGGGGTGTCACACTGCGGAAGATTTGGAGTTAGTGTTTTTTTGCCCGCCAGGTATGTGACTCTCAAGTGGAACGCCTTATCAGTGAGTTTCCGCAGCTCTTTCAGGGGCTGAGACGGCTAAAAGGGAAGTGCATCAAACTTCACATTGACCCGAGTATTGCCCCGGTCGCTCTGAGACATCTCCGTGTGCCATTCCATCTGTGACCTGCAGTGGAAAAGGAGTTACACCTGCTCGAGGACCAAGGACTCATAGAAAAGGTAGATGGGCCAACACCCTGGGTTTCGCCTTTGGTAATAGCTCCAAAACCCAAACAGCCGGGAGCTATTTGCCTCTGCGTTGACATGCGTCTGCCTAATAAAGCCATTCAGAGGGAGAGGCACATAACACCCACCATGGATGACATCATAGCCGATCTGAATGGGGTGCAATGGTTCTCAAAATTGGATCTCAACGCTGGCTACCATCAGCTGGAGCTGGACCCTGATAGCAGGAACATTAGCACTTTCTCAACACATGTGGGGCTCCGGCGCTATGAGACTGAGCTTTGGGGTATCCTCCGCCACTGAAGTGTTTCAGAATGCCATTAGAGAGACATTGTCAGGGTTGCCGGGGGTAATCAACTTGAGTGATGACATCTTGATACACTCCCGGACAATAGATGAACATCATCAACATCTAAGGGCTACACTACAAAGGTTAGTGGAATCGGGACTGACTCTTCACAAGAAGAAATGTGCGTTTTATCAGACGTCAGTAGAATTCTTTGGCTACATCTTTTCAAAGGATGGTCTACAAGTGGATCTGCGTAAAGCGGAGGCCATTCGTCAAGCCTCAATTCCACAAAATTCAACAGAAATACGGAGTTTCTTGGGAATGGCCACGTATTGTGGGCAATTCATACTGCAGAGCCTCTGCGACAGCTCACAAAAGGACAACACCGCTGTGAGTGGACCCCAGCTGCAGACAAAGCATTCGAAGACATCAAAGCAGCGTTGATGGATAAGTCAACCATGGCTTACTTCAACCCGCGTAAGCAGACGGAAGTAGTTGTGGATGCAAGCCCCGTGGGGCTTGGGGCTGTTCTTCTTCAGGAGCAGAGACATCAGGAGTGGGTTCCGGTTGCATATGCCAGCAGGGCGTTGTCTGCAGTGGAGACACGGTATGCGCAGATTGAGCGAGAAGCCTTAGCGATTCGATTGGCATGCAAGCACTTTCACTTGTATCTTTATGGGCACGATTTTCAAGTTGTGACTGATCAGAAGCCTTTAGTTTCACTGTTTGCAGGAAGCCCGTGCTTAGCACCTCCTCGAATTGAACAGTGGACTGTTGTACTTCAACCGTATAGATTCTCGGTTATTTATCGACCAGGGGTAAATAACCCAGCGGATTACCTGTCTCGTCACCCATCCCCGAAAACGTTTTATTCTCACCAAGAACAAGATGAAGAAAGCACCGAAGTCTTTGTCAGTATGGTTTTCCAGTCCGCATGCCCCAACGCTCTTATCATCACAGACATTGTGAATGCCACCAAGGATGATGTAGTACTGAATCAGGTTAATGATGCATTAGGTCACAGGAAATGGAAACACTTCCTAGAGAAGACGAAGGTATCTAGCCCAGAACATAAGGTGACTATGCAAGGTATGTGGAAGGTGCGTAATGAGCTGTCCACCGATAATACAGGACTGATCCTGAGGGGAAGGAGGATCGTACTTCCTCAGTGCTTGTGGGCTCGAGTGATAGAGCAAGCCCATCAGGGGCATCAAGGTGCTGCAAAGACAAAGGCGAGGGTGCGTGCCAAAGTGTGGTTCCCTGGCATGGATAGTCAACTTGATGAGATGGTGGGGCAGTGTCACTCCTGTATCATCACGTCTGTGGAACCGCCCAGTTCTCCGATAGTCACAGAACCTGCCACTCTGAAGCTGTGGGCGAAGGTGAGCATGGACTTTGGAAGATTTCCGGATGGGCGGATGGCAGTTGTTCTGATAGACTCATATAACAAGTTTCCTGTGGTGGAAGTCATATCATCTACGGCATTTGAAAATGTGCTGCGAGTTCTCCAAAAGACATTTGTGTTATTTGGGCTCCCTGATGAGATCAGGACAGACATTGGGCCCCCGTTTCAGGGGCAAGAATTTCGCTCTTACCTTGATGGGCTAGCTATTCGTCATCGCAAGATCATGCCGTATTGGCCTCAGGTGAATGGCGATGTTGAAAGGTTTATGAGAACTCTAAATAGAGCCCTCAGGATAAGAGTGGAGAAAAGAGAGGAAGGTGAGCAGTGTCTACAACAGTTCTTGAGTGCTTACTGCCAGACACCCCATAGCACCACTGGGTGTGCACCAGCAGCTTTGATGTTTCAAGTCTCTCCACGTGACTGTATCCCAGCTGGTCCACGCTGGAAACCGCCTATGTTGGATGTGAAAGCCACTCAGAGGCCTTGGGCGGTTACTAATCAGAAGGCCAGCAAAAAATGGCAAACAAAACATAGAGAGTTCCGAGAAGGTGATCGAGTGGTAGTGAAAAATCGGAAGGGAGGAGGGAAGTTCAGAACACCTTTCAAACCTGAAGTCTGGGAAGTCATTGGCATTCAAGGGGCAATGATAACGGCGGCCCGAGGAAGACAAAGGGTTACGAGAAATGTGTCACGTTTCCGTAAAGCTGGATTCTTCGTCCCTGTGGAGGAGGAAGGAGAGATGGAGGAAATGACGGGTGTGTCGCCGAGCAGACATGAAGAGACTGGACATGGGGGTGTGCTCGCTAGAAGTGCAAGGTATAACTTACACCCCAATCCTGCTTCCAACAGTCAGCTGAAGGATTTTGTCTGTAAAGCAGACTGGGTGTGAACTGTAGTTTAGCGTCATCATCTACAGACTGAGCGCTGGTGATGTCGGGTATCAGTGATGTGAGGACATTTCCTGTGGTCAAATGAACATTTTAGTTCTATTTGAAGTTCATCATCCTAGGTTGTCTCTTGTTTCTTTCTTTTCTTTATCCTCTTTTTCACACTCCATCTTTGCGGTCTGTTGTTTGGTTTTGGTTATGTTATATTTATAAATATGTCTCTTCTGTGTGGAGTAAAACATGGGAGGGATGTAGAGAGCTAGCCGGAGAGCCATCCGGGCTCTCCTATATTTTGTAAGCGTGCTCCGCGTGTTCGGGCGGGGCACCGAGAAGGGGTATATAAATAAAGACGGGGCTGTGCTGACGCAGTCCCCTGTGAGTTAGCAAACTACAATCAGTGCACGTGTCATTAGTGCCAAGCCCCGAGGCCTTCTCTACACTCGGTACGTGGATGTTGAATTTCAAGTTTCAGGAACTTTTATTTTCTTATGGTTTGTCTTATAGCCTTTGCAGATTATAAAACGAATGCCCCAAAGTTGTGTGTGATTGATAACTAATAGTTAACTATTTTCTGTGAATTAATTTTGAACTCTTAAGTCTGTCGTTGTACATTCTGCTAAGATGGATTTTTAAGAGGATATTGCTTCGACATTTTAATGATCATTGTGTACCAGGAATTAGATTTCCAGTATGTGTACACATTGCTGAGAGTCGGGAATCATAGGATGTTAATGGTGTTTATTTTTTCAGTTCTCCAAAAGTTAAATACAAACTTGCTTCATCTGCCACAAAAGAGTATATTGTGGCAGAGCTCAAGGTAGTTATTCTAAAAGTAGGAAGAATAGGGCAAGGTGTGAGTGTACATGCATTTTTCAAGATATTTATGTCTCCTTGTGTTTAGCTTTCAGGAATTCTCCTTTTACTGAAGGAATCATGGAGTTGCTTAAATGATTAATTTCTGTAGTATACTCAATTACATTTACGTTAACATTCTAATGACATGTTGCATAAAACATTTATTTAAATCGTAGAGACCCTCTACAGCTTACAGACATCCTTGCCCTTAGACATGATGAGGCAGAGGGTGAGATTGTGTATCTTTTCTCCACTCTTTTCCCATTCCAACTTCCCTGCTTCTACCACAAGCCCTCATATTATATAGCATATATGGTTGTTCTTGGGACTGGTGAGAGACGGAAAAGGACATCGCCTCAGTTGAATCCTAGACACAAGGTTTGTGCAATCTGACAGCGCAAGGCATTACAATTTTTTTCTTTTCATTTTCTTCTTAGCACTACTTAAGACTGTTAACTTCCATAACTCATGGCTTATGTCTGTCCTTCCAGAGAGCTGACAGAGTGACAGGGCTGGAAGCAGTTTTGGATTTATGCTAATGGTAAACGTTTCCCACCTGTTCACCAGATTGATTAACATGATCATTATGTCCTCTCTGCTGATAGCTTTAGGGCATGCAGACTGTGATACATATTCATAGACATACGTATTCTCCTGTAGTACATTCAGAGGAAGCAACATTGTTTATGTCAAAATTGGGATGCCTCTACAAATAGTCTGCTGGACTACTGACACCTAGGGCTTCAGTTACAAGCTTTTGGCGCAGGGCAGTCCTGCAAGCCGTCTTGCTGCACTGCATGCGTGAAAAGAAAAGGGCAGGAATGTGGTGTATCTGTCCTTGTCTCCTGCGCTGGTGCACAATTTGCTGCCATGCTCCAATGCAGAGACCCTTGCACTGTGATGCAAGGATGCCTGAGTTGCCGGGACAGCTTCCTGCAGAAAAACATCAGGAGAGGCATTGTCCTTCTATATGTCCTGCAGAATGCAGCACACTTAGAGGAAAAAATGGAGAGAAATAATGTTATTACTCCCTGTTGTGTCACCTTTACACCACCCTTGGGGAGGCATAGGCTTTTGAGTCATTCCCAGATTTACAAAGCCTTGTAAATTTGGGAATACATCAACATCCATGGGTGTTGCGTGGGAACACCCACTGCAACACCCATGGAGTGCCTGCCTGATGCAAAGTAAGGAAATGCAGCGACTTGCGCTGCATTGCCTTACTCCATATCTTCAAGGCCATGTAAAGCCACGCACAGTGACTATGCTTGGCCTTGTAGATATGGGTCAGCAGCCAGCCCCACCGGTGCATCACAAAAAGTGATGCACCGGCAGTGCAGGCCGATTGTAAATAAGCCCCCTAGCCTATAAAGAATGGAAAACGCATATTTCTGCTGCTGCAGTGCCTAATTTTCAGCTCTTGTGGTGGATGTGGTGATGTGCCCTGAAAGTGCTGGTTCAAAGGTTTGTGAACAGTCACCACACACAATTAGTTTCCATAGACATATACATTGAAATACACACATTTGATTGCCAGTGCCTTGTATTCAGTTTGAGAATATAACCTTTCTGTACTGGTTAGTTATGACTTGTGAACACAGTGGGAACCCATCTATTGTGTTCTTTCATTTAAGCTTCCTTCAGCATCACATTCTTGGTATCCTGGAAGGCCTTATCTCCTCTTCATCCCATTCCAGTGTGGTTGATATTTTCATTAGATGTTTCAATGGCTCAGTGATGGTGGCTAGTTCTGGATAGAATGGCCACAGTAAGTGGGCTTGCAAAGGAAGCTTCTGAGTTCTGCGACATTCTGTAGGGGTGATGTATTTTTAAGGTCACAGACATTCACAGGATCAATGCTAACAACCTCTCTGCAAACATTGCACCCATATTTTTAAATAATTACATTTGGTCTTTGGGAAATGTACACTTCTCGTGTTGTGTCAGGCCTCCTTCCTGTAAGCAGGTAGGGTTACTTTTAAACTGGTGGTCTGGTAAGTTGTTTCTGCATAGAAGACTATCATCACTAATAGGAGACTATCATCACTCATATTCATGAACCCTTGAGGTCTTAAAGGGGCTTCTTATATTGTATTTCAAACACTTCTGCAGCTAATGAGACCTATAAAACTAAGGGCCAGGTTTAGAGTTTGGTGGAGGGGGTGTCCATCTCTGTTGTGACGGAGCAACACCTCCGCCAAACTGTAAATCAGGCCCTAAATCTTAAGGACTGTTGTGAATCAGCATAATAAGAGACAGTCACAATGTAATTATTGCTCTCATTGAGAATCATTTTATGGTAGACGGCACTTGGATTAATAATAGAAATTATATCAATAATGTTACATGTAATAATAATGAGACAATTAACCTTTTACATAAAATTTTTAAGTAACAGTATTGCTGAATCCATTACTCCTAAACTACACAGGAAAATATATACAAATATCTAAATGTAAATAATTAATTTCGTATTTATTTAATTCCAGATATTTTGTAATATTCAATAACTTACTTAAAAAAAAAACTCAATGAATCCTACACAATTATATATATATGCTACCTAGTGGTTGTCACTAGGTAGTTATAGTTAAGACTATGGCCCTCATTAAGACCCTGGCGGTCTTTTGACCACCAGGGTTAATACAGCGGTATCACCGTCGACAGGCTGGCAGTGTATACCGCCACATTATGAGTGCGGCGGGTTGGCCGCTGCCAACCCACCACATCTCCATTCAGAACGCCATGGCAGTAGGAACCGTCGGGCCGGAGATGTACTTCTCCGTCCCGGCGGTCCACAGAAGACCGCTGGCAGCAATATGAGCCGGCCTACCGCCATGGTTTCAACAACGGTAGCACTGCTACAAAAACCATGGCGGTAGGGCTACCGGTGACAGAGAATTCCTTCCCTGTCACCGGTAGATGTCTCCTCCTTCTAATTCAATTTCCTAAATGTAATATCCCTGTAACCTTTGTTTTTCTCTGTTAATTTCTATGTTTTTTAGCATAAAATATTTTTTATTATTATATGTGAATCCAACCACCACTGAGGGTTGGCCACAGGTCTTGGCCTGTGGCCAGGCCCTACAGCCAACCCCCTATAAACACTCAACCCTGTGCACAGCCTTTGTTCATGGCTGGAGGGCCTGTCTCTCTCGGTGTCAGAATAGGTGTGAGAGAGTGTCTGGGTGTGAGTGGGCCTATATGGATTTGAGAGTGAGCATGAGAGTGTCTGTCTGGTTGTGAGAGTAGGTGTAAGAGGGTATCTCTGGGTGTGACAGTGGGCGTGCAAGTGACTCTGTTGGTTGCTGTGTGAGTGTCTGTGTGGGTCTGTGAGTGTATGTGTGAGAGTCTGAGTGGGTCCTTGAGTGGGTGTGTGAATGTCTGAGTGGGTCTGTGAATGGAAGCATGAGTGTCTACGTGGGTCTGTGAGTGAGTACGTGACGCTGAGTGGGTCTGTGAGTGGGTCCATAAGTCTTTGAGTAGGTCTGTGAGTGGGAGCATGAACACTTGAGTGGGTCTGAGTAGGCCTGTCAGTGGGTGCATAAGTGTCTGAGTGAGTGTCTGGGTGCATCTGTGAGTGGGTGTGTTAGTGTCTGTGTATGTTAGTAGCTGTTTGAATGACTCTCCCACAAAGGAACCTCAACTTCCCTTTTATCCAACAAGAGTCCACAGCTTTGCATGAAATATCTACCCAAGTGGAGTTCTTTCTGCCTGCAGTGTGTCTTACAGCTGTGTAATGGAGCACAAGGAAATGTCACCAGTGACCTTATATCTGTTTTGGCAACATGATTGTTCCTATTGGCTGTTTCTCAAGAATGCTGTGATAAAATTAATCCACCTATAGAGAGGCTAATGAGACCACAAGGACCCTGTTGCAAATGTGCTGTGATTTTTATTTTAAAGCGATTTTTTGACCTGGTGGGTCTTTTGGGGACCCCAGCACAAGAGCTAAGGGATCAGGGTATCCTTTTCTTTTTTCAGTCTTTTTCTGGGACTCGGCTGAAGCTCAGTCCCAAGAGGACTGCGACACTTCCTTGTTGAAGTGTTGCCAGTTAATCAGATCTCAGCACAAGATTGTGAGGATTCGCAAATCCTTTGCGCCTCTGATATCTATATTTATTTTTCTTTTCTTAGCTCAAAAACTACAGAATGGATTCACACCAAATAACAATCGTAATCTCCATACCGAAAGCTACCTTTCTGTGTAATTCCATCCAGTAGTTCAGGCTGTAGTCGTGTTCAAAGCTCCAATGAGAATTAACACAGGAAATGCACTTTTTTGACCCCCCTTCTCAGCCCCTGCTTGACTGATCACCCCAAAACATTCCATGCACAACAAGATTCTGTGGCACACTTTTTTGGGGAAAATTGAAGATTCGTCAATCGATTCCAAAGTCAAAAAACACTTTTCCAATGGAAACATTGTCCTAACTATAACTACCTACTGGTGACCGTCAGTAGGTAATATATATATTATTATATATATATGAACCAAACACTCACCACAAAGAAATGGAAGTGTGCACTCCTTAGTTGCTTAGTATTCAAGTTTTAATCCAATTCAATCTACCACAGTGTGCAGGAAAGTTTGTAAAACACCAATGTGTTTCAGCAGACATTTGCCTTGCTCATTGGTGAGTATGTACCACCCCCTACCCGTCTTAACAAGTTTTTCTGTGACAACAAACCACTAAACATAAACAAAGGACTAGTATACTTGGGACACAAGCAAGTCTATATGGTGGCCATCATGGAATGTTTTATAGCAGAACAATATCCGTACTATATTTACACTGAAAATAAATTGCTTAATTCATAGTCTGACCCTCAAAACAGTAAATAAAATTCTGATAACTAAAAAATTGGGCAAACATAATTTTATAACCTGTATGTGCCTCCTGTGTCAGCCATTAAATAATGTCATACCACAACAGAGTGATATGTGGATGCCAGGCATCATACAAATGCCACATATTGCAATTGGATTGCATCATATATACTGTTGTGTTATTAAATTCTTTAAAGGCTGACATTGGAGGTGTGCTCAGATTATGAAATTATGTTTGCCCCAAATTCTTGCAACAAAAATAAATAGCACTGGGTGAGGCAAGGCCAGTGGGGACAGTGCAATCAAATATTTAGGTAATGGACGTGCATATCTCCCCTCCTTGACCCTCAAAAGACCTCAGGACCTAATCCCAACATTACAAGAAAGGGGTGGGGGAGCCCCAAAAAAGATAACGGCTAAGAGGCCTCATCCCTTGGGCCAGCTTACTCACTGTGTCCTGGGGAGCCAACCCCAGGGACACAATAGTTTCCATGTCAGAGAGAATATGTGCAGGAAACACTTTTCTGTTCTCACCTGGTGGGAGGTTCTAAAATGCTCCCTCTGGGTTGGCATATAACTGTGGTTTCCTGTCCGTGCTCCTGCAGTCAGGAAAAAATTAGATATCTCCTACCCTACGGGATCAGTGAAAAACACTGGGCAGGAGCAATGCTGGCTCACCATGCAACCAGGATAGGTGCATAGGGAAGATGGCATGGTTGCATTTTATTTTCTAATTCATTTATTTATAACATTTTATATAGCATAAACATGACCCTTGAGGGTATCAGAACGCTTTACAGATGTTCAAGGAGACAGGTAGAATAAACAACAACATCATCAAGAAAGGAACAAGATATGACAGTCCGCAAAAGAGACCACTTCAGGGTCCAAAACAAACAAAAAACAAAACTAAGAACATAACATGGAAGAAAGAAACATGAGTGCAGATTATGGGACTAATTGCGTCCAAGAGTAGAGTTTGTGAGTTCAAAATCAGAAATGTGCTCAACAGTATCACTTTAACTTCTTTCTTGAATAAAGCAGTTGAGGGGTTCAATTTGATTTCACGTTGTAAGGTGTTCCAGATTCTTAAGCCAATACCTGAAAAGGCTGAGTTATATATATTTTTTTATAGAATTTAGTCGGTATCAACATTAAGTACCTCTAGATACCCTCCAGCCACTCGATAGCTCCAGTTTTTCTGCAAGTTCTTTAGTGTTGAAGTATAGGGTTTTATGGTCCTGCAAGCAATTTTCAGATTAATTCTTGCCTCATATGGGAGCCAGTTTAGAGATTTTAGATCAGGAGTGATGTGATTGTGTCTTTTAGGTCTTTTTGATGAGCATAACAGCAGAGTTAAGAAAGGCCCTTATTGGTGCCAGCATAGGGCTGGGTAAGTCGTAGGGGGTTGCAGTTCAAGAGTCCAAGCTGGTAATCATTAAGGCTTTAACAGATGACTTGAAGTCATCAGGGGTAAGAAGGGTCTTATTTTTCTTAAGATGATCATGTGGAATTTCACACCTTTGGTGGCAGAGCTGATGTGCTCCTGCATGTTCTTGTTGAGTTTTATTCCCAGAGATCTCATTGCATCTATAATGTGTCGTAAGCAGTTAAAAACTGTGAGTTGTTTTATCCATTCTGTGAGGTCCAGTGAGTGGTTGGGTGGGACAATTAAGGGAAATTCCATTTTTAGAGCATTTAGGTTGAGGTGGTTACAGGTCAGACAGTTATGTGTTTTTTGAAAGGTTGCACTGAGAGACCTTATATCTTTAGAGGAAGAGATTTCAAGTACAGTTGGGCGTCATCTGCGTACATGTGGTCAGATAAATTCAACAATTAATTTAAAGGTTCTATGAACAGTTTAAAAAGCATGGGTGAGAGTGTGTACCCTGTGTGGAACCCCTAATGTGACCTGTGTAGGATTGGATAGAGACATATTGACCTTGATTCTTTGAGTTCTGTTGTGGAGAAAAGAAGCAAATCAGTTAAGGACAACCCTAGGGCTCCCCCCAGGGTCCCCAACAAAGAGACTTGTGGGTGACCCAGGTGGGCACTGAAGAACCCACCTAATGTCCTGGAGGATGGGGTCCTTGGGACCCTGAAGGCCAAGGGAGACGTTCTTCATTCCAGCCTCCCCTTAATTATAGCTGTAGCCCTGGGAGATGGAGTCCCCGGGCCCTAAAGGTTAGGGAAGGAGGTCCTCACACCCCTCCTGTTAATTAAAGCAAACAACACTGGGCGGCTGGGCCCTGGGGTCCTAAAGTATCACAGAGTAGGGCACCACCCCTCTCCCTTTTAAAAGATAAGAGCCCCCATGGGTTGAGGTCAATGGGGCTCTAAAGACTCAGGGATGGGGATCATGTGCACCTCCCCATAAAAAATAATACAGCTTCAGAGGATGGAGGCCTGAAAATTATAATAATACTATATAAAAGGAGACAGAGTAGGGGTACCCTGAACCCCAGGCCCTTGTTGGGGAGACTTCTACAGAGACCCCACCCAGTTTTGAATTGCAAAACAAACATCGTAGTTTTCTGTCATCACAGACTTGCTGTACTCAGCATGGAACCCCCAAACATTTGGGAGTGTCAGGAATCCCCAAGGTGCCTCCTGCATTATCTGTCAGCATCCCCAGGGATTAGGGTTAAATCATATCTCTGTTCTTGGTTAAACCTTCATGTTTCTAAGTAAACATAATGTGCTGTGTTAAACAATTGGTTTTTCTCAATGCTTGTTTTACCAATGCTTGTTTCTAATGTGAGCAGGTGTAAACATGTGCTTCTTACTAGTTGTGGTATAGACATGTGCTTCTAATTGGGTGTGGTGACTCATCCACATAAGGAAACTCAACTGCTTTCCTGATTGGCAATAAATAGCAGAGTGAAGCATGCCTCCCTGCTTGGCTTTGTTTTGCTTCCTGATCTCAGCATCTGATTTGGCAGTCCAGCCCTTGCTGTCCTCCTCGTATTCAGGACTTTTGAGGCAATTCTTTTCTTCGTTCCTGTACCAGCTGACACCAGGCATTCCTCCAGCACTCCGGAAAAGACTGGAGCTAAGTGACTAGTATTCTCCAGGGAGTTTGTTCTGTGAGCGCCGCGCTTTCCTAGAACAGCTAGGGTATTTCAGACCTCATATTGTGGCAGAGTGCTTATCTTGAAGAGACAAGTGCATTTCTGAACATTCTACATTAATATTGTAGTTACTTGCCTAAATGTGCTTCAGGGAATCTGCTTGAGCTCAAGTACTACATAAAGTGACAGTGCAATTTTAAAAGAGCATGTACGTGACTTTTCTTTCTCTAATAACATAACTCTTGGATTTAAATTGTGTCATTCATGCCTGTCTTTCAGGTTTGAGGAATTTGCTTTTGAAGGGGTTTTCACACACACAGTGAAACCAAACCAAACTGTGCCACCCTAACTGTTTAAACCCAGAGTTGACATTTGTATTTCTTAGATTGTTTTTGTTCCTTTTAGTTTAACCCTATGCAGGAAAGTTATATGTGATATAATTAATACCCTTGTTTGTCTCTCTTGTGCATGATAAGTACAACCACAGTTCTAATTGTATTTGCAACAGTGAATCTCTGTGAAGCCAGCCCTAGTGTCGCAGAATTATTGTTATGGTACTCAGTTTGGGTTTTTGGTAATGCAGTGTTAGTAATTGTGCCAACAGTTATTATTATCCAAGAAAAGTGCTGGAGCATCCCTGTGTTCTTCTACTGCTCCCGTGTCCATATAAGAAAGAGAGATTCAGTTTCAAGGAAGTTGAGTGCACTAACTCTACTATCACTCTGTCAACAACGACCTGTCCCCCTGAAGATACAGGGTGCCTGGCTGGACCAGCAAGACGTGGCAGTGTTTCTTCTCTTTCTCTTCCACTCCCCCTTTCCTTTGGGACACCTGCCAGGGTTTCGGTGTCCACCAGGAAGTGCCAAGAGGTGTTCCAGGAGGTCGGGGGCATACCATCGCATCACCCCTGCAGACATCCTGCTTTTCAGGTGAGTGGCCCCTTCTCGACAGGGAGAGTAAAGGGAATTACAGAAAGATTACTTCAAGATTACAGTGGGCCCGAACAAAACAAAATTAGAAAAAAAAATTGGGTGGGTCTCCGTTGGTGTTGAATGATGGTAAGCAGTTGACCAGCAATGCATGAGTTGTCCATCTGCAGTGGGTTAGGCCACAGGCCAGGCCCAGCACCCAACCCCATGTTGACCCACTTCTTACCAACCCTTGTCAAAGGCTCTGTGCAGCTGGAGGTTGGGATAGTAAGGTATGGAAATCTTAATCCACGTGTAAAAATCCCTAGAAATTTACTAAAAAAAGGTTAAAGTGACATTATAGTTAGGTGTTAAGGACTGCCATTTTAAACTAAAAACACTGAAATTCACCAGTTATAGTTAACTGAAGTCATTGCTTCTTAAACACGTACCATGTACTGCATCTGACGTCACATATTACATCACTCATGACATCTTCTATGATCATATTGATAACATCACTGATCATGTCTGAAATTACATTACTGGGCATGGCATGTAATAGTTATTTCAGTTGACTATGCCTGGTTAATTTCCTTTCTCGGTGACAGAGGGAAGACGCTGCACCACAAGCCAACATTATGATCTTAAGTTCATCTATCTATTATTCACCAACAGTGCAAGATTAGGGAAAGAGTAGTGACACGTTTCAACGTTTTGCCTTCAACTGGACCATAGACTCTACATTTAAAAACAATCTTCTTTAAGGGGCAATTTGTTCATCACCACTTTCCATTATAAAAATGACTAAAACATACATATTTGTATTAAAAACCAGTCAAGTCAATGCTTTCATTATACATATTAGATCTATAAGCAGTCAACATCATTAACCTTATCACTAAGTTCAATTTGTTTACTATTTCATTATGTACAAGCTTATCGAGTTTAATATACATTATGTAATATTAGCATGATCTTGAATTTTGGCAGATAGAGAATCATTCCTAATTTTTTTTTTCATTATATATGAATGCATTTGCCTTCTCGTGAAAATATATTGCTTACCTCCAAACGTCCTGAGAAGCTAGCGCTTTGCTCATAGCTGTGTGCAAAATACAAAATTTGAGGGATTGAGGTAATAGAAAGTGTGATGTATTCACAGGGGGCACCATTCTATATTTATTCTAAAGTACTAATGCTTCATAAAGTGTATTTAGTGAACTTGTGTAAATGTACTGGTGCATTCACAGTAAAAAACAGTCTTGTATCTTTATTAAAGTGTTGATGCTTTCTAAGATGCAATCAGTGCATTTGCATTAGATGTTGTTATACAAAGTCTTAAAAATTTGATGACTGGCAATATATACATAATCTATTAACGATGATGATTAGCTATTGGATGCTAGTGCATTTGCAGGGAAATATAATCACCTATACATAATAACATGCTACTGCATATTGAGGTGCATTTGATGTATTACCAAGGAATGTTGTCAGGAAGTGTATTTAGTGCACCAACATAAAATTATAGTGCATTACCAGGAAAATACAGTCTTGTATCTGTATTAAAGTGTTGTTGCATTCTAAAGTGCATATCTCCTGTATGTGATAAAGTGCTTCGATGCATTATCATGAAATGTTGTCAGGAGTACATGCTATATATAGTGCACAAAGTCCCACAACAACTTACAATTAGGTACAATAAATCATAGTTAGATGCATCAAACCATTAAAAAAGAAACTTACCTGTGAAAAAAAAAGACGGCGATGTAAAGGTAATAAAAATGTACTTGCAATGTAATGATTCCCGATGTATCTACTATGAAGTAATGGCTCCTATGAAGTAAGATGGCACACAGGGCCGGTTTTAGGACTGGTCGCGCCCGGTGTGACAGTTTATTGTGGTGCCCCCCACCCCATGACCTCCTCCTCAGTTTCACTCACTACCACCCGGTGAATGTGCCACTCACCTCTCCATCACTCTCCTTTTACATACATTCATGTGTTTTAGAGCACTTGAGAAGGCTGGCTTTACTAATCCACTCAGCTAGCCACATAAAATATAGGGGCATATTTAAGAGCCCCTAACGCCATTCTAACACCATATTTGCGGGATTTGTTTTTTACACTAATGTGGCGTTATAAGGCCAAAAGCGTTGTGCTATATTTACAAAGTGCCGCAATGCATGCATTGCACCATTTTGTACCCCTTTGCGCTACATTATGCCTGCGCCAGGCATAATGTATGCAAAAGTGGCATTCTAACAGAATTCTTTGAGTCATTTTTTTCCGGCACTTAAAACTCCTGCTCAGAGCAGGCGTTGAAAGGAGGCATCTCTTGGTTATAATGGGCCTCTGGGTGCTTTGCAGGATTAGCGTCAACATTCTTGATGCTGGGTCAAAGGTACTTGCTGTATTGGAGATAATAGGCTGTGTGGGCCTGGTTATGGGGTGAGTCATAATTCTTTGTATGTTTGGTGAATTCTGTCAATAGGACCGCCCAGTGGGGGTTATGGGTTGTTTGCACAGATAGTGAACTTCATGTTAATGGAGGATTCCTCCTCCGCCGCAGCTCATTTGCGTATGTCGCCGGATCAGGCCTCTAGTGGAGGGGTGTTGGAAAGTGGATTATTGGTAAGGGCATGAAAGTATTCACACTTAACAATAGGTCACAAACCCCAACTAGGCACAGTTAGGGTCTCAATAAATTAATCCCAGCTCAGCCCTTGGTAGCTTGGCAACAAGCATTTAGGCTTAACGTAGGAGACAGGTGTGTAAAGCATTCAATAATCACCAACAGCAAATAAGTAAAACACAAAACACAATAAAAATCCAACACCAATTTATACACATTGATTATATTTTTATTTTTAAAATTACAGTAAAATGACAAACATCCAATAAAGGGAACCAGAGATATGAATTTTGAAAGCTTAAATGTTTTCTAGTACATTGAAATCAAAAGCGCCAATCTGGACACTTGGTCGCACACGACCAGGGAAAAGCCAAAATTTTTTGGTGGACCGTGATTGTTCCCTGCTTAGCTACAGTGAGCAGGAGGCCTTGGTTAAAGTTTTACCTTCAGACTCAGGCCCTCATTACAACCGCTGTCCGCCAAGGTTGAACCGGCAAGCGGCCAACTATGCGTCCGCAAACCCGCCAGCCGCATTTCAACATCCCCGCCGGCCCTGCGGGGATGCCGGCCGTAACATTGCAGCCGGCTCCTAATGGAGCCGGCGGTGTTGCGGCAGTGCGACGGGTGCAGCTGCACCCGTCGTGCTTTTCACTGTCTGCTTTCCAGACAGTTTAAAAAGCAGGAAGGGGCTGTGCCTGGGGCCCCTGCACTGCCTATGCCAAGTGCATGAGCAGTGCAGGGGCCCCGCGACTCCCCTTCCTGCCAGTCATAATCCCCAGGGCAGCGCTGCAAGCAGCGCTGCCCTGGCGGATTATAACCGCCTGGACAACAATGGCGGAAAACCGCCAGTCCCGGCGGTGTGACCGCGGCACTACCGCCGTGGTCAAAGTATGGCAAATTGTACTGCCAGCCTGTTGGCGGTACGATCACTAAAACAACCCTGGTGGTCTTTGACCGCCAGGGTTGGAATGAGGGCCTTAGTCTTTTTCTTGAAGATTTTGTGAACGGGGACGGAGTCACCTGTTGAAGCTGGCCTCCCTGGAGCTCTCTTTGGATACTCGTTGCAGGAGTCCTCGATCAAGGATTCTACGTTGGGACTTGGATGAGTTTTTGTGATGGAAAGCTTTGCCTGGGACCAAGTTGAAGTTGAAGGAACCTCCCTAGATCTCTCCTCGGATCCACTGTGAAGGAAGCCTTGGACAACTTTTTACGTTCAGAGTTAGAAACTTTTTTAGAGCTTTTTCTCTCCGTCTTCCGACCCTCCACAGCAAGTCGATTTTGATGAAACATCGTCGGATTGCCTATGGAAGTCTGCAGCTCCAGAGCTTCGCAGCAGAACGAACTTGCAAATCAGGCCGGGTCACGGTTGCTGTAAGTTGGCTTGACTCACGATGTTGGGTCGGTCCACATATTACACTTTTCTCCAAAGTTGCTCCAGACTTCTCCAAACTTCTGGATCTTCTTCCAGAAGTTCTTTTAGGGTTTTGTAGGTGTCCACACCTCACCCCAAGGTTCCAGAAGCTCTGAGTTCCTCATTGGGGGTTATGACTCCAACTTCCAGAATACACCTAGTTCAAATCCAGAAATGACCACTGGTCAGCTGGTCAGTTTGTTCGGGGCTTAATGTAGGGGACTCTGTTCAGCTATTTCCTACCTGTTGCATACAGGGAGTCCCTTTTTGAAGCAGTAGAATACAGGCAAAGTCATTTTCTTGGTGAAGCCCAAGTGTTCATCTAATGCAGTCCTACTGAGTGCAGTAACCTGGTGCAGGACAGGTGTCCAGCAGGGTAGTCCTTCTTCTTCTTGTCTTGTTGATCTGAGGAGGGGGTGCAGCTCTTCCAATTTTATCCTTGCTCCTGGGGTGGAAAGCAGGGGTGGGGGCCTCTGTCCAATCACGTGAAGGCCACTACCCTCTTGAGTTACTGCTTCCTGGGAAGTGTGGCAAAAATCAATCCCAGGGAGCAACATTTCTCCAAAATCCAAGATGGCAAAAATTCAGTCTTCGAATTCAGATTTGGCTGAGCCCATCCACTGGTGTAGCTAAGTTTCTCTTAACACACCCCTTCCTTAATCCAATGAGGGTGCACCTGGTTGTCTGGGACTGCAGGAAGTGGGGGAGGTACAGTTGCTGTCCCAAATGTCCTTCCCTCCTTTGAAGTCCAGTTTTGCTGCTCTCCCCATCCTATTCTACCATCTGCTGATGCAAATTGCCTTTGCCTCAGCCAGGACACTTCACACCTCATCAAGGCAGCCTGGCTCAGGCTGCCAGAGGCTGACCTATCAGAGAAGGGCACTGCAGGGCTGAAACTGGTAACTTTTAGAAAGAGTTCTAAAACTCGTTCTAGGTACAAGTCATATTAAATTCAAAAGTGGAAAGTTATTGGATTGATTATAATGTTTATTTTCACACTAAAAATGCCATATTTAGCTCCTTCCTGGGGAATATAAGACTTTAATATTTTAAAATAAAGTCTCTACATGTTAGCCTTGGGAACCTCTGTAGGTTGTTGTGAAGTGATGACCAATAATGTTGAAGAGCCAAACAGGTTCACAACATATGCTTTAGGTTCTCATCTGGGGTTTGGCAACTTTAGCAGTTTGCTTGTGCATCGGGAAAGAATTGATTGATTTGGGTTGGAGTAAGATAGGCTGTATATAGTATAAAGAATTGTATATTTTCAAAGTGAGAATTTCGCAAGACTCGCTGAGGAAACTCTGGGGCCTGCAGCCATTCTTTTTCAAGTGGCACTCTCCCATAGCCATCTTCCCATCTGCACTGGAGCTCAGCTCAGGGGACTGCCAACAGGTTTCTAATGGATTTGTATAGACAAGTAATGAAATGTTGATTATTTCCCATGACCAGCGCAGTTTGCACTACTGGATGGATGGCACGTTCTGCATCTGAGCTGTGCCATAGTAGTCAGCAGGTACAGATTAATTGTCTGTGGAGAAGGAATTGGCCAGGTGGGAGAATGCTATCTGCCATCAGTTGTGCAAAGGAGAGGGGGTGACCATCTACAAACAGATCATCTATGGTGTGTAGTGATTGGGTCATCCAGGGATGCATGTCTTACTGCGTACAGGTGCCAGTAACCTATCAGAGGAAATTTCAGTGCATATGCCTGTGTACCCTTTGCTAGGCTAAATATGCAAGAAACTGAGGTCCTGGCCACTGCAACCTGTAATGACTGGGATATTAGGGGTGTGGATTTGGGGAGCAAGAAGCCGGGAATTGTGGATATTGGGAGAACACCACTGTAAGGAAATAGCTCCCTGTTGCAGTTACCCCCCCACTTTTTGACTGATACAGATGCTGACTTGATTGAGAAGTGTGCTGGCACCCTGCTAATCAGGCCCCAGCACCAGTGTTCTTTCCCTTAAAATGTTCCATTGTTTCCACAATTGGCACACCCCTGGCACACAGATAAGTCCCTTGCAAAAGGTACCAGTGGTGCCAAGGGCCCTGTGACCAGGGAAGGTCCCTAAGAGCTGCAGCATATGTTGTGCCAACCTAAGGGACCCCTCACCAAACACATGCACACTGCCATTGTCGATTGTGTGTGTTGGTGGGGAGAAAAAGGCAAAGTCGACATAGCATCCCCCTCAGGATGCCATGCCCACAAAATACTGCCTGTGGCATAGGTAAGTCACCCCTCTAGCAGGCCTTACAGCCCTAAGGTAGGGTGCACTATACCACAGGTGAGGGCATAGCCGCATGAGAAATATGCCCCTACAGTGTCTAAATCTATTCTTAGACATTGTAAGTACAGTGTGACCATATGAAGTATATGGTCTGGGAGTTTGTCAAAAACGAACTCCACAGCACTGAATACTGGAAAGTTTGGTATCAAACTTCTCAGAATAATAAACCCACACTGATGCCAGTGTTTGATTTATTAAAAAATGCACACAGAAGGCATCTTAAAGATGCCCCCTGTATTTTACCCAATCCTTCAGTGCAGGACTGACTGGTCTGTGCCAGCCTGCTGCTGAGAGACAAGTTTCTGACCCCCTGGGGTGAGGGACTTTGTGCCCTCTGAGGCCAGAAACAAAGCCTGCTCTGGGTGGAGGTGCTTAACACCTCCCCCTGCAGGAACTGTAACAAATAGCAGTGAGCTCAAAGGCTTAGGCTTTGTGTTACAATGCCCCAGGGCACTCCAGCTAGTGGAGATACCTGCCCCCTGGACACAACCCTCACTTGTGGCGGCACGTCCATGGGAGATAATGAGAAAAATAAGGAGGAGTCACCCACCAGTCAGGACAGGCCTTAAGGTGTCCTGAGCTGACGTGACCCCTGCCTTTAGAAATCCTCCATTTTGATTTTGGAGGATTCCTCCAATAGGAATAGGGATGTGCCCCCCTCCCCTCAGGGAGGAGGCACAAGGAGGGTGTAGCCACCCTCAAGGACAGTAGCCATTGGCTACTTCCCCCCAGACCTAAACACACCCCTAAATTGAGTATTTAGGGGCGACCCTGAACCCAGGAAATCAGATTCCTGCAACCTTAACAAAGAAGAAGGCCTGCTGATCTGAAGCCCTGCAGAGAAGACGGAGAAGACAACTGTCTCCCAACTTCGAAGAAAACTGAAACAGCAACGCATCCAACAGGGACCAGCGACCTCTGAACCCTCAGAGGACCTCCCTGCACCCAAGGACCAAGAAACTCCCATGAACAGCAGCCCTGTTCAAAACCTGCAACTTCTTTGCAACAAAGAAGCAACTTCCAAAGACTTCACGTTTCCCGGCGGAAGCGTGAGACTTCACACTCTGCACCGACGCCCCCGGCTCGACCTGCAGAAAACCAACTCCTCAGGGAGGACTCCCCGGCAACTGCGAGCCCGTGAGTAACCAGAGACGACCCCGCAGAGCTCCTACAGCAACACCTGCAGAGAGAGTCCACAGGCTCCCCCTGACCGCGACTGCCTGTAACAAGGGACCCGACGCCTGGAACCAACACTGCACCCGCAGCCCCCAGGACCTGAAGGAACTGAACCTCAGTGCAGGAGCGACTGCCTGCAACGCTAGAGTGACCCCCGGGTCCCTCCATTGTTTTCAATCTAAAACCCAACACCTGCTTTGCTCACTGCACCCGGCCGCCCCTGTGCTGCTGAGGGTGTACTTTATGTGCCTTCTCGTGTCCCCCCCGGTGCTTTACAAAACCCCCCTGGTCTGCCCCCGGAGGACGCAAGTACTTATCTGCTGGCAGACTGGAACTGGAGCACCCCTGTTCCCCATAGGGGCCTATGTGTTTTGGGCACCTCTTTGACCTCTGCACCTGACCGGCCCTGAACTGCTGGTGTGGTAACTTTGGGGTTGCCTTGAACACCACCAACGGTGGGCTGCCTATGCCCCAAACTTGAAACTTGTAAGTGTTTTACTTACCTCCAAAACTAACCTTTACTTACATCCCCCAGGAACTGTTGATTTTTTGCACTGTGTCCACTTTGAAAATAGCTTATTGCCATTTTTACAAAGACTGTACATGATATTGTTTTCATTCAAAGTTCCTAAAGTATCTAAGTGAAGTACCTTACATTTAAAGTATTAACTGTAAATCTTGAACCTGTGGTTCTTAAAATAAACTAAGAAAATATATTTTTCAATATAAAAACCAATTGGTCTGGAGTAAGTCTTTGAGTGTGTGTTCCTCATTTATTGCCTGTGTGTATACAACAAATGCTGAACATTACCCTCTGAAAAGCCTACTGCTCGATCACACTACCACAAAATAGAGCATTAGAATGATCTATTTTTGCCACTATCTTACCTCTAAGGCATGGATACTCAGAGCACGGTCCTGGGGCCGCATGCGGCCCAGTTGACCTTTACATGCGGCCCCCTGGACAGCAGAAGTACAGAGTTGCTCTTCACTCAATCGTAAATAAAGAGGCAATTGTTTATTTCAAAGTTAACTGGTGTTAAGGAAAGAAAGTAACCATGGAGTCCTGACCTTCACTTTAGAAGCAAGTTCATTGTTAAAGACATCTTGCAGCAAAAGTGTACAAATATAACAGTCACTTCAAAAAAGTGTATTAAGTTGACACTCCATTTCACCTAAGTATAATTTATTGTATCAGTGCAATGAGAAGTATTAATTTAAATGTGATAGTTTTCAAACAAGAATTTAGAAACATTCATTTTCACTTATACCCCGACAAATATGCCAATAGTAAATTAAACAAGCAAGCCAGATGTTATGTGCACTTTTGAAGTGGCCTGGGTTCATATTATAGATGAACAACATTATAGTTTATTAAATCAAACACAGAAGCAGATTTGTACAGTGGGGACCCTGAACCTAAAATTAAGCTATTGCCTTGGATCACACAATTTGGAAAAGTGGGGAAGCTAAATTTAATCCCAGGTTTTCTAGTTTTATATTTCTCAATTCAGCCGCTAGATGTATACCCTTCGCTTCACCTACCAATACTTAACCACCAGTCCTCCCAACCCCCTCGCCCGATCGCCATTCCACTGGCATTGATGCGGCCCTCGGTCACATCACAGACCAAACTTTTTGGCCCCTGGGAAAATGTTTGCGAGTACCCATGCTCTAAGGGGAACCCTTGGACTCTGTGCACACTATTCCTTACTTTGAAATAGTATATACAGAGGCAACTTCCTACACCCACATATCGTCTGGCTGTTCACCGTGATAGCCACTGTAGTTGGGCTGCTAAATTTTAGGCCTTCAATGAGAGAGCTGCCAGCTCACCCTGATTTATTGGTAGTTTTAATTTCCAAAGGGCCTTCGGATGTCTTGAGGAGCCCCAGTTTAGGTTGCCCAGGAGGGTATCTAACTCCTGAAAGAAGGCCCAGGGAGGGACAGTGGGGAGATTGGCATAGTATAGGAGTCGGGGTACCGGAACCATTTTTGCCAAGGCTATCCACCCAATGGGAGCCAGTTAGAGTGACTGTCACAACTGTATTTGTGACCTAATGCACAGCAACATCGCAAGCAGGTTATTCTCATATAGATCAAGCAAGGTGTGGTACAGGCATATTCCCAGATAGTGGATTGCCACTCCTTCCCAGGGGAGGGGGATGTCCCCCAGATAGACAGGTCTGGACTGCAGTGTGGGATGAAGGGGATATATAGCTGACTTCTCCCAGGTCATGCACAGTCCCATTGCTGCAGCAAATCCTGCCAGGGTGTTTCATAGTTGGGAGTGGTATAGTGCTATATTGCTGAGATAGATTAGCAGGTCGTCAGCATGCAAGAACACAGAGTGGGCCTTGTCCTGTAGTGATATGGCCCAGTCGCATCCCTCCACCCTGAGCCATATGGCCAGAGGTTTTATCGCAAAAGCGAACAACAGCAGCGACAATGGACAACCCTCCTTTATTCCTCAGTGAACCAGGAAGGAGGCTCAAACAAGGTGAGACAAACACACCCTAGAAGTTGGTTTATTATACAGTAGTTTAGTGTAGAAAGGTCTGACTTACTCCCAGATGAGCAAGTACCTGAAAAAGGTACAGCTACATCAGAGTATCAAATGCCTTTTCCAGGTCTAGAATTAGGCACGACATCTGTGCAAACCATCCCTTTATGCAGTCTTGAGCATGGAACATGGAAGAGACAACAAATGTTTCCTAACTAATTCCTACCTAGGCTATGATAGAGCACAGCGTGTTAAGCTGTAATTCTGCCCTTCATGTTCCCCTGTGAAGACATCATCCCCCATGCCTGAGCAAAGGCCTGTAGTCTGCGTTAGCATCTGTGGCAAAGCATTCGGCAATCAGCATACAGTCGTGGTTCTCTGGCTGGAATCTCCCTCTAACGTGTAAGTTACAGGGAAGTGTTTTAATAATAACACAGCTGATGTTCTGAGAAAATGTTTCTATGTAAGGATGTGTGTTTTCTACGAATGTCAGAGACTAAACTTATACCACGTTCACTGGCAATGTACCCTGCTGTAGCCTTGGAAGAAGCACAGAGTGAGCAAGGATGTCTTGTTTGAGAACAGGGTGATGGCCTAGGCAAAAACTGTTAGATAAACAGAAAATAAAACAAGACCATAAAAGTGGCTATTGTAACAATAATAAAAAAAAGCTGAAAAAAATATATCTAGGTTAGAGTGCACAACGGCTTGGCCTAGTGTATTAAAATACCGTTCATGGAGCTATAGCTAAAATGGCTACACAACACCATCCCCTTGTTGGTTGAAGGTGATTCAAAGCCTAATGACATATAAAATTGCTACTAAAAAGCTCAACCTAGGATATACATGTAAAACTTAATGTCAATTATAACAAGTCGAAGGGACATGTGAGCATATAAAAGGGCAATTTAAAACATGAACATGTGGCATAAAAAGACCAAATTTCAAGAGTCAAAGTTATTTTTGAAAAGTTCAAATCGATTCTGGGACCATAGAGGACAGGAAATCTTCCACTTCGGCAGGTGTTAAAGTTGGGAAGTGTCAACATCAGGACAGTGCGCACTCTACGGGCGACGTAAATGCAAAAACCCAGTCCTTATGCAGAGGCATATTTCATGCATTGGGTTTCTATGCAGTATGTTAACCTTTTCCATTGCAGAGCTTTCACCTTGAAAAGTCATTAATGCTGTTTGTAATACATTGTTCATTTGAAAGGCTTGTTTGCAGCACTACAGGGCGTGGTCCTTTATTCTAAGACTTTCTAGAAGCCTTTCCTACAGCATGGTTGGGTGTGGCTCATGGGCGGGGCTTGGCGCTATATAAGGGAGCCAGCACTGCTCCACGGGCTCACTATTCAGAGGTCCCGGTGCAGAGCAGCAGCATTTTCCAGAGCTCCTGTCCCGGAGGCCTATCCAGTCATTTCCAGGCCTGCACTCGTGTATTTGGTGATCTTCAAGCAGGGCGGTAAGGCGGAGGTCGGGTTAGGCCCCTGATTCAGTTTTCCAGTGACACTCAAGTTTTGGGCATAAACTTGAAATCGTGTGTGCGATTGTTTTCATGGCATTTGCATTGTGAATTCCGAATTGGCAACAGTGTGCGCAATTCTTTCTAGGCATTTAGTGACAGATGTAGTAAACTCAAATTTTGCGAGTTGCAAATTGCGAGTCAGACCGACTCGCAATTTGCAACTCGCAAAATTGTATGCAGAATGGTGTCTCAGACACCTTCTGCGACTCGCTATGGGGTAGCAAAGACCCACTTCATGAATATTAATGAGGTGGGTCGCATTTTGCTACCCCATAGCGAGTCCCTGCACTCACAGGGATGGTGGCCTGCTGGAGACAGCAGACCTCCATGTCTGTGACTGCTTTTGTAATAAAGCAATTTTTTTTTTTTAATTGCAGCCCGTTTTCCTTAAAGGAAAACGAGTTGCAATACAAAAAAATAATAAAACCATTTGGTTTCATTTTTTCAGAGTAGGCAGTGGTCCATTGGACCACTGCCTGCTCTGAAAATTTTTTTTTAGCGACATTCACAAAGGGGAAGGGGTCCCATGGGGACCCCTCCCCGATTGCGAATGAGATACCACCCACTTCAAGTGGGTGTTAACTGCGAATTGCTTTGCGACCGCTTTCGCGGTCACAAAGCAATTCTACATCGCGGTGCGAGTCACAAATAGGAAGGGAACACCCCTTCCTATTTGCGAGTCGGATTCACATTTTGCGAGTCGGTACCGACTCGCAAAATGTGAATCAGCATCGCAATGGCCGTTTTGCATGGCGCAAACTGCGTTTTTCGCAGTTTGCGACATGCAAAACGGTTCCTACATCTGGCCCTTAATTCTTGCCATTCAGATCATCAGTGTGCGTGATCATTTCATGGCATTTGCATCGTGAATTTCGAATCGGCAACAGTGTGCGCGATTCTTTCAAGGCATTTAATTCTTGGCATTCAGATCGGCAGTGTGCACAATCATTTCATGGCATTTAGATCGTGAATTCCGAATCAGCAACAGTGTGTGCGATTCTTTCCAGGCCTTTGTCTTCTTGGCATTCAGGTCGGCAGTGTACGCGATCATTTCATGGCATTTGCATCGTGAATTCCGAACCGGCAACAGTGTGCGATTCTTTCCAGTCATTTAATTCTTGGCATTCAGATCGGCAGTGTGCGCGATCATTTCATGGCATTTACATTGTGAATTCCGAATCGTCAACAGTGTACGCGATTCCTTTCAGGCATCTACTTCTTGACATCCAGATCGGCAGTGTGCGTGATCATTTTATGGCATTTGCATCGTGAACTTCGAATCTGAAACAGTGTGCGCAATTCTTTCCCAGCATTTAACTCTTGAATCATAGATCGGCGTTTTGCACGATCGTTTCACTGCATGTGAATCTAGATGTTCGAATCGGCAGCAGAGCGCGCAATTCTTTCTTGGTGTTTAACTTTTGAAATACAGATCGGTGGAGTGGGTGAGCATTTTTAGACATTTAAACTTAGATGTGCAGTGTTGATTAAGGTGCATAATATTCCCTGAACATTTGAGTCTTGAAACTCCTAATCAGAGAGTGACGTAGCAGTGTTATTCATGGTACTTCTACAGTTCATTCATGCAGAGAAAAAAACGTGTTCTTTGCTACAATGCAGAGATTGTTCTATGAAGTATTTTGGAGAGAGTTTATTGTTCAAGATATAGGCCCTCATTACAACATTGGCGGTAAAATCAGTTTACCGCCGTGCAGAAGACCGCCAAAACACCGCTGCGGCCGCGGAATTCCACCACAGCTATTGTGACCCACAGCACGGAATCCGCCAAAATTCAGACACCCACACAAGTCCGCCACACCAAAGGTCAGTGATAAACTGGCGAAAACAAAACCTCCACCGTCACGCCAACAGAAATACGCCCACACTATCACGACACACGAATCCACGCAGCGGTCTTTCAACCGCTGTATTCCATTGGCGGTACACACCGCTGCGCTCAAAATTCACACACATTTACAAAACACAGCCACATTGGACAATTCGAAACACACACACCTGATACACATAAACACACCACACCCACACACCCAATACAATTTAAAACACACACCCACATAACCCACAAACCCCTACAACCAAAATCCCGAACGAAGGGCAGAGAGAGACACCACAAACAACTACCAAGCATCCACAGGCACACAATACCATCACCCACAGAACTTCCACGCACCTCACACAACACACCAATAAATATCACCCCACTTATCACAACACACACCACTCCACACATCACCCACACCACCCCACATGGCACGACAAAGACACCCCAGGTTCTCTGAGGAGGAGCTCAGGGTCATGGTGGAGGAAATCGTTCGGGTAGAGCAACAGCTATTCGGATCACAGGTGCAGCACACCTCCATAGCTAGGAAGATGGAGCTATGGCGCAGAATAGTGGACAGGGTCAACGCAGTGGGACAGCACCCAAGAAATCGGGATGACATCAGGAAGAGTTGGAACGACCTACGGGGGAAGGTGCGTTCCGTGGTCTCAAGACACCACCTTGAGGTTCAGCGGACAGGCGGCAGACTCCAACCTCCTCCCCCACAACTAACAACATGGGAGGAGCAGGTCTTGGCGATTCTGCATCCTGAGGGCCTCGCAGGAGTAGATGGAGGAATGGACTTTGGTAAGTCAAATCTTAACTATTACATCCCCCACCCTACCTGCATACCATCACATACCCCCACCCTCACCCTCACCTCCATCACTCCTACTCCTCACAAATGTCCCACTATCACAACCCACCCATCCCAACACCAAGCCCTGCATGCAACAACAAAGTATGGAAACCCATCACCAAAGCATGCCCACTGCACATACCTATACACACCCCTAAACCATCATCACACAAGGTCCTACACAGGAATGCAAGCACTGGGGTACACGGACACCCACCCATTGCACACCATGGCATACACAGATGTAATAAACATCCTTTTATACCCCTGCAGGACAACTACCCAACATCCCCGGACAGGAGGGTCCACACATGTCCACACCACCAACAGAAGAGGCCCACAGTGATGACAGCAGCTCTGTCCAACTTGATCTAGATGACCAGCCCGGCCCATCGGGGACCTCGGGACAGTCGGTTCCCCTCACACAGTCACAGGCCACTACAGACCTTCCACCCTCTGGAAACACCAGCACAGCGCCCACCCAGCGGGCCCATACCTTTGTCCCCAGGACACGTCAATCAGCAGTGTGTCCACCACTACAGGGAACCCAGGCTAACCCACCACCCCAACAACAACAGGGACCTGGGGGCAGTGGTAGTGGGCACACGGTCCAGGGGACAGAGGCCCAGGAACACATGGGAACTGGGAGGGCTGCTGTGCGACAGGGGGAGGACAGGCCAAGGGAACCCACTCTCCACGAGGCCCTCTCCTCCATCATGAGAGCCTACCACCACTCCCAGGAGACAATGGCAACGGTACTGGCCAAGTTTCAGGAGACCCAGCGGCTGCAGGAGGAACAGTATTTGGGCTTCAGGGAGGAACTCAGAGCCATCAATTCCACCCTGGGCACCATTCTTTGGGGTGCTGAAGGAAGTACTCAACACCAGGAGGGACACTGTGGCACAACAAGGGGCCCCTGACACTAGCATGGACGATGAACTGCCCACCACCTCCGCCGGCGCTAGTGGACAGGAGGCACCACCACAGGACCACCACACCAGCACCCCACCCCCTACAGAGGGAGAACAACCCCGCAAACGGTCCCTGAGATCCAGGACAAAGACAGAGAACAATGCCAAGACCCCCCCAAGAAATTAGACCACCCTCAATGTCATCCTTCTGTCCCACTTTGTCACCCTGTCCATCCTCAAACTGCCCCAGCTCCACTTCCTATGCCCATTTGGGCAATGCACCTGTGAGACTAATAGACTGGACCCTGTCATGGACATTCCTCCACCATCACCCCTCACCATTTTGCAACCCTGCCAATATTGAGCACTTAAATAAACACCCTTGAAGCACAAAACAATCTGGAGTCAGTCGGTGATTTCGGAATAGTGTATTAGCAATTACTGTGGCAAAATGCTCTTTCAATTGTAATGTCAACATACCTATGTCACACAGCTCTAGTCCATGAGGAAACAAAGCAGATGTCACACTGTGGGACACACATCTGTGAAATCGTAAGGGAAAGTGACAACTCAGTGACCATACACTGGGTGAAAACGACAGACAGTAGAGAGGTAGTAGTGTTAAAGTACATGTAGTAGGCAGGTTTGTATTCTTACCTGTGTCTCACAGGAAATATTGGTGGATCACCGAGTTCCTGTTGTCCATGTCCTCTTCCTCTGCTTCCTCGTCTTCACTGTCCACAGGCTCCACAGCTGCAACACCACCACCATCTGGATCATCCTCCTGCAGAAAAGGCACCTGCCGTCACAAAGCTAAGTTGTGAAGCATGCAGCAGGCCACGATGATCTGGCACACCTTCTTTGGTGATTAGAATAGGGATCCACCTGTCATATGGAGGCACCTGAACCTTGCCTTCAGGAGGCAGAAGATCCGCTCTATTATCCGCCGAGTTCGCCCATGGGCCTCATTGTAGCGTTCCTCTGCTCTTATCCTGGGATTCCTCACTGGGGTCAGTAGCCATGACAGGTTGGGGTAACCAGAGTCACCTGCAAATGGTGAGGGACAACTGTTAGACACACACTAACGTGTAGGGATATCCCCAGACCCAGACAACCATTCCCACTGCTGAACTTGTTTCCAGGTGCTCACCTATTAGCCACACACAGTGCCTCTGGAGTTGACCCATCACAAAATGGATGCTGCTATTCCGCAGGATGTAGGTGTCATGCACTGAGCCAGGGAACTTGACATTCACATGGAAGATGTACTGCTCTGCCAAACACACCATCTGCACATTCATAGAATGATAACTCTTCCGGTTTCTGTACACCTGTTCACTCCTGCGGGGGGTACCAAAGCCACATGGGTCCCATCAATGGCACCTATGATGTTGGGGATATGTTCCAGGGCATAGAAGTCTCCTTTTACTGTAGGCAAATCCTCCACCTGAGGGAAAACGATGTAGCTCCGCATGTGTTTCAGCAGGGAAGACAACACTCTGGACAACACGTTGGAAAACATAGGCTGGGACATCCCTGATGCCATGGCTACTGTTGTTTGAAATGACTCACTTGCAAGGAAATGGAGTACTGACAGCACCTGCACTTGAGGGGGGATTCCTGTGGGATGGCGTATAGCTGACATCAGGTCTGGCTCCAGCTGGGTACACAGTTCCTGGATTGTGGCACGGTCAAGCCTGTAGGTGATGATCACATGCCTTTCCTCCATTGTCGACAGGTCCACCAGCGGTCTGTACACCGGAGGATGCTGCCATCTCCTCACATGTCCTAGCGGACGGTGCCTATGAAGGACAACAGCGAGCACAGAGTCAAACAACTCAGAGGTACGCACCCACAGTTTACACAGAACACAAATCATAATCCGAAAATTGGCCTTTATGTGTGTTGAGGCTAGGCTTAGGTATGTGTGATGCAGTTAAAAATTAAGCCATGTGGGCCCCTGAAATGGTGGCTGCCTGACCTGTAAAGTGGGACAATGGGTTGTGAGGTAACTGCGCTGGCGTTGTACACAGTCGCGGTAGGCGGTTGAAGAGCGCGGCGCAATGCTGCATTGGGTAACATTGGACCCTATGGGTCCCAGGAGCCAATGACGATGTACGCCGGCGGTGACGGCATGCACCGCCGTGGACGTGACCGCCATTTTCTATCTCTTCAATCAATCGATACCTGATCTTTGACAGGAGAGGACCTACACTGCAAGTGCTGCTGTGACCTTGGTCTGGAAGAGACAGTGGCTCGTGCGACTGGGGATAGGGCCCCTGCCTTCACATCGGAGGAGTTGGAGAAAGTCGTGGATGGGGTCCTCCCCAAGTACACGCTACTCTTCGGTCCTCCAGACAAACAGGTAAATACACTGGGAGCATGCTGTATGTACTATGCCTATGTGGAGTGGGGTGGATGAAAGATGGGGGGGGAGATTGAGGCGTGCATGAAACAACGGTGAGTGCATGTGCATCATGGCAAGGGTATGGATGGGGGCCAATGACTGTGACGTGCATTTGGTAATAACTTTTCTTTTCCCCCTGTACAATTCATGTAGGTCAGCACCCACCAGAAAAAAGATATTTGGCGTGCCATTGCCAAGGACGTCCGGACCCTGGGGGTCTACCACTGCCGGAAAAGATGGGAGGACATTTGCCGCTGGAGTAAGAAGACAGCGGAGGGCCAGCTGGGGATGGCCTCCCAACGTGGGAGGGGTGCCCGTCGCACCATGACCCCCCTGATGTTCAGGATCCTTGCGGTGGCGTACCCGGAGTTGGATGGTCGCTTGGGGGCATCACAGCAGCCACAAGGGGGTGAGTGCACTCTCATTCTGCTGATTTTGCTTGCAGTGGAGGTGTCTGGGTGGGGGAGGTGGGCTGTGGGTTTCCCTAGGCCAGGGCGAGTTTAGGAGGCAAGGTCCCCTTGTTCTGGCAGAGACTGTGGCACCCCGCCCCACCTGTATACTGTGCCAAGTACACCTAGTCAGGCACCTGTGTCATCCATGTGCGCAGATGTTGTCCATAGCCTTGTAGGCCATGTCCCAGGGATTGAACAGTGGAGGCCAAGTGCATGGCGTAGTGCAGGGGGCTTCTGTGTCTGTTGTGTCCGCCAACAGTAGCGGTAATGCATGCACTCAACATGTCTTTCTTCTGTCGTCCCCCCCTTTTTGTGGTATCCCTGTTCTTGTGTGCATTAGCATCATCAGGCGGAGGAGCAGTGGCAACGGAGCAGGAAGGAGCTGCATTCCACAGGGCCCTGGAGGGCGAGACAACGGACTCGGAGTTATCCAGTGGGACGGAGGGCGAGGGGAGCTCCACGGCGGGGACAGGAGCTGACACCAGTGACACGGACTCGTCCTCTGATGGGAGCTCCCTTGTGGTGGCGGCAACATCTGTGCTCCCCGCATCTACAGGTACAGCTGCCACCTCCCCACCAGCATTGCCCTCCCAGCAGCCCCTCAGCCTTTGCCCCTTGCCCGCTCACCCAGGAGGGTGGGCATCACCTTCGCCCCAGGCACCTCAGCCCCAGTCACCCCTGCTGCCCTCAGTGAGGAGGCCATTGACCTCCTCAGGTCCCTCACTGTTGGGCAGTCTACCATTTTGAATGCCATCCAGGGTGTAGAAAGGCAGTTGCAACAAACAAATGCATTTCTGGAGGGCATTCATTCTGGTCAGGCAGCCCTTCAGCGAGCTTTTCAGACTCTGGCCTCAGCACTGATGGCAGCCATTGTCCCTGTCTCTAGCCTCCCCCCTCCAACTTCCTCCACCCAGACCCAATCCCCTCTACCTCATCCTATCCCAGGCACACCTTCAGACCAGCATGCACACACGTCAACACACAATGGAAGCTCAGGCAAACATAAGCACCACACATCCCACAGGCACTCACGCAAGCATCACACACATGCAGACACAGCAACATCCACTGCCTCCACTGTGTACCCCTCCTCCTCGTCTCCCTCCTCCCTCCCAGTCTCGTCTACACTCACACCTGCATGCACTACATCTACAGCCACTACTGCCATCACCAGCACACCCACCACCACACCCCGCTCACGTGCAGTCACCACCTCCACTGCCATTCACACATCCCCTGTGTCCTCTCCCAGTGTGTCTGTGACGCCACCTCCCAAGATACACAAACGCAGGCACACACCCACCCAACAGCCATCCACCTCACGACAGCCTCCAGCGCATGCACCTTCACCCAAAGTCACCAAACGAACACCCCCTACAACCACAACCTCTTCCTCCACTTCCAAACCCCCTCCAGCTACCCGTGCCAGTGTTTCCCAAAAACTTTTCCTGTCCAACCTTGACCTCTTTCCCACACCTCCCCCACCCCATCCGTCTCCTAGGGCCCGACTCTCCAGGTCCCTGCCTAGCACCTCAGCCACAACATCTCCGGGACCAGTGGTGCCTGTAGTCACCGGAATCTGGAGTGCACCGGCCACCAGGGCAGCCAGTGTGGCACAGAGCCACAGCACGGACAGTCCCCCACCTGTCAAGCATCAAAAGTTGGCCAGTGCCCGGCGGGAGAGGGGGAAGACTCCAGCCACCAAAGCCGCTCCCAGGGGTATAGGTGGGAGTGTGGAGTCAGCTGCGACACCTTCCAAGGTGGGGAAGAGCCACAAGAAAGTCAGCAGGTCTGGGAAGAGCAGGACAGCAGAGAAGACCGCCATCATCCCCGCTGCCCAGGAGCCCACTGCCAGCACCTGCCCTGCTGCCCAAGAGGCCACCGCCAGAACCTGCCCTGATGCCCAAGAGGCCACCGCCAGCACATGCCCTGCTGCCCAAGAGGCCACCACCAGCACCAGCCCCGCTGGGCCAGACAAGACTGCCAGCACCAGCCCCGCTGGGCCAGACAGGACTGCCAGCACCAGCCCCGCTGGGCCAGAGAGGACCGCCAGCACCAGCCCCGCTGGGCCAGACAGGACCGCCAGCACAAGCCCCGCTGGGCCAGACAGGACCGCGAGCAGCTGAGTCACTGCAAAGGACACCGCCACCACAAGCACCGCTGCAGAGGGCACCGCCGCCACAAGCACTGCTGAACAGGGCACCACCGCCACAAGCACCGCTGAACAGGGCACCGCCGCCACATGCACCGCTGAACAGGGCACCGCCGCCACAAGCACTGCTGAACATGGCACCGCAGCCACAAGCACCGCTGAACAGGACACCGCCGCCACATGCACCGCTGAACAGGGCACCGCCGCCACAAGCACCGCTGAACAGGGCACCTCCGCCACAAGCACCGCTGAACACGGCACTGCCGCCACATGCACCACTGAACAGGACACCGCCGCCACAAGCACCTGCTGAACAGGGCACCACCGCCACATGCACTGCTGGCCCATGAGCGCCAAGGGCACTGACGCTACTGAGTCCGTCACAAGCAGGATGTGGCACTCTGGGCACCAAGCCCCCTCCAGGACCAGTGGAGAGATCCATCCACTACCTCAGTCCTTTGCAGGATGAAGCACTCTGGGCACCATGCCCACTCCAGAACCAGTGGAGAGATCCATCCACTACCTCAGTCCTTGGCAGGATGAAGCACTCTGGGCACCAATCCCCCTCCAGAACCAGCGGAGAGATCCATCCACTACCTCAGTCCTTGGCAGGATGAGGCACTCTGGGCACCATGCCCCCTCCAGAACCAGCAGAGAGATCCATCCACTACCTCAGTCCTTGACAGGATGAATCACTCTGGGCACCATGCCCCCTCCAGAACCAGTGGAGAGATCCATCCACTACCTCAGTCCTTGGCAGGATGAAGCACTCTGGGAACCATGCCCCCTCCAGAACCAGTGGAGAGATCCATCCACTACCTCAGTCCTTGGCAGGATGAAGCACTCTGGGAACCATGCCCCCTCCAGAACCAGTGGAGAGATCTATCCACTACCTCAGTCCTTGGCAGGATGAAGCACTCTGGTCACAAGGCCCCCTCCAGAACCAGTGGAGACTGTCATCCACTTGAAAGACTGTGGCTTTGCACTCCCCAGGATGCAGCAGTGGGCAACTCACCCACTGTAGAAACTTGAGAGACTGTGGCTTTGCACTCCCCAGGATTGAACAGTGGGCAACCCACCCACTGTAGAGACTTGTGAGACTGTGGCTTTGCACTCCCCAGGATTGAACAGTGGGCAAACCACCCACTGTAGAGACTTGAGAGACTATAGCTTTGCACTCCCCAGGATTGAACAGTGGGCAACCCACCCACTGTAGAGACTTGAGAGACTGCGGCTTTGCACTCCCCAGGATTGAAGAGTGGGCAAACCACCCACTGTAGAGACTTGAGAGACTGTGGCTTTGCACTCCCCATGATTGAACAGTGGGCATGTGGCCCCCTTGTGGATTTGGCGTTGTGCACTCAACCGGCTGAGGTACCCCCTCCACCTCCCCCTGAGGTGCCTGTTTTATTGCTATCTGATGCCCCTGCAGTGTTCTCTCCGTCATGGTTGGGGATCTTGTGTGGGCCTCGCCTATTCCGTGTGGGCCCAGTGTTCCACAGACTTCAATGGAGCACTACCTGGACTACTATTCTTGGCGTATATTTTGTTTATAGTGTATATATATATTTTTGCGTACTGGATTTTAATATATTACAATGGTTACACTCATTTTCTTTGGTCTTTGCATTCTTCCGGGGGGTGTAACTATAATGTACCATGATGAATTAGTGTGTGTGTTGTCGTGGGTGAGTCTGGGGGTTGGGGTGTTGCGTGTGTGTGTGTCCCTGTTTTTTCCCTCCTCCTCCCCGTGTCGTAGGTGCAGTACTCACTGTGGTCTTCGCTGCCGGCGTTCGTGCTCCTGGTAGAGGAGCAAGAAGATAAGGGCTGGCAGGATCTGCAACTCTGGTTCCATGGCGTCCTGGTTCCTCGTGGGGTGTGTAGAGGTGAGCGTTTTCCCTTCGAGGTCCTGTTTCCGCCGTGTTTTTGTCCGCGGTGCATCCGCCCCGGAAAAGGTGGCGGATTGGTAGGTTGTGATGCTGTGGGCGGTACTTTGTCCTCCGCCTGTCTGTTGGCAGTGACCGCCATGGTGTTTGTTTGTACCACCATGGCGGTCGGAGCGTTAAAGTGGCTATCTTTGTTCGCGGTTTCCGCCACGGTCGTAATTCCAATTTTTTTTACCCCCTGCCTGTTGGCGGTCTTACCGCCGCTTTAACACCGTCCTCCAGGGTTGTAATGACCACCATAATGTGCTAATTCTGGAATGTTCATGATAAAACCTTGCATAACCTTTCTTGATTTCTAGGTACCTAGATTTTTGAGGCCTAGTTATAGTGAAGCCTTAGGCCAGTCATGTTTTCCGCATAAGTGTTTATTTGAAACAAAACTTATTGAAAGTCATTGTGATTAATCTTGAAAATTTGTTGTTTAACTCTTGCTTCCACAGGTCTCCTTCCCCGCTGTTCCCAACCCAAATCCTATTCCCCCTTTGGCCATTCTTTAACTCTGTGCTATATAACTAGTGGAGTTTGGAGCTGCCAAGAGGTGGACATGTTGGGAACATGCGCAAGCCCCGAGGATCTGGACTCCTTGACAGGAAGGCACCGCCCAGAAGGACCAAGGAGCAGTCGTGTTCCATAGCCGCAGCATTCCGTGATGTACCCAACAATGGGTTAAGAGCCACTTCCTCCAGGAAGGGCAACACATAAGTAGCTTCCCGTAGCAAACGCAATCTCAATGCGCATGTCTGGTAATGAGCCCTCAGAGAGAACATCAACAGATCAAATGAAAGAAAGCACTGCTTAGAAAGACAAATTTCCAGTGCGTATTCAAAAGAGGCACGAAACACGGGCTGCACGCAATGAAAAAATGGTCTGAATGACAGAGACCAGTCACACTCCAATTGCTCCAGGAGTGTTGCTCCAAAATACTGCATCATGTGTTCACGACACAGCTACGCTGATGGGAGCACTTTAATTCCTTCTTGTTGCGGCGGGACAGCCATTGCTCATAAAAAATAGCAACAGCAAAATGCCAGCTAATAAAGCCAAAGTTATTGGAAATCCCCCGAAAATACTAGAGAAAATTGAGTTGATGGCTGATGGTATTAAACCAAATATGGAGGAGAAGACTTGAATGAAACCAGAACCAACAGCCTTAAAGAGGTTTGCAAATACAGGTGTACTGGACGTATTAAATATCCGTCCCACGACTTCACCAAAGTGTTTTGGACAGTTTGTACTTAAAAGGGACTGTATCTCTGCTGACGACCTTGCCACCTGAAGTGGGTAGGTCTCGTGTGCAGATGCAAGGGCCATATGTTTTGAAACAATAATTCCTTGAGTCTGCTCAACTTATCAAAATTCACATTAGAAGTAGCATTGTGAGGCCAAATGTCTGCCACCTTTTTTATTTTTGTAGGAGAAAACAGTACGTTCCCGCAGAATGTAACAATCTTGGAGACCGAAACAACATAAACTATTTCGGCTCGCATCCCACAACAGTCTTCACCATTGAGGACAACATAGCTGCCATTCGAAAGCACCTAGAACATAGGTCTAATGAAGGGGACAGGAACTCCCTTCAGATAACAAGCTAAATTTGCTGCAGGCGCGTTATACGCCCCATGCAAGAACAAATGTTTCCAAACCATCGAATGGCTGACTGAAATCTCGCATTCACTACCACTAAGAAAGACTTCTTTCATGCCACTGAGACAATTGTACGAGAAGGGTAGCTCCCACACCTCATGGATGTAACTATCTCCCAGCCTTTCAGATCTGCCTACCGGAATGTGTTTTAAACAGGAGGTGAATTGAAGTGTAGAAATAGGCAGATTAATGACCCCGTGTATTAGCCACTCAGCAGACGGTATTTCAGCCATGGTAAAAGGCAACTTTTCTAATTTCTTGATGTTTAGCATGGCTTAAGTCTCTTCTTTCTTAGCCGTTAGTTGTTGTTGTTGCGTTAAATTAAAGGAAGAAAATATTTCCCTCGGGATGACATGTTGCCAGGGAACGCGACCCGCCTTCAGTATTTGAAGTGTCCAACCTAACTGCATAATGGACCTTAGCTGACTCTGTCGTGATGTAAGGAAGACATATCTGTTTGTATAATATCTATAGCAGAAGAGACAATGTTAATGAAAGTATATATCTGGTCGGACAGGGTATTAATCCCATTATTCACAACAGCTAATGCCTTTTTTAGATTTTCCTGGTCTATTTGCCTTAATCAAGCAGCTGCTTCTTGTTGGGAAAGCTTCCAAATTTCAATATATACTTCATATAAGAAATGCTTTCTGCTGTGTTTTCTGGGGCCTAACAGGAAATCCTGTAAGTCTGTATTATGAGACAGGAGACTGAGGTGTTCTCTAACCGCATCTAGTGAGGACGTTCTTAACCTATGCTGGCATAGTTTCTCTACACTGTATGTTGTAACTATACCCGCATGTTCGGATAATATATAGCAAGGGCCCGGCCTATTAGTTCTAAAACCCCCTGAGGAGTTGATAAAACGTTGGTGACACCCATTGGTATCTACTGGCCACAATAACCAACCGCCAGGACGTGTCAGTGAAACATTAAATGTACCATTCTGGACCCATTCCTCAAGCTGATTTTCAGTTGCATTTGTATATTTTTGCCATTTATAAAATCTTGCAGGGACAGGTGTACTGGGCATGTTCAATTCTTTGATCTTTGCTAAGCATAGACAACTTGTTTGTTGTACTGTTTCATTTAAGAATGTAATTTGTACAGGTATCAGGCATTCCCCTTATTTTCCTATGTCTAGTTCCCCACATACTTTTTAAGTCAATCGACTTAAGCCAATATTCTTAGCCTTCTATAGTCAACCAGGAAACAAAGGAATCCGAATAGTTTGTATCTGTCATTAATATGTGTATGTTTTTAGTAGGTGGCAATTTAAAATAATACAACTCAGCATTTTTAACATCATGCCCAGAAAAATATGTAACCTTTTCAGAATATGTTTTGGAACTCCCTTGTGGTGGAGTCGGACAATGTTCCCATTGTGTTTAATTAAAAACAGTTTTGGGGCTGCTTGCTCTGTGTATGAAATGGTGCCCATAATAATTATAGCAAAACATATCACCATAATTTTCTTTAGATTGATACACATCTTCGTTTTCAAATACACTATAATACTGTAATTCGGCCATCATAGAATCAACTGTTTTCACATCCCAATCATCAGAAACAATGCCTGGTATTAATATATCATTCATGGAAAGCTTGAACACATATGGTATTTGAATGACCTCCTTGGGGCCGTATGTATCAAATGTTACTTTATCCCAAACAATCTCATCAGAAATTGGTATTGCAGAAATGCTCACAAAAGACAAATCTCTTCAGACATTGTGTGATGAAAAATGCGGGCCACCAGTTCAACTGTTGATTTTTAGAAGAAAATTACCATGTATTAGTAAAAAGAAAGTGATAACAAAACGAATCCAAAGTAGGAAAGCTAGTACAGTCAAGGAGAGCCACAGATAGTTTCATGGAAAAATAAAATATGTTATTTTAAGTCAGTTTATCCAGAAGCAGCGCGTGCAAAAACTGGAGCTGTATAAATTGGGGGAGTTGGTGTTTCCCGCAGTGGCACAGAATAAATAGCACCATTTGTTTGTGTTGAAGCTGTATCAAATCGATCAATAATTTCTGTACTATTTGATGTTAGTGGAACCAATGCAAGATCATTTTTCACCCTCCCCAAGCTCGGAGAGGTGTCGGTGTTGCTGCTTACAATGTGTAGAGGAACTTCCTGACCAGTAGTGAGAGGGATTCAGGAACTACTGGTTGTTCCTCTTGGTTTGCTGTGCAGGATCGACCACATGGTGTAAATTGACATTTTCGATGGAGACAAAACAATTTTCTTTAGCACTTGGTAGAATTACAGTTCTGGTACTCTGTATCCCCAAGAATGGGATTGGTGCTCAATAGGAAGGACCGAATTCCTTTTTCACAGCAACCTTTTCACATACTAGATCCCCGACTCTAGGAATCCAGCTGGTAGATTATACAGGTACATCCTTAATTTCTACGGAGGTACTACTGGCAGAAGAGATGTCGTCACTGAACTGTTGTAATTCCTGTAAGACAGTGACACGTTCATTTATGTCAAAAAGTGTTTCTGCCGCCTCCACGCCAGGACCATTAAGATCTGCAACATACATTTGAGTTCCGAACAGGCCTTCATATAAAGTACGACCCCCCCAGGGACCTTCTAGGCAGATCAAGTGCTCTCTGAACTCCATACAGGTGATTAAGCCAACTATGACCCGTACCTAAGACTCTGGTTGTTAAGGATTGCTTTAAATCACGGTTTAATCACTCCATGCCACTATTTCCCTCTGGATGAAATGGAGACGAGTACTGGAGTTGGACCCCCAACAAAGCCAAGGCTTTGATATTGTAGCCGCCACACCAGCATGGGCAGATGCTACCCCTTCATGCGCTGATTTATTCAATTGTGGTCTTATTTCTCTGTTGGCAATATCTTGCATCCCTATGCCTGGCATCTTAACTTCAGCATTCAGGAAACCTCCCAATCGGTAGGAAAATTTGTCAGGAAATGCTTTTGGATATGGCGTACCATCAACTGTAGCTTTCACGACAGCCCATATGTCTGCGTCTGGTTTCGAACTCAACTGAGTTACTGCAGCAACAGCAGCCACAGCCACTGCTGACTTTGAGGCTTCATCAGCCAGTGTATTTCCAGCAACATGTATTCCAACGCGCTGGTGTCCAAGTGTATATACAACATGGACATTTGGTTTCGTTTCCTTTAGATCCGCTACTTTCCCCCCACAGAAAGCTGTGTTTAATGGTGTTGCCTTTAGAATCTCTGAACCAATTCTGGCGTCAGTAATGCAGGTATGCATTGAAGGACTGGACACAATAATACGAATCACAAACAATCAGTGTATACTGTGCAGGCTCTGTATGGTCCATTGCCATCATCAGAGCCTTGAGCTCTGCTAATTGTGCTGTGCAATCACCTAGGGCTTGCGTAAATGTATGTAGTGGACGGAACTTATTGTCCTCCATATAGCCGCTTACGACTGCGCAAGCAGCAAAGTATTGATGCTTTGTGCCAATTGCAGGCTGTGCAGAGCCATCGGTGTACATGACTCTGTGATATTGTTTGATAGGCAAAGTGTCTGCTGGAATTGGGTATTGCAACTCGTATTGCAAAAATTCTTGAGTTTGTAAGTTGGGTCAAAGATGTAGTCTACATCAGTGGCTGTCAAAGACGTGGCCCACTCTATAGAATGTGGATGTAATGTTTTTTGCATTTGGGACGCTTGCTTTTGTAACAGCCTCTAGGGCTGGAATTGGAGAAATGACAATAATGCGTTTGAACTGGGCTAGAGGTCTTTTTTTAATGACAGCCATCTGAACAGTAGTGACAATTTTCTCAGTGGGAGCAAAGCGTTGTTCTGCTACTGAGTACAAATGTGATTTATAAGCTATCAGGACAGTCTCACCCTCATTAAATGTTACATAAGTGAAACCAATAGCTTCAGCGATTACTCTGATGACCAAGTGTGTTTTGTTGTCCCTCGTGTGTAGGTGTTGTGCTGCAAGTATGTCTGTCGGCAGTTCCCTAAGTGTTCGTGTGTGTTCGACTGTCCAAAATTTACTTAAAAAGTCAGGACGTTTTAAGTCATATAAAGGTTCAATGCGTGGTGCATAATCTGGAATGTAAATTCTGCCAAAATTTAGAAAACCCAATAGAGATTTGAGTTTTTTTTTAGCGTGTTTGGAGGTTGTAGTTGAAAACCCAATAGAGATTGGAGTTTTTTAATCTTGTTTGGAGGTTGTAGTTGTGCGCATTTTTCTAAGAATTGTGGCGCTAGGCTCTTTCTTTCACTTGATAGCTCATATCCCAGGAACAGGACGCTGAGGAAGGTAATTTTTGTTTTTTTGAAGTTGATTATGTAGCCAAATTCAGCAAATCCGACAACAATGCAGGCTACCCATCTTAAATGTTGTAGTAATTCATCATCCGTAAGATAAATATCATCAACATAGGACAATGCTTCAGGGTCACTCTCGTGCAGAAATGCAGTGACACGAGCTACAATCAGTCCTGGGCTGTTCTTATACCCCTGAGGTAAACGACAGAATTTTATGGGAACCTAGTGCCTGAAACTTGTTAAGTCTCTACTCTCAGGCGCTATATTCTGGCAGAAAAAAACATTATCCAGTGTTGTTTTGTATTTTTTAAGCACTACATTGTTCATCAGTGCTGTACTATGTGAATTTTGTATGGAATATGTGCGTGTATGACTGTTTAAGTGTCTGTAGCCTAAGACTATTCTATATGAATGGTCTGGTTTGGCTACTGGAAATAAAGGATTATTAATTGGGGAGACACAGGGTTCAATTACACCCTGGTACTCTAGTTGTGTGAGTTCTTCTCTCACAGGTGCTTTTGCTTCATGTTGTATTGGGTACTGAGGTTGGGGTTGAGGTTAATTTTTAATGGGGATTACATGGTAAGGGGAATCTTTGTCCCATCTTATGTGGTTGCAATATAACGCGGGTGCCTGTGCCAATGCCCAATCAATGGATTAGGATTCAGCGAGTTCCTCCGGAACAAGGGACGAGAAAGAATGTTTAATAACATCTTCTCCATATGGGCAGGTACGGACAAATTCAGGAGGCCCATCTTGTTCGGCCAATAAAACATCATATATATTTACTACGCAATCCCAAATGATTTCATCTATTATGCATTCAATGTCTCCTTCTAACTGTAGCTTTACTTTATACACTATATCAGGCGTGAAAACACGCATGTCCGCAGTTTCTACTTGTAGAAAGTCATCAGTTGCTTTCACCTCCAGATGCTCTAGAAGACTCCAGCAAACTATTGTGACCTCTGCCGCACTGTCTAGCAGTGCTAGTGCCCACTTCCTGTTCTTCAAGAGGACCCTCTTCTTGAGTGGCATGTTTACTGCGACTGCTGCCACCTTTTTCTTTTTAAATTGGGGTTTTTGTTCGGGAGGTTTCTCTTCCTTTTTAATCGAAACCTCTGATGAGCATTGTGATTCCTGTCTCGGTTTCACATACTCTGTTCTTCGCTCTGATCGCCCACCTCTCTCACTTCATTTTTCCGATGAGCCCTGAAAGGAACGAGATTTGTGTGTATCAGTATATTGATATCTATCAGGCGTCTTTATATTATGTCTATTCCAGTGATTATATCTATTCTGTGGGGTCTTCGTTCACGGATATTCTCTGCTTTCTTTTTTAGGTGTTTGTTGTTTTTAATCCCAGCGTTTCTTATTACCCTCAGAAGCTTGCTTGGAAAAATCTTTATTAAATTTGCCCTGAAATTGTGGTTTAATTAGTCTGGCCCCTAGACTATCTCGACCAATGCTAGAATAGGTCTCTGTGGTAATCTTGGGCAGCTCGCGTTCCTGATCCTGTTGAGGCACATCGCAGAGCTGCATGCGCACTGCTAATGTGTCTGCTTCCCCTTTAAGATTACTTTAAATAATTGAGGATACTGTGGCAAAATTGTCCATTAGTTGCATCACCAAATCCAGGGACGTGGCAGCCCTGTATTCATCTTGAATTTGCTTCAACACCTCTGGCAAATTGGCAAGTGTCGGTGTACCGTGTGCGGTTGTATAGAGCGCGGCAAATACCGTGCCCCAGGTATTACAGTTATCTACTGTAGGGACCATCCCAAATTGAAAGCACATTGTTAGAATTCTATGTGTATCCTGAGGTCCCGTATGGGGAAATACTGCTTCCAGTGCATTTATTTTTTTTGCTAGCCAAAACAGAGTTTCCTCTCGTTTGGCGGGTACTTTACCCATGATCAAATGTACAGTTGCAGGGTTTATACCTGGCGTCACTGCATGTGGTTGTGCTGGAGCAGCATGTGCTGGGTTTTTATTTAATATTTGCATCACAAACTGTACTAATCGTCTATATGTTGCTGTTAGTTCAGTATATAAGCAGTGAACCTCAGCTACTGCTAAAGTCGCTACTGCAGGGTTTGGTGTATACGTGGCCAATAAAGTCCAGGTAGAACCATCATTACTTAGAGGACCTAACCTTACTGGTAATATTGTGTGGGGTAGGGTGCCACCAAGCCAATTATTATGTTCTTGATAAGATAAAGGTATTTCTAAAAATGCATATCGCTTGTATTGTCCAGGTATGTTTGCAAATGTATCGTGATGAAATCTGTTTGTGTTCCCATCAACTGCTGGAAATATGACCCAAGAATAGAAAAGTTCTGTTCTATGAGCTGGATGGGCGTCCACCACAAATGTGACTGGACTCCCCTGGTCCGTTAGGCCATTTTCTAATAAATGTGCAGTCAGAAGATGGCTCATATTGACTGCTACAGTTACAACCCCTTCCTATGATCCAAGGGAGTGCAGTTGTGTGGGTAAGGACCACAGAGAGGGCATCCCTAAATTTTTCTTGGTCAAAATTGGAGCCCCAAGGAGTAAGTGTAGGAGTAGGGTTTCGCCATCCAGACTACTCTCTACAAATATGTAACGTCCTTCCTTGTCTATAATAGGTTCCTGGATCTGGAAAGAAATTCCTGGCGGGGTCCAGATTAGGATGCTTTGTACATATGCTGACTATGTAATCACGTGTATTGTGCCCCTCTAATGCTTACAGAGATGTTCAAGCTCTTCAGTGGTTGTATGTGTCTTTTGCAAGAGGATATTTTGGACTTTCTGACGCTTAGTGTATGCATATGCCACGTATTGCTTGTGTTCCATGTGCATACCCTGCACGTCTAACATTAGAAGGCGGATATCAAGTGTACGTAGGCAGCATAGTGTTAAATGGGGTCGGGTGGGTCAGGGATGGGTCCAATCTTGGGTAGATCTGCCCAAAATTCCCTGCCTGTTCTAAGCACTAAGAGTGCATGGTGTGGTCCTGCTGTATCGAACCTGGTGGTAGGGATCACCATTGGGGGAAGGCTGACTAGGACAGCCCACTGAAAAAGACCATATGCCCAAACAAGTGATGTATGTGCACGACTTATAAGGTAGTGTGGGCGATGACTATGCCATCCGCGACGGCAAAGCTGCTCATGAGCCCATGTAGCCAAGATGAAATGGTGGGGAGGCCTCTGGGTGACTGATCAAACTCATCACATGTGTGTGCCCGCTGTTAGCCCTTGTAATGTTTCCTGTAGTGCATGCGCTGAGGTCACCAAAGTGCATTGTCTATGTATGCCTGGCTGGGCACAAGGAGAGCAGTGTGTGAGAGAAGTTTGGGGCCGCATCAAAAAACATTTTGCTACAGGAGATTAAAGTGGGTAAATTGTGAAATAAGATATAATTTTGGATTTCAATTGCATGAGGAGAGACTGTCATATGAGCGTATCTGCTGTTTGTGGTGTCACGCTTAATGGGGTCAGTGAGGCCCTCTGCAAATCATCAGAAGGGTTAGTTTTGTCATCAGCGGTGAAGATGTGTGAGCCCTTGTCATTTTCCTCATCCACCGCAATGGTTTCCAGGGCAGCTTCTGCTTGCAAGGCTCACCATTTGTTCTTGATGATTTATGTAAGGGGTGTCATTGGAGAGGAATGGAATGCTAAATGTGCTGGAGTCCTACCCTGTTGTTTCTGGCAAGGTTTGGAGTCAGAGTTTTGGTAGGGCGAGGTGTGGTACCGGTGCCATAGTGCAGGTCTGCTCCCTGCCAGGAATCTGTGGAGTCAGTGAAGAAATGAGAAGTGCTTTCGAATAGGATTTCAAGGCACTCCGGGAAGAGCAGTGAGTATTGAACTCTGACTTGCCTAAAGAGCTTCTTGACCTCCCGGAAGGTGGCTCGTTGCTGCTCTACCACACCCTGTGGTAGTCAGGTACAGCATGACTGCTTTATCCTCAACCCCAAGTGGGCTGTAGTGATGAACCTCCCAGAGGATGAGATCTCGGCCCTTGAAATGGAGTAGTTTTGCCAACATTGGATGTGGGAGACAACAAGGAACGGATGGTCGGCCGGGGCCCAATGTGCTCTCTCCAATGTGAAGGAGGAAGTGAGGTCTGAGCTAGGAGTCGACAATTTGACCCAGGTTTCTAGATAGGAGATAAGGTTCCAGGTATCCAACCCCTCCTTCAGACCCAAGATCTGCACATTGCTCCTCCGGGAGTCACCTTCAATATCCTCCTCTCTATCCTCTCTCTCCTCCGAGTAGCAGACCCGCTCTTCCAAGTCCAGGAAGGTCATTGTATTATCTAACATGGTGGGTTAAGGACGGGCATTAGCCTTCTCACTGTCGGCAACTTTGCTCGCCAATTTTTAGTGGTCATCACAGAGGAAGCTGAGCTCAGTAGCTAGTGTACGAAGCCCTGTCTTGACTGAAATGTGGGAGTGTTTAATGCCAGCCAATACTTGATCAAGCTTGTCCAAGGTGGATTTTACTGAGACTAAGGGGGTCATTCCAACCCTGGCGGTCATCGACCGCCAGGGTGGAGGACCACGGAAGCACTGCCAACAGGCTGGCGGTGCTTCCCTGCCCATTCTGACCGCGGCAGTAAAGCCGCAGTCAGAAAAGGGGATCTGTCGGTTTCCCGCCGGATTTCCCCTGTCTGGGCTGAATCTCCATGGCGGTGCTGCAAGCAGCGCCGCCATGGAGATTCCGACCCCCTTCCCGCCACATTGTTTCTGGCGGTTTTAACCGCCAGGAACAGGATGGCGGGAATGGGTGTCGTGGGCCCCTGGGGGCCCCTGCACTGCCCATGCCATTGGCATGGGCAGTGCAGGGGCCCCCTAACAGGGCCCCAGCATGATTTTCACTGTCTGCTTAGCAGACAGTGAAAATCGCGACGGGTGCAACTGCACCCGTCGCACCCCTGCAACACCGCCGGCTCCATTCGGAGCCGGCTTCTATGTTGCAGGGCCTTTCCCGCTGGGCCGGCGGGTGCTCCTTTGGCGGGCGCCCGCCGGCCCAGCAGGAAAGCCAGAATGGCCGCCGCGGTCTTTTGACCGCGGAGCGGCCAAATGGCGGTCACTGCATGGCGCAGAATAGGCAGAATGACCGCCTATATCTGCCAGCGATGTGTCAAGAATGGCATATGAAGACGGAGCCGCTCCAAGGGATTGGGGATCCGGGTGTCCAAGCAGAGCCTGCACATGCTGTCGAATGTGTGGTGGGCCTCTAGTGAGCACAGTGACAGGGAAGGGTCTTGAGCAATCCCGTAAGTTTGTAGTAGACCTCCCCTGACTTAGTGCATCAGGCGACAAAAACTCGCAGTTGTATCCAAATGACGAGGCAAGAGCAGGATGGAGGGGCATTGGTTCCCGAGAGGTTTCCCCTCAAGCGTCCTAGTTGAATGTCAGATAGAGAGAGGTACGGGGAGAAAAAGTTCACCAAAAGGAATAAATTGGTACTAGAGGGAGGTAGGGCCCACGGGTTCAGCTGCCACAGGGAAAGCCAGGCTGCCACACCTTGTTCAAGGTTCAGGGCTGGTAAGGCCTCAGTTGACAGCTGTTGGTGTGGAGCCCGGGTGTCTTGTCCCCCACCGCAAAGGCCCCCAACGTTGACAGGTGAGCCGTACTGTAGTTTGCCAGAGTCCTCTGCAGGCATTTGAGGAGACACCCAAGGCCGGATGACTGACTATTGTCAGGCAGGCGCACGGAGCCTCAAGGGTTAGCGTCTGCTATCTTGGCTGGTCCAGCCACACCCTACAAATCAAATTGTGTTCATATGCAGAATAAAACGTAATCATTTTATGGCCTACCACTTTAAGACTTCATTAGCTGCTACTGCATATACAGATAATAAAACATTAGCAGGAGATGTTGCCCTGGCTGCAGTCAAAGACAGTGGCTTCTTGGAACTGGTGAGACCAAAGAAGCATGGACAGTCAAGAGTGACACATTTTCAATTATGGCCTGTACTGAACTCATTGAGGAAGCTGCACAGTAAGCCATGATAGTGTAGTTTAAAAAAGCAGCAGGTCGACATAGCCCTAAAACTGATTGGTGGTGGATCCCTGCCACCCTCATGGTGTCTACTATTGTTTTACAGTTATTAATGCTGATCATCCTCAGGGAGCTAACAGAACAATTTAGGTTTGTGGAGAGTAGTTTGTGATCACTGAAAGGTGTGTGTTAGTGTCGGTTGAATAGTAGGGAAGGTGTATTTGATGTTATGTAACTTTAGCCATATCATTAGCTTCATGTTGTAAGCCGGGTACATTCAGAGCGTTTGGGAATATGTTAATACAAATAGGCAAGGATGTTAGGGCTGTTATTAAATTTGAAATATTAGCATGCCAGAGAATGCAGGATGAGTATTGATATATTGCATGAAACACACTTGTTAAATCAAGTGCATGCAGACCAAGTGAAACAGTGAGGAGGGCATTGTTATATCTAATTGCACATTTAGAAGGTATACCCTGTTACATGTTTGGTTAGGAGACATAAATCCAACTACACATAATGACCTTACAAAACAGTTATTAGACAGAGAAAAAAGGAAGTGCAATATCATTCACATTTGATCCAAAGTTGTCATACAAGCATTTAATTTATTAACTCAGAACTGCAAGTATAAAATTGCATTCCATTATATTCATTGTTAATATCTGTTAACATTGTACTAAAAACCTTTATTTAAAGCATAGCCTTATACACTTTAATCTTTTTTGTTATACATATAAAATCGGAGTTGATCTCAGCCGTATAAATACTGTCTGTTGGTTTTACAATGGTGATTATCAAATCTCCTATTTCTTAATTCACATCAATGTCACCAGCACAGTCAATATTTTATTTGTCATCACAGGGTTTGGGAACCCACTCAAATCAAATCGTGCATAGGCGAACAATGCATTACTATTTCAGAGTTAACATAATCCTCAATATTAGTCTCCATAAAAACATTTTCGCTTTCTAACATTGCTTTCCCTTGACATTGAAATATAACAAGAGATATTTTCTAATAATGTAGCTAGTATTGTACAGCCTGTGATTTCAAGGAAATGAGTAGATGATCCTTAGAGGTATATCAGTTTAAAGAAACATGCAAATGGGCGATCCTATCTAAAACACATTATTGATTAAGAGAAAGTATTATTATTATCTGGACTGTGTAAAAGAGTGACAGTATCACGATAAAATATCTGGCATGCACATGCAAAGATTTTAATAGCTAACTTGTGAACCCTCAGTTTTGGGTGAAACGGGTACTGAAACTTAAAAAAAACAAAAATCAATGGGCAAACCTATCAGAAAAAGGCTTTCATAAGGAGTTGATTGGTAGATGTGAAGACTTTTTTGTTGTGGGTGCTTGTGAATATGAGCTGGGAACATTAATAGTACTCTGCTAATGTGCATTCAGTCTCTAAATGTGCCCCAGTTATTCATTTATATTAATAGCTGCTGGAACAACATGCTATAATTGATATCTGAAGATCCCAATTAATTTATTAACTGATCACAATGTATGAGGCACACTGTCTCATTTCAAACTCATCTGCTAGGTGAGGAAATGGTTGTTTGTAATCATCAGTTAAGTAAAAGAATCACACCAACTATCAAATGTTGCATGCCAGCAGTCTAAAAGAACCCCAGATTACGGTTCTAAATACCTCTACCATGGTAACCCTTTTTTAGTTACAGGGTGATGTAAGGTTGTGGTTGAATTACACCATTTTAGCATAGGAGGTAAAAGTAGTTAACGTGCATAGAGCATATGACCACAAGGCAGACGTCTATAATAGACATCCAGCTATTCTTGTACCACATCTACTGGCTGACTAGATCCACACCTGACTGAATCACTTACATTCAACACACTGAAGTGACTGAACGGCTTTATTTCAGAATCCACCCTTCAGAAAACCCCTGGGTTACCATTTTACCAAGTGGCAAAATATGTGTTAGCTCATCTTGTCACTATTATAGGTTGGCTGGGTCTGTCATCTTTACGGATTAAGAATATTCAGAAAGCTTAATAAAGATTGTTTTGAAGGAAAATGGCATGTTCACCTTTCTTTGAAAGCCACCTTACATAATCCTATCAATATATGAAACCTAGCAGCACAGTAACAAGAAACTTTGAGCAGAAAATATTATGTGAACTAATACATTTATAAATACTGTATCTGATGCATAATATTTACAACAAGAAGCTATGCACCATTCATAATTAGAAAACCCAAGGTAATTACATATGAGACATAGGGGACAATATCTTTAGATTAAAGTAAGTGATTTCAAAGTTAGGCTTCCGACTGAAATGCATTCATATGTGCATTCAAGATGATTCTATGACATGAATGTTTCTTATATGAAAAACTCTTCTACTTTTTTCACTGTAATTTATCATTCTGTGGTCTCACTACAATTCTACCTGCCTGTTGCATACAGAACTGTAAGAAATACTTTAACAGATTAGAATGAGCTTTGAGTCTACCCCTTTGTCATGAATAGATAACATTCTTGTCAATTCTAATTCTATGCTTCAAGGCTTTGATCTCTTTTCGCCTGGATTACAGTTATTCTCTATGTCTTTGCTCCCCTAAAACAGTAAAATATAAAAGCTACAAGTGTTGCAGCATGCTATGGTCAGCACCATCTGTTAACATACCTAAAGGGTTCTCAGTCAAGAAAGCCTTTGGTTTCCTTACATTAGCTTCCTGTGGAATGCAGAATCAAATTTGAAGTACTATGTGTGACTCATGGGGCAATAAGTGGGAAAGGCCCTTGTATGATTAGAGCCCTTCTGACAGCCTACACTCCGAGCAGGACCCTAAGATGCTCCATCATGGGTCTCCAACCAGTTCCTTGCATTCAGAAGGCTAAATGGGGTCAAAGATCTTTTTCTTTTTTTTCTCCCGAACTGTAGAATACATTACCAATCACTCTGAGAATAGTGCCAGATGAAGCCAAGTTTAGGAAATGTCTCAAAATCTGTCTCTACCCTAACCAGCTGTGAACTAATTGCAGATTGGTAGATGTACGTTCTGACTCACAGCATTGGGAAGCATTAGGGTAGCTATGTGCGCTATAAGATAAGATGCTCTATACTAAATAACATTCCTATCTATTCCTCTCCATCTTTTATCTCTGAATATTTAAGAGTCACCCTGCTTGTGATTCTGACGTGGGGGATCTATTTCTCTATTTTAATTTATTTCTGTGAAATTTGAGGTTAAGTATTCCTTGAGAATAAATATCCTTGGGCCTGTGTGTCTCTCTCTCACATTATCTCTTTCTCTCCCTGTTGCTCTCTCCCCATCCTCTGCCTTTACAGTCATCTTACATGCCCGACTCCCAACTCATCCTTGCCCCCCTCACTGCCTACATATTTTTTTCTTTCTCACTGTCGAAGTAAGCCTCAGAAAGGCCTACTAGTCCAAGGGGTTCGCCCTTCTCTGCACAAAGTCCTCAGACCATATAGGAAGAAGTTGGCACAGAAACTGAAATAAAAGACAAAGTTTATTAAACCTCATGTGGTGGTACCACAGTTCAAACAGCACCCTTCGGTAATGTTTGAAGTAGCACACTGAACTAAGAGAGCATGGTCCTTTTATACCCATGCAGGGGCTAAAAGAAGGTGGTACAATTATAGAAGCAAGACTTATATACATATAAGGTCATATGGAAATGTACAGTCGACAGGTATAAGGGGCTAACAGTTTTCAAGGACTAGTAGACACATTACTGTCGGTTACTAATTACTAACAGCTGCAAACCTTACTGGGCATGTGCAAAGTGGGAGATGCTAAATATAACTTGTCACTAGACAGATTTTCAAGAGTAGTTAACAGGAAGGTAGGACAGAGCACATGGCTAGCACATGGCAGCATGTGGCAGAGATAATGGCTGCCATGAATACAAAATGGATTCCGCAAAATGTTCACAATAGTTGCTAAATACAAGATGTCTTCTGCTAATGCTTAATCTAATCGCTACTAAATTACAACACCACCTCCACCTCTAGCACTGACCACTCTGTGGCTCTGTATCTCTCTAGCTCTCCCCCACCTATGTTTCTCCATACCCTCCACTTAGTGCCCCCGTCGGCCGCTGTCGCTATTGGCTTTACCAATGCATGCAGAATTGCACCTGCTTTGGCAAAGCCAATAGCAGCAAGGGACTGTTTGGAATTTCATTTTGTGCTCTTTCATGATGACCATCTCATTTTATGTAAGGACAATATGGTGGCCATGTTGGAATGGTATGAAAATAAGTATTCAAAAAATACCCTATACCACTCCATAATGTGTGTCATATTGCATCTAGATGCAAAATTGTAAACAACTTGGAATTCAATTATATATATATATTAATAATTATATATATATATATATTAATATTGCTTCAAATTGCCATCATATTGCTTCATGATGTCTATCTTGGAAACATGCAAATAATATTCCTAGGTGGCTTCCCTTCACTACGGGCTTTGCCTATACTTGCATTGAAATACTACAAACATTAGCAAAGCCAGTTTCACCAACAGACAAACCCTGGGAAAGCGAGACCTAATGGCTTTGTCATTTCTTATTCTTAACTCTGTTGATTCTTTCAACTAGTCTGGGGCAGAATGCTGATTCATTAAAAGACAGCAGATGTCTAGGTAGGGATTTCAATCAGTTGGATTATCCGAATGGCCAGTGCTGCTGATGCACAACACTGATAAAGCTCTTAGGTATATTAAGTGAAAAACACTTAAAAATGGTAATAAGTAAGTATACCCTTCTAGATTGAAGCCTAATATTTGCCTTCTTACCATGCGACCGCAGCCAAGAAGGAGAAATATCTTGATAGTTTTCTACCTAAACCTGCATATTTTGGTAAAGCCCATATACTTTTGTTTAGTGTAGTGAATGTTGATATCAAATGAAAGAGAGTTAGAGGTTACATAAAAGAACGAAATGCAGCTTGTATGGTATAAAAGAACACAAAGTACAGCAGAAATTGAAAATTATTTTCTAAGTGTAATCCTGCAGTAATGCCTCATACCTTCCAAAGCTTTTTCAGAAAATAAGTCACAGAAAAGAATGAGTGATTTTTTAATGTGCTTGAAAGAAAGAGATAACAAGAGACTCTTTTGTGAGAGTTGTATGCCAGTGGTGTAACAAAACTTGCAGGGCCCCTCTGCAAAGTAAATGGAGGGTCCCACTTTGAACTCACTCAGGAGCTCTCAGGTCATGGCAGTGTGCTGAGGAGGCCCCTTGCAGCTCGGCCCCCCCACACTGCGGGGGTCTTTGTTACACCAATGTTGTATGCATATGATAGGGTAAACTTTCAGCATGTAATCAATGGACAGCATTTTGAGGACCAGGTTAACATATATTTAAGATGCAAAGATGTTCTGGTTTGGTACCCTTACATTTATCTTCACGTGGGACACCTCTAATCCATTTTTGAAGAAGAACATGTTTTCCATTTTATTTCCCCACATTGTTGCCTTCCTTTTCTGAACCAGTTTTTGCTTGCCCTAGGACTCTAACAATCTTTTTTCAGGCCCAAACCTTCCTTTTTAATCACCCCTAAAGTAGGCACTCAATGCCCATAGGGCAGGGTGCATGGAATTTAAAAAGTAGACATGCATATTTAACGTTTCACGTCTTGCCAGTGAGAAACCTTCAAAGTTGTTTTCACCTGTGGCAAGGCTCATCCTCCAGTAGGAAAACAGTTTCACATTATGACAGCTTAAAATGCTTCATATGATTGGAAAACACTCAAGCATTCTTAACAATTAATATAAATAAGATTAGAGCATAATCCAAAGAATAGTTCATATAATTATGGTCCAATAAGTCAATCCACATATTGACTTCTGGGAAGCGTTTATGGTTACTTGGTGTGATGTAATTTGGAGTAACCCACTAAGGACGAATTTTTAATCCAGAAAAGGAACAATAACGTTTTTGGAATTTTAAACTATGCATGTGGTGGACGTTTGTACTCTCTCCACACTTATATAAACTATTTTGGACTATAATTATATTAACTATTCTTTGGATTGTACTCTAATTTGATTTATAAAAATTGATAAGAATGCTAGTGTGCCTTCCCAGTCATATGAATTGATGTTTTGAAGGTTTTTTGGATTGCAAAAATACAGGGGTTACTGACAGTTGAACCCATGGGAGTTAGCACCTAACTACTGACACAAATGTGTCATGAGTAGGAGTGGTACGGTGAATTTATGCCACTACTGTTTTTTGTAACTTGTAATGATTAACTTCAGTTTGGGAGCATCTAGAAAAATGACTCAAATACTGATTTAATAGTAATTTAAAATCAAACTTCAAGGTAAAATCGGATTTTATATTACAATTTTCACACCACTTTTCTGTCAGTGTCCAAAATAACCTGACTGTTAATGGCTCTCCTGTGGTGTTATGTGTATGGCTCCCAGGCAGTGGCCCAATGGCTTGGGTGTACAAAGGTATTGCCTGGGGGTGGTGGGGGGTTCCAGGCCCTTTCCGAACTTCAAAAAGTGCTCAGCATGTTAATGACAGATATAGCTCTAGGCCTGCCTCCATTTGTCTTCCCCATCAGCTTGGCACGAAACCCAGTGAGGGAACGCTGACCTAGAATTGGTTTTGGGTGACCACAAGGGAGGGTTTGTTCATTACCATAGCCACACTTCTGGGTGGGCACAGGGAGCTCTGACCAGGGGAAGAAAGGTTCTGCCATGTTGTATGTAGGTAGATAGGGGCAATGTGGGGTTGGCTGCCTTAGCACACACAGGAAGTGTTGCAAATGTGGGTAGAGTCACTCCTACGAACTTTTTCCCAGTTGGTTAGGGAGTGGCCAGGACTTTCCCGCACCCACAGTCTGGCACTGGGCATTAATATGGGTTCCTTAGTACCCTCCTCACATCATTTCTGGACCTGTGGACACAGAGAAGAGGACTGGACCTGCAGTGTGTGACCCAGAAGAGCAATGAAGTCTAGACCTGTTCTCTGTCATATTCCTAGGACTAAGAAGAGAACTCCAAGTGTCATTTTGCTGACCTTCTGTGTGAACTGCAGGGATGCAACAAGTTTCTAGATGGCTTTTCTGCTACTTAGCTGACCAGACCTAAATAAACCTGACCTGGTTGCCTGTGCTGACCTCTGTGCAGTGAGTCCTGAGCCCGACGTGCTGGCCTTTGAAGTCCTGGACCCATCACTTGAGTCAGAGTACATGCATTCCTACCTATTGGAAGGTTTCACCAGCTCCAATGCAGAGCCCTTTAGAGCCACGCAGCTCCCAACTGAAAGCTCACCACATCCGACATTAAGTGGCACACAGCCATGTAGAGCCTTGCCATGCATGTCCTGCCTGAGAGCTTCACTGGATCCCATCCAGAGTGACAGAGAGCTCTGTAGAGCACTGTGCCATGCATTACCCACAGGTAATCTAGCATGATGAACCTGGCACTCCAATGCTGTGGGCCTGTACTTGTGACACAGTCCTGCGTGACCAGATACCCACAGTACTCTCTGATTCTAATGTTTGGATTTTTGTTTAGGTGCATCCTATTTATTCAAAATTACCCAATTTCTCTAAATTGGATTGGGATTTTTCTTGTGTTGTGTTTTCATTTTATTACTGTTTCAGTACTGCATAAATATTTTACATTGCCTCAAAGTTAGGCCTGACTACTTTGTGCCAAGTTACTTTTGTGATTTACCCTGAAAATGGTTATCATTTGATTTTGATCCTTGCCCCCCTCAACTAATACCCTAATCTCCTGCAACTATCACAGTATAGAATTGATTTCAATAAAGTTGATCTCATGATATAGTCACAATTTGAGCTATATTTGGAGTTTGTAGTTCATTTAATCTAAACACTATAATAGCCATTTTTATTAAATCACTTATTTGAATTGCACATGTACATGGAAACAGTGCTGCCATGATAACATTGGTCAAAGGTTGTGTTGTGCAAAGTTCAAAGAACCAAAAACACAGAACATTTCTCCTCGATATGTATGAAGATATCCAAGCAGCAGCTGGACCTAAAAGGGATTTGCTACTATGATTGCAAATGTGATTCATGCGGTAAGAATAAAGATGTATTTATCCAATAAATGTCAATATGACTAGAATGTGGGTGTAGGTAGAGTAAGCGAAAGCTGTAATGGGGCTCCTACACCCACACACCCACGTTCCCCTGACCTCCATTGTAGAATGATACACAGTCAAGAGTTTTAAAAAAATGGCTCCATCAAAAGAAAAAAAAGGTACAATTCGTAAAACAGTTAAGTTCTCACATTTAGAAAATGCATATCTTGTGCATAATTTATCCTTGTGGAACACATGGCATGTACTGACATGCACACTAGTCTGGTTCCCAGTGTTTTTCTTCATTCTGAAGCAGTTTCTAGGTATCTCCTTGTTCATAATGAAGAAGCGGCCTGGTATTTCCTTGTTCATAAGGAAGAACCCTGAAAATCGAATGGACAGTTACATCTTTAAATGTTCTTCATTGCCCCTTCAAAGCTATCACAATATTTCTACATCTAATCCCTTTTGGTGTCCCTCCATTAACAGAAATCCACTTTGCGCTTCCTTTTTCTATTAATATAATATTTCCAAATTCTATTCAGAAAATGTAATCGATTTCGTTTGAACTATCGGGAACAAAAGCATAATAGACAACCTTTTCCAAATACGTCATGTATCACTGATAAAAAGTAAAGCCTATTAAAATGTGAAAACACAGTGTAATGCTGACCATCTTTTTAATCAACAACATGGTCCCTTGCGCTCATCGAACTGTAAGCCTGTCTTATGGTACAATGTCACGCACAACCTGCCTTTTCTAATTGACTAAATAATGAGCATTATCACACGATAATGACTACAATGACTACTCACAAGGAAAAGGAAAAAATTGTGCTGCCCAGAGGACTGGATGCAAGTTGAGCATTCTTATTACGTTCCTATTTAATTATCTCATCAAGCATGTAAATAATCCTTTTAAATATGCGATCTAATAAGATTTTTGTGAGTTGTTTCACTTACAGTAATGACAGACCTTTTAGCAGATGGCAAACTATTTTGTCACTGTACATTTACAATACATAGATTTTTTCAATCCTAAGCATAGACTAGACGTTAAGTAAGGCTATCCCCAGGAATTCTTTTTTATTTTGTTTTTGTTGTCAAAACATTCAAAATGTAGACGATTTTTATATTTTACAGTATGGTGATATTTAAAGGGAATATCGAATTTAATTGAGGAAAATGTGTGTGTTAAAAACAACGTCAATGCTTTCTGATACAGTGTGCATGCTTTCTTCTAAAAATATATGCTACTGGTACATCGCAGGTGGTAGCTCCCTGCAGCTCTTAATCCCATTTACAAAAGCCAATATGTCTTGCTGTTGTTTTTCTATTAGTATGGAATTAAACTAAACCCGCAGTAGACATGTTATGTTACCATGGCAACCCATATTTCCTGCAGGGTGTGACCTCTAATGACCAGTGTGAATCCAGAAGAAACAGGGGCCCTTTGAAGATTTGTAAATACATGTATACGATGCAAAGTACCATGACTGGGCTGTAGTATTTCTAATAGGAAATTAAAGAAATCAAAAGGACTGTTTGTTTGTAATGTTAAGAGGATAAATCAGCGCTGATGCTACTGCATTTTAATATTACACTAAGTAATGTGAAGCTAAAGAATACGTTTATAATGTTTAACAATGAACCGACCATTCATATTTAAATAACTGCATAAAATATAAAAAGATGAATCATTTGTGTACAGTATATCATTTAATTGGCAGTACTGTGCGCATACATATCATATGATACCTATACCTAACTTACACAACTGTGCACAGAAATTGCTACAGAAATATCCTTAGTTACTTAATTGTAACGGAACCTCTCCGTTTTTCACCAGTATTATCAAAAAGAGAGCAAAGGTATTATTATTGAGAGCCTTGGATTCTTGAATAATAACCTGTCTCTAATTTTCGTATTGTAGTTGTGACATCAGAAAATAAGAAGATGATGTAGCTCATTGGGTCCTCTTATTCGTTGCTGGGTTCCTCTTCAGATGATTTTCGACTTGTTGGGCAACAAATATGTTTCTGCACTGGTGCTTCCGAGGTTCTGTAAATTGTTCCTTTATCCATTTCTTTCATGCACCTGCGATACAGCATGTAAATACATTTACAGCAGCAAGAGAAGTAGGTTAGCCAGGTAGAATGGCCACTATCAATTTGTAGGAGGAAATGTCACTGGGCAATCACCCTAAAATCAGAAGGTATTAAGAAACATTTTGTTTTTGGGAGAAAGTGTTTTCAGTTGTGGTGAACTGAAATCTACCACACGTTCTAAAGGCATTATCGTGGAAGATCCAGTTAAAAACTTCAGTTTAAACCTGAGTTTAACCCTTGGTAGCTATGGCACAAAGCAGGCTTGAAGTTGGAGAAAATGTGTTAAGCATTTAGAAATATCAAAACAGCTAAAAAGTAAAAAATAACGCAACCCATAGGACTTAATGATCATGGTTGCCTAGGTGCAATTTGAGGCCAACCACAAGGGACCATGGGACAAATACACCATGTGTGATGGGTCAGAGCTTTTATCTCAGTACTTATGGCCTGGTATAGAGTTTGGCAGAGGGGGTTAATCCGTCACAAACATGACGGACAGCCTGTCTGCCAAATTATGATCACATTATAGCCTATAGAGATTATAATATGGCGGAAGGGATATCCATCACCTTTGTGACGGAATAACCTGTCAGCCAAATCCTTAATCAAGCCCTTAGTCTCAAACATGGAAGTTCAATTCCTTCAGCAGGTTAAGGCAGCAGGCTGTTTTCACAGCTTTAGGCATTGGACGAAGTCCCAGTGAAGCCATTGGTTTTGGTGGGAAAAGCTAAGAGCAGGAAAATCTAATTTCACACCCAGGGAAGTGGTCTCACCGCACAGATACTTTTGGCTCTTTCACCCGGTTAAGATTTTAACCTTTGGACGGAGTCTCTTTTTCATAGCTCTGAATCCTCCAGTGGGGCAAGGCTGAGGGACTGTGTCCAACAAGATATCAACAATGCCTGATATTTTCTCACCAAAATCGCACTGAAATGGATTTGCCACTGCAGAAAAGCTCAGAGTGGTGGAAACCTATTTCTTCATCCCAGCGAGGGCACACCTTGGGTTGACCAGCTTTGCGGGTTTGTCCCAGTCCCCTGTAGGTCTTTTTTAAGTCCTAGCTTTTCAGAACTGATAGAAGCCCAACTTGACACAGTCATGGTCCCAGTCCCTCAGAAGGAGCATTGGGGGTCATGACTCACTTCCGCAGAGTACACTAGGAGGGTCCAGGTCAGGTCCAGTTTGCACTAGTCAGCTGGTCACCTCAGGAAGAAGGCATCTTGCAGCTTGTTCAATCCCTCTAGCCACAAGGAAAGCCAGCCAGCTAACCCTTGGAATCTACCTCAGTCAGTCAGTCAAAATAACTTTATTCGGCGTTTTGCCATAAAAGTATACATGCATACATAAAAGTAATCATAAAATACAGTACTTATAGCATTCATAAAAAGCAAATCTATTAAATCTAAGCTTACCGCCCAAGCTTACTAAAACAGTATAAGATAATAAATACTTATAAAATCGTATATAATGATAAGACAATATAGTAATAAGACAATGTCTAGTTTCTCTTAATAAATAGTCACATTACCAGTTCATATCGATTTCTAATGGTGATAGCGGATTTAATAAAACTAAGAATAGAAATGCACATTTGTTTGGAAGAGAGGCTTTGGATGCCAGTCAATCCTTCTTTGTAGGAAGAAGTGTGCAAGTTACGCCAAATGGGTAATAGAAAGGATTTCCTGGGAACTGAGTAAAGTTTACAAAATAAAATAAAGTGGCAAGTACTTTGTTTTGAAAAGTTATCACAAGGGCATGGCGGTAGTGTTTTTTCCCACACACATTTTATCGGGAACGCCACTCTAAAATGGATCAGATTAAATCTAAAAAGTACGAGTAAAAAGTATAAAGAAGGGGTCGGGAACCAAACAAAATAAGGTTCTAGCAAGTCTGATGATAGAATTTGTATGTATGAATTAAAAGAACTCAATTTCTCTGACACTTGGTATCTAAGATTCATAACATGCTCTTTATGTCGAAGTTTAACGATTTCTTTTGCATTAGCTGGCAGGAGCTCTGGTTTAAAATACATATACTCCAAGTCCAAGTTTCGGAAGCCATTTTGAAAAAAATTTAGCCTTGGAATTTTGTTACAGTTTGTTAGTGAAATACAATCTTTTACGCAATCGTGTGTTAAAGTAGCCACTGGATTTGACCATACTTTTATCCATAGCAAAAGTGGAGCAATATCTATCAAATCTGTAATGTAGCGGATTCCCAGTTCCTCATGGCATAAAATGTTCGCTATGTTCTTAGGTACCATAAGTAACCGATGAAGGAATTTATTCTCTGCAAGCTGTAGAATGCTTGGACTGGTATGTCCCCAAAGGCCACCCTCATAAATCGCCGCCGAAACACATTTAGAGTTGTAGAGCGTGAGGATCTTGTGGACCGGTCTATGCCCTAATCTGCGGGCAAAACGAAAGATTGCCTCAACATTTCTTGCCAGTTGTTGAAACTTAAAATTCTAATGGAATTTCCAAGACAGAGTAGAACTTAAATACAGACCTAGATAGCAAAAGTCTTTTACCTTTGTCAGAGTGTTCCCCCCCATTCTAAAACATTTGGTACGAGTGTTTTTAGGACCGCAGGTCATAACGTGTGATTTTTTAATATTGACTTTCAAATCAAGCTCTCGTGTATGTGTTAAAAAAAGATCCAGGAGAGTCTGTAGACCATTGGCCGTGCGGGCAATTAAAACAGCCTCATCGGCATATAATAAAATTGGCAATTGTCTAAAACTCATCCTTGGGAAATCCTTACCATTTTGGACCAAACAATTATACAAGCCGTTTATGTACAGTAGAAACAAAAAAGGTGCCAGTGTGCAGCCCTGTCTAACACCTCGATTGGAAACAAGGGGATGAGACCTTTCGCTGTGTTGTCCAAACTGAATTAAAATAGAGAGGTCAGAGTATAAGCGTTTGATCAAATTTAGCAAATCTTGCTCAATCCCCATTGTATCCATTATGTCCCACAGTTTTGCTCTGTTCACCATATCAAATGCACTGGACAGATCTATAAATGCTATGTGGATAGGTTCCCTTTTGGCAATAACATATTTACTGAGGATAAGATGTAAATTTAGGGCCTGATCCACTGTGCCTAATCCAGGCCTAAACCCATATTGAATTGGCGATAAAATGTTTGTCCTTACAACCCAATCCTCGAGCCGGGTCAGAATGACACTCCCCAGTATCTTTGCCGTGGAGTCTATTAAAGAGATGGGTCTATAGCAGAAAGGGTCAAGCCTATTACCCTTTTTGAAGATCGGGACGATTATTGCCATTAACCATGAGGAGGGGATAACACTTTGAATAGCACTGTTCAGAACATTTGTGATTAATGGAACCCACAAATCAGGTAGAGATTTAAATAGGTCCACCGGTATCCCATTGGGGCCAGGAGCTTTCCTTAGTTTCATTTTAGTTATTGCTGCACTGATCTCGTGTGCCTCAAGTAAAATGCCGCTCTTAACTGGAATTAGAGTCGCTGAACATGGGAGGCCACATACCTCCCCTCCATCATTAGGATTATTTGCAGATTGAAATACAGATGACAAGTGGTCTACCCAAACCCCCTCTGGTATCAAACAGTCGTCGTCCCTATTTTCCTTTCCTGAGAAATATGGGTGATTAACCACCTTCCAAAATTGAGAGGGATCCCGTAGTTCCGTTGCTGCCATAAGGTCTTCCCAAGCGCTAGTGCGTATTTCATTCTTTCTCTCTTCAAGGACTGATTTGTATCGGCCCCTGGCCTGTTTAATTAAATCCCGATTACATTTAATAGTTTTGATCGCTGACTTTAGATCTCTATGGGCAGCCGTACAGGCAGAATTGAACCACCGTTGAGGTTTTGCACCTTTGGGATATTGGGCACACATCAGTGCCTCAGAAATAGCACAGCTTAAAGATTCAAAGGCAGTTATAAGGTGGAATGGAGTGGATTGCAGGGACAAGCAAGTGTTGATGTCAGCCTTATTTTGAGTTATAAGGTTCGCGTGAAAAGTGTTAAGGTTTACTCTCTCCCACCTCATGCGAGGGCCAGAATTTCTTTTAAACACCTCTTTCCCTTTATATGCAGTCCTAGGTAAGATTACTCTAGTTTTAAAGGATAATTTTATACTCAGAGGGTTATGGTCACTGGCACAGTAAGAATTAATTTTAAAATCCACTATTGAACGTGAAAGTGAGAAGTTGATAAGAATAAAATCAATAATGCTGCCATTAGTACTCCCTGTATAGGTGGGTATTTCTCTTATCTGACTGTTTGCCATATCCCTTGCAAAAGCAAGATCAAATTTATAAATGAGGGTATTCAAGGCATTTCCTAAATTAGAGTGAATGAAATGAGTGAGTGACTCTCTGCCTTCTGTAGCGGCACCACATAAGTGGGGTAATTCATACTTGCATAACTGAACATTAAAATCTCCAACCCAGATCGTATCAAATTCCCTGTCCTGGAGTTTCCCGGCTGAGTCTAGTTGGTCTGTAAGCTCTTCGAGACTTCCTGGCAGGGCAACACTTAGAATGTTATTGTAAAAGTTTAAGAGTAGAATGTCTTTCCGTCCAGATATTGATAAAAAAACTACCCCAAAAAAAGCAGAAGACCAAATCAATGAAAACTTTTTGGGGAGTAATAAAGACACAAGTACCAGAAGACCGCCACTTGCTCTGCCTGCTCTAGATGGAGTAGCTGGCTGAGACACGGAGTAGTAGCCGTCTAAATGGAAGGGTGCCGTAAGCCAAGTTTCTTGAAAACAAATGATATCGAATGTGGATATAAACTCCAGCCATTCCAAATTTTCAACTTTAGAACGAAGCCCAGCAATATTCCAACTAATTAAAGATAACAATGCATTACTTTGCTGGGGCATTTTCCCAGACTCCTCAGTTATAACCGTGTCTGTTGTTAGATGTGGAGAGCTAACTAGCTCATCAGACCCTATGGGTGATTCCAAAATTGTATGCACTCCCATCAGCTCTAGTTCCTGTAAACAATCATTTGGGAGCCCCAAGCCCTCCAATTGTCAATCAATTGCGTCAAGGGAAGAGTGATTTTGGGTACCCCCGGGGTCAAGGGTGGGGTTCTGTAAAGGTGCCTTTGTTAAAATATTTTTACCATGGGAAGCCCTTGTAGGAGGAAGTGATGAAGTGGGCAGCCTGTAGAAAAAGCTTAATGGATAGACTTTAATCCCACATTCCCCTTTTGGACTCGATGGTAGAGACGCCAACAAATAATTAACACAATGAGAATTTGCAAAATTAATCACTATACAATCGCCTTCATATACTTTTTTAGACAAGCCTAACCACTTCACCCTTCTAGCCATAATTATTCTATTATTTAGATCATCTTGGTGTCTAAGTTTTTGGCTCATCCAATGTGCACATTTCCTTATTAGCGCATGAGTATCTTCCTTCTGGGTACAATCAACAGGAGGAACGTTTGGTAAGACTAAAACATATGGCAAGCTATCCGGAGGAACCTGTAGAACCTCCTTTGTACTAGTGGAAGATCTAGGTTTAGAAGCAGTTTCAGGCTTCAGTAAGGCAGTCGCACCACCAGCCAAAGTAGACAGAGAATCAGTTAATAAGTCATCATGGGAATCGCAGGTAAGTATGCGATGGAACGGGAGTTGGTTGCAATTCATTAAACAGTTAGCCTGCTGAGAGGCATTGGGATCAGACACCAGTTTCGGAGTAGAGGGAGGGGAATTTGTACTAGATTTTAAAGTGGACTGCTGAGGCAGATGTTTAAGAATAGTTTCTTGTAACTGCTCAAATTTGGAATCAATAAGTAATGTTAGCTTCTCCTCTAAAGCCGAAAAAAAAGGTTTGAGGATCGAGTCTAAATTGGTCAAATGATTGTCTCTTAGAATCCTGCAGTCTGAGCCTAGTTTGCCCAATAATGGAGTTTCCTTTAGAAAAGGGTCGGCCGGGGTATCCAATGGTGTAGAAATACATTCCTTAGCCTTCGTTGGATATTTAAGTAACTTATTACACTTACGGAGTCCTCAAGCTTTCCTTTTTTTGGGGGGGGGGGAGTGTCAGCTAAATGTTCAATGTTAGCTGCGTTAAAGGACTGTAAAGAATGTAAAGAATGCAAGGCATTAACGTCATCTTCAGGCAGAGGCAAATTGAATTCACGGGGAGCAATTGAAGAGACTGCATACTGTATATAAGTTGTGGGTTCTAAAGAGGTTCTTTGAGTCAAGTTATTTGCCACCCCAATTCTTTCTTCCACTTGGACAATTTCAGTTTCAATGGCCCCGATAACTGAAGATAAGTAGCTAGTTATTGATGATTGGATGGGCACGGCGTGTGCTCCATCGGCCCCAGGTGTGGTGGTCTTTCTTTTACCCATCGTCTTGCAAATAATAGTGGGGCAGAACACCAATCTAAGCCGATATGAGTGATATACAGGGAAGCTATGGCAGTGTGAAAATAGTAAATAAATAAGTGGAACTGCTCTATTAGCGGATCTTACTTAGATGCCAGTTACTTGGAACCTCCTAAGCCGTGAAACCCAAAAAAGGGGGTTATGGAAGAACAATCACAGGAGAGAAAATGCAGTACCTCTTAGGAGTCCAATGAGCCTGATCCTGAAATCCCAAGGAAGTTCTCAGGGGGGTGGCCAAGCCAAGCCTCTTCCGGGCGCTGACGGGCGCAGGACGGGCCCACCCTTGGCCCAGGCTTTGCCTGGGCGCCGCCCGCGCGCATCCCGCGACAGCGGGAGCGCGAAATCAAATTTAAAGGGCTCCTGCCCTGTGGACCGCCTCCGCCTCCAAACACGCTTCCCGCAACAGCGGGAGCGCGAAATCAAGTTTAAACGGCTCCTGCCCTGTGGACTGCCTCCAAACGCGCTTCCGAATCTACCTCTTTGTCCTGAGTACAAGTGGTATCAGAATCAGCCCTTAAGGTCTCTCCACATGGATGTAGTCTTTTGTCTTGTCTTCCACAGGTCCTGAGTGTTCTGAAAAAGATGCTTTGAGGTTCCAATGCCTGGAACTAACTGTGGTTGGAGGTGACACCTGACCCCTTCGTAAACTATAGGATAAACATTTCCAGTGGTAACCTTATCAACCTCTACAAGCATAGCGTCCCTTGTTCAGGTCTTATTAGTATTACTATTTGTGATGGGGTGGCCCCTTTGAATTAAACTACTTTCTTGGGCACACCTTCCCAAACAAACACCATTATCTATGCTGTGGGAGCAGTTTTCACACCTCATTAGAGCTATTCACCAGCTGGATGACAGTTGACGAGCTAATACAAATTAGCCTCCAAGAGCTTCAGGCAGGGAAAAAGTAACTCTCTAAAAGCCTATTTCCTTCAATATTTATCAAACATCCACCTTCATCATTAAGTGGGTTTTAATTAATATCAACAACAGTTGTTTAATTATTTTTCTAAATTGTTCCTAGCTTGCAATATCAGATATTAATATTTATTATTGCTTTCCAGTGCTTCTTTTTGAGACAGCCAGCCTTACGTCACTGTAAATAGCTTTTTAATGCTAGTCACTTTAAGGCTATGTTAACTTTAAATTTCTATCTACATGTTCTACTGTTCAGAATCATGCACCCTGACTTGTGGGCTAAAAGACCTACATATGGGTTTCTTATTAATATTTGAAAAGGTAAGTTGTCTCCTATCGAAGGGGAGGTTTTGGCAGGTGAAACTACAGCTTGAATAGTGCAGCAGCCATACTACAGTGATAGCTCTGAAGTCATGTTTCTCTTGCCAGATTAATGGATGACACAATAGTGCTGTGTCTATTGGTGACATTGAATTGTCCTTGCCATGGGTGTATTGTGGGACACAATATACTATGACTTATAGGAAAGTCGAACATGTCAATTAGGGGTAGGTATATGTTAACATGTTTTAGTGGGCAGAGCACATCCAGTATGGTCTGGGTAGATGTGTCTCAGTGCACAAAGTCAAAAAACAGCAGCAGCATCATTCAACAAAAAAGTTGGTTGACTGAGCAAGGCACATTCTTAGAATTTTATATTGATGTATTTTATTAAAATTTATTATGACAATAACTAATTAATTTCCAACAAATGGCAATGAAGTATTACATCAGATATTGCTCTCAGAATACAATCCTTCTAAGCTAACAACATGATCAATACAGCAAATCCCAGGCAAAAAAACTAAATTACTTCACCTGTATGGAATAACATATATCTGTTCTCATATTCAGAAACCCATGCAGGTCCCACACATTTAACATATTTGAAAGTAAGCCAGCTCCTTCATAATGAGTCTGTTTTCATTCCACCAGCTCTTTCATAATAATTTTCAGGTGAGGAGTAGTATCTTTCTATTTCATAAAGATCCCTTTTATTTCTGCAGCGGGTAGCAACATATTTTATATTGTCAGTCAGAAGCCACATATCTCAATAACTCTCTGGTCCCTCATCAGGGCAGTGTTCGCTACTCAATCAGTATTCTACAGGCAGAAAAAAATATTGGTGATCATTACAACATTGGTGGTAAAAGCCGCTTACTGCCGTGCAGAAGACCGCCAACATACCGCCGCGGAATTCCGCCACAGCTATTATGACCCACATCTCGAAATCCGACAAAATTCAGACACCCACACAAGTCCGCCACACCAAAGGTCAGTGATAAACTGGCGAAAGCAAAACCGACACAGTCACGCCAACAGAAATACCCCCACGCTATCACGACCCACGAATCCATGCGGCGGTCTTTCAACTGCGGTATTCCATTGGCGGTACACACCGCCGCGCTCAAAATACACACACTTCTACAAAACACTGCCACATTGGACAATTCCAAATACACACACCTGATACACATACACAGACGACTCCCACACACCCATTACAATATAAAACACACACCCACATCACCCTCAAACACCTACGACAAAATTACTGAGAGAAGGCCAGAGAGATACACCACCATCCACAAACTAGCATCCACAGGCACTCAACACCATCACCCACACAACTTCCACGCACAAAACACCACACACCACCACATATCACCACACTTATCACCACACACACCACCCCACACATCACCTACACCACCCCATGGCACGGCAAAGACACCCCAGGTTCTCGGAGGAGGAGCTCAGGGTCATGGTGGAGGAAATCGTCCTGGTAGAGCCACAGCTATTTGGAGCACAGGTGCAGCACACCTCCATTGCAAGGAAGATGGAGCTATGGCGAAGAATAGTCGACTGGGTCAACGCAGTGGGACAACACCCAAGAAATCGGGACAACATCAGGAAGAGGTGGAACGACCTAAGGGGGAAGGTGCATTCCGTGGTCTCCAGACACCACCTGGCGGTTCAGCGGACTGGCGGTGGACCCCCACCTCCTCACCCACAACTAACAACATGGGAGGAGCAGGTCTTGGCGATTCTGCATCCTGAGGGCCTCACAGGAGTCGGTGGAGGAATGGACTCTGGTAAGTCAAACTTTTAACTACCATATCCCCCACCCTACCTGCATGCTGTCACATACCCCCACCCCTGCCCCCTCCCCTATCACTCCAACTCCTCACAAATGTACCAATATCACAAACCACACATCCCAACACCAAGCCCTGCATGCAACAACAACGCATGGACACCCATCACTAAAGCATGCCCACTGCACATAACCATACACCCCGCTAAACCAACATCACACAAGTCCCCACATAGGAATGCAAGCACTGAGGTACACGGCCACCCACCCATTGCACACCATGACACACACAGATGCAATAATTATGCTTTTACACCCCTGCAGGACCACTACCCAACGTCACCAGACAGGAGGGTCCAGACATCTCCACCCCACCCACAAAAGAGGCCAACAGTGATGACAGCAGCTCTGTCCAACTGGATCTAGATGACCAGCCCGGACCATCGGGGACCTCTGGACAGTCGGTTCCCCTCACACAGGCACAGGCCACCACAAACCTTCCCCCCTCTGGTAACACCAGCACAGCACCCACCCAGCGGGCCCATACCTCCGTCCCCAGGACACGTCAATCAGCTGTGTGTCCATCACTACAGGGAACCCAGGATAACCCACCACCCCAACAACAACAGGGACCTGGGGGCAGTGGCAGTGGGCACACGGTCCAGGGGACGGAGGCCCAGGAACACAGGGGAACTGGGAGGGCTGCTGTGAGACAGGGGGCGGACAGGCCAAGGGAACCCACTCTCCATGAGGCCCTCTCCTCCATCATGGGAGCATACCACCACTCCCAGGAGACGATGGCAACGGTCCTGGCCAAGTGTCAGGAGACCCAGCGCATGCAGGAGGAACAGTATTTGGGCTTCAGGGAGGAACTCAGAACCATCAGCTCCGCCCTGGGCACCATCGTAGGGGTGCTGAAGGAAATACTCAACACCAGGAGGGACACTGTGGCACTCCAAAGGGCCCCTGACACTAGCATGGACGATGAACTGCCCACCACCTCCGCCGGCGCTAGAGGACAGGAGGCACCGCCGCAGGACCACCACACCAGCACCCCATCCCCTGCAGATGGAGAACCACCCCGCAAGCGGTCCCGGAGATCTAGGAACAAGACAGAGCATGATGCCAAGACCCCCGCCAAGAAATGAGACCACCCTGATTGTCAACCCACTGTCCCACTTTGTCACCCTGTCCATATTGGAACTGCCCCAGCTCCACTTCCTATGCCCATATGGGCAATGCACCTATGAGACAAATAGACTGGACTCTGCCATGGACACTCCTCCGCCATCACCCCTCACCATTTAACTTCCCCCTCCAGTATTTTGTATGTAAATAAACACACCTAAAGCACCAAAAGATCTGGAGTCTGTCTGGGATTTTGAAATAGTGTATTTTCAATTACAGCGACAAAATTTCCAGGAAATAGTAATGTCAACATACCTATGTCACACAGCTCTAGTCCATGAGGAATCTAAGCAGATGACACACGTTGGAACCCACACCTGTGAAACCGTAAGGGAAAGTGACAACTCAGTGACCATACACTGGGTGAAATTGACAGACAGGATAGAGGTAGAAGTGTAAAAGTACTTGTAGTAGGCAGGAATGTATTCTCACCTGTGTTTCACTGGAAATATTGCTGGATGACTGAGTCCCTGTTGTCAATGTCTTCTTCCTCTGCTTCCTCCTTATCACTGTCCACAGGCTCCACAGCTGCCACAACACCGCCATCTGGACCATCCTCCTGCAGAAAAGGCACCTGTCGTCGCAAAGCCAAGTTATGAAGCATACAGCAGGCCACGATGATCTGACACACCTTCTCTGGTGAGTAGAATAGGGATCCACCTGTCATATGGAGGCACCTAAACCTGGCCTTCAGGAGGCCGAAGGTGCGTTCGATCACCCTCCTAGTCCGCCCATGGGCCTCATTGTAGCCTTCCTCTGCTCTGGTCCTGGGATTCCTCACTGGGGTCAGTAGCCATGACAGGTTGAGGTAACCAGAGTCACCTAATAGCCACACCCGGTGCCTCTTTAGTTGACCCATCACATAAGGGATGCTGCTATTCCGCATAATGTAGGCGTCATGCACTGAGCCAGGGAACATGGCATTCACATGGGAGATGTACTGGTCTGCCAAACATACCATCTGTACATTCATAGAATGATAACTCTTCCGGTTCCTGTACACCTGTTCACTCCTGTGGGGGGGGGGGGCAAAGCCACATGGGTCCCATCAATGGCACCTATGATGTTGGGGATATGTCCAATGGCATAGAAGTCACCTTTCACTGTAGGCAAGTCCTCCACCTGAGGGAAAATGATGTAGCTCCGCATGTGTTTCAGCAGGGCAGACAACACTCTGGACAACACGTTGGAAAACATAGGCTGGGACATCCCTGATGCCATGGCCACAGTTGTTTGAAAAGACCCACTTGCAAGGAAATGGAGCACTGATAGCACCTGCACTTGAGGGGGGATTCCAGTGGGATGGCGGATTGCTGACATCAGGTCTGGCTCCAACTGGGTACACAGTTCCTGGTTTGTGGAACGGTCAAACCTGTAGGTGATGATCAAATTTCTTTCCTCCATTGTCGACAGGTCCACCAGCGGTCGGTACACCCGAGGATTCCGCCATCTCTTCACATGTCCCAGCGGACGGTGCCTATGAAGGACAACAGCGAGCACAGAGTCAAACAACTCAGAGGTATGTACCCACAGTCTACACGGAACACCAATCATACACAAAATCTGGCCTGTATGTGTGTTGAGAGTAGGCCTAGCTATGTGTGACGCAGTTGGTAATTAGGCCATGTGGGCCCGTGAAATGGCGGCTGCCTGACCTCTAAAGCAGGACAATGGGATATGAGGTAACTGCGCTGGCGTTGTACACCGTCGCGGTAGGCGGTCGAAGACCGCGGCGCAATGCTGCATTGGTTAACATTGGACCCTATGGGTCCCAGGAGCCAATGACGATGTACGCCGGCGGTGATGGTACGCACCGCCGCGGGCGTGACCGCCGTGGACGTGACCGCCATTTTCTAGCTGTTGAATCACTCGATACCTGATCTTCGACAGGAGAGGACCTACACTGCAAGTGCTGCTGTGACCTCGGTCTGGAAGAGACAATGGCTCGTGCGTCTGGGGAAAGGGCCCCTGCCTTCACATCGGAGGAGTTGGAGAAGCTCGTCGACGGGGTCCTCCCCCACTACACGCTACTCTACGGTCCTCCAGACCAACAGGTAAGTACACAGGGAGCATGTTGTATGGGCTATGCCTGTGTGGAGAGGGCTGGTTGTAAGAAGGAAGGGGGCAGAGTTCTGCATGCATGAAAGACGGTGGGGGCATGTGCCCCATGGCAAGGGTCGGGATGGGGGCCACTCACTTTGACGGTGCAGTTGGTAATGACTTCTCTTCTTCCCCTGTATATTTCATGTAGGTCAGCGCCCACTAGAAGAAGGATATTTGGCGTGCCATCGCCAAGGAAGTCCGGACCCTGGCGGTCCACAACAGACGGAGCACCCACTGCCGGAAGAGATGGGAGGACGTTCGCCGCTGGAGCAAGAAGACGTCGGAGGCTCAGCTGGGGATGGCCTCCCAACGTGGGAGGGGTGCCCGTCGAACCATGATCCCCCTTATGTTCCGGATCCTGGCGGTGGCCTACACTGAGTTGGATGGGTGCTTGAGGGCATCACAGCAGACACAAGGGGGTGAGTACACTCTCATTCTGCTGACTTTGCGCGCAGTGGAGGTGTCTGGGTGAGGGAGGAGGGCTGTGGGTTTCCCTAGGCCAGGGCGAGTTCCGTAGGCTAGGCCCCTTCGTAAGGCATGGCCCTGTGGCCCCCCACCCCACTCTGTAGAGTGCCAAGTACAGCTATTCATGGCCCTATGTCATCTATGTGTGCAGATGTCATCCATAGCCTTGTAGGCCATTTTCCAGGAATTGCACTGTAGAGCCCAACAGCGCGACGTAGTGCAGGGGGCTGCTGTGTCTGTCTTGTCCACCAACGGTAGCGGTAAGCCATGCACTCAACCTGTCTTTCTCCTGTTTCCCCCCCCTTTTTTTGCAGTCTCCCTGTTCTTGTGTGCATTAGCATCATCAGGCGGAGGTGCAGCGGCACCGGAGCACGAGGGAGCTGCATCCCACATGGGCATGGAGGCCCCCATAACGGACTCTGAATATACCAGTGGGACGGAGGGCGAGGGGAGCACCACGGCGGTCACAGGATCTGCAACCAGCGACATGGACTCGTCCTCCGATGGGAGCTCCCTTGTGGTGGCGGCAACATCTGTGCCCCCCACTTCAACAGGTACAGCCGCCACCCCCCCATCAGCATCGCCCTCCCAGCAGCCCCTCAGCCTTCGCCCCGTGCCCGCTAACCCAGGAGGGTGGGCATCACCTTCACCCCAGGCACCTCAGCCCCTGCCCCTGTCACCTCTGCTTCCCTCAGTGAGGAGGCCATTGAGCTCCTCAGGTCCCTCACTGTTGGGCAGTCTACTATTTTGAATGCCATCCAGGGTGTAGAAAGGGAGTTGCAACACACAAATGCATTCCTGGAGGGCATTCATTCTGGTCAGGCTGCCCTTCATCGAACCGTTCAAACTCTGGCCTAAGCACTAATGGCAGCCATTGTCCCTGTGTCTAGCCTCCCCCCTCCAACTTCCTCCACTCAGACCCAATCCCCTGTACCTCAGCCTATCCCAAGTACACCATCAGACCAGCCTGCACACACCTCACCACACAAGGGAAGCTCAGGCAAACATAAGCACCACACATCCCACAGGCACTCACGCAAGCATCACACACATACAGACACACCAACATCCACAGCCTCCACTGTGTTCCCCTCCTCCTCGTCTCCCTCCTCCCTCCCAGTCTCGTCTACACTCACAGCTGCATGCACTACCACTACAGCCACTACATCCCGCACAAGCACACCGACCACCACACCCCGCTCACGTGCACTCACCACCCCCACTACCATTTACACGTCCCCTGTGTCCTCTCCGAGTGTGCCTGTGACGCCCCCTCTGAAGATACTCAAACGCAGGCACGCACCCACCCAACATGCATCCACCTCACCACAGCCTCCAGTGCATGCACCTGCACCCAAAGCCACAAAACGTACACCTCCTACAACTACCACCTCTTCCTCCACTGCCAAACCCCCTCCAGCTACCCGTCCCAGTGTCTCCAAACAACTTTTCCTGTCCCCCCTTAACCTATTTCCCACCACCCCCTCGTCCAACTCATAGGTCCCGTACTAGCACCTCAGCCACAAAATCTCCAGGACCAGTGGTGCCTGTTGTCACAGGTATGTGGAGTGCAACGGCCACCAGGCCAGCCAGTCTGTCACGGAGCCACAGCACAGCCAGTCCCCCCCCCCCTGTGAAGCACCAGAAGTTGGCCAGTGCCCGGCGGGAGAGGGGGAAGACTCCAGCCAGCCAAGCCGCTCACAGGGGTCCCGGGGGAGTGTGGACTCAGCTGTGACTCCTCCCAAGGTGGGGAAGGGGCAGAAGAAACCTACAAAGTCTGGGAGGAGCAGCACGGTGGAGAAGACCGCCATCATCCCCGCTGGCCAGGAGGGCCCCGCCAGCCCCATCGTCGCTGCCCAGGAGGCCACTGCCGCCATCATCCCCGCTGCCCAGGAGGCCATCGCCAGCCCCATCATCGCTGCCCAGGAGGCCACCGCCAGCCACAGTCCAGCTGTCCAGGAGGCCACCGCCAGCCACAGCCCAGCTGTCCAGGAGGCCACCGCCAGCCACAGCCCAGCTGTCCAGGAGGCCACCACCAGCCACAGCCCAGCTGTCCAGGAGGCCACCGCCAGCCACAGTCCAGCTGTCCAGGAGGCCACCGCCAGCCACAGCCCAGCTGTCCAGGAGGCCACCGCCAGCCACAGCCCAGCTGTCCAGGAGGCCACCACCAGCCACAGCCCAGCTGCCCAGGAGGGCCCCGCAAGCCACAGCCCAGCTGCCCAGGAAGTCCCCGCAAGCCACAGCCCATCTGACCCATGAAGAACCTCCAGCCACAGCCCAGCTGGGCAATGACGGACCGCCAGGGCAAGCCCCGCTGAACAGGGCAAGCACCGCTGAACAGGGCAGAGACCGCCAACTCAAGCACCGCTGAACAGGGTAAGCAACACTGAACAGGGCAAGCACCGCTAAACAGGGCAGAGACCGCCATGGCAAGCACCGCTGAACAGGGCAAGCACCGCAGAACAGGGCAGAGACCGCCATGGCAAGCACCGCTGAACAGGGCAGAGACCGCCAACTCAAGCACCGCTGAACAGGGAAAGCACCGCTGAACAGGGCAAGCACCACTGAACAGGGCAAGCACCGCCGAACAGGGCAGAGACCGCCATAGCAAGCACTGCTGAACAGGGCAGAGACCGCCAACTCAAGCACCACTGAACAGGGCAAGCACTGCTGAACAGGGCAGAGACTGCCATGGCAAGCACCGCTGAACAGTGCAGAGACCGCCAACTCAAGCACCGCTGAACAGGGCAAGCACCGCCAAATAGGGCAAAGACCGCCAAGTCGAGCACCGCTAGCCCATGAGCGGCAGGGGCAGTGACGCAACTGGGACCGTCACGGGGTGAGTGATGCACTCTGGGCACCAGTCCCCCTCCAGAACCAGTGGAGAACAGCATCCACTCCGTCTGTCCTGCACAGGATGAAGCACTCTAGGCACCAGTCCCCCTCCAGAACCAGTGGAGACATGCATTCACTTGAGAGACTGTGGCTTTGCACTCCCCAGGATGCAGCAGTGGGCAAACCACCCACTAAAGAGACTTGAGAGACTGTGGCTTTGCACTCCCCAGGATGCAGCAGTGGGCAACCCACCCACTGTAGAGACTTGAGAGACTGTGGCTATGCACTCCCCAAAATGCAGCAGTGGGTAAACCACCCACTGTAGAGACTTGAGAGACTGTGGCTTTGCACTCCCCAGGATGCAGCAGTGGGCAACCCTCCCACTGTAGAGACTTGAGAGACTGTGGCTTTGCACTCCCCAGGATGCAGCAGTGGGCAAACAAACCCACTGTAGAGACTTGAGAGACTGTGGCTTTGCACTCCCCAGGATGCAGCAGTGGGCAAACCACCCACTGTAGAGACTTGAGAGACTGTGGCTTTGCACTCCCCAGGATACATCAACAGGCAAGGTGCCCCCTCGTGGATCTGGCGTTGTGCACTCATCCACCTGAGGTGCCCCCCTTCCCTTCCCCCTGAGATGCCTGTTGTATTTCTATCTGATGCCCCTGCAGTGTTCTCTCCGTCATGTTTGGACATCTTGTGTGGGCCTCGCCCATGCTTTTTGGGCCCACTGGTCCATGGACTATGAATGGTGCAATACCTGGACTACTAATCATGGTGTATATTTTGTTTACAGTGTATATATATATATTTTTTTTCATTACTGATTTTTGATATATTACAATAGTTGCGCTCATTTCCTTTTGTCTTTGAATTCTTCCGGGGGGGCTGGGGGGGGGGTGTTACTGTAATGTATAGACATGCATTGGTGTGTGTGTTGTAGTGGGTGAGGGTGGGGGTGGGGGTGGGGGTTGGGGTGTTGAGTGTGTGTGTCCCTGTTTTTTGCCTCCCCCCTCCCCTATGTCGTAGGTGCAGTACTCACCGTGGTCTTCGCCGCCGGCGTTGGTGCTCCTCGTAGAGGAGCAGGAAGACTAGCGCTGGGAGAATATGAAGTTCCGGCTCCATGCTGTCCTCCTTCCTCGTGGAGTGTGTAGAGGTGAGCGTTTTTCCTTCGAAATGCCTGTTTCCGCCGTGTTTTTATCCGCGGTGAATCCGCCCCGGAAAAGGTGGCGGATTGGCCTGTCATAATAGAGTGGGCGGTACATTGTCTCCCGCCTGTCTGTTGGCGGTGACCGCCGCGCTGTTTGTCTGCACCACCGTGGCGGTCGGAGTGTTAAAGTGGCTGTCTTTGTTGGCGGTTTCCGCCACTGTCGTAATTCCAAAAATTTTACCGCTGGCCTGTTGGCGGTCTTACCGCCGCTTTAACACCGTCCGCCAGGGTTGTAATGACCACCATTGTCTCTTACATAGATTAATGATTCCACATGATTAGTTAACCATCCCATACTTATGTTTATTCTTTTTCCACTTATCTATTAAAGGTAGGTATTAAAAATGCCCTTCACATTCCCTATCCTCTAAGAGGTTGCTCCCAACAATAATCCCTCTTTGGGCCATACCCATCCATATTCTTGTATATCAGACTAATTCCAGGTTGAAGCCAGATAGGAATTTGCTTGTGTGGTTTGGAATCTTGAACAATTTTACCATTCTAACAATGATTACTTCAATATTCTACAACATGTTTTCTTACAGTATTTAGAGTGACAAAACATGAAAAGATGCATAATTCTTCCATCCTGATCTACCACTGACTCCAGCATACTATTATCCTAGTTGCTCTTAAAGGAAGGAACAAATTTACCTTTTGCAATATCTTAAAGCTGCAGGTAAATCATACTTCTGTAAAATTGGGAAGATTCGCCTCCTCTGTAACCTATTGTATGGTATAATTATTTCTAACTAATTCTGCTTTTTCTGAAACAAGTAAGCCTGGAAATAATTGTATTTAGTTAATCAAAAATCTCTTAGCTGTAATAAAAGAAATAGTTTGAACAAAAGGATATGTTATGGAGAACAGATATCTTAATAAAATGAACTCGTCTCACCATAGAAAATATTTTCCAATTACAGGCCTGAAGTTGTTTGGTAATTTCCTTAAATACTGGAATGTCCCTATTAGATTTGATAGCAGCAAGAGGTGATAGGACTCTAGTCCTTGCAATTGCACATTCCGACAACTTCGTTTTAGAGTGATTGATACTATAGCCTAATGCAGTGGAAAATTATTAAATTAATTTTACGGCTCCTTCTACATTTGGTCAATGTGGAGCCATTAATAGAACATATTGTCCACATATAGGTTGATTTTAAATGCATCGAGTAAGTAAGTACAAACTATTGCATCATTTCTGATCTTGACAACAAATGGAACTATATACAAAGTGGGAAGGAAAGAGCATAGGGTCCATGCCTGACTGGTTCCCAGACCAATTTACATAATCTCATTAGTTTCCCATTTCATTTCAATAAAATCTTGGACAGAGGGTGTACTTGGGAAATTGGTGATAAAATGGAAAGACAGATCAATCTTCTTCAAAATGTCACATAAAAAGTTTCTACTTTACCACGTCAAATGGCTTTTCAGCATCTAAAAAGGCAATTAAAAAAAAGAAGTTATTGTCCTGTATGTTAGAAAGTGGATTGTTGGTTGACTGGGGTGTGTGCCCTTGTCAAGCAGCAACCACAATCGTAGTCAGGGTAAGGCACCACCAAACCACAAATTAACCTGTGGTCACCCCTGGTGGCTTGGCACAGAGCAGTCAGGCTTAATTTAGAGGCAATATGTAAAGCCTTTGTGCAACACTTAAAAGAGTAAAATAATGAAAACACAACACACAAATTGCCACACCAGGTTACAAAATAGAGCAACATGTAATAAATAAAACAAGACCAAAACAACAAAAATACAATCAGTATAACCAGAGTTTAGAATTTTTAAAGAAGAAACTGTAAAATAGCACCTGAAAGCATAAAGTGCCAACCAGAGATATCTGGTTACGCTGGAGCAAGTCAAATTCAAAAGTTCAGGCTGACCACAATTCAGCGCGGGTTGGATACAGTCCCAGATTAGTCCAGCTGAAGTTTTATCTTCTCGTAATTTGTCCCAACAATCCTGTTCACGTGGAGAAAGGTTGCCAGGAACAAGGAAAGTGTCATGGCGTGGCACGAGGCCAGTGTCGCAGACGGGCAGGCTGGAGCTTCACGTTGGCAGTCCACAAGGGTGATTGATGCTTGCTGTGCAAAGAGAGAAGCTTGTGGCCATCTGTGCTGATTTTCTGTGTGAGTTCCAGTGAGAATGGGCTATTTGTGGTCACAAAGAGCCTGAGAGCTCGAACTTAAGAGCACAAGAGCCACACCACCTCCTGGAAGGTCAGAAACTTGGAAAGACGGGTCCAGGAGCTGTGGAAGCCTGTTATGTCTCTCAGCCTCAGATCAGGCGGCCAGAAATGTGGCCCTTTGAGTCGCTATGGGGCTGTGGGTTCAAGATGGAGTTGCAGGTCCAGTTCTTCTTCACCAGGCAAGAGGACAGCAGGCAGCGGATCAGCACAGCAAGGCAGCAGCTCCTCAGAGTAACAGTCCAGCAGAGTGACATTACTTTCAGGAACACAGCAGCCCTTCTTCCAGGCAGAGTATCCATACGTCCAGTGGTGTAATGAAGTGGTGGTGTCTGAGGTCCTTCTTTTATACACTGGTGCCTTGGATTTGGAAGGTGGGAGAAGCTTCTAAGAAGCATCTTTAAAATCCCTACCTACCCTGCCCTGGCTCCAAGCTGGCTAAAATGACAATGTAGGGTCATTAAGTCCTTTGTGTGGAGACATGGAACAACCTATTCAGATGTAAGTGAGGCTGCCAGCTCCTCCTAGCCCATCCTGCCAGCGATGGCCCATCCAGTCACACCTAAACTCCCACTGAATGTGGCTGTCTGGGAGGAATACACAAAGCCCAACTGCCAAGAGGACCAGTCATTTGACCAGTGACAGACTGCAGGCACAAAATGGCTAAGGCAATAAAGTGCCAACTTCTGAAAGTGGTATTTTCAGAATTGTAATTCAAAGTTGGACTTCCCCATAACTTGGGAGTTTAAATTAGGATTCCAGAGACACCAAACATGATCCAGACATCACTTCCCATTTAGAAATTACACTTATAAAATGTAAAAGGACAACTCCAATGTTATCCAATGGTAGAGATAGGCCTTGCAGTATAGAAAAATACATTTAAGAGTTTTTTAATACCAGAACATGTAAAATGTAAAAGTACATGCCCTACGTTTTAAATACATTGCACACTTCCCTTACAACTATCCTGTGCCTACCTTAGGGGTACCTAATATGTACTAAAAAGGAAGGTATGAGCCTGGCAAAAGGTTTCTTTTCACAGGTTCACATGTCAGTTAAAAACTACACACACAGGCTCTGTAATGGCATGCCTGAGACATGTTTAAAGGGCTACTTGAGTGGGTGTCATAATCAGTGCTTCAGGCCCACTAGAAGCATTTAATTTACAGGCCACAGGCACATGCAATGTACTTTAATAGGGACTTATAAGTAAATTAAATATTCCATTGGAGTATAAGCCAATGTCACCATGTTTTAAGGAGAGAGCACAAGCAAGTTAGAACTGATTAGCAGTGGTAAAGCGGACAGAGTCCTAAAGGCAACAAAACAAATCCAGCAAGAAATAGGGGGGAGGCAAAAAGTATGGGGATGACCCTGCAGAAAGTTCAATTTCCAAAACATACATATAGACAACTAGGTCTACCAGGAAGTGGATATGGGCTGCTAACTTACATCCTGATACAAAACCAGTTTAATGTTACCCTACTGAATCCCCCACCAATGTTGAGAGCCTTTATACAACAATTTTCATAAAAATCTTATGAACTGAAGTGAAGAGTGTGATGAGGAGATACAAGATGCCCCCTTTGAGGGTTCATTAAGTTTTAAAAAGGTGCACAGCATTTTATTTTTTTAAGAAATTCAGTGGTTTGCCAGTTCATCAAACATGGTGTAATAAATTTGAGTATTCAAATCAGCAGCTCCAAAAAGGTTTTATACATTTCACAGGCCAATCCCTCTGGCTTTTGGAATTTGCTAACTGGCACAGATTGAATTGCTAACTTGACCTGCTTTCTTTCAAAAGAATAAGCAAGATTGCTAGCAATCAAATTATTAGTAGTAGGTATTTATACTTTTATAATTGATGCCTAATGTCCCTTAATCAGGAATGTAAATAATCTGTAAATAATGTTTGCAAAATGTATGAAACTGTGCAGCTGCCTTTTAAGATTTATGAGCTAGTGCATGTGTTTTATCACCTTTAAATGCATCTAACTTCCTTGCTCACGGTTTCTTATTTTGCTTACAATGTTATTAATCTTGAAACTTTACTTCCTTCCTTTTAAATTCTTCGTCTATTGTTATTTGTATGGAGTAGCTGCTCTTTCTTGTAATACGTTTTCACTAGCCTTCTGTCCTTTTAGAGTTTCTCAGAGGTGACCGCTTTTAGACTTAGCCAATACATTTTTCATAATACTTTATTGTTTCATCCAGTCCCTACACTCCCATATTATACACCAGCCATGAAACCCAGTATTAAATCCATGCCATACCATAATCCAGGGGGCCTAGTTAAAATTCAGTTTTAAATATTCCTTGATTTCTCTTTCAAATATTCTTTCATAGTTTATGCTCTAACATTCCTCTCTTGTATCTTCAGACAGCATTCAGAGTTGTACCTTTTAATTATATGTCCAACACTGTTATTATCCAAAAAGAACCCCTGTAGATTTAATATCTTTTGAAATTACTAAATAGTCCATTCCTGTAGACGTTTTTAAATGTGGACCAGCGTAGGTATATAGCCTTACATCAGAATTTTTATCTCTTTATGTATCCCTTAGATTAACATTTTTCTTTGGCTCTTTTAAAGAAAGTTCAACTGAGTTCTTATAATTTTTTTGCCCAATGATGCTTATTAGAAGTATTTATTCTAGACAAAGGCATGTTGAAGTCATCCCCTATATTAATTGAATACATAAACTTAGAACTATTTTCAATTTATTCAAAGCCTTAGAATCATTGAACTTTAGACCTTAATAAGAAAACAACATCAGGGGCCTTTTCCAAATTCTTACCTGGACAACCAGCCTTTGCCCTGTCCATGGATTTCTTGTTGGATAAACTGATAATTCTGTAAACAACTTAGCAAAAAAGAGAGGACTTCCTGTACTGCTCAATGCTACAACATTCCTCATATATTAGCAATCAATATTGTGAGGTAAAGGTTACCCTTTGACTGAAACAATTGGAACAATTGGCCCCAGGCTACAAAAGCACTGAGCCAAGTATATGGCAGATTCTAGTTCAGGTAAGAGAATTCCTGTTTTCACAGTTATAGTCTGGGCAAGGTCACAATGCTCCCTTATTGAGCAACAGTATGCAAAGACAGCATAACATCTCCTATGCCAAAGAGTATACATTCATATGATTTTAGGTAAAAGGTGATAATTCTCAAAGCATACGTAACATGCTGATTCATGTAAGTATTAATCATCCTAACATTACATATCACACCATTCATCTTGGCATCAGAGTTTCTTCATTCGTATGCACATAGGGGTAATTAAGCACTGTAAAAACATTGATCTAATTACTGAAAGTGTTTTAATAACCATCAAATCATCCTTAGATATTCAGGTATGTCCGTATGTTAACATAATCAGAGATGAACCCCAACATGGTGAAATAGCAAGAAGCACTTGAGAAAACATTATTGCCAATGTATCTAACCATACCCAGTAACAATGGTTTGCAATGTCAATTGTGGAGTGTATCTTGAACATATATAAATGTATGCCATAGTGGCCACTCAAAGTAGTACAAGGATGTGTCATAAACAACACCTTCAATAAATATTAAGTATGCAGCAGGGTTGATGCATACCTGTGCTACAGTTGTTAAAACTAAGACCAAGCACTATTTATAAGGAATGATCCATGGTTACTGAATTCTTAGTTCCACATGAACATACAGGGCCAATATGGCAGGTTAGGCAAGTTTTTAAATATGACACTATCAGCACAAAAACCCTTCTTCCTGCACCCCTAGTCTACATCAAACATTAATAACCATCAAAAATATTTTATTGAACAGGTAAAGATCAGTTACAGATTCTGGTTCCTATGGAGTGTATAAATCTTAAAAGTCAAGCAACTTCTATATGACCAAGGCATGTGGTGTCATTTGTAAGTGGTAAATTCATACTTTATATTCCATGATAGTCACCATGTAGAAAGGAAAATTTAAAAACATAAAGAAAGAATGTAGTGCTTGATTATCAATGTAGTAAATCTGCTCACATTGATTGTTGGGAACCAAACCATGTACTTGATGTTTTCCCCCATATCCTTATCCTGAATTTGAGTTCACTCTTGTCATTTTGCCCCCTTTTACCCTACTCCCATCCAACACCCCCAAAATCCCTCATCCCTGTGCCAAACCTACCAACCTGATCTGGTTTGCTGAACATTGAGTCTGGTCGATCTAAATATCACCTGCCCCCACCCTACTAGTATATAGAATTGCAGATAATAGCATCCCTGAATAAGTGACCTATTCTGTTCTGTGTCTGAGAGAGGAGCACCTCATCTAGCTATTGCTACAGCTCATCACCAACCAACACTATTGTGCTATTACATCTCTCTAACATTCTCAAGAAATGTTTGTGGGTCTTCCATCTCCTTGACAATATGAAATTGACTTTGTCACAACTCTTTCAAATTTTAGAGGGACATAATAGAAACAGATATACTTGTTTTAAAACTCATACTTGCAAGTTCTCATAATTTTTAAGCATTTGACTGTGCTATAAAATAATCAGCAAAAATAGAAAAGGAAAAGTCCTTTGCAAATGTTAACCATTTCTTCTCAAGTACCTTAAACCATAGAATCATCTTTTTTGTACCATTGTTTCACCTAAAAACATGCAAACGACCTGCTAGAGCTCCTGTCTAAGGGCCCAATTTACATATTGGCAGTTTATATACTGCTTTGCAAATGGCAATGGAGAACAAACAACATCAATATGAAGGTCTGTCCGCCCAATCTAAATTTGGTTTGACCACGGAGGGGACTGCTCTGTCTTCACCTTGGTCAAATTTATCCGATGGCCCTGGGAATTAGAGCTGTCAGAGAAATTTCTACATATCTGCCCACCCAATTTGGCTGGGCGGACATGTAATCATTTTTTATTGTTTCTTATCGCAAGGTAGAACCTAACTGTAGGGTAGAGTCAAAGTATTATAACGCTTCCCGCACTATGGGAGAATACCCCCATAGTGAGGGGAGCATTATATATTTTTTCCAAACAAAAATCCTGTTTTGGAATATTCTTTTTGAAAAGAAAAATTAAATACTCTACAGTGCTGTGTCTTGCTGATACCACCAAGTAGCAGAGAGTAAAATACATTGACAGGATTGTCATCACGGCCCCCTCTGGCAGTTGTATGAAGGGCAGATTTTCCATAAAAATAATGTTTATTGATTTGCTAAGAACTTTAGCACTGTGTGGTGAATGTTCATGAAGCTTTACAAAATAAAAGTTCATCTACATCAGCTCCTGCCTTGAAAGACTCAGGGTGCTCTGTTAAGTGAGGGCTAAGAAAAAAGAGGAGTAGTCACAAACCACAATTTCCCCATGTACTTCCCCATAGAAACTTGACACTGAGACAGCCCAAATAGCTGAATGGAATTACACCAAATTTGCAGGCAGCTAGATCTTTATCCAGAAAGTGTGATTTTTTGTGATTTGTTTTAAATACATTCAGTAGCTTTTGAGAAAAATACATTAAAAAATGTATAGATATCTGAATGGTTGGCTGCATGGGACTCCTGTGTGTATCCTGTGGGCACACAGTTTCAAACAGTGGAACAATCTGATTGGCCCAAAGGGTTATCAGGAAAAAAGACCCTAAATATATAAAAGTGTTTATGAGTACTCAATCTTTCCACCTCAAAGTGCCATATGACCTGAGCCAAACTCCAACCTCAAATCTTCACCACAGGAATAAGCCATACAAATTGACTCCAGTGGGAGGCCTCTTTCCAAATGAAAAGGATCGACAGTGGAAGAATGCTCTATTTTGTACCCTGAAGAGCCAGGTCAGTTGGGAAGACAATGTCCCATTTGGCCTTTCAAGTTTCAGAGAAACATAAAGTCTGTCCATTAGTAGGGAGAGTCCCTTCTCCCAAAATTGAAGACCTCAAATTCACTTGTTTGGTCTGAAAGTATTCCTTCAGACTGCTTCTGTAGGGGCTGTCTACCTTCCCACCTAGTTGCATTCAGGGACTTAAGTAATGATTAGGGACAATTATTGGGCATCACAATTACAATTATCGATCATTTAAGCAAGACCTCCCCAGAGCATGTGTAGACTGTAGATGAATACTACTTGTCATCAGGAATTGCGACTTTTATGACTGTTCCATTGATGCCTTCCTAAAACAATCATAAAGGCCTTTGATCTAAATGCTTCACCTAACTATACCATCGTATTAGGTATCTCTTGGTTAGAATGTCATACCTGTACATCAGTTGATAGACTTGGACCCTTTTCCTGTCCTTTCAGTTTTGTAAAGGCAACTGTTTTCTTGATGCTAGCTATTGGTCACTTAATGAGCAAAGATCTGCAGAAATGAAGCCTAGCTCTGGCATAGCCCACCCCCATGTAGTCCCTAGTCAATATCAAGAATTTCAGATTGTTTTTTAAATATCCCCTGCACTTACTCTATTTCCACACAGAAATGTTGATTGTTCCATTCCCACCTTGCCTAATGCTGTGATTCCCTTTGGAAATATGTATTTCCTGCACTAGCAATAGCAAGAGATTCTGAAACAATAGCTGGAGGAAAAACTTCAGAAGCGAATTGTCTGATTGTCTCCCATTCCTCTCCTGCTGAAATATCTTTGTTTTTCATGTCAAAGAAGTCCAAAGGTTTGAAGCCATGCATAGGCCACTGAGGGCTTAATGAGGTAACCATAAAACATTCTTAACTTCTTTCCCTCATTAAGGATACTTTAAAGTCTGTGCAGGGGCTGTATATTTTAGCAACACTTCACCTCCTATTCTGGAATCAAGAAAGTGGATGAGTGGAAGACATTCTTCCAAACTCCTTTCAGACACATTGACTATAGAGTCATCCCCTTTGGTCTTAAATGCTCCAGCAGTCTTCTAGAGATTCATCAACAACCTCTTCTCAGACATTCTGAATCAGTATGTGGTGTCTACTTACATGACAACATGATTTTCTCTTCACATTAATCTGACTATCTGAAGTATATCAATCCAAACAAAAAAATGCAAGTTTGAAAAGAGAGAAGATGAGTACCTGGGATATTACCTGTCAGATCAAGGTCTATCTCCAGTTCCACTCAAGCTTTCAGTTATCCTGTATTGGCCAGTTCCAATTTTCACTGAGGAGACTCAAACCTTTCTGAGTATTCTTTTCAATGTTTACAGTTTATTAAGAACTTAGCCTGCATGGCCTGCCATATTTCTGTCACCTTGAAGCAAGATGATCTTTCACTAAGGTTTTGCTGATCCGCGTGGCAAATGTCTTTCGAGTCCACACTAACAACATAAATTCACGGTTTCTCCAGAGTGTGCAGGACAGCAATAGTAAATAGGCCCATTGCGTACACTTCTTTTCCCAGCATGATTTTACATAAGGTGGCCTATTGTCAAAATCTCTTCTTTTCTCAACAGGCCTTGTTGATTCCAACAAACGAGTTACAGACAGAAGTCTCAAAAACCCACTGGTTACCTCCAGCCATTGCAGCACCTCCTTTTCTCCTCATGGCATACCATTTTTCTGATTTTATTCCCCATCCACGGGCACAGAGTAGTCATGGTCACAGTTGATCTCTTTCCTAAGACAGCACCCTATTCTTTATTTCAGGATCTTCCATCCACAAAAGTCAGGGCCAAGAGATTCATAAGCCAAGTAGTCCAGTTATTTGAGCTACCTGATAACATCATTTCACAATTTTGATGATCAGTTTTCTCCTCTTTAGGAATCCTTTTTTCAGGTTTCTGGTCACAGTCCAATAGGCAGACTGAAAGGGTGACCCAGAGTCCACAGCAATATCTGAGGTGTGATGCTACTGAAAATAACAGGGTAGAGTGTTTACCACTAGTACAGTTTTGTGCACAATAACTCTAACTACAGTGTAACCAAGATCTCCCCCATCTATGTAATTCAGGACTTTCACCCTTGTTTTTCTTAACAACCATTCTTTTCACACCTTTGGTGCCCACAGCTATTAACTTTCTTGAAAAATTTAATTCTGGGCCTCAACTGATTTCCAAACAATCTTTAGGATTCGAGGGCTATTATTAAAGTCAGAGATGATAAAACTAGAAGACCAACTCTCAGTTATAAGGCAGGAGGTAAGGTTTGGTTGTAGTCTTGGTATTTGGCTACTCATGATGTTCCTGTTTGGTTGTGTCCTTATTATTTCATAAGGTAATAATAAGCAGATCAATTCTGTGGCCTTTAGATGGCATTTGCTAAGGTCCTTGAAGATTCACCTACTTTGCATTTATGCCAACTGAAGCTTGATTGTGTTCACAGGGATCCTTGAAATCCTGTTCCTCCTCCAGTGATGGTTAATGGAGAGCTTAAGAATAAAGTGAGTGAAATCATTGACTCCTAGATTTTTACAAATCAGTTGCAGTTCTACATCTATTGCAAATGGTGTCCTACTAGTGAACTCTACTGGATTCATGCCTCTTCAACCAGTGCCCCTAGATGCGCCAGTCAATTTTTCTGAGCTTTTCCAGACAAACCTTGGGTTTCGGGAGGGAGGGGAAGCTTGGTACACTGATGTGAACACAGATTTCTATCTGCCTCAGTAGGTAGCAGTGCCAGCATAGCCTTGTGCCCAGGAACTGCAATACTGTGGTACCCGGGGATCATGCAAGCCTTCAGCTGCAGGCAACAGAAAACCTGTGGGCAGGTTTTACTGGTGCTTCCTAGCTGTTTGCTACTGATGGGGTTTATTGGGTGTGTTCCCAGGGAAATGACCTCAAAAGGGGAATTACTTGGCTTAAGTTTGCAGATGTGCTTCATAGAGACTTAACTAATAGTCCAGTTCTCATTTTTTCCCCTCTTTCTTCCCTTTTTAATATGAATGTTTCTTCATTTTGGTTTCTGTTATGTTTCCTTATCCATCATGGGGATTGTCACATGTTGTGAGTCATCATTTCCTTTTCCTGTTTATTTTACATTTAAGGGCTACCGCTTGGCTGGAAAGTGTGTTTGCAACACATCCATGTTCCTTTAGCATTTATTCACCCTCCTAAACCCCCTGCTGGTTCCTGTTTCTTGTGCTTAGAACTGATTTTTATGGAATTATTTTCTGTGCTCTGTAATTCTCCAATTGCCATCTGAAGTTCTTCACACTGTAAGGAGATCTTTTTGTCTACGTCTCTTTCTTCTGAGATTATGGCAGTTTTTCTTGTACACCTTTTTAGGATATATGCCATCTTGTGTATTTACATCATGGCTTCAGGAAGTTGTCAACTGTACCTCCGACAATCCACTTTCTGGCTCTAAAGGTTAACTCAGCATCCATTTCTTAACAAATCCCCACTGTCCGTTTCTCTGTAGCAAATCATTTCATTGATCTCTTAGGAGGATTTTGTGATGAAAATGGGTTTTCAGGATGCCTACGTACATATACAATAGCTTATGAGAAGCAACAGTTCCTTAATTTCTGCTTTTGCAGAGATCATTGGCAGCTCAGAGTCCTCCCATTTGGCCTGACAACTGTGCCCAGGGTCTTCACCAAAATCCTGACTCCATTAAATGCTCTTTACACACAGAGATACAAATTTGCCCTTACTTCAATAGTCTGTTGACCAACTCTCATTTACAGTTACAGGCCTTGTTGGACAATCAATTGGTGACTCGAACAATTCAGAATTTAAGATTTCTCATGAAGCCAATGAAATCTCACCTTCTTTCCCAGACCTTGCATATTTTGGAGCTTTGTTCAGAACGGACTTACTAATGAGGGTTTTTGCCTCAAACAAGAAGGATGAAATTGTACATTCATCTCAAACATATCCTAATTAAGAAGAATGCTCCAGTGAGAGAGAGGCTGTTGAGCCAGGAAGATGTGGTCACAGGTTATTATTTTTTTTTTTTAGACAAGACAGTTTGAGGGGGCTAGACTCTTGGTGAAATTTTACCTCTTAGTGCTTCTTCTTTGTTACTCTTTTAAGGCACCCACTTTCTCTATAATTGTCAAAGCTTGTTTTCATCTGGACATCTGGACTGGCACATTCTTCTTCCTTGGTCTCCTGTATCAGAGGACTAGCAATTATACATTTAAAGAAGGTTATTCTGCAATACCTGTCCTTGTGGCTGCTATGCCCATCTCCAGAGCATGGAACTTTTTTCCCTCGTCATCCAGAGATTCTAATCACAGATGCCAGATGTTTGGGTTGGAAAACAATAATGGAGAATCATTTACCTCATGGTCGTTGGTCTATTCAGGTGCCAGATCAGGCATCAAACTGGAGAGAGTTAATGACAGGAGAGAGTTAATGACAGTATGAAGCACAATGCAGACTTTTTAAACTTATATCAGAGTGTCTGCCCTGGTGATTCATACAGACAACAAGGTCCCCTCTTCTTCATTCTATTGCATTGGAGAGATAGTTGATTCTTCCTTTATCCTCTCTTCTGCTGATCCATCCATTTCTACTGCTACACTCTCTTCAGTTTCATGAACTGTTGTGAATAGGGGTCTATCTCTTCTTGTCTTTGGTTCTATCCAGGCCTCCAAAAGAGATTCTACCAAGAAAAACTGTAATCATCTTTGGGCCTGATTTGACTTGCTAGATGGTGGATTCAAATTTTTCCCCAAAGTAAATTCTTCCTTTCACATATAGCAGGACGTCCTTCTGCCTTCATTAATGGCTGAACATTGATTCGGTCCATCTTAATATGGTAAGCACTCTCAAGATCTATTTATAGACGACAGTAGTCATTAGCCAATCAGGCATCGTATTTGTGGATTTTGGTCCAGCTAGGCGAGGATATACGTCTTCTAAATCTACCCATTGGACCTGGATTAAAAAAATAATTTCTCTTGTTTATAAAGATACTGGTAAGGAATTCAAGATAATTTGCTTTGTCAGTCAACCAGGGGAATGGGTTTTTCTTGGGCTAGTGGTTCCATTATTGACATTTGTAGTGCTGCAAGGTGGGCATCGGCTTCTACATTTGTTTCTCAATAAAGGCTCAATGTGGCTCAAAATAATGATTTTAGTTATGGTTCAAGTATCCTCTCTAAAGCTGTTTCCTTATTCTTCATTAAAAAGTAACTTACACATTTGTGTTTCTTTGATGAATTTCTGTTTTTTTATCATATTTAGCCAACATGCTAACGGTGGATGGCTCTCAGCTGTACACATCAGGGGCCCTACCCTCAACCTACCATGAACAGACAAACTCCCACTGCACATGGTTTCCAGTAAGACCCAGCAGCCAAACTCACATGGGCAATCAACCCATTGCAATGCATTGCAGGCCCTGCAGCCAACCCACCATAGATCACGAATCCCAAATGCAACAGCCAAGAGGCTTGTGAAGCTAGGGGTTGGGTTCCTGCCAACCATGCCTTGGACAACCGAAATCTGCAGACATCCAATTCACATTCTGTTTTTGCTTCTGTGGTATTGGACCTCAGGCTTTCCCTCATTGTACCGGGTTGTCATGCAAACTTCCCCAAGGAAATTTGCATGTTACTACAGAATCAATGGGGAGATGTTTGAGCCACGGCCCCTGCGAGTAAAGCAGTGGCTCCCATGAAAGTACTGCAGAACCTCTGGCACTATTACTTTTATTTGGGCTTTGGATGGTCCCTTTGAGTCCCCTGACAAGTGCTAGGGGTCAGGAATGGCCACTCTGCCCCCTACAACCTATGTTTGTATATTTTCAGGGCCTGGGGTGGAACCCACAAGTACTGTATTGGCGGCTGAACCATTTTTCTCTGGGTTGCAGCCAGTCAATAAGAACATTCAGTACCATGGAACCTTAAGAGCCAATAGGTGAAAATATATATTCTAATGCGTAGTTATAATAGGTCATGGTTTCCATACGAAGAGTGTTTTTTTGTTTTGCTAATAACTTTGGTGAAAAGTCTTCATAAAACTTTACAAAAAAGTTCATGCACCTCAGCTCCTTCTTGAAAAGTTTCTGGGTGATTTATCAAGTGGGGTCCAAGAAAACTGAGGGGACCTCGAACATTGATTTCCCATGTTAATTCACACATGAAAAGTCTGCTACAGCTACAGAAAAACAGGTAGAAGGAATTACCCCAAATTTGGCAAAAAGTTAGAACCTTACTTAGAAAGCATGCTTTTTGTGTTTTGGTGCAAATCCATTCAGCCATTTTGGAGAAATTTGTGTGTTGGGAGGTGTTTGTGAACTATTAAGGTATAAAAAAAATGAAGTATATCAAGTATATATCAGTCACAAGCGGCTGTAATATTAAAAAATGGGTCTTCTGATTGGCCCAGGGAGCTTTTTCTTTATTTGGCCTTATCGGTTTAAGAAGGACCAGGACCATTCACATAGTACTAAATAATTGGATTAGCTGCCGCAGCAAGAATAGAATGCTGCAGCCACTATTATAGACCTCAATCCTTGACTCCTAAATTTTGTATGTCAAAAACCCATAAGGACGAAGGATGGGCACACGCTAGCTCCTCCCAGGACCATTTGGGAGGTTCTCAAAGGGAGTGCCCTTCAATCAAAAACATTTAATAAAATTAATCCGGCAGCAAAAAATATGTTACCAGCTGTTTGATACCTTGGTACCCAGAGATGCCCCTTAGAGTACAATCACACTGGCGCTGAGATTGTGGTACTATAAATCCTTTTAAAGAAACAAATATTTCTGGCTCAGTGAGGGACCAAGAAAAAAGACAACAGAGGGAAGGTGGGATGGACTGGGGCAGCACATGAGCAATGAAGGATGGGTGGAAGAGGTAGGGGCAGCACAACACACCACAGAGGGCAGGAACAGCACATGGACCGTAGAGAGCAACTAGGAGGGTCAGGCTCAGCTAGATGAGAACATAGAGCAGGCAGAAGTGTAGAGACAGCACAACATACCACAGAGGGCAGATGGGATGGGCAGCCACAGCTCAATGGACCATGGGGAGCTGGTGGGAGGGGCACAGGCAGGGGTATGAGAACTCATCACAGAGGGCAGGCAAGAGGGTCAGGGGCAGCACATAGGCCACTGAGGACAGCTAGGAGGGAGAGGGGCAGTACAGACAATGGAGAGCAGATGTGTAGGGTGGAATCAAAAAGTTGACCACATGGGGCACGCAGGAGAAGCTATGGCAATAGAACGGACCAGAGAGGGCAGGCAGATGGGGCCATCAATAATGGAGAGTGGATAGAAATGGCTAGTATAACATACCACAGAGTGCAGACAGGAGGGGCGGGAGCAGCACAAGATCCAAAGAGATCATGTAGGAGGGGCAGGGGCGGCAAGCTGACCCTGAGGGGCAGTCAGGAGAGGCCAGGGACAACACACAGACAACAGAGAGCTGACGGTAGGGGCAGGGGAAGCAAGATGAGCATAGAGATCAGGTGGGAGAGGACAGAGCAACAAGCTGCCCAAAGCTGGCAGGAAGGCGAGAGCAGAGTCAGCAAAGGTGAACACAGAGCACTGGTGGGAGGAGACATGAGTAGTACATGAACAACAAAGGGCAGGTAGAAAGGGCAGAGGCAGCAAGATGACCATGGAGGGCAGGAAGGAGGGCCAAGGGCAGCACACAGACAGTGGATGGAAGGTGGGAGGGGACAGGTGCATCACATGGACAACAGAGGGCAGCCAGGAGGGGCAAAGGTAATACGCTAATCATGCAGGGTAAACAAGAGGAACCGGGGCATCAAAAGTATAACAGAGAACAGGGGAAGGGTAGAGCAACAAGTTAACCACAGAGGGTAAGTAGTCAGCAAGCTGTCCACTAATGGGAAAAAGGAAGGTCAGGGGCAGCTAGTGGATCATGGAGGGCGGTAGTGAGGGGCAGCACACAGATAAGGGCTAAAATGAGGGCTTTAGGTGGATTTGCTTATTTGTATACCAACCAAGACATTAAAATACCCATGATGCCAATAGACAACTGGTCAGATGACAACCCTAGCACAAATGGACTACAGAGGTAAGGCAGGAGAGACAGGGACAACAAGTGGGCAACAGAGGGTAGACAGAAAGTTCAGGGGCAGAAAGCTGAAAATGGAGGGTAGATGGGAGGAGATAGGTAATAAGAAATGGTATTATTTGATTATTAATTAAAACCCTTCAATTTATTTATAAATCCACTGCTTTCAATATATCACAAAAAGCACAACTGCCAGGAATGTACTGAGAAAAGTCATAGATCTACTGACAAGAGAAGATCCTGGAGTTCTACCTTGAAGCAGTTCTTGATGATACGATGCCAGTAGACACTGTGGCCAACCAGCACTCTGCAGGATATAGGCCATGTGCAGTGGCAGTTCGTCACTTGCAGTGGGTTCTACATAAAGCCAAAGTTTGGCCTCACACCACTTAAGGCCATGCACAGTGTTGGGTTGTAAGCGTGTGGCAGGAATGGACCATGTGTCCAGTTCCCTCCCCCCTCCATTGTGCGCAGCTGAATGCAGTGCGCAATGAGTGTGTTGACTGAATATGATCAAAAAACCCTCTAAAATACACTGAAAAAATCAAATGTTAAAGACATGTTGTAGATAGGCATGGTAATATGCCTTTTCCGTTCATTAGAAAAAAAAGGAAATGGATTGAAAAAAAACAAAGGTTAAAGTGAAGTTATAGTTAAATATTTTAAAAAGATCTTAGGTGATGTTAAATATACCCTAGTAACTGGCTGACAAAAGAAAGGTTCAAGTATTGTTATTGTAAGGCGCTGTAATGAGTTAAAAACAAATGTATAAAAACTACAAATCAGGGACATTCGCCACTTATAATTCAATGAGCTAATTGTAACTTCCACCCTCCCGCCAAGCAATGCTTAGGATCTCACATAGTAAATCAGTTTTGATATGTTAAATGAAATTCTTGATAACAATACCCTATATTTAACGGTATCAAATTATTTTGAAAGAGTCACAAGAACAAGTAGGTATACGAGACTCCAGGTTGCATGATGTTAATATTATGCACTATATAACAAGAAGCATATTTATGCGAGAAAAGTAAATGAATCTCAACTGAATCATGTTGATATAAGATCATAGGATTTAACTATGGACTTTTGTTGACTTTCCACAAAGGTTTCCAGGATTCACAGTGGAAGTAAAAGTTTGGAATGGAGCTAACACAGAGACAGTAACTTTAACCAGATTTACATTGTGGAGGTATGCTTCAGGAGCACTGGGCAATGTATTGCACCAACTGTAGGTGTGGTAAGCGTTATAGTGGGCTTGAGCTTAAAACGATGATATAAATGAAGGTTATGAAATTAAATCCATTGAGGCACAGAACATGGAATAATGATGAGTATTTCTTTTTAGAAATGTACGCCTATAATCACCATATTTTTTAAACGACTCGCATATCAGTGTGGTGATCTGTTCCTGTTATTAAAATGCATCAGCCTTTTCCCTCAGATCCATGCATGCACATGGAAAGATGAGAGTGCAGGTTTACTCACACCTAAAAGTAGGTAGAGCAGGCTTGCCCTGCTTCTTAGAAGCACTGGGGAGATTGATGGCAATGCAACACTAGTGTAATTGTCCAAAGGGTCGGACTGGCAGGAAACTTTGTATATGACAGCCAGACAGGAATTGGAGAAAATATGGTACATTTTCTATCATTGTCAGCTCTGGAGGTGGCATTCATCCTGTACACAGTATGTTTTTCATTGACCCATAACTAATGACATTTCAGGTCTGACCTTGATCGCCTCTTCAGTCGCACAGGTTATGAGGTTTGTGATCATTGATGCTGCCAAATTCACATGGTATTAACCAAAATGTCTATTAATGGGAATAAATTAACAAAGAGGGCATCCTTGTTTACCCCATCAGGTCTGTGGGATAGGGTCTCTCCCTTGTCCTGGGAGCACCAAAAGTATCTTAAGGAAGCATTATATTTGTAGTTTAGATGGTGTCTTCTTTTAAAGGGTCCCCCCACAAAATTAGGCAAAAAGACAAATACAGGGGCAAAGGAAATGGGAGGGATGGAAGTGATGGTTCAGTCAGCTGGGGACAGTACCTTTATTCACAAATTGTACTTGTGAAGAATATACTCATAGAAGAACAATTTCAAAGGTATGAAAACCTTTTCTCAAGATATCCAAAGAGTGGCTATTACTTTTTTTTGTGTTGTAATTTTTTATTATTGGTAATAACACGGATTGATACATTGTTGAAGAGAGAGGGATTATGATCCCCATACATTGTGGAAGCCCTACAAACTGCGTCTCATGTGTAACAGGGTAGACTAAATATGTTCAACAGCAATCACAAACAATTATCAAAAGACAGTGGCAATTGGAAGGATGAATAGTAGGGGACAGGTAATGGCAGGGAGGGGGGATAGAGGCGTAGGCCGCGAGGTACTATGCTACCGAAGATAACATTGTGTACCAGGTTAAGCTGCGTTCTGGGATGCGCTTGCCTCTATAAGACCCCTGTGCGTGGCATCCCCTTGCGCTTAAGGTCAGTGTATCTGGGGTGTCTGCAATGCACCCATGGGCAGTGTGGAGGCAAGGAGCCATCATTCGGTATTGCAGCTGTGTTTCACAGAGTCCCATGGTTAAAGGTATGGTTTGCAGAGGGGAAAGGGAATCTGGGGTTGTTTGTCAACTGCAAAGGGCATCTGAGAAATCCGTGTTTGATTGTACCGGTTAGGCGGTGCTCTGAAGAGGGGGGGTGAAAAGCCGGTAATAGGCCTGGACGAGGGAGGGCAGGTAAGTCACGGAGCAGTTAATGCGAGTGATATGGGAGGGTGGGGACCTGCGTGGGAGGAACTGTCCCCAGACCATGAACTATATTGTGAGATAATCTAATGGATAATGAAGTAGTGCTGTAGCTCTGCGTCACCACTGGAGAGATACTTACTAAGATCTTCGCGGTGTTAAGTGAGTCAGCCCTTCTTGGCGGGAGAGGGGTGTTGGAAGTGGAAAAGGAAAGAGGGGGGATAGATGAGGTAGAAACAGGGAGAAGAGGGGGACTGGTGTCAGAGAGACAGGAGGGGACATAATGGGGGGCGATGGGGAGGACCTATGTGGCTGGTGACGGGGTCTCCAGAGTGTCAGCCCTAATTAACTCCACCTTCTGGGCGAAGAGGGGGGAGGGGAGATGTGTCAGGGAGGGGTGCGGGATATGCATGGTGGTAGCACAGATATAAGAAAAAGGTGTGCGAAGGAGGGGGAGGGGGATGGAAGATGATGAGGCGGGTTCCAAAGAGACAGGCATGTGGGGGAAGGGGGACGCATAATAAGAGAAGCTAGCGGCGGGCAAGATGTGGCAGATCTTACACAAGGAAGGGGGGCCATATCTGAGTAAATAGGGCAGCCTGGTCCTGTAGGTTATAGATGACTTCTTGTGTGCAGCTATGCGATTCATTGCCACTACCCATTCCTCCGGGGTTTGGGGGGCTACCGCTCTCCAGTGTCGGAGGATACATATTTTCGCAGTTGCTAGTACTGTATGTAACAGTCTTTGTTGCGGTCGTGACAGGGCCGGTAGAGAGTCCATGTCATGCAGTATGATAAGAGAGGAGGATAGCGGGGTTGGGAGCGATATGAAGTCAGCCAGGTCTCGTTTCACAGCAGCCCATAAAGGCTGGACCGACGGACAACCACTTAGGATATGAAGCAGATCGCAGTGTATCTCCGTGCAGCGTCAGCATTTCGCATGCAGAAGAAGGCCAGTCCTCTGCAACTTCACCGGGGTCCAGTACCAGTCATGGATTATCTTGAAGAGACAACATTTTAAGCGACCTTTGCACGTGCCCCTGTCCAGCACGTCCACGATATCTATCCACTCTTCAGAGTCAAAGGTCCGCTGTAGGCCGGTCTGCCATTGTAGGCGTAGTTTGTCCAGGAGAGGTTGCGAGTATAGGTGACGTGTGATTACCTCATATAGGCCTGCCATTACACCTTCGTGTTTCCCCACGTCACCACAGGCGAGGTTTGTAGTCACCATTGGACAATGTTAGCATGCTGGTGTATACAGTGTTTGAGTTGCAGCTATCTCCGTTCCTGTTGTGGATGGATGTGGAATTCCTCCTGCAGCCTGGCGAAGGGTTTGAGCTTGTCGTCCTCTAGGATCTGGGCCAAATGGGTAATGCGGGCCCCCCTCCACTGTGGCCAGTTAAGAGCCGTTCCACCTATCCGCAGGCTGTCAGTGTTCCATATGGGGGCATGGGCATGTAGGAAGGGGTGTATCATGAGCAGGCGGTGAGCTCTCTGCCATGCCGTACGTGTTGCCTTCAGAATCGGGTTTGTTTCACTAGGGGATGTGGGATTTTTGCAATATAGCCCATCGAGGCCTCCACTATGGGAAAGCAGAATTTTCTCCACAGATACCCATTGTGGTGACTCAGGTGGTCCAGGCAGTGCAGCAGCCAGTGGCAACAGGTGTAGGGCTATAGTGTAATGCTCCACCGGGGAGAGCCCCATTCTCCAGTGGAATCGCCGTGCCATCAGTTTGGCTGACCCCAGTCGTGGGAGTGCAGAGCCCCACACAAAATCTCTAATTGCTGCATCAACCGGTCTCAATGTTGAGAGAGGTATTTGAAGGAGTAGGAGGCCCAAAACATAGGTGAAGCGAGGTACCGTGACCATTCTAACTGCCTATATCTTGCCCCACATGAAGAGGCCTAGATGAGTCCATTTCTTGAAGTCGAGCCTCATGCGCCTAATGAGGGGGTCTAGGTTGTCTGTCACCATATGCTGTAGACCTCGGTTAACTAGTACGCCTAGATATTTGAGGTGTTTCGGAGTCCCTCGAAATGGGAAGCCCAGTAGCGTGGATTTTGTGGTCATCTGTGAGAGGGGGAGGGCCTCGCTTTTGTACCAGTTCACCAAGTATCCAGAGATCCGCCAATGACCTCCAACAGGGTGGGCAGGGAACGCTCCAGGTCGGTTAAGGTTAAAAGGACGTCGCCAGCGTATAAGTAGATTTTAGAGGTTCCTCCCGGCAGAGGGATACCTGCTATTGATGGAGAGTCGCGTATAGCGGCCACCAGCGCCTCCATTGTCAGCAGGAACAACAGGGGCGATAGGGGACATCCTTACCGCGTCCCTTAGCAAATGGGAAAGAGGTCCGAGAGGAATCCCCCGCAGTTAACCAGCGCTGTAGGGCGTTCATAGAGCAGGCGAACTTTGGAGATGATCCCCCAAGCCAAATTTTGCCAACGTCGCAAATAGGTACGGCCACTCTATACGATCAAATGCCTTCTTGGCATCCAAGGATAGTGCTAATGTGGCCTCCAGTGCATTCCTAGCCTCCCAAATGGTATGGCAGAGGGTACGAAGGTGGTTTCTGGAGGTTCGGCCTGGGGCAAATCCCATTTGGGTCTGATGTATTAAAGCTGGTATGACTTTACGCTGGCGATTCGCTAGGACTCTGGCCAGTATCTTAATGTCGCCATTCAGGAGGGAAATAGGTCGGTAGCTACTGCAGAGCAGGGGGTCCCATCCTGGCTTCGGTATGAAAGCTATCATGGTACTGTTGGAAATCTCACCCAGAGAGCCCGTCTGACATGCCTTGTTCAGCACTCTGTGTAGGACATCTAGCATCTCCTCCCCTGCCCATTTATAGAATTCTGCAGGGAATCCATCTTCTCTGGGTGAGTTGTGGTAGGGGAGATCAGAGATGACCTGCATAATTTCCTGCCGGGGAATGTCCCCCTCCAAGAGGTAGCAGCCCTCATCAGAGAGCGAGGGTAAGGCAATGTTGATGAGAAAGGCCTCGATCTGGACTGGGGTGGACTGCGATTCTGGGGTGTAGAGGTGCTGGTAAAAGGTCGCAAATTCGTTGACTATCTCCTGTGGGTGCGTGAGTGTCTCTCCTGTGCAGGCTTTGATGGCCGATATAGCTAGGGTCGCCATTCTCTGACAGAGTTGTGCTGCTAACAGGTGGCAAGCCTTCTCACCCTGTTCGTAGTGTTGTCCGTGCAAGTGTTGCAGCGGTTATTTAGCCTGGGAAGTGTGTAGCTCATTTAAGGCAATACAGGTGTGCTCCAATCGTCTACGGGTGGGGAGGGAGGGTTGGTCCGTATATTGTTGCGTTAGGCGCCTGATGTCAGTTTTCAGATTGACTTGTTGTGCCTTCCTGTCCTTGTTTGCCAGCATTATGTGTCCACGTATGGTCGCCTTGGCCGCCACCCACATGACCCTCTTGGATTCCACTGAGCTGAGGTTGTCCTGGACATAGGTGGATGCATGAGCTTGTAGTTGTGCCTTCCCACACAGGGATCGATAACGTTGGACAGTAAATCGCCATGGTTTGCGAGCCGGGGACACCAGGCCCAGCTGGACAGCTAAGTGGATTGGGGAGTGATCCGACAGACCCCCTTTTAATATGCAAGCTTTCTGGGTGTGCGCCACTATGCTGTGTGAGATGAGAAAATAGTCCAAACAGGATTGAGTGTCGTGTGCTGGTGACAAAAAAATATGTTCCCTGTCAGCCGGGTGCGTCAGCCTCCAGGGGTCTACCAGACCATTGTCCTGCATTATATCGGACTGTAGGGCCCTGCCACTGTTGTTAGTTATGTCCAGAGGCCCAGTCCTGTCCAATACCACGTCTCTAGTCAGGTTCCAGTCTCCCCCAATTACACATCAAGTGGCCCCAATTTCCATCAGAAGGCGGGTGATGCGCAGGAAGAACTGGCGTTTTGAACCGATTGGGGCATAGATGGAGCCCACACATATTGAAGAGCCTCCTAGTTTTATTTTGGCAAACACGTATCACCCCTCCGGGTCAACCCATGATTTGGTGACGGTGAGAGGTATACTCTTTCCTATCGGAATTGCAATACCACATTTTTGTGGGGCGCTACCCCCTAGTTCCTGCGAGGAGGGGCTGCAACTAAATAACGGTGTTCCCACCCAGTCCCGATGCAGCTTGTCGGATTCGGCCCTGTCAAGGTGTGTCTCTTGAAGAACTGCTACATCTGTCCGTTTAGAGTTGAGATATGAGAGTATTTTCTTCCATTTAATGATGTGGGTTAGGCCACTGACATTGCAGGATATAACCCGGGAGAGCAAGCCTCGAGGGGGACCAAGAAGTGCAGGTGAGGGTGGGTACTACTATAAGGTGATTGAGTTTCTAAAATAAAAGGTGTCGCCGAAAGTCACTGACTGGCAGAAAATGTATCGAATGGCACAAGAAGGCAAAGAGTCGATACATGCCTACTATGAGAGGTTGTTAAAGACATTTAAACACTTAAGTGGCACAGAGGTCATAGAACCAAAAGACATGAATCACCTTGTGTTCAGGTTCGTTGAAGGACTGAGGCCAGAGATTAGCCAGATGATTAAGAATCATTTGATTTGTTGGCAAGCGAAACTGATTGATGAAGTGTTGCAGTATGCAAAATACTGTAGCAATGAGATTGAATTGAAACAGAGAAAGCTGAAAGAGAAGGTGATGGTGATGCAAATTAAGGCAGCTCAGGCAGGGATGCAGGGAAATGGAGTACAGCAGATGGTACAGCAGCAACCTCAAGGGAACTGAATGTTCCAACTGCAAACAAGAGGCAGAGGTTGGGAGGTTTTGTGAACCATGGTCCAGACTTGAAAACTGTTGTGGTTCAAAATGATGTGCAAGGAATGAAAAAGATGTCACCATGCCATGCGTGCGGGGGCGTGGGACACTGGAAGCGGGAGTGCCCAATGATGGTGCAGGATGGTGTTGTTCAACAAAGCAATGATGTCGGTACATTTCAAAATGTGAGAGATCCAAGAATGAGGGGTCCAAGTCCGAACTTCCAGAATAATATGGTTCAGATGCAGGGTCTCCAGCCTATGCAAAAAATGCAAATGCCACGCGTTCAACCAGCACAGTTGCAGCAAATACAACAGCAGATTCCCATGGTACCTAGACAGCAAATGCAGTTGCCTTTAGCTCCGATGGGACAGCAACAGGTGATGCTTCCTCAACAGATCATAGGCCAAACAATGAGTAAAAATAATACAGTACAACAGTTCCCATTGCGTGGTGAGAATGGAATAAACGATGGTGTAGGGTTGGGTTGTGTTAAAGGCTAATGAGGGGGTTTTTGAGTTCAGGGAAGGGTAGGGTCAAGGGGTAGTAAGGGTTTTCAGGCTTCAGGAAGGGCAGTGTTAAGGGGTCATAAACAATTTTAGTGTTAGGGATGGCGTTAAGGCATAGTAAATGGTTTATAGCTTTAGGGGAAGAGTAGCGTAAAAGGTAGTAAGGCATCTTTTTGGTTCAAGAAAAGATATAGTTATGGGTAGTTAAACTATGTTTTTAATTACATATTCATATATATATTATTGTATACAGGTGTGTGTATATATATCATACAAATATATATACATAACTCATGCCCTAAGGTAACTAGAGCACGCACCGCCACCATTTTCATCAAATTTGTAGGATAATTAGCAGTGCATGGCAAGGACACCAGTTATAGTTACTTAAGGTAACTCTAACTGCTGAATTTTTATGGTTTTGTACATTTGAAATGTGATCCTAACTATAACACACCTCTAAACTTTCTATGTTTTTTTTTTTAATTCTATTTCCTAACTATAATGTCCCTGTAACCTTTGGTTTGTTTCAGTGAATTCCTATGGTTTTATTAATGTGTAGACTGCCACGCACAGCCTTCGGCAGTGTGCGGCTGTGAGGCCCTTTAAGCATCCAAACTTAAACCATGCATGGCCTTCACCCGTACACAGGGTAGGTTACCCGCAAGACCTGGCCTGCAGCCAACTCCCCCTAGCCACTCAACTCCATACTGTACACAAGCCTTTGGCTGTGTGTGCGGCAATTGTCCACGGCCTCTCTGGGTGTGTGAATAGATGTGAGAGGGAGTATCTGGGGGTAAGAGGAGTGGCTGTCATATTGTTTGTCTGGTTGTGAGAGTGCATACATCATTTGTTTAGGGGTGCATCAGTATGTTACTTGGGTCTGAGAGTGTGTGCATGAGGGTGTGAGTTGGTCTGTGAGTGGGTGCATAAGTGTCTCAGTGGCTGTATGAGTGGCAGAAAGAGATTGAAAGAGAGAGAAAGAAAGACAGTGAGAGAGAGGCAAATAGAGACTTTTTTTATGCTTTGATGTATGACATACTTAAAATGACATATTTTTGTTTAATTTAAAAATGAAAATGTGTTTTTCATTTTAAAGAAATAAAATCACCTTTAATTTTTTATTTAAACATTTGTAATTTTAAAAAAAAATGAAGAGGGAAATGAGTCCAGCTGGCCTCGCACCCTCAGTGTTTAGTGTGAAAGTCAGACCTCTTTTTCCCTCCCTTTAAGGACTATTTAGGACTATGGAGGAGCCCTCTAGGGCTCTCCGATGGTCTATGTATGTATTTTTTTCAAATATTTCAAAAGAAGCCCTTTACAGGCTATCTGAGACTACAGGGAGCCTCAAGGGCCCCCATGGTCCCTACGTTTTTATTTATTTTAATTTTATTTTTTGTTCTCATAAAAAGCCCTTTATGGTCTACCTGGCACTGCGGGGGGCCTTAAGGCTTCCACCACAGTGCTAATGCTTCAGCAAGCAAGGAGCTGCTTTAAGCAGCAGCTCCCTGCATACTGAAGCATTTCATCTCTGTCCTCTGCACTGCACTCGTGCAGGGAACAGCAATGCAACTTTGAATTTTGGCAGCAGGAACTGCTTTAAAGGTCCCACTGTCAAAAACAAAGTGTTTGCTGTGGCTTGACTGTAGCTGCAGAGCTGCAGCCAAGCCACAGCAAACAGCTATGTCTCGGGGGTGGTACCCCGGGACGTAGCAGGACCTGGACCGGAGGGGTGGCGGTCCCCAGGGCTATCAGTGGATCCATGAGGTGACCAGTGCGGACTCCCTCCAATGTGATGATAGGCCCAGGGGTGGTCATTCCTGGGGCTAATGTGGGGGACAAAGGCCCCCAGCATATATCTATATAGAAGCCCCAGGGAATGGTGGTTCCTGGGTGTTGGGGGTCTCATAGGGACCCCCCCTTTTTTTTAAAGATTTGCCCCAGGCTGGTGGTCTCAAAGAACGTAGAGGCCCCCTCCTGCAAATCATTTCTTTTATATATATATATATATATATATATATATATATATATATATATATATATATATATATATATATATATATATATATATATATATATACACACATATATATGCATATACTTAAGTGTGTGTGTTTTGTGTGTGTGTGACATATACTAGGTATTCCCTTGTGTGGGACAAAGCTATACCTTTGTGGGGAGTTATAATAAGAGCAAAACATGTGTCTGGGGTTGCTTTTGTTCATTCCAGGTTGGCTTGTATGATAAATTTCCAATTCAAAGCTATGATACACTGCCACAAGTGGTAAAAGACTTTTGTTGTTTTTTAGCTCTGCATGGATGGCACTAGCTAATCCTAAGCTTAAAGATTTTGCTGTAAAAGTGGCAAAATACCTTGTCACTTTTAGCTTAGTGTGGATGGAACTGTACAAATCCTATGCTTAAAGACTTTGCTAGAAAAATGGACATTGGAGGTGAGAAGATTCAGATTGTTGTGGTGCTGTAGGGTGTTCCATAGAAAGGAACTGCTCTTTTTTCCTGAAATGATAAAGATATATAGATATATATGTTTGCACACATAGGGACAGATATATCTTTATGCATATCTCTATCCATCTATCTATCTATCTATCTATCTATCTATCTATCTATCTATCTATCTATATATACATGTGTGTGTGTGTGTTTTTTCTTTTTTAGGGGGAACCCCCTTTTTTTTAAATTCATTACCTCCGTTTACCTCTACCCACTTCCTAAACTCTTAAATCACACGTAACTCCCTTTACCTGTACTCACCTTTAAACTCAAAACTTATCCTTACCTCCCTTTACCTCTGTTGTGTTGTAGGGTAATCCATAGAAAGGAGCTGCCCTCCACCTAACCTTGGGAACTACCCAGACTTCCCTGCTTTCTTGTTTGCATAATTTATGCAGAACTCCAACCCTGAAACAATAAAGATATATACATATGTGTGTGTGCACACATATATACTGATTGATATACATATATATGCATGCTTTGTGTCTTTTTGTTAAAGGAGGAACTCCTTTTTTGTATTTCTTACCTCCCTTTACCTCTACCCACTTCCTAAACCCTAAAATCCCCCTTACCTCCCTTTCCTTGTACCCACCTCTAAATAAAAAATAAATTCTTACCTCCTTTTACCTATATTCACCTTTAAACCCTAAAATCATCCTTACCTCCCTTTACCTCTACATGCACATAAAACATTATGCTATTTACAAAAATACTCACCTGCATGATGAAGTAATGTGTGACAAATGTACAAATACTTACCTGCATTTTAAATGGAAGCATGTATTGGATGTGTGTATGGTTCAATGCAAGCAATATTCATTCAAACATGGCTTGTGTTCATTTTGATATATGCTTTACTCATTTCAAAGCATGCTACATTTATCTCACATAGTTTCATTTTTATTTCAAAAAGTGGTCTATTCATTTGATTAAATGTCATATTAATTTTGATGAGGGCCATATTAATTTTACCAGGTGTCATACTCATTTCAAAGTGGTTCGTATTCATGTAAATATGTGTCATATTCCATTCAATGAATGACATATTCCTTTCAATGGATGTCATATTCACCTGTACACTTGTCATAATATTTTTCACATGGGTCATATCCTTTTTGGCATAGGTCATATTCATTTCAATATATACAATATTCATTTTAATGTGTATCATATTAATTTCAAAGCATAACATATTCAGTTCAACTTTAACTTTAGCATTGGTCATATTTATTTGAAGGCATGTTGAATTAATTTCAATTGGGCTCCTATTCATTTCAATGCATCGCATATTCTTCCTAACATGTGTCATATTCCTTTCAATGGATGTCTCATTCATAATAACACTGAATTTTAATATGAATCATATACATTGCAACATGTATCATAGTCATGCCAATGTCTATCAAATTGCTTTCAATGCAAACCGTATTCATTTTGGCAAATGCCATGTTTATTTTAACGTTACTCTCATTCATTTTAGAACATGTTCAATTCAGTTCAATGAAGCTCATATTCATTTCAATCCTTGCCATATTCATTTATTCATTTGTTATATTGCTTTCAACCAATGGTATATTTATTTAAATGGATGTCATATTCATATTGCCATTTGTCATATTAATTTTAAGATGCAACTTTACATTTTAAAATATATCATATTCATTTGAATATGTATCATATTAACTTCGATGCATGCCATGTTCATTTTGACAAATGTCATGAAAAGTTCAGCTTTCATCTCATTTGAAAGCATGTCCAATTCAATCACTATGAAGCATATACCATCTGCCAGATTTCATATTTGTTTTGGTTCAATTCAGATTCACTCTGCCTGTATCATATTTATTTTGACACATATTACATTTATTCTGGTGTGTGTCATATTCTTTTTCAGGAGGTGCCCTAAATGGGGAGCTGTAATTTATACATGAACAGCTCCCCATAAAATGTGCTCCGGATGATTTGCATACAGAATGATAACACTGACCAACTTCTAAATCTTAATTCATACTTGTTAATATCCATGTAGAAACAGTGTGAGCTGCATTGAACACACCATGGTACATGCTGCATTACTTTTCTTCCTAAATTGGAAAGTGCTATTCTAGTGCTGCAACGTTCATTTACTTGTAACACGAGTTTAGGGTATCACATGACAGTACGTACTGCAGAGGGATATACGATGCTAATATTTCCTAGGAGCTTGTCCAGAAGTTACGATTTTCGGTTCTGTAGATGTTATGCTTGAATTTATCATTTCAATAAGAGCATGTCCTTGATTACACAATTTGTTTACAATATTGTTATGCTTGTTTCCCTGATTTAGCGTGGTTTTCTTTATATCTTTTTGTTTACAGCTAATAGATTTTATACAATGCCAAACTAACCCCAGAGTGAGGGACACATGTCCGGAATGCACTAAGGAGACTGCGAGATTTTGACAAGTTTTGCAGATGCATTCAGAAATGATCATCGTGAAATAAAAGAGGCAAACTTATCATGATACTATGTTGGCTTAACAGCAGAGGAAAAATACATGCATTCAATAAATGTTTTTGCAAAAAATAATCATCGATTTTTGGAATTATTAGAATTTAGCTTTTAGCTGTGCTATAGCAGTGCATCTGAGGAACTAGATTGTTATACAACAGGTGACATCACAGTCTGGCATACTCCTGCACTTAAGAATGGCACTAATTGTAGACTGTCAAAAGATTTATTGTGCGATATTTTATTTTGTGTGGGTTTAACTACAAAAAATATCATGTCATTCACTAATTGTTCATTTATTATATTAAGATCCACAGCAGCAGCCTATGGTATTGAAAGAAATTGATAACTTCAAAACGACATGCAAAGTTATCCTTGACCCTAGCCATGAGATGACTTAGAGCACCAAAGCTGTACACAGTATTTTTCTGTAAAGTTGCCCACAATCTGTTTTTGATAGCATTAGTTCATCAGAAGAATTTAGACGTGTTAAATGTATTCATCATCAACTTAAGTGCAGACTGGAAGCTTGCCAGGGTGAAAATGGGAGTGAGAAATAATGTCCTTTAGGCTGTCCTTTGGGTAATTACCTCCCTGCATTAGGGTTGCCAAGTGCATTTGCAGTCCTCTTGAAGAGTGTCTTTGAGTCCTCTGATTAAAAACATTGTCTACCTCATAAGCAATTCAAATACCAGCCTCCAAGCCAGACAGGAAATCATCAAGGAATGGTATGACCAGAAGGTCACTTTGAATAAGTACTAGGAGGGTCAGGAGATTATGCTTATCAAGACTCTACAATTTTGTTACAATCAGCAATGCAAAATGTTTACTTGGCATTGATGCCACAAACAAACCGCAGAGGCTTCATATTGTGAATTTGCCTCAAATGGTACCACTGACAGTAGTAGCAAGCAGCCTTGCTGTGTGCCTCTGAAAAAGATCAGGAAGCAAAGAAGCCTCTTCATTACGTGTTGTATGAGGCTAAGCAGAATGGCTGAGGAGCAGCAATTTAAGTATCTCTCTCCTGTCAACTGACATCTCAACAGCAGAGAGAATGAAAGTACTTGATGTGCTGCTTCCTGCCAACTGTTAACATTAATCCCCCACACATGACACTGTGCTTAGAGATGGTGGACACACTGTCAGACACATCAAAGACTAACTAGATCTAGGATAAAGTTGAAAAAGCATTAAAAGTAGGATATCTAAAATACTTGACTGAAAGGTTTTAATGTTCTCACAAATCCTCTATGTCAGCCTAACGGTGCTGGTTACAAAACAGCAATCAATTGATCTATGCATCTGAGTGGATTATGGGTGCCTCCAAGTGGTCATTATGATTTGATGTCTACCCTGTTCTCAGAAAATATAAGCAGGTGGGAAAGTTATAGGATGATTGCTTTAACCCTTGTTCCAAAGATAAAACAACATTTTCCATCCTGAAAACTTATTACAGTATTGAGGATTTTGTGTCATCTATTTGATAGTGGCCCACAATTTTAGTTTACCTGGCCATACGTACATCTCAGATGCATCACAGGATAGTAAACTGGACTGGTCACTGTCTGCATGACTTTAACCAACTGATGAAATCTGTGTGTGAGGAAAACAGAGTTGTAGGAGTTAAGCCCATGCAAGCCCTTCATGTTTATATCAATCTCAGAGGCCATGGATTAAATACAATCATGTCCCAGTTCAACAAAAAGAGATGGAAGCACTAGCTGGCTGTAAGAACTGGGTGGCAATCTACAAGGAATGCTTCATCCCTGTTTGTTTGTCAATCCCATCACTGCTCCGATCAATCACATGCCCTTCAGATGACTGATGGCCCTAAAAGGGGATCAAGTTTAGCCCATTAAAAGAACAGGACCCTACTAGGGGTAAGTACCTCCCCATAATAGTCTAATCTGGAAGGCAAGTGTCATAATGTCAAAAGTGTGTGACAATCTGTGCGCTTGAAGTGCTTAACTTAGAGCTTTGTCATTATTAGAACCTACTGGCAACTATTTTGTAGTGTTTAACCAGTGCCCCTGGTTCTAAAGTGTAACATGTTTAATATCTGCTCTGATCGTATCTAGTGACCTCATTAGAGATTGCCAGCGGAGGGGTTACTCCATCACAATAGTGAAGGATATCATGCCTGCCGAAATCTAAATCCCATTGTATCCTATGAGATTTAGATTTGGGCAGATGAGATATCTGTCACTGCTGTGGTGGAGTAACCCCTCTACCGAAATCAAAATCATGCCCTTAATTTGGTGGACCTCACCTGACATTTGATCCCCAAAGGCTCTGAACTATTTGATTTGTGAAGTGAGTAGCCTTGAGTTGAACTGTTTTTTTGTCATAAACTTTCTCAGTTTCTTAATTATCATAACAATGGCACTTCAATGTCCTACTTAAAATGTAGGCACTAGCAAGAAGGAATGAAGGTAGGGCGGGCAACAAAAATGCCTTTGCTAGTGAATCTTCCTTGCATTGGTAAAGGCAGATAGTTTCCTCACCTTTGCCTATCTTTGCTGAGGCTTACATTACCACAGAGGTGGCTCACAAATAGGCTTTTTTGAAGACTAAAGGGTTGCCACTCCTGGAGGAGGGAAAATTAGTTGGAATCGAAAACACTAGTGATGGCAGAGGGTTGCATGTAAGATTATTGTATACAGAAATAGCGTCTGCCATAAATGCCATATTCAAATTGTTCTTAATAAATATATCTTCACATTGTACATACATTTTCTAGTGCTAAATTCAGGCGTAATCAATATTTGAGATACAACATTTATATTATATGAAAGTTGTCAGGTGCTAGCCGGCGCCTACAGGGCCGATCGGGAGATTGTAGTCATTAGGGACTACACCTCCCATGAAGCCCAGCGCGGTAGAGATCGCGTAAAAGTCAGCGCACCCTGGAAAGGGTGTGCGTTATTCTGTGCTAATGAGGCAGGTCGGAGCCTCAACGAAGTCGGAGCGGACGGCGTTCCCCAGGGGGGAAATCATCGGCGGCCGGAAAAGAGGAATGAGATTCATCAGGGCCCCCTCCTGGAATCTGACCTTTTACCGGCAGAAGGAGTTCCTAGCTGCTCCTCCGTTCTAGATCCAAGTACTAAGGAGGTGGTAAGCGGCAAGCTGTGCTACTTGCCGGAGGCTATCGCCTTTCTTTATTTCTGCATTCCTTACGGCCAGGTTGTGAGTGACTGTTATATATTGGAGCACTTTACTTTTTGAGGTACCATAATAAAGGAACGGCGATCTTATGAGACATAATCTTTTGGCTTTTTGTTGGCGGCAATTCAGAATGAGATTTACTGTTTGCAGGATTCCAAACAGCCGGGACAAATGATTCTTGTCAACATTCACTGAGAGATGAACGAGTTACTTCTTCAAATATACGTGACATTAACAAAAGGCTCAGTGGGTTAACTGAATCATAGGAAGAAGTGCAAAATAGATTTTCTTCACCTTATTCTTTCTCCTCATGTTTGTTTCTTTATACGTACTGTAGTATTGTTTAGGAGGAGGGGCGGTGAGACCCTTAAGTGATTATTAGTGGCCGTAGTTGGCTTGGGGCATCCATTGGTGATACTGATGGAACATAGTCAGGCTTTGGACTAGTTCTGCCCTTATGAGTTATGGGCAGGCCAGGTCGTTTTGGTTTTAGTGAGACCTTATGAGAATAGACAGACAATGTGATAATTAACACTGTGTATTTTTCTTTACAGTTATCCCGTCCCTGCTGATCCTTCCCCTTCCTTCCCTCGCTTGATTACTCCAATGCACTGTGGTTTTTTATCGGTGACTTGGTGGTGTCAGGAGGTGGACCTTGTTTGCATCACACCGAGTCTGAGGAGTACCTACACCGTGACAGAATAACGCACCCACGAATAATACTCCTCCTGCTCGGTGTAATGCAAAGATGGCATCTATGGATGATGTATTACAGGCGTTAGTGGTAGTGCAGCAAGAGTTGGCAAATTCTAGGGTGGAGGCAGCGGCCCTAAAGGACAAAGTAGAAAGGCTTACTAGGAATCCCTTCGATGCCTCGGCATCTACACCGCAGGTAACCGTGAACGTCTCCCCTCCAATCCCTTTGGCCAGTCCGGAACGGTTTTCAGGGGACCCCAGGAAAGTTCAGGCTTTTTTAACGCAGTTGTCTCTTCAATTCTCATGTAGACCGGCGTCTTTTCCCTCTAACCTTTCCAGGGTAATGTTCGCTATTTCTTATCTCTCGGGAGATGCAGCTAACTGGGCAGTGCCGTTAGTTAGAAACGATGACCCATTATTATCGGATTGGAATGCCTTTCGGTCGGCCTTTGAGAAGGTGTTTGATCACAGAACAACCACCTTTAGTGCTGATAGAGAATTGCTGGAACTGAGACAGGGGAGGTCTGACCTGGTTACTTATCTTACGACCTTCAATAGACTGGTGGCGGAATCAGAGTGGCCAGAGGAGAAGAGAATGTCTCTCTATTATCAAGGATTAAGAGACGACATGAAGGATATCCTAGCCCAAATAGATCCACAGCCTTCCACGTGTACTGAACTTGTGAATCTTACCTTGAGATTGAATCATCGGCTAGCAGAGAGAAGGGGAGAGCGTAGAGCGGGTGATAGGCGGCCAGTCATTCCAGAAAGGGAGGGGCGACCAGTTCCTAATTCCCATGATTTATGCGGGGAACCTATGGAAGTGGGAGCCGTTAGGGCACCTCTGTCAAGGGCCGAAAAAGAGAGTAGGAGGGTACAGGGGTTGTGCATGTATTGCGGCAGGAAGGGTCATTATGTGAGAGAGTGTCCCCAAAAACCAAGAAAAAGGTTCTCCTACTCCCCCACTCAAAAGGCCGCGGTGACGTCAGGGAAGATATCAGAGAAAGAGGATTTGCCCTTTATAGAACCCCTATCGGGGTTCCGGTTGACTTCTTTAACCCTCTTGCCACAAGAAGAAAAGGCGTCACACCTTTTGTTATCTGTAGAGCTGGTGTCCCAAGATCGAACCCATCCTGTGTGGGCAATGATAGACTCAGGAGCCACGGGAAATTTCATAGATGAAGGGGTGGTTAAGAGACTGGGACTTCTGAGAATTCCAAGAAAGAACCCCGAAATAGTGTTGGCAGTTGACGGTACACCACTGAAGTCTGGACCCCTTACTGAACAAACTGAGGATGTGGGGTTGGTTTTCAGTGGAGTATCTCCGGCACGCAGATAAATAATCAGGCTAGATATAATAGAGGCTCCTCAGTATGAAATAATTTTGGGAATGCCCTGGCTAAGAAAAAGCAATCCTGTTATCGATTGGCAAACCAAGACGGTTAGTTTTCAGTCCTTGAGGAGTGAGAAAGTCTGTTCCTTATATGATAACCCCCCGCGTTAGCGTTGGCTCAAGGGTTACAGTTGGCCACAGTGGTGGAGAAAGCGGTGATATTGCCCTCTGTTTACGCCAAGTTCAAGGATTTGTTCGACGAAGGTCAGGCGGAGACATTGCCACCCCATCGTATATACGATTGCAAGATAGATCTGATTCCGGGAGCACTCCTTCCTTCTTGTAGGGTATATGCTCTATCAGACCCAGAAACCAAACATTTGCGAAGATATCTGGACCGCTTCCTGGAAATCGGGTTCATTAGACCATCTTGTTCTCCGGCAGCTTCTCCACTCTTTTTCATAGCTAAAGCGAATAAAGAGTTGAGAACCTGCATCGATTATCGAATGCTGAACAAGAACACGATAAGGAATAGATACCCTCTTCCCCTCATTCCTGTGTTATTGGAACAGGTGAAAGAGGCAACTATCTATACAAGGTTGGATCTGAAGGGGGCTTACCATCTGGTCAGAATCCGTGAAGGGGATGAATGGAAGACGGCGTTCAAGACCCGTTATGGCCTGTTTGAATACTTGGTAATGCCGTTCGGGTTGTGTAACGCCCCGGCGGCTTTCCAGTACTTTCTGAACGATGTTCTCAAAGAATACGTAGACCACTTTGTGATCGTTTATATAGATGACATATTGGTGTATTCTACCTCCCTAGAGCAGCACATGGAACATGTTTCCCTAGTACTCCAAGCATTGCAACAGCACCATCTTTATTGCAAACTGAGCAAATGCGAGTTCCATGTACAGAAGGTTGAGTTCTTGGGGGTGGATTTAAGCCCGGAAGGGTTCTGCATGTCGACAAGAAAAATACAGGCGGTTCAAGCGTGGCCAGTGCCCACTAGTGTGAGAGACGTGCAATGCTTCCTGGGGTTTTCCAATTACTATAGAAGATTCATCTGTCATTTTTCCCACATTGTGTCACCTATAACAAGGTTGCTAAGAAAGGGTGTGTCTTTTGTTTGGTCAGAGGAGGCAGAGGAGGCCTTCTGCTTCTTAAAACAGGCCTTCTGCTCAGCGCCTATACTTCAGCATCCACAGCCAGAAGTACCTTTTATAGTCGAAGCAGATGCCTCGGATATAGCCATTGGGGCTGTGTTATCCCAAAGAAACAAGACCTCGGGACAGCTTCATCCGGTTGCGTTTTTATCTAAGAAGCTATCTGCTGCGGAACTCAACTATACGGTGGCAGAAAAAGAACTACTAGCCATCAAGAAGGCATTTCAGGAATGGAGACACTATCTCTGGGGGGCCCAACACCCGGTCACGGTATATACTGATCACCGAAACCTGCAGAATATAAAGGAGGCTAGACAGCTTACCCAGCGGCAAATGAGGTGGATGCTGTTCTTTTCAGAATATGAGTTTGTAGTAACCTTCCGTCCTGGGGTCGACAATCGCAAGGCAGATTCACTGTCTAGACAAAGGGACGCGAGGAACATCACTTCAAGACCTGATGAAGCAATCATCCAACCGGAAAAAGTGCTTTGTGCCCTTCATATCTCTCACTTCCTAGAAAAGGTCTCTAAGCATAAGTCTGCTGCTCAGTGGAAGGAGTGGGCCGAAGTAAGTCAGGACCGTACTCTTAAGCATGGAATACTGTTGCAAGGTAATCGTTTGTATTTACCAACACCTGAACTTCGAATGCAAGCCTTCAATTGGTGTCATGATGCGGTAACAGCTGGTCATCCGGGGTACACCAAGACTGCGCAAATAGTTCAACGACATTTCAGGTGGAAAGGTTGGGCTAAGGACGTTGCGACATGGGTAGCTCGGTGTGAGATATGTGCTCGATCCAAGGGAGAAAACGCGAAGAGCCAGGGCAAGCTGATGCCTTTGCCCACTCCGGAAAAACCATGGCAAACCATCAGTGTGGATTTTGTGGTAGGATTGCCAATGGATCAGGGGTACAATGCTATCATGGTGGTAATCGATAGTCTTACCAAGATGGGTCACTTACAGAGGCCCCCAGTTCGTTGCTAGGTTTTGGCGCATGTGGTGCAAGGTTCTGCGCATTGAATCCGCCCTATCCACCAGTTTCCACCCACAAACCGATGGCCAGACGGAGCGCCTCAACCAAACCCTGAAGAAATATCTGAGGTGCTATGCAAAGGACGCCCAGGAATCGTGGGTGTCATTGCTATGGCTGGCCGAACTATCGTACAACAATGCTTGGCATAGCTCGATAAGGGAGTCTCCTTTTCGTGCTAACACAGGGTTCCACGCGGAGATGTTGCCCATAATCATACCTCGGGATGTCACGGATCAACCTACTGTCCATGCTATGGTTAAGAACCTACAATCCATGCAAAAAAAAATACGACTTAATTTGGATAAAGCCAAGGAACAGTATAAGAAATGGGGTGATGTACATCGGCGTGAGGGGCCGGTGTATCAGCCAGGGGATCGAGTGTGGCTTTCCACCAAGTATATACGCTTTAAGATGCGTAGCATCTTTCATCCTCGTTACATTGGTCCTTATGAGGTGGTACGCAAGATAAACCCTGTGGCTTACCGTCTCAACTTACCTGCTTCCTTAAGAATCCATCCGGTGTTTCATTGCAGCCTTTTGAAGCCAGCTCTGTCAGCGACCCGGCGGGCGGTGCCTCCGGTGGTTAGAGACGGGCAGCTGGAGTATGAGGTGCGCAAGGTGTTGGATTCCAAACTACGGGGGGGTAAGTTATGGTACTTGGTTTCGTGGAAGGGGTATGAGGCCGAGGAGGATTCATGGGAGCCGGAAGGCAATGTCCATGCCCCTAGGGCGGTGCAACGGTTTCATGCTTGTCATCCCACTAAACCTGGCCCTAGGAGGCGCTTTGGAGGTGGGCGTACTGTCAGGTGCTAGCCGGCGCCTACAGGGCCGATCGGGAGATTGTAGTCATTAGGGACTACACCTCCCATGAAGCCCAGCGCGGTAGAGATCGCGTAAAAGTCAGCGCACCCTGGAAAGGGTGTGCGTTATTCTGTGCTAATGAGGCAGGTCGGAGCCTCAACGAAGTCGGAGCGGACGGCGTTCCCCAGGGGGGAAATCATCGGCGGCCGGAAAAGAGGAATGAGATTCATCAGGGCCCCCTCCTGGAATCTGACCTTTTACCGGCAGAAGGAGTTCCTAGCTTCTCCTCCGTTCTAGATCCAAGTACTAAGGAGGTGGTAAGCGGCAAGCTGTGCTACTTGCCGGAGGCTATCGCCTTTCTTTATTTCTGCATTCCTTACGGCCAGGTTGTGAGTGACTGTTATATATTGGAGCACTTTACTTTTTGAGGTACCATAATAAAGGAACGGCGATCTTATGAGACATAATCTTTTGGCTTTTTGTTGGCGGCAATTCAGAATGAGATTTACTGTTTGCAGGATTCCAAACAGCCGGGACAAATGATTCTTGTCAACATTCACTGAGAGATGAACGAGTTACTTCTTCAAATATACGTGACATTAACAAAAGGCTCAGTGGGTTAACTGAATCATAGGAAGAAGTGCAAAATAGATTTTCTTCACCTTATTCTTTCTCCTCATGTTTGTTTCTTTATACGTACTGTAGTATTGTTTAGGAGGAGGGGCGGTGAGACCCTTAAGTGATTATTAGTGGCCGTAGTTGGCTTGGGGCATCCATTGGTGATACTGATGGAACATAGTCAGGCTTTGGACTAGTTCTGCCCTTATGAGTTATGGGCAGGCCAGGTCGTTTTGGCTTTAGTGAGACCTTATGAGAATAGACAGACAATGTGATAATTAACACTGTGGCCCTCATTCTGACCTTGGCGGTCTTTTCGCAAGACCGCCGAGTTACCGCCGCGGTCAAGACCGCCGACCGCGGCGGTATGCCGCTGTGCGCATTCTGACCGCTGGGAGCGTTCCGCCGGAAAACCGCCAGCAGCCACACTGGCGGACGGCGGGAAAGTGGAGACTGGTCAACCTCCACCGCCACGCCAGCAGAACACCGCCCACAGAATTACGACCCACATTACTGTGTGGCGGTCTTCTGTTGGCGGTCTTCTGTTGGCGGTCACCTCCCCATGGCTCCCGTCGCCTCCCGGAGGACCAACGCACAAGGTAAGTTGACCGTCCGTGAGGGGAGGGGGGGTGTTGTGTGATGTGGGCGTGCATGGGGGTGTGCGTGTGAGTGTGTAGAGGGGGTGTGTGAGTGCGTGTATGCGGGCGGGGGGTGCTGCTGTGTCTATGGGTAATGTGTGCTGTTCGGCAGGTGCGCATGTCTGCATGTATGTGTGCGGGTATGTGTCCCCGTTGTGTATGTGTGTGTAGGGGGTGTGTATATGTGCATGTTGGGGGTGTGTGCATGTCGGGGTGCATGTATGTGCATGTCGGGGTGGGGGTGGGGAGGGGGTTCGTACCACCTCTGGGGGGTGGCAGGGGGGTGGAGGGTGTGGGGGGAGGACTCGGGTGGGTAGTGGGGGGTGGGGGAGACCCCTATCAGTGCCAGGGAAGGAATTCCCTGGCCCCGATAGTGCCTACCGCCATGGTTCGCACGGCGGTTCCCGCCCGCAAGAAACCGCGGCGGTAGGCAGGGTCATAATACCCTTGGCGGTCTTGGGACGACCGCCGGGCCGGAGTGCGCAAACTCCAGCCCGGCGGTCATGACCGCCGTGGCGGTCGGAGTGGAGAAGTGGCGGTCGGTCGCGGCGGGGACCGCCGCGGTCAGAATGCCATTTTTAATACCGCCGGTCTGTTCGCGGTCCGACCGCCGTCTCTCCGCCGACCGCCAGGGTCAGAATGAGGGCCTGTGTATTTTTCTTTACAGTTATCCCGTCCCTGCTGATCCTTCCCCTTCCTTCCCTCGCTTGATTACTCCAATGCACTGTGGTTTTTTATCGGTGACTTGGTGGTGTCAGGAGGTGGACCTTGTTTGCATCACACCGAGTCTGAGGAGTACCTACACCGTGACAAAAGTCTGCCAATTATATTCTGATACCACGCCAGCAGAAAATGTGGTATCAAGATACTCAAGGATGGGAGCGGTGTTAGGCCTGGGTTATAATAAGGAGGTTTAGGGAGGAGATGAAGCTATGGGCAAGGTGCACAAAGAGACATATAAAGAGACTCTGTGGAAGTGTGGCAGGGAACATACTAGGACTGGGAATGGGAACTCAGATGGGGGCAGCTGTTGAGAAGCTGGCAACATTTAAAAAAATACATTTTGCAGTTACAAGTAGACGAACTTCACACCTGCGTGCACCCTTTGTAGAGACTGTATGTTTGTCTTTCCCTTTCAGTTTCATAAGTGTCAATCAATGAGCATGCAGTAAACAGGCAGGTACCTGATTGCTGCAAATTGAAGGGGGCAGGCCATGCGTAGGTGAGCTATCCAAGCAGATCCTTCCAATTGGGAATGAAGTCGTAGTAAATGGGAAAAGTGATTGGGTAATTTTCGTTGAAAAGATTTACGCAGCTGATAGAAAGCCTACTCCTGTGATTATGAAGTGTTATCTGTGGATTCCAGTAAAACGTACCTGTGATCAGATAAGGTGAATTAAGAACTGCTGTGACTGCCAAGTGATACTTGGTTTTGAAAAGCTACATTCACTTGTAGTTTTGTCATGCCTCCTGTGTAATTATGTCATCTCCTGCAGGGAAAGAAGCTCTTAGCATAAGAAAAATATGCTGATGTGCAATGTGATACAAAATAGAACTTTCTAGTTTTATATGTAACTTCGACCTGAACAAATGTAGATCCTTTTCTGAAAGCTGCCCAGTGACTATCAAAAACCTACTTTTTTCTCTAGAGTTTATTTACCAACAACAGGTCTAAATTAGGGTCTTAGTCAATTTTGGAAGCGCCATTTTCTAAAGGTGGACCCTGCGTGCACCTCCGGCTCATAATGGAAGTCAGCCACATATGCCCACCCCTTTCTCCTACACACACACGTTAAAGGGAAGCCATTGCAGTGGCTGAAGTTTTCTATGAAGGTACATAAGGCCCGGTTATGGCACTAGCATTTATTTGCAGTATTATGTTAATTTTCGATTTTTGTGTCAACAGCCTTTGAAAATGATAATAAGTTGAGCTTTATACAATGCTTCATGCCACACTTTTACGATATCTAAGTGTTGTAAAACACAGATATAAATGTTGCCCAATTTGCGATACTCATTTTACTGACCTCGAAAGAATGGTGGGCTAAATCTGCCTAGTCGTTATTTGAACGTGTTGCCTTCAGCTCACCTCATTTGTCAACAACAAGCATTTTACTCCCTAAGCCTAATTCTGCCAGCTGTCATGGACGTTTTCATATCACTACACCAGCCTATCCAAAGAAACTAGAACCAGAATGCAGAGCCAATGGCAAATACAACTATAGGAACGATCTCAGCATGATCACTATGTTGGAAATGTAGCTATGGTTATAAGCTTTAATCTCACTTTATTCCAGTGCCAAAAAGGAGCACATTATAAGTCCTAAAATCAACAATCACTTCAACCTACCCCATAGAAGTAGGTCTCTATCAAAATCAGAACTAGTTTAATTTCAATTGAACAGTTGGAATGTTATTGCTTCTATTATTGTGATGGGTGTGTTGATCTGACCATTTTTGATCTAGCTTAACTCCTGCCAAAGCTTTTGTCACTACTCTACTGAGACCATTAGAGGAGTAGTTATCTCGCTCCTCATGCTATTGGCTTTATAGGGCTTCATTCCACTTCCTAGGAAGTGCTTCTCTTAAAACACTTGTGGAGCATTGTATTGAGCATACGGGTGAGAACATTTAATAAATGCAGGCGGTATCTTGAAAAGTTGTGTTCTACATTATGTTCAAATTCTTACTTGAAGTCTGATCTAAAAATCAAATTTGCAAATGCTCAATATATGCGTTGTGTCATTTATTTTCTGTACAGCTACTACGTAGAAAAATGATGTTATTTAAAACTGACATGTGACTAGCTAGTGATGCTATTATTTTACTCATGAACCTGTCTTTTTTTTGTCTAATAATGCTTTATTGAATAAGTTAGCATACACTAGTACAATAGGATAAATACATTGTAACTAAAAAAATCAGAAAGCTAATTGCACCTATAAAAACAATTTGTATACACAAACGGAACAGAATATTGTACCATAGAATAATAGCATTTCTTTGTTATGTTTTAGTAAAGAAAGAAAGAGAAAAGAGAAAGAAAAAAAAAGAAAAATTTAAACAATGCAAATTAAAAATCACATATTTACAATAAAGCAACCATTAAGTATTAACAGTAGTATTAAAGGTCTTGTGTTGCGAAAGAAAAGAGGTGAGAGGAAGCCAAAGCTTGTCCCTTTTAATTAACAGTTGAGTAGTATTAGCATTTGCTCGATCCATTCTGTGATTATAACAAATCAGATTCCACCAAGCTACAACAGATATTTTCGTGGTGTCTTTCCAATTAGAAGTTATAATTTGCAGTGCACTAGCAATGAGTAAATCAGGCAATTTACCAAGCAGTGATTGGGAATGCCAAATAGATGAGGTACTACCCAAACAAATATGTAATATATTGAAAGGTACATTGATGGACAAAATCTGATTGACTTTATCCCAAACTTGTTCCCAAAAAGTATGAACTGAAGGGCACTCAAAAAACATCTGCATATAATGGGTATTTTCATTAGAGCACAACTAACACTTGCTGTCTGTAGTAAGTTAAAATTTATAAAGATCTACAGGAGTATAGTACAACCTATTATAAAAGTAAAATAATGTTTGGGTTGTAGATGCTGAACGGGATGTTGTATGGAGTTTTGACCATATTTGTTTCCACGTAGATATAGGAATGTTTTGATTGAAATCCTGCTCCAATGCTAATTCTATTTTAGACTTTGGTCTCATAAGACTGGTATGTGTAAGGGTTCTGTATATAAAGGACGCTGGGACTTATGAGGAAAATTTATGAGGCTGGGAAATAGGCTGTTTAGAAGAGGGGGCCTCCAAAGATTGAGATAACAAGTTATAGAGGATAGCAAAGAAAGTTTGGTATTGCACATCATAATAAGAGGAGATATAAAATGTCTGTTGAATATCTTGAAATTCAAGTACAGCATTATCTAAAATTAAATGATCTAAAGTTATAATGCCTTTGTGCATCCACTCTTTCCAAACTAAATATCTATTATGAAATTTAATATCATTATTGTACCATATAGGAGTTTGCCTAAGGTTCTCATATGAGGAGTGAGAGGCAAGAAGTAATGGCTTGGCAGTAGAAATAGAATGAGTTATTATCGGAGAGAAAAGAGATTTAGGAGGTTTTGAAAGCTGAACTGCATCTCTAAATGTAAATGGCGTAATTTGTGAGTGCTCCAATTGACTCCATAGAGAGGTCCCATTATGAAAAGTTGGATAGAGGGACAACCATATTTGTTTTAAAACAAATGCAGAGTGATATCTTCTAAGGCACGGAAAATTTACAACTCCGTTATCTCTAAGGACCAGATGTAGCAAGGGTTTAGCGAGTCGCCGTTTGCGAGTCGCTAAAGCCTCATTGCTATGTAGAAATGCATTTTGCGAGTCGGAACCGACTCGCAAAATGCATTTCCGACTCGCAAATAGGAAGGGGTGTTCCCTTCCTATTTGCGACTCACAATGCTATGTATTTTCATTTGCGACTGCGATTGCGGTCGCAAATGAAAGCGCAGTTACCATCCACTTGAAGTGGATGGTAACCCAGGCGCAAACGTTGTGTCTGGAACAAAAAATTATTTTTCAGAGCAGGCAGTGGTCCAAGGGACCACTACCTGCCCTGAAAAATACCAAAACTAAAGGTTTCATTTTTTTTTTCAAAGTGCAGCTCGTTTTCCTTTAAGGAAAACGGGCTACACTTTGAAAAAAAAAAGACTGCTTTATTTAAAAGCAGACACGGACATGGTGGTCTGCTGTCTCCAGCAGGCCACCATCCCCGTGAGTGCCCTGAATCGCTATGGGGTCACAAATTGCGACCCACCTCATTAATATTAATGAGGTGGGTCTTTGCGACCCGATAGCGACTCGCAGAAGGTGTCTGAGACACCTTTCGGCATTCCAAATTGCAAGTTGCAATTTGCGAGTCGCTGGGACTGCAAATTGCAAGTCGCAGTCTGGAAGTTTGCTACATCTGGCCCTAAGTTCCTGCAGTTTGATTAAAGATATACGAGATTTACGTTTGTTCCATAAAAATTTCATAAATAATGTATTTATAGTTTTAAGAAAACCAGAAGGAAGTTTAACTGGGAGCATAGATAAATAAAAATGTAAAATGGCCAACAACATAATTTTAATTGTGGCCAATCTTCCCCACCAAGTTAAATAAAGAGGATACCATCTGTCAAGTAATTTCAAAATCTTTGACTCTACCTCTTTGAGATTAGTTCGAATAGTGTCCTTATCTTTAAGAGAGTTGGAATTGGATATGCCCAGGCATTTGATATGCTTAGAGTCCCACGTAAAACCAGTATCTTTAAACATGTTGGGTAGACAATAAGCATTTAATGGCAAAACCTCTGATTTGTCTACATTAAGCTCATTACCTGAGACACTTGAGTATTCTTGTAGTAAGTAACAAAATTCCAGAATAGTCTTTTGAGGATTAGAGATGAAAAGCAAAATATCGTCAGCATGTGCTGTGAATTTAATCTCTGTGTCTTTATGCTTAAAACCATAAAAATCACATGACCTACATATTTTCTCTAGAACGGGCTCAAGGGCTAATATAAATAAAAGAGGTGATAGAGGACAACTTGACAACTTGACAATTCAATTTAGAGAGATGTTGGAGCACTCTTTGTTTCTTAACTGGATTACATAAGCCCTTAACATTCCATGAGATAATATGAAGACTGGTCATTTAAATATTAGAAGACATTTAGACAACAGAACCTTACCGAAACCTAAGAGACAGACAACATGTGAATCATAGAAGAAGGTGGAGGGGAAAATTAAGAACACATATCTAAGTGAGGTTACTTGTTGATGCCAACCTTGCACTGTAAGGTATAAAAAATAATAAGAGAAGAAAGAAAGGCAGAAGGAGAAAATACAAGAGAGAAAGAAAGAGAAAGAGGTAGCAAAAGCACCCCATTGATAAAAGAAAAAAACGGTGACAAAAAGCCAAGAAGCTTCAATCGTAATTGTCTTAAAAAGAAGAAAAATATTTTGCATGGGAGAAAGGGAGGAGCAAGAAAAAAAAGAGGCCAATCAGCAACAGTACCTCCGAGGAACTACAATAATTGGATAACAAGAGGGAGGAGAGACGATGAAACAGAATAAATACATTACAATATGAACAACTGACGACGTGACTTACCAACAAGGGAAAGAACACTAGGATGTCGAGATATACAGGAATATAGACACAATCGGAACGGGGATTTTCTCAACTTGAGATTTCAGCGGTTTCAATATCTGTAAAGAAGAAATAAATAATTTAAGAATTTCACTTTAACCAATCAAGTCTTGCTGAGTTCCATTGCCTCCCCTTTGTGAGTATATATAAACTGTTTCAGACCAGAGGGATTTTCCAAAGTAGTTGTTCTGTCCTTGAAGGTAAACTTAAAGAAACATGGGTGAATAAGACCAAATCTAGCATTCATAGATCTTAAAGCTGGTCGGAGATCCAGAAATTCCTTCCTTCGTGTGGCCACATCCTGGCTAAAGAAAATCTTTTGGCCCGACCACAACATTTGTTTACGTTGTTTGGCGGCAGTTAAAACAGTCATTAAATCTGAGTATTGTAGAAAGAAGTCGATAATTCCTCTTGGTATTGATGTAGAAGGGGGACCAATACAATGGGCTCTCTGAATGTTGAGAGCGGTAGTATTCTGTAGACCAACAATCTTTGAAATATGAGTTTGCAAAAATGTTATCAAATCTAGGCCTTCTGAGCCCTCCGGAATGCCATAAATGCGAAGATTATTTCGCCGATTACGATTTTCCAAATCTTCTCTCTGTTTTTTAAGTAGTATGAGTTCCTTAGTCAGATTATCAACCTTAGTAGTAGTATCCTGTATGGCACTGATCCTCTGTTCCACCTCAGAAAGTCTAGAATCCAGATGTGACCATTTCTCTACAATTCGCTGTAACGCAATATTTGTCTCCATAACAAAAGTGTAGGAAGTTGGCTCTGTATGTACTATTTCAAAGTGAGAAATAGCATGCACAGAGTTCAAGGGTTCCCCTAAGAGGTGAGATAGTGGCGAAAACAAATAATTCTAATGCTCTATTTTCTGTTAGTGTGGTCGAGCAGTAGGCTTATCAGAGGGTAGTGTTAAGCATTTGTTGTACACACACAGGCAATAAATGAGGAACACACACTCAAAGACAATTCCAGGCCACTAGGTTTTTATATAGAAATATATATTTTCTTAGTTTATTTTAAGAACCACAGGTTCAAGATTTACAAACAATAATTTAAATGAAAGGTATTTCACTCAGGTATCTTAGGAACTTTGAATCATCACAATAGCATGTACAGTTTTTGCAAAAATGGCAATAAGCTATTTTAAAATTGGACACAGTGCAAAAGTCAACAGTTCCTGGGGGAGGTAAGTATTTGTTAGTTTCACAGGTAAGTAAGGCACTTACAGGGTTCAAAGTTGGGTCCAAGGTAGCCCACCGTTGGGGGTTCAGGGCAACCCCAAAGTTACCACACCAGCAGCTCAGGGCCGGTCAGGTGCAGAGGTTGAAGTGGTGCCCAAAACGCAGAGGCTTCAGTGGAAATAGGGGTGCCCCGTTTCCAGTCTGCCAGCAGGTAAGTACACACGACTTCGGAGGGCAGACCAGGGGGTTTTGTAGGGCACCGGGGGGGACACAAGTCAGCATAGAAAGTATACCCTCAGCGGCACGGGGTGGCCGGGTGCAGTGTGCAAACAGGCGTTGGGTTCGCAATAGGTTTCAATGGGAGACCCAGGGGTCTCTTTAGCGATGCAGGCAGGCAAGGGGGGGCTCCTCGGGCTGGGCTAGGGAGAGGGCCTCCTGGGGTTCACTCCTGCACTGGAAGTCGGATCCTTCAGGTCCTGGGGGCTGCGGGTGCAGTGTGTTTACCAGGCGTCGGGTTCTTTGAAGCAGGTAGTCGCGGGGAGCCTCTGGATTCCCTCTGCAGGTGTCGCTGTGGGGACTCAGGGGGGGCCAACTCTGGCTACTCACAGGCTCGCAGTCGCTGGGGAGTCCTCCCTGTAGTGTTGGTTTTCCGCTGGTCGAGCCGGGGGCGTCGGGTGCAGAGTGGAAAGTCTCATGCTTCCGGCGGGAAACGTGTGGTCTTTAAAAGTTGCTTCTTTGTTGCAAAGTTGCAGTTTCTTTGGAACAGGGCCGCTGTCCTCGGGAGTTCCTGGTCCTTTTAGATGCAGGGTAGTCCTCTGAGGCGACCCTGGGGAACGCGTCGCTGTTGCAGTTTTTCTCAAAGTGGGGAGACAGGCCGGTAGGGCTGGGGCCAAAGCAGTTGGTGTCTCCATCTTCTCTGCAGGGCTTCAGGTCAGCAGTCCTTCTTCGTCTTCATGTTGCAGGAATCTATCTTCCTAGATTCTGGGGGCCCCTAAATACTCAATTTAGTGGGGTGTTTAGGTCTGGGGGGTAAGTAGCCAATGACTACTAGCCCTGAGGGTGGCTACACCCTCCTTGTGCCTCCTCCCTGAGGGGAGGGGGTCACATCCCTAATCCTATTGGGGGAATCCTCCATCTTCAAGATGGAGGATTTCTAAAAGTCAGAGTCACCTCAACTCAGGACACCTTAGGGGCTGTCCTGACTGGCCAGTGACTCCTCCTTGTTTTTCTCATTATCTCCTCCGACCTTGCTGCCAAAAGTGGCGTCGTGGCCGGAGGGGGCGGGCATCTCCACTAGCTGGGATTCCCAGTGGCGCTGTAACAAAGGGGGTGAGCCTTTGAGGCTCACTGCCAGGTGTTACAGCTCCTGCAGGGGGAGGTGAGAAGCATCTCCATCCAGTACAGGCTTTGTTACTAGCCACAGAGTGACAAAGGCACTCTCCCCATGTGGCCAGCAACATGTCTGGTTTGTGGCAGGCTGGCAAAACTATTCAGCCCACACTGGAAGTCGGGTATGTTTTCAGGGGGCATCTCTAAGATGCCCTCTGGGTGTATTTCACAATAAAATGTATACTGGCATCAGTGTGCATTTATTGTGCTGAGAAGTTTGATACCAAACTTCCCAGTTTTCAGTGTAGCCATTATGGTGCTGTGGAGTTCGTGTATGACAGACTCCCAGACCATATACTCTTATGGCTACCCTGCACTTACAATGTCTAAGGTTTTGCTTAGACACTGTAGGGGCATAGTGCTCATGCACTGATGCCCTCACCTGTGGTATAGTGCACCCTGCCTTACGGCTGTAAGGCCTGCTAGAGGGGTGACTTATCTATGCCATAGGCAGTGCGAGGTTGGTATGGCACTCTGAGGGGAGTGCCATGTCGTCTTAGTTATTTTCTCCCCACCAGCACACACAAGCTGTCAAGCAGTGTGTCTGTGCTGAGTGAGGGGTCCCCAGGGTGGCATAAGACATGCTGCAGCCCTTAGAGACCTTCCCTGGCATCAGGGCCCTTGGTACCAGGGGTACCAGTTACAAGGGACTTACCTGGATGCCAGGGTGTGCCAATTGTGGAGACAAAGGTACCACTTTAGGGAAAGAACACTGGTGCTGGGGCCTGGTTAGCAGGCCTCAGCACACTTTAAAATCATAACTTGGCATCAGCAAAGGCAAAAAGTCAGGGGGTAACCATGCCAAGGAGGCATTTCCTTACAAAAAGGCTTTATTAACTTAAGCTTATCCATAATGTCATCCAATGTGAGAGGCAATGGAGACTTAGTTGGAGAGGATGGGTCTTTTTGAACTCTTTTGTGGTCCCCGGAGTCTTTACGACCATTAGAATTAGAAACAGAGGATACAGATATTTTTGAAGTGTGAGGAACTTCCATTTCAGCATCACAGTGTATATTTAATATACTAGTTTAGTTGATGTTCCTTGCAACATCGATTAGGTCACCTCAGAGGACAAACATTGAAAATGGTATTAGAAAATACAGAATAAAATGTCTATAACAACTTCAAAGATGACATTCAAGAATGTCAGAAAAGCATTAAGTTCTCCACATTAATTAAAATAACCAAAAGATAAAAAAGAAAATATATTTAAGTAATGAAAAAATAATCCTCTCAAAATGGCGGCTGCATTTTTGTCAGAAAGGGAGCAGCAGGTTGAAAAGATTAAACTCTGTAAAATACCAGAGTTTTAAAAAAATAAAAAAAATCACCATACTGCTCCCTGCACGTTCCCACATCAAATTCTGGAGAAAAAAAAAGAGTCAGCCGTCAAAAATGCCTCCCTCCAATAATAAAACGTCCTCGGCAGCTCGGGAGCATCGTTACGGAGCGGCCATCTTAGCTGCTCTGGCGCACGATCTCTCATGATCCTGTCTTAATCCCAAGGTCGGATCAGCAGGTTTCTTTTCATATTAGGAAATGTATGCACTTCTGTGGTCCTTCTGTATTGCTAGTTAGTGGCGCTTTTATGGTCTTTCTGCAGTGTCACTGAGTGAATATGTCACTGTAGATCTTCTTCTATGTGGCTACTTGTACCTGCCATTGTAGTCCTAGTTAAAATAGTACTTTCAAATAAACAATTAACCCAATCTTACTAATGTAAGTACTGTTTAATTTATTAATATATTTGATATACGATTACAGTGCAGTGTCGCTGTAGTAAAATGTAGCTATTTTTTAAATCCCCAAACACCAGCTATTGTTCTGTGGTACTAAAGGTTTGTGCTACTTACTCCCAAGACACAAAGTATTTGCCTGTGATAATGCAGGTATTTAATCTCCACTCTTGAGACACATAGGGGGTCATTACAACCCTGGCGGACGTGTTAAAGCAGCGGTAATACCGCAAACAGTGCGGCGGATAACATTTTTTAATTATGACCCTGGCGGAAACCGCCAAAAAAGACAGCCACTTTAACACACCGCCCGCCACGGCGGTACAGACAAGCAGCGCGGCGGTCACCGCCAACAGACAGGCGGAACCCAATGTACCGCCCATAGTATTACAACCCGCCAATCCGCCACCTTTTCCGGGGCGGATTCACTGTGGATAAAAACACGGCGGAAACAGCTTTTGCAATGGGAAAACGCTCACCTGAACACATCTTACGAGGAACGAGGACTCCATGGACCCGGAACTCCAAATACTCCCTGCCCTTGTGTTTCTGCTTCTCTACGACCAACATCTACGTAGGCGCCGAAGACAACGGTGAGTACTGCACCTACGACATGGGGGAAGGGGGTGGCAAAAGTTAGGGGTACACCCACCAAACACCCCCACCCCCAACCTCGCATAATACAACATACACACCAATGCATTCACAAAAATCACAGTAACAACCCACAACCCCCCCGGAAGAATGAAAAGACAAAGCGAAATTCGGTCAAATATTGTAATGTGGCATAATACATGTCATACAAAAATATACAGAGATATATATGAAAATCAGTCATAAATATATACATTACGAGAAGTAGTGCAGATATGTACATAACAATGTCCGTGCACCAACAGTCCAAAAATGCATGGGCGAGGCCCACAAAGGATACCTGACCACAATCGGAGAGAACACTGCTGGGGCATCAGATAGAAATACTACAGGCACCTCAGGGGGAAGGGAAGGGGGGGCACCTCAGCCGGATGAACGCAAAGCCAGATCCACGACGGGGCTCCATGCCCATTGATGTATCCTGGGGAGTGCAAAGCCACAGTCTCTCAAGTCTATACAGTGGGTGGGGTGCCCACCGTGCCATCCTGGGGAGTGCAAAGCCACAGTCTCTCAAGTCTCTACAGTGGGTGGCTTACCCACTGTGCCATCCTGGGGAGTGCAAAGCCACAGGGGGTCATTCTGACTCCCGCCGGCTGCGGTAACCACAGGGCCGGCGGGAGCTGCCAGAATACCGCTGCGCGGTCAAAAGACCGCCGCGGGTATTCTGGGTTTCCCGCTGGGCTGGCGGGCGACCACCAGAAGGCCGCCTGCCAGCCCAGCGGGAAACACCCTTCCATGAGGATGCCGGCTCTGAATGGAGCCGGCGGAGTGGAAGGGGTGCGACGGGTGCAGTTGCACCCGTCGCGATTTTCAGTGTCTGCATCGCAGACACTGAAAATCATGGTGGGGCCCTGTTACGGGGGCCCCTGCAGTGCCCATGCCATTGGCATGGGCACTGCAGGGGCCCCCAGGGGCCCCACGACACCCCATACCGCCATCCTGTAGGATGGCGGTATGGGGGTCGGAATCCCCATGGCGGCGCAGCAAGCTGCGCCGCCATGGAGGATTCCCCAGGGCAGCGGAAAACCGGCGGTACACCGCCGGTTTTCCGTTTCTGACCGCGGCTGTACGGCCACGGTCAGAATGCCCTTGGGAGCACCGCCAGCCTGTTGGTGGTGCTCCCGCGGTCGTTGGCCCTGGCGGTCAATGACCGCCAGGGTCAGAATGACCCCCACAGTCTTTCAAGTCTCTACAGTGGGTGGGGTGCCCACCGTGCCATCCTGGGGAGTGCAAAGCCACAGTCTCTCAAGTCTCTACAGTGGGTGGGGTGCCCACCGTGCCATCCTGGGGAGTGCAAAGCCACAGTCTCTCAAGTCTCTACAGTGGGTGGCTTGCCCACTGTGCCATCCTGGGGAGTGCAAAGCCACTGTCTTTCAAGTCTCTACAGTGGGTGGGGTGCCCACCGTGCCATCCTGGGGAGTGCAAAGCCACAGTCTCTCAAGTAGATGCAGGTCTCCACTGGTTCTGGAGGGGGACTGGTGCACAGACTGGATGAATCTCCCTGTGAAAGTACCTGTCCTGTCACTGTCCCAGCTGCACATGGGATAACGATGCCTGATGTGGCGGTCTATTCATTCCTACCCGGTGCTTGCCCTGTTCAGCGGTCTTCACCATGGCGGTCTTTGCCCTGTTTAGCGGTGCTTTGCCATGGCGGTCTTTGCCCTGTTCTGCTGTGCTTTGCCATGGCGGTTCTGGACTGTTCAGCAGTGCTTTGCCATGGCGGTTCTGGACTGTTCAGCGGTGCTTTGCCATGGCGGTTCTGGACTGTTCAGCGGTGCTTTGCCATGGCGGTTCTGGACTATTCAGCGGTGCTTTGACATGGCGGTCTCTGGACTGTTCAGCGGTGCTTTGCCATGGCGGTCTCTGGACTGTTCAGTGGTGCTTTGCCATGGCAGTCTCTGGACTGTTCAGCGGTGCTTTGCCATAGCGGTTCTGGACTGTTCAGCGTTGCTTTGACATGGCGGTCTCTGGACTGTTCAGCGGTGCTTTGCCATGGCAGTTCTGGGCTGTTCAGCGGTGCTTTGACATGGCGGTCTCTGGACTGTTCAGCGGTGCTTTGCCATGGCGGTTCTGGACTGTTCAGCGGTGCTTTGACATGGCGGTCTCTGGACTGTTCAGCGGTGCTTTGCCATGGCGGTTCTGGACTGTTCAGCGGTGCTTTGCCATGGCGGTTCTGGACTATTCAGCGGTGCTTTGACATGGCGGTCTCTGGACTGTTCAGTGGTGCTTTGCCATGGCGGTTCTGGACTGTTCAGCGGTGCTTTGCCATGGCGTTCTCTGGACTGTTCAGCGGTGCTTTGCCATGGCAGTCTCTGGACTGTTCAGCAGTGCTTTGCCATGGCGGTCTCTGGACTGTTCAGCAGTGCTTTGCCATGGCGGTCTCTGGACTGTTCAGCGGTGCTTTGCCATAGCGGTTCTGGACTGTTCAGCGTTGCTTTGACATGGCGGTCTCTGGACTGTTCAGCGGTGCTTTGCCATGGTGGTTCTGGGCTGTTCAGCGGTGCTTTGACATGGCGGTCTCTGGACTGTTCAGCGGTGCTTTGCCATGGCGGTTCTGGACTGTTCAGCGGTGCTTTGACATGGCGGTCTCTGGACTGTTCAGCGGTGCTTTGACATGGCGGTTCTGGTACGGACATTGGTGTGTGGCATGACGTTCCCTAGACTGGGCATTGGTGTGTTGCATGAAGTTCCCTAGACTGGGCATTGGTGTGTGGCATGACGTTCCATCATAGCCCACCTGGGCTGTGGCAGCCGGGGCCCTCCTGGGCAATGACTCCGGCGGTGGCGGTGGTCTCCTGACCAGTCACGATACTTGGGCCCTCCTGAGCTGTGACTCCGGCGGTGGTCTCCTGACCAGTGACGATACTTGGGCCCTCCTGGGCTGTGACTCCGGCGGTGGTCTCCTGACCAGTGACGATATGTGTGCCCTCCTTGGCAATGACTCCGGCGGTGGTCTCTGGACCAGTGACGATACTCGGGCCCTCCTGGGCTGTGACTCTGGCGGTGGTCTCCTGACCAGTGACGATACGTGTGCCCTCCTGGGCCATGACTCCGGCGGTGGTCTCTGGACCAGTGACGACGGTGCTGGCGGTTGTGTCTCGACCGCCGGAAATGATGGCGCACTTCTCCGCTGTGACACTCACAACAGGCTGGGCAGACTTCCTCTAGCCCTTCACCACCTTTGGGGGAGTCACAGCTGACTCTCCAATCCCCTTGGAACCCATGTCAGTTGTTTTCCCACCAGGAGTCTTCACAGGGTCCCGTCGTCCACTCTCCAATTTTAGAGCCTTTACAGGGGGTGGGCTGCCAGTGCCTTGGCTCCGGGTCACACTGCCTGCCCTGGTGGCCGGTGCACTCCACAAACCTTGAACAGGCACCACTGGTATTTGAGGCTTTTTGGCTGAGGCGCTACAACGGGACAGATGAATTGGAGCAGGGGGGTGGGGGCTAAAAGGTCAACTTTCCAGAGGGACAGTTTCTGATGAACACTAGGATGGGTAGTTGGAGGGGGCTGGGAGTGGAGGAAGAGGAGGTGGTTGTCGGAGGTGTCACTTTAGGTATTTTGGGTGCAGGTGCAGGTACTGGAGGCTGTCGTGAGGTGGATGGATGTTGGGTAAGTGATTGCCGGCGTTTGTGTACTTTAGGAGGGGGTGTCACAGACACACTGGGAGAGGACACAGGGGACGTGTAAATGGCAGTGGAGGTGGTGAGTGCAGGTGAGCGGCTTGTGGTGCTGGGTGTCCTTGTGCGATTCATGGTGCCTGTAGATGTGGTGCATGCAGGTATGTGTGTAGACGATACTGGGAGGGAGCAGGGAGATGAGGAGGAGGGGGACACAGTTGAGGCAGTGGATGTTGCTGTGTCTGTACGTAGGTGAGGCTTGCGTGAGTGCCTGTGGGTTGTGTGGTGCCTATGTTTGCTTGAGCTACATGTGTGTGCTGACTTGTGTGCATGCTGGTCTGTAGGTGTGCTTGGGATGGGCTGGGGTACAGGAGATTGGGTCTGGGTGGAGGAGGTTGGAGGGGGGAGGCTGGACACAGGGACAATGGCTGCCATCAGTGCTGAGGCCAGAGATTGCAGGATTCGCTGAAGGACAGCCTGACCAGAATGAATGCCCTCCAGGAATGCATTACTGTGTTGCAACTCTCGTTCTACACCCTGGATGGCATTCACAATGGTAGACTGCCCAACAGTGAGTGACCTGAGGAGGTCAATAGCCTCCTCACTGAGGGCAGCAGGGGTGACTGGGGCAGGGCCTGAGGTGCCTGGGGCGAAGGTGATGCCCACCCTCCTGGGTGAGCGGGCATGGGGCGAACGCTGAGGGGCTGCTGGGAGGGCGGTGCTGGTAGGGGAGGTGGCGGCTGTACCTGTAGAAGTGGGGCGCACAGATGGTGCCGCCACCACAAGGGAGCCCCCATCGGCGGACGAGTCTGTGTCACTGCTTGGTGATCCGGTGGCAGACGTGAAGCTCCCCTCGTCCTCCGTCCCGTGGTGTGGCCCTCAATGGCCATGTGGGATGCAGCTCCCTCGTGCTCCGGTGCCACTGTACCTCCGCCTGGTGATGCTGATGGACAAAAGGACAGGGAGAGCAGAAAAAGGGGGGGAAACAGTAGAAAGAGAGTTTTAGTGCATGGCATACCGCTACCGTTGGCGGACAAGACAGACACAGCAGCCCCCTGCATTACGCCGTGCTCCTGTCCTCTGCACATGCAATTTCTGGGATATGGCCTACATGGAAAAGGTGGACATCTGTGCACATGGATGCCACAGGGGCAACTATACCTCGACTTGGCACTCTGCTGAGGTGGGGTAGAGTGCCAAATGGGCTACATTACGCAGGGGCCTTGCCTACCGAACTCGCCCTGGCCTAGGGACACCCACAGCCCACCTCCCCCACCCAGACCCCTCTACTGCGCGCAAAGTCCGCAGAATGAGGTTGTACTCACCCCCTTGTGTCTGCTGTGATGCCCTCAAGTGCCCATCCAACTCCGGGTAGGCCACCACCAAGATCCAGAACATCAGGGGGGTCATGGTGCGACGGGCACTCCTCCCACGTTGGGAGGCCATCCCCAGCTGAGCCTACGCCGTCTTCTTGCTGCAGCGGCGAATGTCCTCCTATCTCTTACGGCAGTGGGTGCTGTAGGAAAGTACCATCTTGCCTGGCATGTTACCCCATATTTCACTGTATATATGTTGTTTTAGTTGTATGTGTCACTGGGACCCTGCAAGCCAGGGCCCCAGTGCTCATAAGTGTGCCCTGTATGTGTTACCTGTGTTATGACTAACTGTCTCACTGAGGCTCTGCTAATCAGAACCTCAGTGGTTATGCTCTCTCATTTCTTTCCAAATTGTCACTAACAGGCTAGTGGCCATTTGTACCAATTTACATTGGCATACTGGAACACCCTTATAATTCCCTAGTGTATGGTACTGAGGTACCCAGGGTATTGGGGTTCCAGGAGATCCCTATGGGCTGCAGCATTTCTTTTGCCACCCATAGGGAGCTCTGACAATTCTTACACAGACCTGCCACTGCAGCCTGAGTGAAATAACGTCCACGTTATTTCACAGCCATTTTACACTGCACTTAAGTAACTTATAAGTCACCTATATGTTTAACCTTTAACTGGTAAAGGTTGGGTGCTAAGTTACTTAGTGTGTGGGCACCCTGGCACTAGCATTGTTCAGGACCAATTCCCCGGACTTTGTGAGTGCGGGGACACCATTACACGCGTGCACTATACATAGGTCACTACCTATGTATAGCTTCACAATGGTAACTCCAAATATGGCCATGTAACATGTCTAAGATCATGGAATTGCCCCACCAATGCCATCCTGGTATTGGGGAGACAATCCCATGGTACCCCGGGTCTCTAGCACAGACCCGGGTACTGCCAAACTGCCTTTCCCGGGGTTTCACTGCAGCTGCTGCTGCTGCCAACCCCTCAGACAGGTTTCTGCCCTCCTGGGGTCCAGCCAGGCTTGGCCCAGGAAGGCAGAACAAAGGACTTCCTCAGAGAGAGGGTGTTACACCCTCTCCCTTTGGAAAAAGGTGTCAGGGCTAGGGAGGAGTAGCCTCCCCCAGCCTCTGGAAATGCTTTGATGCCATCTCTGCATAAGCCAGTCTGCACCGATTCAGGGATCCCTCAGCCCTGCTCTGGCGTGAAACTGGAAAAAGAAAAGGGGAGTGACCACTCCCCTGACCTGCACCTTCCCTGGGAGGTGCCGAGAGCTCCTCCAGTGTGCTCCAGACCTCTGCCAGCTTCGAAACAGAGGTGCTGCTGGCACACTGGACTGCTTTGAGTGGCCAGGGCCAGCAGGTGACGTCAGAGACTCCTTCTGATAGGCTCCTTCAGGTGTTGCTAGCCTATCCTCTCTCCTAAGTAGCCAAACCTCCTTTTCTGGCTATTTAGGGTCTCTGCTTTGGGGAATTCCTTAGATAACGAATGCAAGAGCTCATCAGAGTTCCTCTGCATCTCTCTCTTCACCTTCTGCCAAGGAATCGACTGCTGACCGCGCTGGAAGCCTGCAAAACTGCAACAAAGTAGCAAAGACGACTACTGCGACACTGTAACGCTGATCCTGCCGCCTTCTCAACTGTTTTCCTGGTGGTGCATGCTGTGGGGGTAGTCTGCCTCCTCTCTGCACTAGAAGCTCCAAAGAACTCTCCCGTGGGTCGACTGAATCTTCCCCCTGCAACCGCAGGCACCAAAGAACTGCATCACCGGTCCTCTGGGTCTCCTCTCAGCATGACAAACGAGGTCCCTTGAACTCAGCAACTCTGTCCAAGTGACTCCCACAGTCCAGTGACTCTTCAGTCCAAGTTTGGTGGAGGTAAGTCCTTGCCTCCCCACGCTAGACTGCATTGCTGGGAACCGTGTGTTTTGCAGCTACTCCGGCTCCTGTGCACTCACCGAGGATTTCCTTTGTGCACATCCAAGCCTGGGTCCCCGGCACTCTAACCTGCATTGCACGACCTCCTGAGTTGTCCTCCGGCGGCGTGGGACTCTCTTGTGCAACTTCGGGTGAGCACTGATTCACTCCACTTCGTAGTGCCTGTCCCGGCACTTCTGCGGGTTCTGCTTGCTTCTGAGTGGGCTCCTTCTCTTGCTGGAGGTCTCCTCTGTCCCCTCACGCAATTGGTGACATCCTGGTCCCTCCTGGGCCACAGCAGCATCCAAAAACCCTAAACGCGACCCTTGCAGCTAGCAAGGCTTGTTTGCGGTCTTTCTGCGTGAAAATACTTCTGCACGACTCTTCATGACGTGGGACATCCAGCCTCCAAAGGGGAAGTTTCTAGCCCTTGTCGTTCATGCAGAATCCTCAGCTTCTACCATCCGGTGGCAGCTTCTTTGCATCCACAGCTGGCATTTCCTGGGCATCTGCCCACTCCCGACTTGATCGTGACCTTTGGACTGGGTCCCCTTGTTCCACAGGTACTCTTATCTGGAAATCCATTGTTGTTGCATTGCTGGTGTTGGTCTTTCCTGCAGAATTCCCCTATCACGACTTCTGTGCTCTTTGGGGAACTTAGGTGCACTTGGCACCCACTTTTCAGGGTCTTGGGGTGGGCTATTTTTCTAACCCTCACTGTTTCCTTACAGTCCCAGCGACCCTCTACGAGGTCACATAGGTTTGGGGTCCATTTGTGGTTCGCATTCCACTTCTAGAGTATATGGTTTGTGTTGCCCCTATCCCTATGTGCCCCCATTGCATTCTATTGTGACTATACATTGTTTGCACTGTTTTCTATTGCTATTACTGCATATTCTGGTATTGTGTACATATATCTTGTGCATATTTGCTATCCTCATACTGAGGGTACTCACTGAGATACTTTGGCATATTGTCATAAAAATAAAGTACCTTTATTTTTAGTATATCTGTGTATTGTGTTTTCTTATTATATTGTGCATATGACACTAGTGGTACTGTAGGAGCTTCACTCGTCTCCTAGTTCAGCCTAAGCTGCTCTGCTAAGCTACCTTTTCTATCAGCCTAAGCTGCTAGACACCCCTCTACACTAATAAGGGATACCTGGGCCTGGTGCAAGGTGTAAGTACCCGTTGGTACTCACTACAAGCCAGTCCAGCCTCCTACATTGGTTGTGCAGCGGTGGGATAAGTACTTTGCAACTACTTACCACTTTTGTCATTGTACTTTTCATAAGAGAAAAATATACAAAACAAGTTCAGTGTATGTACACCTAACCAAAAAGTTTTGCTTTTCTTCTCTCACTTCTTTTCTAAAGTGCTGAAAAGTACCTCTAAAACTTTCAAAAAGTTCTTAAAAAGTTTTAAAAGTTTTTTTCCTGTTCTTTAAAAAGTTCTAAAAAACTTTTTCTTTCTTTTTCTATCCCTTAAACACTTTCTATAATGTCTGGCACAGGCCAAACTGTTGATCTGTCCAAGACTGCTTATGATCACCTTAGCTGGAAGGCAGCAAGGAGTCTCTGTGTAGAAAGAGGTTTAGGGGTAGGGAAGAATCCCTCTAGAGAACTATTAGTTAACATGCTAGTTGAACAAGACAAGACTTTTGTTGGTACTTCTGGTGAGAAATTAGCTGATGGTTCCCACTCTGATTCTGGGGCACCCCTAGCAAAAGAGTTGGGAGGGAATCTTTCCAACCTGCCCCTTATCAAGCCACCTAGCATAGCTGGTACTGATGTGAATTCACAACACAGTAAGAGTGTTGCTTCACATCACAGTAATAGTGTTGTTTCTCATCACAGTAGAAGTGTCACTTCTGTATGCCAGAATGTTAGTGTGCCATCTGTTAGGGCCAGGTCTCCTTCTGTTCATTCTCACCATTCCTCTGTTTCACGACATGCCCTACCCACCCACCCTGATGACAGAGTGTTAGAAAGGGAGCTCAATAGATTGAGAGTGGAACATTCCAGGCTGAAGCTCAAGAAGCAACAGCTGGATTTAGATAGGCAGTCCTTGGAAATAGAAAGAGAAAGACAGAAATTGGGTTTAGAAACCCATGGTGGCAGCAGCAGTATTCCAAATAGTCATCCTGCAAAAGAGCATGATTCTAGGAATCTGCACAAGATAGTTCCCCCTTACAAGGAGGGGGATGACATTAACAAGTGGTTTGCTGCACTTGAGAGGGCCTGTGTTGTTCAGGAGGTCCCTCAAAGGCAGTGGGCTGCTATCCTATGGCTATATTTCAGTGGAAAGGGTAGGGATAGGCTCCTTACTGTAAAGGAAAGTGATGCCAATAATTTTACAGTTCTTAAGAATGCACTCCTAGATGGTTATGGCTTAACCACTGAACAGTACAGGATGAAGTTTAGAGAAACCAAAAAGGAGTCTTCACAAGACTGGGTAGACTTTGTTGACCATTCAGTGAAGGCCTTGGAGGGGTGGTTACATGGCAGTAAAGTTTCTGACTATGAAAGCCTGTACAACTTAATCCTGAGAGAGCATATACTTAATAATTGTGTGTCTGATTTGTTGCACCAGTACCTGGTAGACTCTGATCTGACCTCTCCCCAAGAATTGGGAAAGAAGGCAGACAAATGGGTAAGAACAAGGGTGAACAGAAAAGTTCATACAGGGGGTGACAAGGATGGCAAGAAGAAGGATGGTAAGTCTTTTGACAAGGGTGGGGACAAATCTAAAAATGACTCTCCATCAGGCCCACAAAAACACTCTGGTGGGGGTGGTGGGCCCAAATCCTCTTCAAATCAAAACAAAGAAAAAAAAACATGGTGCTATTTATGTAAAATAAAAGGCCATTGGACAACAGATCCCAGTTGTCCAAAGAAAAGCACCAAGCCTCCTACCACTACAACCCCTGCTGCTACACCTAGTGCCCCTAGTAATAGCAGTGGCGGTGGGAGCAAACCTACTAATAGCCAATCCAAGGGAGTAGCTGGGCTCACTTTTGGTAATTTAGTTGGGGTTGGTCCTGTTAGGGAGACCACAGAGACTGTGTTAGTCTCTGAGGGGGCTATTGATTTAGCCACCTTGGTTGCTTGTCCCCATAATATGGATAAGTACAAGCAACTACCCCTAATAAATGGTGTTGAGGTTCAGGCCTACAGGGACACAGGTGCCAGTGTTACCATGGTAATAGAGAAACTGGTCCAACCTGAACAACACCTACTTGGTCACCAGTACCAAGTAACCGATGCTCATAACAACACACTTAGCCACCCCATGGCTGTTGTAAATCTCAACTGGGGGGGGGTTACTGGTCCAAAGAAAGTTGTGGTTGCCTCAGATATACCTGTAGACTGTCTATTAGGGAATGATTTAGAGACATCAGCTTGGTCAGATGTGGAGTTGGAGGCTCATGCAGCAATGCTGGGCATTCCAGGGCATATTTTTGCTTTAACCAAGGCTCAGGCCAAAAAGCAAAAAGGACAGGGTGACTTGGATCCTGGAAGAATGGACCAAGTGCTCCCTAAAGCTAGGGTTAGTAAAGGTAAATCACTACCTACTATCCCTCCCTCTACAGTGGATTCTACTTCTGAGGAAGAAGAATTTCCACCCTGTGCAGAACCTACACCAGAGGAGCTGGAAGCAGACACTGCTGAGCTTTTGGGTGAAGGGGGGCCTGCCAGGGAGGAGCTGAGTGTGGCACAGCATACCTGTCCCACACTAGAGGGTCTAAGGCAGCAAGCTGTCAAACAAGCAAATGGGGATGTCAGTGAATCTCAGAGTTTACTGGGAGGACAACCTCTTGTACACTGAAGCAAGGGATCCAAAACCTGGAGCTGCCAGGAGATTGGTGATTCCTCAGGAGTACAGAAAGTTCCTCCTAACTCTAGCCCACGACATTCCCTTAGCTGGACATTTGGGGCAAATGAAAACTTGGGACAGGCTTGTCCCTTTGTTTAATTGGCCTAGAATGTCAGAGGACACAAAGGAATTTTGCAAGTCCTGTGAAACCTGTCAAGCCAGTGGCAAGACAGGTGGCACTCCAAAGGCACCCCTTATCCCACTGCCTGTGGTTGGGGTGCCCTTTGAAAGGGTAGGGGTTGACATAGTTGGCCCCCTTGACCCTCCTACTGCTTCAGGCAATAGGTTTATCTTGGTGGTAGTGGACCATGCCACCAGATATCCTGAAGCAATTCCTCTAAGGACCACTACAGCTCCTGCAGTGGCAAAGGCCCTCCTGGGAATCTTTTCCAGGGTGGGCTTCCCAAAAGAGGTGGTATCAGACAGGGGAAGCAATTTCATGTCTGATTACTTAAAGGCCATGTGGAAGGAATGTGGTGTGACATACAAGTTCACCACACCCTATCATCCACAAACAAATGGACTGGTGGAGAGATTTAACAAAACTCTCAAAGGCATGATTATGGGACTCCCTGAAAAACTCCGCAGGAGATGGGATATCCTGTTACCTTGCCTCCTTTTTGCTTACAGGGAGGTACCCCAAAAATGAGTGGGCTTCAGCCCCTTTGAACTCTTATTTGGACACCCTGTAAGAGGTCCTCTAACACTTGTTAAGGAGGGTTGTGAACAACCTTTAAAAGCTCCAAAGCAAGACATAGTGAACTATGTACTTGGCCTGAGATCTAGGATGGCTGAGTACATGAAAAAGGCCAGTAAAAACCTTCAGGCCAGCCAAGAGCTCCAAAAGCAATGGCATGACCAGAAGGCTGTTTTGGTTCAGTACCAACCAGGGCAGAAAGTGTGGGTCTTGGAGCCTGTGGCCCCAAGAGCACTCCAAGATAAATGGAGTGGACCCCACATAATTGTTGAAAAGAAGGGAGAAGTCACCTACTTAGTTGACTTAGGCACTGCCAGGAGTCCCCTTAGGGTGCTCCATGTCAATCGCCTGAAACCCTACTATGACAGGGCTGATCTCACCCTGCTCATGGCAACAGATGAGGGACAGGAAGAAGACAGTGACCCTCTCCCTGATCTCTTCTCTTCCACAGAACAAGATGCTCTAGTGGAAGGTGTAGTTTTGGCAGATTGTCTTACTGCTGAGCAGAAAGACCACTGCATAAATCTCCTGGGTCAGTTTTCTGAACTCTTCTCTACTGTGCCAGGCACCACTTCTTGGTGTGAGCACACTATAGATACTGGAGACAGCTTGCCTGTCAAAAGTAAGATCTATAGGCAGCCTGACCATGTCAGAGACTGCATAAAGCAAGAAGTGCAGAAAATGCTTGAACTGGGAGTGGTTGAGCACTCTGAAAGTCCATGGGCCTCTCCTGTGGTACTTGTACCAAAACCTCATTCCAAGGATGGAAAGAAGGAAATGCGGTTTTGAGTAGACTATAGAGGTCTCAACCAGGTAACCAAAACTGATGCTCACCCTATACCCAGGGCAGATGAGCTAATAGATACACTGGCATCTGCCAAGTATCTAAGCACCTTTGATTTGACCGCAGGGTATTGGCAGATCAAGTTATCAGAGGATGCAAAAGCAAAAACTGCATTTTCAACCATTGGAGGCCATTACCAATTCACAGTAATGCCTTTTGGATTGAAAAATGCACCTGCCACTTTTCAAAGGTTGGTGAACACAGTCCTGCAAGGGCTGGAAGCTTTTAGTGCAGCATATCTAGACAATATAGCTGTCTTTAGCTCCAGCTGGGATAATCACCTGGTCCACCTATGGAAAGTTTTGGAGGCCCTGCAGAAAGCAGGCCTCACTATCAAGGCTTCAAAGTGCCAGATAGGGAAGGGGAAAGTGGTTTATCTGGGACACCTGGTAGGTGGAGAACAGATTGCACCACTTCAGGGGAAAATCCAAACTATTATAGATTGGGTTCCCCCTACAACTCAGACCCAGGTGAGAGTCTTCTTAGGCCTCACTGGGTATTACAGGAGGTTCATAAAGAACTATGGCTCCATTGCAGCCCCTCTTAATGACCTCACATCTAAGAAAATGCCTCAAAAAAGGTATTGTGGACAGCTAGCTGTCAGAAAGCTTTTGAGGAGCTGAAGCAGGCCATGTGCTCTGCACCTGTCCTGAAAAGCCCCTGTTACTCCAAAGAATTCATTGTCCAAACTGATGCATCTGAATTAGGGGTAGGGGCAGTCTTATCACAACTTAATTCTGAGGGCCAGGATCAACCTGAGCTTTTATCAGCAGGAGGTTGACCCCTAGAGAAAAGCGTTGGTCTGCCATAGAGAGGGAGGCCTTTGCTGTGGTCTGGGCACTGAAGAAGTTGAGGCCATACCTGTTTGGCACTCACTTCATTGTTCAGACAGACCACAAACCTCTACTTTGGCTAAAACAAATCAAAGGTGAAAACCCTAAATTATTGAGGTGGTCCATATCCCTACAGGGAATGGATTATAGAGTGGAACATAGACCTGGGAGTACCCACTCCAATGCAGATGGACTCTCCAGATATTTCCACTTAGACAATGAAGACTCATCAGGTCATGGCTAGTCTTATTGTCCTTCGTTTGGGGGGGGGTTGTGTAGGAAAGTACCATCTTGCCTGGCATGTTACCCCCGTATTTCACTGTATATATGTTGTTTTAGTTGTATGTGTCACTGGGACCCTGCCAGCCAGGGCCCCAGTGCTCATAAGTGTGCCCTGTATTTGTTACCTGTGTTATGACTAACTGTCTCACTGAGGCTCTGCTAATCAGAACCTCAATGGTTATGCTCTCTCATTTCTTTCCAAATTGTCACTAACAGGCTAGTGACCATTTGTACCAATTTATATTGGCATACTGGAACACCCTTATAATTCCCTAGTATATGGTACTGAGGTACCCAGGGTATTGGGGTTCAGGAGATCCCTATGGGCTGCAGCATTTCTTTTGCCACCCATAGGGAGCTCTGACAATTCTTACACAGGCCTGCCACTGCAGCCCGAGTGAAATAACGTCCACGTTATTTCACAGCCATTTTACACTGCACTTAAGTAACTTATAAGTCACCTATATGTCTAACCTTTAGCTGGTAAAGGTTGGGTGCTAAGTTACTTAGTGTGTGGGCACCCTGGCACTAGCAAAGGTGCCCCCACATTGTTCAGGGCCAATTCCCCGGACTTTGTGAGTGCGGGGACACCATTGCACGCATGCACTATACATAGGTCACTACCTATATATAGCTTCACAATGGTAACTCCGAATATGGCCATGTAACATGTCTAAGATCATGGAATTGCCCCACCAATGCCATCCTGGTATTGGGGAGACAATCCCATGATTCCCCGGGTCTGTAGCACAGACGTGGGTACTGCCAAACTACCTTTCCCAGGGTTTCACTGCAGCTGCTGCTGCTGCCAACCCCATCAGACAGGTTTCTGCCCTCCTGGGGTCCAGCCAGGCTTGGCCCAGGAAGGCAGAACAAAGGACTTCCTCAGAGAGTGGGTGTTACACCCTCTCCCTTTGGAAAAAGGTGTCAGGGCTAGGGAGGAGTAGTCTCCCCCAGCCTCTGGAAATGCTTTGATGGGCACAGATGGTGCCCATCTCTGCATAAGCCAGTCTGCACCGGTTCAGGGATCCCTCAGCCCTACTCTGGCGTGAAACTGGACAAAGGAAAGGGGAGTGACCACTCCCCTGACCTGCACCTCCCCTGGGAGGTGCCCAGAGCTCCTCCAGTGTGCTCCAGACCTCTGCCAGCTTGGAAACAGAGGTGCTGCTGGCACACTGGACTGCTCTGAGTGGCCAGGGTCAGCAGGTGATGTCAGAGACTCCTTCTGATAGGCTCCTTCAGGTGTTGCTAGCCTATCCTCTCTCCTAAGTAGCCAAACCTCCTTTTCTGGCTATTTAGGGTCTCTGCTTTGGGGAATTCCTTGGATAACGAATGCAAGAGCTCATCAGAGTTCCTCTGCATCTCTCTCTTCACCTTCTGCCAAGGAATCGACTGCTGACCGTGCTGGAAGCCTGAAAAACTGCAACAAAGTAGCAAAGATGACTACTGCGACACTGTAACGCTGATCCTGCCGCCTTCTCGACTGTTTTCCTGGTGGTGCATGCTGTGGGGGTAGTCTGCCTCCTCTGTGCACTAGAAGCTCCGAAGAAATCTCCCATGGGTCGACGGAATCTTCCCCCTGCAACCGCAGGCACCAAAGAACTGCATCACCGGTCCTCTGGGTCTCCTCTCAGCACAACGAGTGAGGTCCCTTGAACTCAGCAACCCTGTCCAAGTGACTCCCACAGTCCAAGTTGGTGGAGGTAAGTCCTTGCCTCCCCACGCTAGACTGCATTGCTGGGAACCACGTGTTTTGCAGCTACTCCGGCTCCTGTGCACTCACCGAATATTTCCTTCGTGAACAGCCAAGCCTGGGTCCCCGGCACTATAACCTGCATTGCACTACCTCCTGAGTTGTCCTCCGGCGGCGTAGGACTCTCTTGTGCAACTTCGGGTGAGCACTGATTCACTCCACTTCGTAGTGCCTGTTCCGGCACTTCTGCGGGTGCTGCTTGCTTCTGAGTGGACTCCTTCTCTTGCTGGACGCCCCCTCTGTCCCCTCACGCAATTGGTGACATCCTGGTCCCTCCAGGGCCACAGCAGCATCCAAAAACCCTAACCGCGAACCTTGCAGCTAGCAAGGCTTGTTTGCAGTCTTTCTGCGGGAAAACACTTCTGCACGACTCTTCACGATGTGGGACATCCATCCTCCAAAGGGGAAGTTTCTAGCCCTTGTCGTTCGTGCAGAATCCTCAGCTTCTACCATCCGGTGGCAGCTTCTTTGCATCCACAGCTGGCATTTCCTGGGCATCTGCCCACTCCCGACTTGATCGTGACTTTTGGACTTGGTCCCTTTGTTCCACAGGTACTCTCGTCTGGAAATCCATTGTTGTTGCATTGCTGGTGTTGGTCTTTCCTGCAGAATTCCCCTATCACGACTTCTGTGCTCTTTGGGGAACTTAGGTGCACTTGGCACCCACTTTTCAGGGTCTTGGGGTGGGCTATTTTTCTAACCCTCACTGTTTCCTTACAGTCCCAGCGACCCTCTAAGAGGTCTCATAGGTTTGGGGTCCATTCGTGGTTCGCATTCCACTTCTAGAGTATATGGTTTGTGTTGCCCCTACCCCTATGTGCCCCCATTGCATTCTATTGTGACTATACATTGTTTGCACTGTTTTCTATTGCTATTACTGCATATTTTGGTATTGTGTACATATATCTTGTGTATATTTGCTATCCTCATACTGAGGGTACTCACTGAGATACTTTGGCATATTGTCATAAAAATAAAGTACCTTTATTTTTAGTATATCTGTGTATTGTGTTTTCTTATTATATTGTGCATATGACACTAGTGGTACTGTAGGAGCTTCACTCGTCTCCTAGTTCAGCCTAAGCTGCTCTGCTAAGCTACCTTTTCTATCAGCCTAAGCTGCTAGACACCCATCTACACTAATAAGGGATACCTGGACCTGGTGCAAGGTGTAAGTACCCCTTGGTACTCACTACAAGCCAGTCCAGCCTCCTACAGGTGCCCCGTCTCTGGTGGGCCCCCAGGGTCCAGACCTCCTTGGCGATGGCACGCCAAATGTCCCTCTTCTGGTGGGCACTGACCTACATGACATGCACAAGGAAAGAGGAACAGTCATTACCAACTGCACCGTCGTTGTGAGTGGCCCCCTCCCTACTCTGGCCATGTGACCCATTCATTCCCATGCATTAATGTTCTATGAACTCTGCCCCTTCCCTCTTCCACCCAGCCCTCTCCACCCAGGCCTAGCCCATACAACGTGCTCCCTGTGTACTAACCTGTTGGTCTGGAGGACCGTAGAGTAGCGTGTACTGGGGGAGGACCCCGTCTACCAGTTTCTCCAACTCCTGTGCAGTGAAGGCAGGGGCCCTTTCCCCAGACGCAGCAGCCATCATCGCTTCCAGACCGAGGTCACAGCAGCACTTGCAGTGTAGGACCTCTCCTGTCGAAGGTCAGGTATCTAGTGATTGAACAGATAGAAAATGGCGGTGACGTCCGCGGCAGTGACGTCCGCGGCGGTGCGCATCATCACCGCCGGCGCACCTGTTCATTGGCACCTGGGACCCATAGGGTCCAATGTCAACCAATGCAGCATTGCGCCGCGGTCTACGACCGCCTACCGTGACGGTGTGCAACGCCAGCGCAGTTACCCCACAATCCCATTGTCCCAGTTTAGAAGTCAGGCAGCCGCCATTTCAGGGGCCCACATGGCTTCATTTACCTTTGCCTCACACATAGCTAGGCCTACACTCAACACACATACAGGAAGGGTTTCGTGAGTGGTGTAGTCTTGTGTGTAACTGTGGGTACATACCTGGAGGAATTATGACTGATTTGTCACTGTTGTCCTTCGTAGGCATCCTCCGGTGTACCGACCGCTGGTGGACCTGTTGACAATGGAAGAGCGACATGTCATCGTCACCTAACGGTTTGACCGTGCCACAATCCAGGAACTATGTACCCAGTTGGAGCCAGACCTGATGTCACCAATCCGCCATCCGACTGGAATCCCCCCTGACGTGCAGGTGCTGTCAGTGCTCCATTTCCTTGCTAGTGGGTCTTTTCAGACAACAGTGGCCATGGCATCAGGGATGTCCCAGCCTATGTTTTCCAACGTCCTGTCCAGAGTGCTGTCTGCCCTGCTGAAACACGTAAGGAGATACATCATTTTCCCTGAGGTGGAGGATTTGCCTACAGTGAAAGGTGACTTCTATGCCCTTGGACATATCCCCAACATCATAGGTGCCATTGATGGGACCCATGTAGCTCTGGTCCCCCCCCACAGGAGTGAACAGGTGTACAGGAACAGGAAGAGTTATCATTCAATGAATGTCCAGATGGTCTGTTTGGCAGACCAGTACATCTCCCAGGTAAATGCTATGTTCCCTGGCTCAGTGCATGACGCCTACATCCTGCGGAATAGCAGCATCCCTGATATGATGGGTCAACTCCAGAGGCACCGGGTGGGGCTATTAGGAGACTCTGGTTACCCCAACCTGTCCTGGCTATTGACCCCAATGAGGAATCCCAGGACCAGGGCAGAGGAACGCTACAATGAGGCCCATGGGCGGACTAGGAGGGTGACCGAACGCACCTTCGGCCTCCTGAAGGCCAGGTTCAGGTGCCTCCATATGACAGGTGGATCCCTATTCTACTCACCGAAGAAGGTGTGCGACATCATCATCGCCTGCTCCATGCTTCATAATCTGGCTTTGCGACGCCAGGTCCCTTTTCTGCAGGAGGATGATCCAGATGACGGTGTTGTAGCAGCTGTGGAGCCTGTGGAGCCTGTGGAGCCTGTGGATAGTGATGAGGAGGAAGCTGAGGAAGAAGACAACGACAACAGGGAGTCAGTCATACAGCAATATTTCCAGTGACACTCAGGTGAGAACATTTTCATGTTTGACATTACATTAACTTTCACAGGTCTACCTCTATCCTGTCTGTCGGTTTCAACCACTATTTGGTAACTGAGTTGTACCTTTCGATTACTGTTTCACAGGTGTGGTTACCAACGTGTCATCTGCTTGCATCCTTCAAGTACTTGTGATGTGTGACATAGGTATGTTAGCTTTACAATAGGAAACGCATTATCACACTGTCATTGATAATACATATTTACTAAATAACAGACTGACTCCAGATTGTTTTGTGTTTCAAGGGTGTTTATTGAAGTGCTAATTATTGGAGGGGGTGGTAAAATGGTGATGGGTGATGGTGGAGGAATGTCCATGGCAGAGTCCAGTCTATTAGTCTCACAGGTGCACTGCCCATCTGTGCATAGGAAGTGGAGCTGGGGCTGTTTAAGTATGGACAGGGTAACAAGGTGGGACAGTGGGATGACAATCAGGGTGGTCTCATTTCCTGGCGGGGTCTTGCCATCTTGCTCTGTAATGTTCCTGGATCTCAGGGACCGCTTTCGTGATGATTGTCCGTCTGCAGGGGGTGGGGTGCTGGTGTGGTGGTCCGGTGGCGGGGCGTCCTGTCCACTAGCGCCGGCGGAGGTGGTGGGCAGTTCATCGTCCTGGCTAGTGTCAACGGCCCCTTGGAGTGCCACGGTGTCCCTCAAGGTCTGCTGTATGTCCTTCAGCACCCCTACGATGGTGCCCAGGGCGGAGCTGATGGTCCTGAGCTCCTCCCTGAACCCCAAATACTGTTCCTCCTGCAGGCGCAGGGTCTCCTACAACTTGTCCAGGACCGTCGCCATCGTCTCCTGGGAGTGGTGGTATGCTCCCATGATGGAGGATAGGGCCTCGTGGAGAGTGGGTTCCCTTGGCCTGTCCGCCCCCTGTCGCACAGCAGCCCTCCCAGTTCCCCTGTGTTCCTGTGCCTCCGTCCCCTGGACTGTGTGCCCACTACCACTGCCCCCAGGTCCCTGTTGTTGTTTATCCTGGGTTCCCTGTAGTGGTGGACACACCGCTGATTGACCTGTCCTGGGTAGGGAGGTTTGGGCCCGCTGGGTGGGTGCTGTGCTGGTGTTACCATAGGGTGGAAGGTCGGTGTTGGGCTGTGCCTCTGCAAGGGGAACCGACTGTCCCGAGGCCCACGATGGTCCGGGCTGGTCATCAGGATCCAGTAGGTCAGAGCTGCTCTTGTCACTGTGGGCCTCTTCTGGGGGTGGAGTGGTGTTGGCTGGACCCTCTGGTGTGATGACGGTCCTTCGGGTTCCTGCAGGGGCATAAGAGCATGATTATTGCATGTGTGTGTGTGTGTGTGTAATGGTGTGCAATGGGTGGGTGAGCATGTACACCAGTGCAAGCATTCCTGTGTGGGAGCTTGGGTGGTTTAGGGGGTTGTCTAGGTGTGTGCAGTGAGCATGTTTTAGTGCTGGGTGTCCATGCTTAGTTCTGTCATGCAGGGCTTGGTGTTGGGATGTGTGGTTTGTGTTATTAGTACATTAGTGAGGAGTTGGAGTGATAGGGGAGGGGGTGTGGGTGGGGGTGTTTGATAGCCTGCAGGTAGGGTGGGGGATATGATAGTTAAGATTTGACTTACCAGTGTCCCATCCTCCACCGACTCCTGCGAGGCCCTCAGGATGCATGGTGGTCAAGACTTGCTCCTCCCATGTTGTTAGTTGTGGAGGAGGAGGTGGGGGTCCGCCGCCAGTCCGCTGAACCGCGATGTTGTGCCTGGAGACCGTTGAATGCACCTTCCCCCGTAGGTCATTCCACCTCTTCCTCATGTCCTCCCTATTTCTTGGGTGCTGTCCCACTGTGTTGACCCTGTCCACGATTCTTCGCCATAGCTCCATCTTCCTGGCTATTGATGTGTGCTGTACCTGTGAGCCAAATAGCTGTGGCTCTACCCGTACGATTTCCTCCACCATGACCCTGAGCTCCTCCTCGGAGAAGCGGGGGTGTCTTTGGTGTGACATGGGGTGGTGTGTGTGATGTGTGGGGCAGTGTGAGTGTTGATGTGTGTGGTGATGTGTAGTGGTGTGTGGTGTTTTGTGCGTGGATGTTGTATGGGTGATGGTGTTGTGTGCCTCTGTATGGTGGTGTTGTCTTGGCTGTGCAGTCTCTCTGGCCTTCGTCTCTAATTTGTGGTTGTAGGGGGTTGTGGGTGATGTGGGTGTGTGTTTTATATTGTGTTGGGTGTGTGGGAGTGGTGTTTGTATGTGTGTCAGGTGTGTGTATTTGGAATTGTCCAATGTGGCGGTGTTTTGGAGATGTGTGTGTATTTTGAGCACGGTGGTGTGTACCGCCAATGGAATACCGCGGTTGAAAAACCACCACGTGGATTCGTGGGTCGTAATAGCATGGGCGTGTTTCTGTTGGCGTGGAGGTGGAGGTTTTGTTTTCGCCAGTTTATCACTGACCTTTGGTGTGGCGGACTTGTATGGGTATCTGAATTTCGGCGGATTCCGAGATGTGGGTCATAATAGCTGTGGCGGTATTCCGCGGCCGCGGCGGTGTATTGGCGGTCTTCTGCACGGCGGTAAGCACCTTTTACTGCCAATGTTGTAATGACCCCCATAGTAAAATCCTGTGACAGTGCAGTCTTGTGTTGCTCTCTCTGAAGACACCTAATAACATCCTGTGGTGAATCAGTATCATTGGCAAAGCTTTTATGGTCTAATGCATGCAAAGAGCACCTTTTCATGATTGTATTGCATGGGATGCATGAATTTACAAGGCATGCTTTTACCACGCATGCTTTTATCAACCATACAATACAACATGTTGCCTTTAGAATGCATTGCTCGACATTGAGGTGTTTACCTTGGGTCCCCAGCCCGGCGGCCGTCAAAAGACCGCCGGCGGTATCATGACCCGGCTGACCGCCATGGATTTTATGAGGTTGGGCACCGCCATGAAATCCATGGCGGTAAGCACTATCAGTGCCATGGAATCCCTTCCCTGGCACTGATAGGGGCCTCCCCCACCCCCGAGTCCTTCCCCGACACCCCCCACCCCCCTGCCACCCCCAAAGGTGGCAGGACCCCCTCCCCACCCGGACCCCTGACATCACTAAACAGACACACACCAACACACATACCCGCACACACACGAACAAACATGCGAACAGACACACACAGTCATACACACACACCCACATTCAGACATACACGCACAAATCCATACAGACATACATACAGGCAGGCACGCACACATTTCCAAACACACTACACCCCCGCATGCCTACACGCACTCACATACCCCCTCTTCATACTCACACGCACACCCCCATGCACGCACACAACACACAACACCCCCCCCAACACCCTCCCTAAGTTCTGTGTTGTGGGTTTTCCTTTAATGAATCACTGGGTTTACATGTTCCATCTTGGATGCCAATGATTTCAGGGAATGGGGAGTGGGAGAGGCGGTTGGAGGAAGGAACGGAGAGAGGTGTGGGTTGAAGTTGTATTCCAGCTGTGCTTTTTGGTAGACTAAACAAATATAAAAAGGCCATCAAGAACTGTGTATATATGAACTTAACATTCTAATTTAATTTAAACCTTTCTGTTGGGCTTGGCCCTTTCTGCAGGGTCTTTACAAAAGTGTGACTTTTTTTTATCTTTTAAGACTTTGCACACTGTTAACCAGTGCCAAAGTGCCTGTGATCTTTCCATTAAACATGGTGAAATAGGCTTGCAGCCAATTGGTACATTTAATTTACTTGTACACCCCTAGTAAAATGGTTCAACAGGTACCCAGGGCCTGTAAATTAAATTCTATTAGTGCACGTCTAGCACTGATTGTGCACCCACTAAAGTAGCCCTTTAAACATGTCGAAGGTCTTCTATTGCAACCATTGAGTAGACTTTTAAACTGTCATTGCAACCTTTTGCCAGGCCTGAACCTTCCTTTTCAATACATAAATGTCACCCATAGGTTAGCCCCTAAACTGCCCTTTGGGCAGGGTGCAGTATATTAAAAAAGTCAGGCAAGTACTTTTAACTGGTACATATCCTGCTAGTGAAAAACTCTTAAATTCATTTTTCACTATCGCAAGGCCTGCCTCTACCATAGGATAATATTAGATTACCTTAATACACTCAATATGTGATAACTTTCAATTGAGAGCAAGTAGAGCTTTTGAGTGTGATGTCCAAAGATTTGCATTTTAAAACCCTCTTCAAGGTTCAAGTTGGATTTTAATTCACAATTCTGAAAATGCCACTTTTAGAAAGCGGCCCTTTTCTTGTCCTAACCATTTGGTGTCTGCAGTCTGCATCCTCAGATGATTAGGTGTAGCTGGCATTTGGTCTTTGTGTATTACTCTCAGACAGTGAGACAAAGGGGGAATAGGTGATGGCAGGATGGGCCATCTCTGACTTGATCGGAGGGCGGGTCTCTCTCTTACCACACTTGCTCATTTCAAAGACTGTGCCTTAACATATTTGCAAAGGGTTACACACTAGTCTTTTGTGCTCCCAGAGAAGCTGGGGCCAGGCAGGAAATTATAGCCATCTCTGTAAGGGGGACTCTAGAAGCTTCTCCCTCTTCAAAAAGGGGACAGGTATAAATAATGGGCCTTCGACCAGCTTTCCAGTACACCTCTGGACCTGTGGATGACTCAGAAGGACTGCTGTGCTGCTTTCCTGCAAGAAAGACTGCTCCTCTGCTAACCTGTCCCTGTGTAGCCCTGTGAGGTGTGTGAGCAGTTCTGGACCTCTATCTTGCACCCAGGACCACCTGAGTGACTCCAAGGGCTAGTTGGCTGGCCTCCTGATCAGGGCCTAATGGACACAAAAGCCCCCCGGCACCTTGAACCATGCACCTTGTTTCTGCCTGTTTTGAGTCTTGTCTCCCAAGTAGTGTCATCCACGTCCTGGACCCCTGGAAGTGGGCCTTTAGGTGCTTCGCCAGTCCTCTGTGGTTTTTGGGCCAAAACCAATGCAGTGTGACCCATCTTTATGAAGCCCTGCATCAGAACCACCATTGTGTGCTCTTCAGAACCCCGCTGCGCAATATCTCCTCAATGCATAACCTTGCATCACAACCCCACAACTCACCACTACCGCTGTTGCACAATGCATCCTCGATGCAGGGTCTCATATCGCAGCCCCACAGCTCGCCGGAATCACTACTACATGACATATCCTGGACAAAGGATCTTGCAACATTCCACAACCAGAATTTAAGGTACTTTTTCATCAGATCAAACTTAGTCCCAGTATTGGAATGGCACTTTACTGTCATTGGCCTGAACTTGTGACCTTGTTCTGGTCCGGCACAACCATATAACCTTAGTTAGAGCTTTTATGCTTCTATGTACTCTTTTTACAGCAATCTTTTAAATTGTATATCTCTGGATTTTTGTCATTTGTGTGTCAAATAATTTATAACATTTTGCTTTATTTTTCTAAATTGGTGTAGGATTTTTCTTGTGTTGTGTTTTCATTTTATTACTATTTCTGTGTTGCATAAATAAGTTACATATTGTCTCTGAGTTAAGCCTTACTGCTTTTGTGCCAAGCTGCCAGAGGGTAGAGCACTGATTAATTTGGGGTTTGCTTATGTTTCACCCTGACAAGAATTGTGGTTGCTGCTTGAGTAGGGTTTCATCTCCTTCAACCAATAATCCACTTTCCTATACTTTAAAAAGGTAGTTATAGTTAGGACCGTATTGACAAATCTTCACAATCGTTTCCAATAAACATCTCTTCCACCTCAGTGCCTTTCCAGAAAGTTTCCATAGAATATAAACAGTTTGCTCCGGTAATCCGCTGGGGCCTGGGTCTTTTGCAATAATTAAGTACATTAGAAATACAATGATGGGAAACCTCACTCCTCCTTAATTACTCCGCCCTTTTGCTGTGCCTTGTTTAAAACTCAGGGAACAGCAACTGATTCCAAATATAAAACCTAGTATAAAACATCTGCAAATGTATGAGGGCATAGATGAAACAGAACTAATCAGGGTAGGCAATTTTGTTATATCAAAGACAAAATTTCACCCAAATCATTCAAGCATGTAGATGCTGTATGGAACTTCTCAATTAACCTTGCCTCCATTTTTGATATAGAGGTAGACACTGAGTGGACTTTTGGATTATGTTGTACCACATAGAGGACTGGCAAGCTGAATGATTAATTTAATTGTAATGATCGGAGCGGAGCTCTTTGCGTTAGGCATTGGACCTGTGATTCATGTTGAAAAATCTGAGCTTTCACAGGTTGCATAGTGTGGCCTGTGTGTACTCGGTCACAAGGGCATTTCACAAAAATCACATTCCTCGCATTGCAGTTGGAAAGTTTAATTTGTTTGTAAACAATTACATTTAGTGTAACAATTTTGGTGTCCTTTGTAAATTTGTAAGCAGAACCATTCAGACATCTAAAGTGGCCAATGGCCACATGCAAGTCCAGCATTTGAGATAAATCTTTGGTTCTAGAAATGCTCTTAAAAGGTGTTGCATCAATTTTTTCCCTTTTCTGCATGAAAACATGGGCCTTGGGATGTCTAACCCTGAAAGAATTCTCTAATGCTTTTGAATTTTTTGGGCTTTAGGATAATATGTTAATACTCCTATCAGAGGGTTAGTATCTACTTTGCTTTTTAGAATAAGAAGAGTTTCTCGTGATGTAAATCATGCTGTTTTTAGTGTTGCTTTAACTAGCTTTGATAGATAATCCTTGTCACTCAGTTTACTGACCAAGATGTTACCATTCTTATAAAAATCCTCTTTATTAGTGCAATCCCTTCTAATCCAGAGGAATTGGCCATTGGAAAGATTTTCTTTAAGTGTTCTGCGATGACCACTGGAGAAGTCTAATAATGTATTTTGATCTGTGGGTTTTGTATATGAACTGACAATTGATTTGTCGTCACAGAAAACTCACTTTGATGGAGCTATATGTTAATGTGAATCTCAGACCTGCTGCTCTCTGTTGAGCCATTGGTAGAACATAAGTAATGATGCCTCTAGTCTGGTCCACATCATAAAAATATCATCAGTGCACTGGTGCCATTGTTTAACATGTTCCTGGTATGGATTATCTCATCCAAAAATCCATTTAGCTACAAAAATGCCAAAGACAAATTAGCTATTTCTGGGGCAAAGCTGCATGCCATAGCTACATCTCTGACGTGAAGGAACAAATCCTCCTTGAATGATAAGGAATTCTCCTCATGATACAAGGTAGCCAGCTCCAATAGAAACTCTGTGGTTAACTTAAGGGGTTGTGGTCTGGTGTTAAGGACTTCAGTCAACATAGTGATTACTTCACTCTATTGGATATTGGTGTAAAGGGCGGCTATGTCAAATGTAATGAGCAAATCAGTTATAATGTCATAAGGAGATCCTTCCATTTTGTAGTGAAATCCATGGAATCTCTAATGTATGCTCTTGTGGTATATACAAAAGGTTTTAAAAAGTTGTTTGTATTTTGTGCTAAGGGCTCTAGCAGGGAGGCACATACTGCAATAATCAGTCTCTCCAGAGGATTGTCTGGGTCTTTGTGGACTATAGGGAAAGTGTAGATTACCAGGGCATGAAGATCTTTCTTATTTAAGAATTCATGTTCTTTAGTGTATATCCATCCTTCATCCAGAGAATGTACTGTGTCATCTCTTTAATCATGCCAGCTAACTCTTTTGTGGGATCTTAAATAATGGCCAGATAGTGTGTTTGATTATTCATTTATTGTAAAAACTCTTGATTATATTTTTCACTATCATGAAGCACTATACCTACCCGTTTGTTTGCTGGTTTGATTATAATGGAGTCATTGTTAGCAATATAGCGTTTGGCTTTAATCTCTGCTTTTGAGCAATTGCGTTTGAAATGTAGCTTTTTGGTATTTAATTAATAAATTTCTATGATTAGGCATCATAGTGGTACCTGAACAAAAACTTGGCTTATTTCTAAGACCACTAAAAGTCTCCTGTTTGAAGATTCACTACCTGAGGAAAAAAACTTTTAGCCATACTTTACGGAGAAACTGGAGGACCTCTGTTTTGCAGAAAATGGCGTGCAGTATCATCAGTGTTAGAAAAGACAGTTCTTTATTAAGAACTGAAACCTCAGTCTCAGACAGGTGATAGTGAGATAAAATATAGATAGGGACAAAAGCATTCTTCCCAGGATTGTTGTCAGTTAGCATCGGCACTTAGCATCTCCTGGTTCTGAATTTGCCTGAATCTTATACAGATCCCCTTGCACTACCTCCTCGTACTTTCCTGCCACCTCTGTTGAAAAATGGTTGGGCACTGGGATGGGGATAGTTTGGGCCTGAAGGTTCAATGTTGGCCTGGCTTGAATCTGAAGAAGTATCTGCAAATGTTATATAGCTTCTTCTTGAATGACCTGTATACTGAAAGTTCTGAATGTTAAAGGTGTTATTTTTGTAGAAATCTTCCTTCAGGTATGGGTATGTATTTTCAATGTTGTAGTTCTTTATGTCCCTAGCTACCTTTATGGACTTCTGGTTTACTGTAAAGGTTTTGAATTCAACTATTGTTTTTTTTCCACTCGGTCTAATAGTTTTTTTCACATTCTGAAGATTTGCAACCTCATGAATTTCTTACTCAAGAGCTTCTATCTTTTTCACTTCCTGATCGCTGATTCTGAGTGCTGTCTTGATCGAGAGTGCTGAATAACCCCTGGAACATTTGGTGTTAGCCCCCTCAATTGCAATAAATCATTTTTAGTTGTAATAAAAGTAACTACACTATTCTTAACTTACACACCTATAGGGATGGTGTACTTTTTCAAGTGCTCTGAACGTATTTGGGCATTAAGTTATATTCTAATGTATTTCTTTTTCAATTGCTTAGGTTGTTCAATTTTTTCCAAATTTTTATTTAGTGGTATTTCCTGATCACTCCTCAATAGAGAGGGATTCTCGACAAGTTTGCTAATCTGTTCTTCAATGTAGCTCACCATATGTTTCAGGTGTGGATACATAAGCAGCAAGCACAGAATAATGAATAATCTTAAAGCCTATGCTTGTTACATGTCCAATCTATTCCCGTCACCTCATAAGGTGCTATGAAGTCACCTTAGAATATAAAGGGTTTGTCCTAGTAATCCCGCAGGCCATGAGCTTTGATTACATTGAAAAAATCAAGTGGAATATAGCAGAAAAAAATAGAATATTTAGATGACATAGACACAATCAGTTGTCAGTGGATATGCATTATTTTTATTGCAAAAAAACATTCATATAAGCATATCAACCAGTGCGTGTGATCATGTGTCCACCTCGAAATCAAAACCTAATTAAAAACTAGACATCAATCATTTGTATTCTTTTACACAAAATCCTTATTGCTTCCTCTGTTTGAGAAAACAGTGGTTGTTCAAAACTCTTCCAAGTCCAATCCACTGGAAAGTCGACCTTTCAGTGGCTAAATAAGCACACATACTGGTAGATATGCTTATATGCATGATTTGTTGTGATTAAAATAACTCATATCCAGTGACAATTGATTGTGTCATCATCTGTCTAAACATTCTAGGTTTTTTTCTGAAGTTTCCACTTCATATTTTCACTGTGTTCCTAGAAGGTTTCACCAGGAGAGGGTGGGGGTAGTCTGTCAAGCAAGGGCCAAAACTCATTTTCCCCATCCAGTTTTGCATAGGAAAATTGAACAGTGATATCACAACAATGGCTGAACAGAATGGCAACGAATTTGGCAGAAGGTTAGCTCTTGATCCATAAATCATACTTTTTGTGATTTAGTGTAAATCTCTTCAGTACTGTGAGCAATTAGGTTACTGGTTCAGGTGGGTGAAACCCTGCTCAAGCAGCAACCACAATCCTTCTCCGGGTGAGGCACAAGCAGTTCCAAATTAATGGTGCTCAACCATCTGGTAGCATGTCACAGAGCATTTAGGCTTACCTTAGAGGCAATATGTAATAAAGTGAAAACACAAGAAAAACCACACACCAATTTAGAAAAAGAGAGCAAAACGTAATAAATAAAACAAGACTAAAACAACAAAAACCAATTAGTAGAACTGGAGTTATGCATTTTTTATTATTTAAGTATAAAATAGAGCCAAAAAAAGATGTGGTCCTGTGAGGCAGAAAGAAAGTCACAAGTTCAGGCCACCTGCGATAGAGCGCTGGTAGGATACAAGAACCAGGTTAGTCCTACTGAAAAGTTACCTTCTCAGTCCAGCACAAAAAGTCCCCTTTGGGGTGGAGGAGGCCATGAAGAGCAGGGAAGCACTGCAAATGGTATTTGATGTAGCACGAAGAACAGGCCAGGAGTCATGGACAGTTATCACTATAGCCCAAATATCCTGTTGTTGTCATGAATGGGTAAGCCAGAGCTTAGTTTGTGGCACTCTACAGTGCAGTTAATGCTGTATCAGGAAGGGTGAGACTGAACTTTGCATTGTCGAGCTGTGCAAGTTACAAGGTTTCAGAACCAGTAGTCCTGTTCATTAGACCAAAAACATCAATTCAGACACTTGGAGGCCACACCAGGGAACTAGAGCCTGAGGGGCACATTTTGAGGGTTAGTGGCCTCCTCTAATTGAATCTGGGTTCTGGTTCAGGAGGTTGTGAGCCTGCTATGTCCCTGTGATTCTGAACAGGAGGCCAGTAGAATAGCCCTTGAAGTCACTCTGGGTTCAGCTGCAAGTCCAAATCCCTCTGACTCAGGCAGCAGGGCAGCAGGGCAGCAATCCAGCAAGTCAGCAGTCCAGCAAGGCAATAGTCCAACAGGGCAGCAGTTCAGTAAAGTGGCAGTCCTTTCAGCACCACAGCAGTCCTTCTTCCTGGCAGAGTATCCACACGTCCAGAAGTGTACTGAAGAGTTGGTGTCTGAGGTCCAATATTTATAAATGGGTCTTCTTACATAAAATAAAGATTTGTATCAATGAAATTAGAAACATAAAAAGATGTAAGATAGTTACTAAACTTTTGAGACACTTTCTTAAAAAATGATCATTCTGAGAATGGGCTGTCATCGATCAGCTTGCATTGCATACATCAAATATAGAGACAAAGCTCATTTTCAATGACCATAGATGGATTTACCATTTTGGTACATCATATACAGGCATGAACAAGGATTTTCAGTTGTCCCATGATATTTCTTTTCATCATGTGATTTTCGTCCTACAATTCTTTGAAGCCCCTTTATGAGGGGTTTCAATTTCCAATTCTACTTGAAATCATATAAATATTTATTTTTTTACATTCAGTGGAAGTTGTGTGTTCATTACAACACATCTGTTTCAAGGACGCATTAGCTAGTCTTGAATTATTGCTTTTTGAGTGTGTGCTGAGTTTTGCTTTTCAAGATTACATCACCATGAGTCAGCCTCACACTGCTTTCCCTCACTATCCTTGGATTCTAGTGCTACAATGGGTTTGTAGTTCCTAGTTTGAGAGACTGAGGTACGGCATTTATTTTTGAAAACTATAAAAACCGATGACCACCACTCCATGAAAGATTTCTCCTATGGTGTTGGGGTCATTTTTCTTTTTTTACTGCCCCTCACCATCAGTATATACCTGGTGGTGACAAACAGTCAAAAAGCCATCTGACCACCTAGTCTTTAAAAGGCAGATGGCCAGGTGGCTTACCTCTGATGGGTCAGAGGAAGGTTTTTGTTGGAGTAAATTTTACTTCCTAGCAGTCTGTCCACTTCTAAATCAAGGAGGCTGACCAGGACGTTAGCCAAGAGTGTACTCCTTTGCCATTGCAACAGCGTACCCTCTTCGCCAAACTTGAAATCAGCCTCTTAGTCTCTCAAATTGAAGTTTAAATTCTCCAAGAGACCAAGGCTGCATGCTTTATCTGCAGAAGTCCTTTTGAAGACATATAACTGTTGACTGAGTTTCTGTTGAAGCCGTTGGTTTTGGTAATAAAAATCTCCAAGTAGGAGAAACTTAAATGTCACAGCTGCTGAAGTCTTCGTGTGAAGCAGATATTTTTCATGCTTTCACCCTATCAAAATTTCTGCTTTTGGGCTTAGGGCCTAGTTTAGGAGTTAGCTAATGGAGTAAAGGCAGGCAAGGTGGTGGAGGTATTTCCATCTATCATGCTGCATTTATTCTACCTTACAAATGTCAACAAGCCACATATGCAATCCCTATACATTGGCAGGAACCGCCTTTATGGTGGTTCCTGTCAATGTAGAAAAAGTCAGAAGGACGGTTCTGTCAAACATGATGGCTGGCCATCAAACTTTTCTAAAGTTTTTCATTTTTTGTTTAAAACAAAAAAATAATGAGTATAAGTGGAGATTTCGTCCATGATGTGGGGATCATTTTTCTTTTTTTACTTTACTTTACTTTACTTTTTTACTATCCCTCACCTCTAGGATATACCTAGAGGGGGCAGTGATGGACAGAAAAAAAAACAATGCGACTGCACATTTTAGATAGGGCGGATGACTAGAGATGGTAGGTAAGTAGGTAAGTAGGTAGACAAAGAGTTTGGCAGAGAGGGAACTCCATCACTGTTGCAGCAGAGTACTCTCTCAGTCCAACTCTTAATCAGCCCCTAAGTCTTTTGTATGGACCTGAAATATCCTCTAGCGGTGTAAGCCTTAAGTTACATTTGATGAACACCCTTCAAAATTGACATCTTTGCCCTCAGGTCCGGTGCATAATCATGGGGTTTTTCAAGTCCAAACAAAGTTTAAATCACAACTGTTCAGAGTTCCAGGAGCAGAAACTCTTGCTCACTTTGAAAATTCCCAGGACATCATAGACAGCACCTAGGGGCCAGGAATCATGCTAGCAGAGTGCCCCAGTAGAGTCCAATCTACTTCTAGTTTCTACTGGTCAGCTGGGCATTTCAAGAAAAAGTCCTCATGCAGTTTGTTGTGTTCCCATAGCCACACAGTAGGCCAGCCAACTGACACTTGAAATCCACTTAGTCCTGGGTAGTAGGAGCAGGTGCAGCCATCCAGATCTTCATAGAGGTCTCAAACATCATGTCTAGTCCTTTTCTGTTCTTCAGCAGGTCCAGCGTTTGTTGTGATGAGCTGTGGGTGAGGTGACAGCTTTGTAGGTTTTACTGGGTGGGGTGACTTCTGGATACTCCCTAACTAATGAGGGAAAAGGTTCCCGAGGACAACCCTTCCTACATTTTCAGAACACCCTGCTTACTTTCTGCAATCTATCCTACCGTGCACTATTCTGAGACAAAACAAACATGGCCTAATCCTCCTGCTCCCCGAAGGGAGCTTGTGTGTCAGCCAGGGGTAAATTTGGTGAAATTAGCAATCCCCTCTCCCACTGGACTGCTGCTAAACTGGCTGCAGAGGGCCTACAGAAAAAGGTATTTATTTCCCCAGTTCTCCCTTTACACTTAACCAGGAATGGGCAGGTTTCACTTTGGTCCATTTCAAGTCAATGACGTTCCTGTACTCTCCCCAGCTGTGCTTCCTGGGTTGGTATCTGTCACACACCTTGCATGCAAGTCTTCCTGTGAAAATGCCTAATTCCGGTCTAAGAGTAGTTTTTCCATCACATTAAGGGATGTACTAGCAGGGCAATCTGCCAGCATACTATTGCTCAGACAGGCAAGTGCAACATTTTTAAAGTCACTTTTGCTAAATTATTTGTTAAAAATTTGAGTTCACCAATGAATTAGATATTGGTAGACATTAAAACAGTGGTTTAATTGCCTCGTAGCTTATCCAATCCAAAATTATTAGGCTTCTAATTTTATTCTGAATTTTAGTTTTTCTTTAAATAACACATACAGCCCCTCACAGTGAAAATAGCCTTTGAGGGCTAATCACTGTAGATTTATACCAACATTAAATCCTTGCCTGTACTAATTCTGAGTATTCTGTACCCTACCTTGTGAGCTACAAGGCCTGCTTAGTGATGGTTTTAAAAGCAATGCTCTTTCCTGTCAAAAGAGTTATTTGACAGGTTCATCTGTAGGCTTATAACTGGGTACGTCAGGCTACACAGTTAGGCCTGAAGCCGTGCTTCCTAAGTCAGCATATTGGATAGCATAACATGTGCTGCAGTCCACAAACACTTTTAATTTTCCATGCATTTCATGTGCTTCCTGCGCCACATACTATGGCCTTACGGGGAAGTTAAATAAGACAATTAAGTGTTAGTTATTATTACCATGTGTTAGGGGGTCAGAACACATATATATATTGTATACTTGGACACATGATTACCATGTATATGGAGGTAGTATTTGTAAACCAATGAGTACCATGTTCCACCTGAATTCTTATAATCCATCTATCTCTGTTGCTAAGATGTATATGCTGATAACATTACTCGCTGTTCTTAATCTTCTTATGCTGTAATGGGTAATCTTGCATCCATGTCCAGTTACCTGTGTTATCCCCATCTAGAAATGTTCCAACAAAGGATATTAAAATGTGCGTACATCATTCTTACACTGCTTTAAGTAGTTGTATATATTCAGTTGTTGTTGGAAATGGGGTATCTAGGGGGCAGTGGTATCTACCCTTTTCAAGTAGGGATCCTCACTCTAGTCAGGGTAAGGGAGTCACACAGCTAAGATAACCCCTGTTCACCCCCTTGGTAGCTTGGACTGAGTAGTCAGGCTTCTATATTTACACATGCACACACACACACACACACACACACTCACACACACAGTAATACAGTGACAACACTACAAAAGAACTCCACACCAATTTAGAACAATAGTTAATATTTATCTGAATAAAACAAGACCACAACAACAAAAATCCAACATACACAAGTAAAGATATTAGTTTTCATAGTTTAAGTCTTAGTATAGCTCTTAGAAACACAATAGTTCCGACTGTGGCCCTCACTCTATCTTGATGGAGTTGTTCCCAGAAGTCCGATGCCACATGCGAGGGAGTGCAGGCCGCACATTGAGTCACACAGACCCCAGATACAGTACCTTTGAAAACAAGGAAACAAAAATGTTGCATGGGGTCGGGAAGGTGAAAAGTCGCTGGAGCCGGTGCAGCATTGCTTTCTTACTGCTACCGGAAAGGTGAGACATCGGTTCCTTACTGCTAGGCAGGGAATGTGAGGTGATGGTTCCTTACTGCTAGGGAGGGGAGGTGAGGCGACAGTTCCTTATGGTTGCAGGGGAGGTGATGCTGCGTTAGTGGTGAGGCATCGGTTTCTTACCACAAGGCGGGGTCCATGACTCCAGCAGGTCAAGAAGCGAGGCGTTGACTTTGCAATGTCATGATCACACCATTGGGCCAGAGGTGCTGTGTCAGAATCGGGTGTCACGGATTTTGGTGACATGGCACTTGGGACTTATGCTATCAGGACAATGGGGGTGCTGTAGTGGCATCAGGCCTGTGGTGTTGTTCAAAGTTGCTACACTCAGCGGCACAGAGTCTGACAGCAGCACTAGTTCCGATGTTGTTCTGGAGTCGATGTGCTTGATTCTTCTTTGGTACACCAGAACACACTCCGAAGGGCCCAGGAACTGGATTTGGCACCATTTAAAAAGTCAGGATTCTCAGCAAGAAAACCCAGGTGCTGGCAGATGAAGTCTTTGATGTCAATGAGACTTCTGAACAGGAGACAAGTTCTGTGCAAGCCCTTGGAGAACCTTTGAAGCAGGATGTAGAAAGCCAAGCCAAATCCTTTCATTCCCAGGACAGAAGCAGCAGGCCAGCACAGCAAAGAAGGCCCTATGGAGGCCCCTCCTACATCATCCAACTCTTCTTCCTGCAGAATGTCCTCAGTCCAGAAAGATTCTAACTTTCTGAGGTCAGAGTTTGAGTATTTCTACCCATTTCTGCCTTTTAAAGTAGGCAAACTTTAAAACAAAAAAAAGTATTTGTAGTGCACAAGACCCTGCCTTTCCTGCACTGGCCCCAGACACATTCTAGGGGATTGGAAACTGCTTTGTGTAAGGATAGGCACAGCCCTATTCAGATGCAAGTGTCAGCTCCTTCCACTACTCTGGCTAAGGAAGACCCATCAAGGTATGCAGGGCGCACCTAAGCTCCCTTTGTGTGACTGTCTAGAGTGAATTCACAAACAGCCCAACAGTCACCCTGAAGCAGACGTGCATTCCACAGAAAGGCAGAGGCACATAATGGTTAAGCAAGGCAATGCCCACTTTCTGAAAGTGGCATTTTCAAACTTACAACTTAGAAACCAACTTCACCAAAAGATGTATTGTTAATTGCGAGTTCAGAAACACTAAACTCCATATCACTATCTGCTCCAAATGGGAAATTACACTTAAAAGATATTTCAAGTCAATCCTAATGTTACCTTATGGTAGAGATAGTCCTTGGAATAGTTAATTGCAGTATTTCACTATCAGGACATGTAAAATACAGCAGTACATGTCCTAGCTTTAAAATACACTGCACCCTGCCCATGGGGCTGCCATAGGCCTACCTTAGGGATGACTTACATGTAGTAAGAGGGAAGGTACGGGCCTTGCAACTGGGTGTACTTGCCAGGTTGAAATGGCAGTTTAACACTGTCTGAGACAGATTTACAGGGCTACCCATGTTGGTGGCACAATGTTAGAAATGGGGTCTTTGGTTGGCAGTCAGGTTACCCCCTGTCCAAGCAAGGATCCTCACTCTAGTAAGGGCAACAGAGAAACACCCCTGGTCAACCCCCACCCATCCCCTTGGTAGCTTGGCATGAGCAGGCAGGCTTAAGCAGAGGGTAAAGTATTTGTACCAACAAACACAGTAATACAGTGAAAACACTACAAAATGGACACTACACCAGTTTAGAAAAATAGGCAATATTTATCTAAATCAAACAAGACCAAAATGATAAAAATCCAACACATACAAGAATTAATTTTCAAAACAATAAGAGTCTTACTCCATTGCAAACAATGGAAACTATGATTTTGCACAAATTACCTGGTTAGCATCAAAAATAAAGCTGCACAGTCGAGTGTGTGTCAGAAAAGGCAGTGATGCATCGATTCCTTCCTTGCAAGGGAGGCCGTGCATCATGTCTTCTCCGTTCGGGTCAGCAATGCGTTGTTTTTCTCCCTCGAAAGAGAGCTATGCGTTGATTTCCTGACAGCTCACCTTGGATCCTCACAGGGTTCAAACGAACAATCTAAAAACCAACTTCACTAAAAATATGTATTTTTAAATTGTGAGTTCAGAGAAACCAAACACCTTATTTCTATCTGCCCCCAAAGGGAATCTGCACTTTAAAGTTATTTAAAGGCAGACCCATGTTAACCTATGGGAGAGATAGGCCTTCCAACAGTGAAAAATGAATTTAGTAGTATTTCACTGTTAGTACTTGTAAAACACATCAGTACATGTCCCACCTTTAATATACACTGCACCCTGCCAATGGGGCTACCTAGGGCCTACCTTAGGGGTGCCTTACATGCATAAAACAGGAAGGTTTAGGCCTGGCAAGAGGGTACACCTGCCAAGTCTAATTGGCAGTGCAAGACTGCACTCACAGACACTGCAGTGGCAGGTCTGAGCCATGTTTACAGTGCTACTCATGTGGGTAGCACAGCCAGTGCTGCAGGCCAACTAGTAGCATTTGATTTACAGGCCCTGGGCACCACCAGTGCACTCTACTAGGGACTTTGCCAGCGTTGTTAAGTTCTTCTCTCAGCAAAAATGATTCCCCTTTTCCTTGTACCCACGTTGGTTGCAGTGGCCTCATCGCTCCTGGTGGCTTTTGCAGAGGCTGTTCTTAGAACTAGCTTCTTCAGGTTTAACTGCCACTCAACATGGTGGCTGCAAATCCTTGTGAGGTCAGTGCTCTAGTGTTTCTACCTTAGTCTCGTGCTGAAGCTTCCCTCCAGCTGTTTCTCTTTGGGAGCCCTACACCTCAACTGTCATTATGAGGAGAATGAGCAGTGTTCCTGAGGTGCTTCGTTTCATAGAGAATTCTTCCAGTTTTTAGTAATTCATTCTTTTTCTTGTTACAGTGTGCACACCAGCTACTTTTTCACTTTTGAAGAAGCTGAATTTTTTCCTTCTTCCAACCACTGGCTATCGGCTTTCTGAGGAGAATTCGTTTTGGCTTGCCAGAACTTCAAGCAACTGTAGTAAGGAATCCTTTTGTGTGATTTCCTGACTTGTCAGTCTTAGAGACCAACCTCAGTGCTCAGACTAATTCCTAGAGACTGTGATTGATAAATCTGAACCTTGAGAAGGAGTTTTTGTTTCCTGTAAAGACATTAGTAGTTTGTATATTTGTGAACGTTTGAACTGTTCTCAAGAGAACCTTGGAAACCACTGACTCCTGGAAAAAAGAAGATATTAAGTTAACACTGTTCTCTTAGAGAGACGCTGGTCTCTGAAAAGATCCAAGTTAGGAGAACGATATAATTGGGTGAATGTGAATGGCTGAACAGTTGAATGCACAGTAGGAATGTACTTATCACCCGACTGCAGGTCCTTCCTTTAAAGAAATCCCAATAAGAAGAAAGATGCAGGTTTTTAGAGACACACACTAAATATCCTGTCTTCAAGTGGGAAACACAGGCTGGAACTTGATCTGGAGGCGGTCGTTCTTTCTTTATTCCCATTCCCCTTTCATCGTAGCGGTTGCAGGGTTCAGATAATCAGTTAAAGTCTGAGCACATCTGTTGAAGGGAGTTGGGTGAAAGGCTTCTGCTCCTGTGGAAATTTGATTCAATGGGTAATACTTCTGACAACTGGTAAGTAGTGGTAAAGTGCCCAGAGTCCTAAAGCAAACAAAACAGGTCAGAAAATATAGGAGGAAGGAGTCAAAAAGATTGGGGATGACCCTTATTTTTTCTTGACCTCAGAACTGATGTACCCTGCTATTCAAAAAGCCATTTATTATTTAGAGTGTGCCTTCTGCTACCTATAGGTAAGCCATCATAGATGTTGCCTCTCATCTCCATTGGCTAACAAGCAATTCTCTTTCCCCTGAACATTCAGCCACCTTCTGTCATTCCACTGGTGTGGGAAAGTCATCCTTTTTGCCCTGGACATCCCCATCTTTGACTGATGTTAGTGGTTACTGACTCTGAGAATGCCCTCAGCTCTGCTGACCAGGCTGAGGGCTAGTGCTCTGTCCTTTAAAGGTATACGATAATTGGTGTAATTCTTATTGGCAAAGACAACCTGTCTGTAAGTCCCTAGTATATGGTAGGGGTGTAGGTTCAGAGACCACAGTAAACGTAATGCCCTTAAGGGTACACTGATGTCATGTATTGTGTTGTTTAAAGCCAGGCCTGCTTTGCAAGTTGGTTTTAAAAGAAAACTAAGTTGAAATTCAAATTTGGAATTAAAAGTACGCCCAAAGTCAAAAACTACCTTTTATGACTTCTACATCACCCTCAAGTTCTGCCTTAGGTGCTCCTTAGGTAGAGTGTAAATTGTTATACAAAGCAGACAATATGAAAGATGTTTTATACACTCATGTAAATAAATACAATCAAAGTTGTTTGTCCTTATTGTGGTTCTGCTAGCCCCATATGTTATCATGGAAGGCTTCATTAAACATATTTACGTCAAACGTTTAATTGAAGCTAGCTAGATATATCATACAAAGTATCAAAATAATAGTTACAATAAATCCAACAACTCTCCAATGTTGGATTTATCATAACTATTACAGGAAAGTAGTTTTAGAACTTACTACCTTATTCACAGCCGCCATGTAGCAGCCTCTTCTGATTGGTCAGCCTTTTACAGCTTTGATCCAAGCTGCTCCCTGAGTAGGTGTGAGGAGGTCTTGGACTGAAACAATACAGCCATTTGGTGGGAAGAGATTCGCTGGCAAAGCCAGGGAAATGGAGGGAGATAAGCTGGACTTCAAAGGTAGGAGAACAGATGACATAGGACCCAGGCCAGTCCTCATGTCCTTTATCTCTAGCCAGATGGGAGCCCCCCTCCTAAATAGATTAGGAGAGGGAAGTGTAGTCAATTGTTAGACACACCTCTAGTTGGGTTACACAGACACACACAGTAAGGAAGAACTTTTTCCATCTTGATTTTTGGGAGAATAGTGGATTCTGGGTCAAACATATGCCACATTTCACAGGAAGTGGACATAGCAGGGGAAGGCAGCTTTGGTCCCATTAGTTGGGGTGCCCCTCTCCTGCAAGGTCAGAAAGGAGGATAAATATGGCAAAGTTGCAGAAGCTGTTCATATCACTGCCTGGAACAACATAAGAAAGGCTGTCCTGCTGGACCCTTGGACTGTACCACAAAAGGCCTGCATTTTGAAAGACTGCACCTGCTACACTCCCAGGGCTTCACCAAGAAACAACTCCTCCTGACTTTAAGGAAAAGGAGTGGACTTCCTGACTTGCAACAAGTACAATAGTGCTGTACGAAGTCACATGCAACAGTCAAAGACAGGAATACCTTAGATGTACAGTTGCAACTGGATTTTTGTAGACTGCACAGGTGAATTGTGAAAAATTGAATCTTAGCCCCCAAAAGCCAGTCCAGAGTCTCTGAACCCTGAGGCCAGAGCTATTGGACCCTAAAAAATTTCCCCAAGGAACTCTCCACAAGGAAGACCTGTGGAAAATTAAACTGTGCGAAGATTTGGAAAAATGCTCCAGGAGGAGACCAGCTTTATGTCGAGAGTCAAGCCACTGTCGTCGACTTGTGAATCGGCTGAGCACCAGAGCTCCTTGCCATCAAAGTTAAAGGAGGTCTAAAGGTTCATCAAGGCATTTCACTGCAGCAAGGCACCATCGTCGAATTGAACTTCATGTCCAGCAAGCACAAGGAGCAGCCGACAACCTTGTCAATGAGAGAACAATTCCAAGAAAAAGACTAAGGGCCTGGTTAGAGTGTGGTGGATGGGTTACTCCATAACAAATGTAACAGATACCCAATCCACCATATTACAATATTCATAAACTATAATGGGATGGTAACATGGTGGACTGATATCTGACAAATTTGTGACAGAGTAGCACCCTCTGCCAAAGTCTAAATCAGGTCCCAAGTCTGAAGCTAAACTTTTGACTGGGACTAAGCACTCAGTCTATCTGACCACCACTCCATTGTGGTTGGCCTAAAACTTTGACTTTGTCTCAGTTCAGCATGACCAGATAGCCGCAAGCAGCACTGAATACTTTTTGGCATTGGAATGCTTAATTTTTGGCTTAATTTTGGGAAATAGATATCTCTGGTTCCTTACATTGGATTTTTTTATTTTGGTGTCAATTTGAAGATAAGAATATTCTCTATTTTTATAAATTAGCATTGAATTTTTATTGTGTTGTCTCTTTTACTTATTTACTGCTTTGTTGGGATTAAATGCTTTGCACATACCTGTCTCCTAAATTAGGTCTGGTTGCCTCTTTGCTACCCTACCAAGGGTTGAGCAAGGATTGATTTAATGGGACTTGACTGGCCCTATTAGACATTGTAGTACTATTACTAGCTGATGGCGAATACTTCGACCTACTAATAACTCACCTTCCCACATTTGGTATGCAGTGGTGGGATCCACAACCTGTGTTTGGTGACACCATTCAGTATTTAAATTGGACAATTAAAAATCCTCTAAATGTGGTAGGATCCACAACCTGTGTTTGGTGACACCATTCAGTATTTAAGTTGGACAATTAAAAATCCTCTAAATTGACCTAGTGCAACAATTGTTTTTCATTTTTCATTGGGACTTATATCAATCGATTCATTTTTTGATTTGGTTTTCTAAATTACTCTGACTTTAATCTTTGAAAAGTTTTTATGACCCAAAATTAACGAATCCCTTAGAGCTTGATCTAGCTAGCATCGCCACTCTCCAAGTAGCAAAGCTTAGAAACCTTTGCAGGGCTAGGGAATTACCAGCACCCTCCAATTTCAGGAAGGCAGTACTGACAAAGGTCCTTACAGCCTGGACAGAGGCACAGCTAGAACATCAAACCTCTTACATAGAGGAGGCTCCAGAGATAGACGCACAGTGAGATGAAGGTCCCCTAGACTTCAGTGATGAAGAAGTTGAACACTTCTCCACACACACAATGACCAGGGCCTTGTATAGAGCTAGTGGGGGAAGACATTCCACCACAAGTGAGCCAGACCTGTCCCTTAAAAAAAGAGAGCTTGAGGCACAGCTAGTTTATATAGCCCTAGAAGCAGAGAAGTTAGCCCTGGCCAAGAAGAAGTGGCCATGTGAGGAGAGGTGAACCACCAATGGTGGTAGAAAGGAAGGAGGGGCAGCAAATAACAGACAGATGTGTCCAGGGGTGGTGGGTTTCACTCTAGACTACCCAAGGTGATTGTTCCTAAGTACCAGAAAGAGGATGACATTGACAAATGGTTGACAGCTTTTGAGAGGGTCTTCAAGAGAAGGGCGACATCTCACTACTGGGGAGGTGGAGGTGGGGGAGGCTGAATCTTATCCCTACATGAAACAGAGCCTGACCAGAAGGTTTGTTATGACCCCTCAGCAATACAGGATAAAGTTTAGGGATACCCAGAAAGTTAGTAACCAATCCTGAGTTGACTTTGTAGACCTATCTGTAAAGACACTAGAGTAATGGTTCCCAACCTGTGGGCCGGGGATCTCTGGGGGTCCGCGAAGCCTCCTCAGGAGGTCTGCGAATGCTTAAAAAATTTATTAATATTAGGTCCCAGCTATCAGTAATGACTGAGTGGGGGTCCCTGGGTTCCAATAATGATTGAGTGGGGGTCCCTGGGCTCCAGTATTGATAAAATGGGGGTCCACAGAAGTCAAAAGGTTGGGAACCACTGCACTAGAGGGTTGTATGCAGGGTAACAAGGTATGCACCTATAATGGGCTGTAGAATGTTATCATGAAAGAGCACATATTGGTCAAGTGCCCCTCAGAGAAGTTACACCAGTATCCAGTTGATTCTACGTTATCTTGTCCCAGGGAATTGGGTGAGACATGTGATGAATGGGTTTGCACCAAGATAACCAAGAAGAATCAGAGAGGCAATTAGAAGTAACAAAACAGGTCCCCTACCAGGGTTAACTCCTGGATAACCAAGATAAAAATCAGAAAGAGTATTTTAAAGGTCATCAAACACCAGCTTAAGGAGGGAGTTCCCAGAACCAATCCGCTTCCAAGGGTAAAGTGTATTAGGGAATACATTATGACCCTACAAAGGCAGGGTTGTGTTTTGACTGCTTGCAGTCAAACACAAACCAGGATATTCAGACAGCCTAAAGAAGCCCTCCACAGATAGCCAGTCCAAGGGGATTACTAATATAGGTATGGGGGTGGAAGTTGGCCCAGAGAAGGGGAAAGGGTATGCAAAGCTTACCTTAGCTTCCATGGGTGGGTTGGAAGTTGCACCCCTGGCTACCTTACCTCCAATCATGGATAGGTGCAGGCAAAGGCCTGTGATCAACAGGACAGAGATTGAGACTGTGAGAGATACATGAGCCAGTGTGACCATGGTGTTAAACAAGCTGGTTTCCTCAGAGCAGATCCTGTCTGGTGTATTCCACCAGGTTGCTTATACAGACAACTGAGCCAAGATCCATCCTATGGCAATGGTGAGCTTGGATTGGGGAGGGGTGACTGGCCCTATGAAGGTAGTTATGTGGAGTGTCTACTGGGAAATTACCTTGAAGCTTATGAATGCTCAGAGGTGGAAAGGCAGTTCCATACTTATATGTTGAACCTCTCTGAGTGGGTGTGTGCTGTGATGACAGCACAGACTGCGCAGCAGTGGAGCAGTGAACACTTGGACCCTGGAACCATAACAAAGCCTCTAAGAGCAAGAGAAATGGCAATGGTTCTGGTGAAACAGCCCAAACAGCGCACGTGGGCCAGGAGGAATCCAATCCAAAGTAGGTACTCCTCCTCTGGAAGATCTGTCTGACTTGGCACTATTGCAGGGAGCAGGTGACCCCTCCAGAAAGGAACTCTGCCAGGGAGAAAGGGATTGTTCCACTCCTGAAGGCCTGAGGCAGATTTGCTCTAGGCAAGAGAAGGGTGATATCAGTGGTCTCATTGAGTCTATTGGGTGGATGGAGTCCTCTATATTGAGGCCACGGACCCCAAACCAGGAGCAATCAGGAGAGTGGTGGCTCCCCAGAAGTAAAGAAAGTTCCTCCTCACATTGGCTCATGACATCCTCTTAGCTGGACATCTGGGATAGACCAAGACCTGGAACAAGTCAATCATTTCTATTAGCCCCTTATATCTGACAAGGTAAATGGCGTTTTGTAGCTCCTGTGTCACCTGTCAAGCTAGTGTCAGGACAAGGGCAAGGCAAAGACTCCCTTGATACCACTGACATTTGAGAGGGTGGTACTTGCCATTGTTGGTCCTCTAGACCCACCAACTGCCTCTGGGAACAGGTATATCTTGGTAGCAGTCGATCATGCTACTGGGTTCCTGAAGCAATATTCTTCAGGATGGTCACTGCTCCCAAGGTGTCCAGAACCCTACTTGACATCTTCACCAGAGTGGTCTTTCCAAAAAAGGTAGTCTCAAACAGGGGGACCAACATTATTTACACCTATCTGAAGGTGATGTGGGATGAATGTGGTGTTACTTACAGGTTCAGTACCCCATATCATCCCCAGACCAATGGTCTAGTGAAAAGATTCAATAAGACTAAAAAGTGCATGCTCCAGGGTTTATCTGATAAACTCAGTAGAAGATGGGATGTTCTCCTACCATGACTGCTGTTTTCTTGGAGAAAGATGCCTCAGAAAGGAATTGGTTTTAGCCCCTTTCAGTTACTGTTTGGCCACCGTGTAAGAAGGCCTTTGAGTTTGGTTAGAAAAGCTTGGGAGAAGACTTATAAAGAGCCCAAACAGGATTTGCTGGATTAAGTGCTAGGGTTTGGTCCCTCGTGTTAAAGTACATGAAGAGAGCAAGCAGCAATCTGGATGCCAGCCAGGAGCTTCTTAAGCTCTCGTGTCCTCAGAAGGCAACTATGTCTGAGTATCAGCCGGGACCATGGATGTAGATTTAGGAGCCTCCCAGGATCCTCCAGGACAAGTGGAGTGGACCCTACCCCATTCTGGAGAAAAAGGGTGAGGTTACCTACTTGGTGGACTTTGGCATCCCAATGATTCTGCACTGGGCACTCTATGTCAAAAGAATTAAACTTGACCAAGAAAGGGCAGACATGACCATGCTAATGTTACAGATAAAGGCGGGAAGGAGAAGAGCAAGCCTCTGTCAGACCTCCTTTCCACCAATCAGAAGATGGGTCAATGGCAGAAGTAGTATTCTCTCCCAAGTTGACAGACCAGCAGCAGGAAGACTGCAGACAACTGTTGGAACAGTTTTCTGGGCTATTCTCCCTAAGCCCTAGACTCACCATTTGGTGTGCCAGTAACATTGATACTGGTGACAGACTACCTGTCAAAAGCAAATTGTACAGGTTGTCTGGCCAGGTCAAAGCCAGCATTAAGACTGAGGTGGCCAAGATGCTGGAGCTGGTGGTAATTGAGCCCCCTGACAATCCCTGGGACAGTCTAGTTATACTGGTGCCCAAACCTAATCCCCAAGGGGGAAAGAAATAATTGAGGTTTTGTGGACTACAGAGGTTTGCATGCAGTCACCAAGACTGGCACTCACTCCATACCTAGTGCTGATGAGCTCATTGACAGGTTGATGGTGCACAGTACCTGTGATCACTTGATTTAACACTTTCCTCAAAGAACAGCCCAAAAAGGCCATTTCGACCACAGAGTGTCAGCAGGCCTTTAACACTCTGGAGATTCTGTTTTCAGCACTAGTCCTACTGGCCCCTGATTATAATAGGGAGGTTATTGTTCAGACAGATGCTTCAGAGCAGACGATTGGAGCAGTACCGGGACAAGTAAATGAAAAGGCCCAAGATCAACCAGTTGACTTCATTTGCAAATTACTACTCTCTAGCGAGCAAAGATGGAGTGCCAATGAAAGGGACACCTTTGCTGTGGTCTGCTCTGTGAAGAAGTTAGAACATACCTGTTTGGCACCAACTTTTGAGTTCCTACTTACCACAAACCTCTCATATGGCTCATGTAGATGAGATGGGAAGAACCTGAAATTGTTGAGGTGGTCCATTTCCCTACAAGGGAAGGGCATTACAGTGGAACACAGACCTGGGACTGCCCATGCCATTGCAGATGGACCTTTCAGGTTTTTCCACTTAGATGATGAGGACTACCAGGATGTAGGTCAGTTACTTATCACCTTTCATCTGGGGCGGTGTGTAGGTAAGACATCCTTTTTGCCCTGCTCCTTCCCATTATTTTAGTGATGCTGGTGGTTACTGACTCCGAGAGTACCCTGGGCTCCGCTAACCAGGTCCAGGGCTGGTACTCTGTCCTCTAAAGGTATATGGTAACTGGTATAATTCTAATTAGCAAAGACAACCCTTCTATAAGTCCCTAGTATATGGCAGAACACGCAGGTTGTGAGACCCCAGCACACCTAATGCACTTAAGGGTGCATTGTTATGGGGTTTTGGTGTTCTGCTAAAGCCGGGTCAGCCTTGCAGACTAGTTTAGAAAAAAGCTATGTAAAAAATGCGACTTTGGAATTAAAAGCACTTCCAAAGTCCAAAATTACCTTTTTATGACATACGTCACTGTTTACGTCTGCTCTAGGTACATCAGGGGCACGGTGCATAGTTATGACAAGCAGGGACAATATAAATGATGCTTTTTTATGCCCTCAAAGGAAAAAGAGTCAAATATGTTTTTCCCTATTGTAGTGCTTCTAAAATGGGAAGGCTTTATTAAACCTAATAAAGAAGTCCAACTTTTGATTGGAGCTAGCTAGTCTTCTGATTCAAATCATAAAAATAATGGTTACAATTAATCCAACAACTTGTCAGGGTAAGATATATTGCAAATATTACAGGAAAATAGTTTTGGAACTTACTATCCTGAAGTTGCCTGAAGCAGCTCTGTAGCAGCCTCTTCTAATTGGTTAGCCATTTACAGACTGAGCCAAGCTGCTCCCCGTGTACGTGTGAAGAGGTCCAGTGCTAAAACAATATAGCCATTTGGTTTGAGGAGATTTGCTTCCTGGAGAAGCCAGGGAAAGGAAGGAAGCTGGACAGAGAACTCAATGCTAGGAGAACAGATGTCATAGGACCCAGGCCAGCCCCCAATCCCTTGACCCTTAACCAGATGGCAGCCCCCAATTAGATTAGGAGAGGGGCTGGACGAGGGGGCTGCCATCTGGTCAGAGGTAAATTTTGTGAAGGGGACACAAAGATATAATCGATTATTAATCCAGCCCCTCTCCCCACAAAAGTTGGTACCTGATTTTCACATACATATTCTAGGTCAAAAGTATTCAGCAAACCCAAGCTCTGTAACCCCTTAATAAGGAACCTTCCCCTCGCATCTTGTATATCCTCAGGTGCAGGCACACCATAATCCCGCTCAAAGGGATTCTCAACAGTATAATACCCCCCTATATATTGTCTCCAGATACAATTGCATGGAGTTCCATACCTCAGGCCTCCAACCTTCCCTTCAGTATCTGCATCGCCGAGAAAATGGCCCTGATTTGGCAACCAGAATCCCATAGTGCATTGTAGAAATTTACCAAAAGGATGTTATACTTATTTGGGAAAACCACTCAAATTATGGGGAGACCCTGATGCCTACAATTCATCTGATACGCTCTAGCAATCTTAGAGATGCGAACCAGGGTGACCAAACCCTCTTTTGGGCAACAACCTGGCACCAGTTCAACCAGAACCGCAAACCTTTGGAATTCATCCCATACCGCTGCACCTTCTGACCAGGTTTCCTGAAATAAAATAAAATCATAGCCTGAAATAAACTTTATCCATTGCCCTTCTTGAAGCTTAGCGTCATAACCTGCCATATTCCAAAAGATTAGCCAAGCCAGGAAAGACACCTCACCCAACCCTCCCAAACCTGGGGTTGTAATAGGTAACCTCCATGAAACGACCTTATCTTTTACCTCCTGTGTTAACAGATGAACTGCCTCATACCATCAATCATTCTCCTTCAGGTCCAAGAGTACAATAAACCTATTTTCCACTGTAAGTGGTTGCCGACCCTCCTGCAGTTTGGGAAGGCCCCTGCCTCAGAAACCATCTAAGGGCCGGGTGTGCCTATAAAAGAAGCCTAAAGGGGCCATACCAATCTTTTAACTCACCTGGGGATCAATGTATCGTGATAAGAGCAGATGTTGGCCTAGACATGGGTATCCACAGTTCACTCTAATACAGTCCCCTTGTCCTTCCTTTTCCAGGGGGCCTACCTACCCAATCCTTCTAACAAATAAAATATCCATAATGTTCTTGCAGTTAAAATCACAGTTTATACTCATCCAATGTCCTGTCTTGTTCTTTAGATGTACAGTAGATTTGCTTTCACCCGGAGTTAACAGTGGAACATTTGTAAGTATTACCACAGAGGGGGCACAGTCAGGTGGAAGCGCCAAACGGGCAAGTGGAAGACCATTATAACAGTGCAAATTTTGACCCCCTTCTCTGCTCTTGAACCGTCACTGCATTCTCTTGAGTCTGGCTCCTGGATCTCCCTCTAATACCATTTCTACTAGATTCCCCTGCAGTTCTACACAAATTCTCCTGGGCCTCTTTACATGTTTTACAAGGTTGTCTATATTTGGATGCTGCAGATACTGCTGGGTAACACTTTCCTGAATTGCTGGGTTTTCATCCAGCGGGGTTTCCTTTTCCAGGATGGACCATAGCATTCAAGATCCAAAGTCCCATACTTTTTTTGTGCAGAACTAGACCCCCCAGCATACAACAGGGAAACTGCTGCTTCCAAGGCCTGCAACTTCTCCTTTACTGGCATCAGACATGCCTCAACCATCTCCTTTAATTTTACCAAGAGATTCTCAAAGCCGGGGACTTGACAATGACTCTCCTGAGTACCTTCTAGGGTACCAGAGCAGTTCAGATTTTCAGAAAGTGCCACTTTGGGTTTTCTCCCAGGTTTCTTCTGAGGTTTTCTCTTCTTGAGTGGAGGACTACTACAGCCAGGATGAGAGTCAGACAAAGTCCCCTTGCCCTTTCTTGGGGGATCCTCCACAACATTATTTTCAGCTGCTGCTAGGGGTGATTTAAGCAATTCTACATGGTGTACCACAGGCTGACCGTCTTCATTATCAGAAAGTTCATAAACCTCATCATTGGCTGATGCTCGCTGCCAGTCACTCTTTTCCAATGAATGGCGTCTCACTGCCAAATCTATCTCCTTTGAGACTACCCCAACCACTCGAGCTAGAAAGGAGTCTAAAGTTGAATTTGGTGGCCCGTGTCCCCTACTGATTCTTCACCCTTCTGCAGGGTGTCTATCCTGCCAATTCATCCAGCAACAGTTTTCCACCCAACGCACTTCTCAAGCGCTAAACAGTTACAGCTTTGGGAGGGTGAGTCAGAAAACCCCATTCAGCTATGATTTGATAGGAATATTTCAAGCAAGCACTCACCCTGCTTTTGCCAGACGTCATAGGGGTGGCCCAGCCCAGCCTCTTTGGGCTGCTGATGGGCTTGGATGGGCCCACCCATGGCCCTGGCGCATCCTGTGCTGCGGAGTGCTCCCAGGCACTTTATAGTGCTCGTTGATGTCGAGTGTGAGCGGCTGTGGCAAGGAAATAGCCATCTCCTGGGGCCAGAGCGCAGTCTGGGAGGTGTAGTCCCCTCTTGAGAGTCTAGAGCATCCACATCCCAAACCTCAATTTAAAAAGAAAAAGGTTGCTGCACTTTTGGCTAAGTATTACACACATTATGAGAATACTACTGATGAACAAGATGTGGGCAGTGGCTCTGATAGACGTGTCACGACTCACGTGCTGCTTACGCCTGGAATCCGCAGATCGAGTGGCATGGGTCTTGAAGGTTCGGCTTTGGCCCAGAAAGGGGCGACTCTTTCTAGTAGCCACGGTGCTGTAGGCAATGGAAATGCCATGAACAGACCGTGCCCTTTAGAAATAGCACCAGAGGGAAAAAAAAACTAAAAAGGGGAAAAACCTCCAAACAGTAGATACCTGAAACAAGAACAAAAACCAGGAATCAAAAAGAAACAAAAATGCAGGTAAACACGAAATTGGACAAGATTCAGAACCGAAGGCAAAGAATCAGGAGCGAAGACACAATCAGAGCAGATAGTGTTGCAGCGCAAGGAAAGGAAGAAAACAGAGCCCTTAAATACCAAGAAACAGGAAATGACCAACAGGAAGTAAAAGGACACCATCTTAGATAGGGAAAAGTGCATAGGACAGAATAGAGTAGGAACCATAGAGAATAGGGAACAAGGAATGCTGGGAAGAAAAAGGTAACATGGGAAGGGGGAAAAGACATAAAGAAAGTACAATAAAATGCCTCAAAGAAGAAAAGAAGAAAAAAGAACAGGTAAGGAGGGGTCAGGGGGTACCAGGGACGCAAGAAAAAGCAGAGCGAGGCCCCAAGCAAAATCTGGGGCCTCGCGAGGTGCACAGAAGGCTCGGGGCGCGCCGCGTCCTGAGGACGCGCTGCGCGGCGCGAGCTGAATGCTCGGCTCGCGCCGCGTGGTGCGGCGCGACAGTAGGTCCCCCCCCCGAAGGCCCAGGTTTGAAGGGAAACAAACGATGAAAACGAGAAATCAGAAGAGGTGCGTGAACAGAAGATGCATCTTCCCAAGAGCATTCACTAAGAGGATATCCCTTCCAGTGAATCAAATACTGAAGACGTCTGTGAAAAAGGCGAGAGTCACAAATTTCCTGAACCTCATATTCAGGTACATCATTCACCAACACAGGAGGAGGACAAGGAAACTGACGAGAGAAAGAGTCAGGTACATAAGTTTTGAGCTGGGACACATGAAAGACCGGATGAATCTTCCAAGTATGAGGCAAGCGAAGACGGACAGTGACAGGATTGATCAACTGAAGAATACGGAAAGGCCCGTAATAGCGAGGTGTGAACTTATTAAGAGAAAGGCGTGAGGGCAAGAATTTGGAGGAAAGCCAGACTTTATCTTGAGGGTGATAATCTGGAGTGGGTCCACGTTTCTTATCTGCGATCTTCTTCATATATCTCTTGGTGTTCAATAAATTAGATCTAATTAGCCTATGGATTTGCAGGAGACGTTTGGAAAAAGATGTAATCGCAGGCAGAGGAGAGGTAGAGTGAGGAGAATTAGGAAAAGAGGTAGGATGATAGCCATAGGAACAGAAAAAAGGAGTGACCTTGGAGGCACTATGGACAGTATTGTTGTAGGAAAATTCAGCAATAGGGAGATAAGTGTTCCAGTTGCTTTGGGTAGAATTACAAAATCAGCGAAGGTATTGCTCTAATCCTTGGTTCAGACGCTCGGTTTGTCCATTGGTCTGAGGATGGAAACCGGATGAGAGGGCTATATTGATATTTAGGCCCTCATTCTGACCTTGGCGGTCTTTTCGCGAGACCGCCGAGTTACCGCCGCGGTGAAGACCGCCGACCGCGGCGGTATGCCGCTGTGCGCATTCCGATCGCTGGGAGCGTTACGCCGGGAAACCGCCAGCAGCCACACTGGCGGTCGGCGGAAAAGTGGAGACTGGTCAACCTCCACCGCCACGCCAGCAGAACACCGCCCACAGAATTACGACCCACATATCTGTGTGGCGGTCTTCTGTTGGCGGTGTTCTGTTGGCGGTCATCTCCCCATGGCTCCCGTCGCCTCCCGGAGGACCAACGCACAAGGTAAGTTGACCGTCCGTGAGGGGGGGGGGAGGGGGGGTGTTGTGTGATGTGGGCGTGCATGGGGGTGTGCGTGTGAGTGTGTAGAGGGGGTGTGTGAGTGCGTGTATGCGGGCGGGGGGTGCTGCTGTGTCTATGGGTAATGTGTGCTGTTCGGCAGGTGCGCATGTCTGCATGTATGTGTGCGGTATGTGTCCCCGTTGTGTATGTGTGTGTAGGGGGTGTGTATATGTGCATGTTGGGGGTGTGTGCATGTCGGGGTGCATGTATGTGCATGTCGGGGTGGGGGTGGGGAGGGGGTTCGTACCACCTCTGGGGGGTGGCAGGGGGGTGGAGGGTGTGGGGGGGGACTCGGGTGGGTAGTGGGGGGTGGGGGAGACCCCTATCAGTGCCAGGGAAGGAATTCCCTGGCCCCGATAGTGCTTACCGCCATGGTTCGCATGGCGGTTCCCGACCGCAAGAAACCGCGGCGGTAGGCAGGGTCATGATACCGTTGGTGGTCTTGGGACGACCGCCGGGCCGGAGTGCGCAAACTCCAGCCCGGCGGTCATGACCGCCGTGGCAGTCGGAGTGGGGAAGTGGCGGTCGATCGCGGCGGTGACCGCCGCGGTCAGAATGCCATTTTTCTGACCGCCGGTCTGTTCGCGGTCCGACCGCCGCCTCTCCGCCGACCGCCAAGGTCAGAATGAGGGCCTTAGTGTCTTGCAAAAATATTTCCAAAACCGGGAAATATACTGAGGTCCTCTGTCAGATACAATGGTATGTGGAAGTCCATGGAGACGGAAAATATGGTCGATAAATATCTGGCTCAATTCTTGGGATGTAGGTAACTTTTTTAGAGCAGTGAAGCGAGCCATCTTTGTAAAGGAATCAACAGTGATCATGATAACCTGGTTTCCAGCTGATGGTGGAAGTGAACACATGAAGTCAGTAGAAATAGTATGCCATGGAGCTGGTGGAACAGGCAAAGGCTGTAGTAATCCTGCAGGTCTGGTACGGAGAATCTTGACTTGAGCACATATGGGACAAGCCTGAACGTATCTTTCAACATCTGACTTCCAGGTAGGCCACCAGAAAGATCGCGAGAGAAGTTCTTGTGTGGCCTTGATGCCTCTATGACCAGCAACCGGCGAATCATGGCACATCTGTAATGCCTTGTCTCGAACTCTGTTAGTAGGGAGGAATAACAGATTCTGATGATAATAGTATCCTTCCTTCTTGCATAAAAAGGTTCTTAGTTTCTCTACTTCGCTGTTAGACAGGCTGGAGTACTCCAGTTGTACCTCCTCCAGAAAAGATTGAGCAACTCCAATGATCTTACTAGGTTCCAGTAGATACTGAGATGGGGAAGGAGTACAATCTGGATAACGGCGAGACAGAGCATCAGCCAGAATGTTTTGGGATCCAGGAATATAGGTGATGTAAAAATCATACTGACTGAAGAAAAAGGCCCAACGGGCCTGGCGACTATTCTGGCATACAAAATTACGTAGACATTGTAGATTACGGTGGTCTGTTCTCACCTCAAAAGGCTCCTTGGAACCCATTAGAAACTGTCTCCATTCTAGGCAGGCTGTTTTCAGAGCTAATAACTCCCTTTCTAGTACTGAGTAATGTTGTTCTGCTGTAGAGAGTATATGGGATAAATAGAAAACAGGATGTTCAAGACCATCATTTTCTTGTTGTTGGAGTAAGACAGCTCCAATAGCTCTTTCGAAAGCATCGGTAACTACAATAAACTGTTTGTTGGTATCTGGATGTCTTAAGATGGGGGCTTGAGTGAAAGCCTTCTTTAAATCTTGAAAAGCTGTTTCAGCCGCCTTAGTCCAGACAAACCCCTTCTTTAAATTTTCCTTCTTTAAAGTATGAGTTATATGGCTGGTCTGTTTAGCAAAGTCTAGAATGAACTGCCGATAAAAATTTGCTAATCCTAGGAAACATTGTGTTTCTTTAATAGAAGAGGGAGAAGGCCAATCGAGAATTGCTTTTACTTTTTCTTGGTCCATAGCTATGCCGGTGGGACTTAAATGATAACCCAGATATTTGACTTCCGTCTTATCGAACTCACATTTTTCGGGTTTACAGAATAGTTGATGTGCCCGGAGTCTTTGAAGGACTTGTTTCACATGGGAAGAATGGAGTTCGGGATGTCTGGAATAAATAAGGATATCATCTAAGTAGATTACAACTGTCTGGTTCAAGAGATCAGAAAATATTGAGTCCATAAATCTTTGAAATATTGCGAGGGCATTCGTAAGACCAAAAGGCATGACCTTGTACTCAAAATGACCAAATGGTGTCCTGAATGCTGTTTTCCACTCGTCTCCTTCCTTAATACGTAAGAGGTGGTAGGCTCCCCGAAGATCCAATTTGGTAAAACATTGAGCCCCTCTGACTGCCTCTAGAATATCCTTGATGAGGGGCAAAGGATAACGATCCTTTATAGTTATCTTATTCAGGGATTCGAAAATCCAGGCAAGGACGAAGATCTTTAGTCTTCTTGGGTACAAAAAAGAGAGGAGCCCCTGCCGGAGAAGACGATGGAACAATAAGACCACTCTGTACATTTTCCTCCAGATACTCCTTTAGAACTTCCTTTTCAGGTTCCGTGAGAGAATACATCCTCCCAAAGGGAACGACAGTTCCAGGTTCCAAGGGAATAGCACAATCGTACTCTCGATGTGGAGGTAATACAGGTCTGGATGGTTTTTGGAACACATCTTGAAACTCTAAATAGTGTTCAGGGACTCCTTGGACTGTATTGATGGAATATTCCGTAGTACTTTTAATAGGTGTTAATCTGTTCGATGACCAATATTTGTCGGAAGCAAAACAGTTCTCAGGGCAAAACTGTGAGGACAAGGAAATAGTCCGGGTTACCCAGTTCACATACGGATTATGTCTTGTAAACCACGGAATTCCGAGAATGATGGTATGGTTGGGAGATGAAATGCGATCAAAGGAGATGTGTTCTTGATGATTACCAAACTGTAAATTTAACATCAAGGTCGTAGTATCGACTGGACCAGAAGATATCAAGGATCCATCCACTGTGTGCACTTGTTCAGGGATGTCTTTGGGTTGTGTTGGAATCTGTTGATTAGTGGCTCAAGTCTTATCCATGTAAATACCACTAGCACCACAATCTAGTAATGCCATAGTCCTTTCTTGACGGCCATCAGGTAGTTGTAATATGACAGGTAACAAGAACAAGTATGTCGTATTGTCATTAAATGAACTGATGGAAGGTATAGCCGATGATCCCGTCCCCTCCCTTCTTACAGAGGACGGGAAGTGGCGTTTCCCGAGGGTCTTGGTGGACGTACAGGGCAGGTACGAAGCATGTGACCAGCAGAACCACAGGATAGACACAATACTTTCTTACGTCTGTCTTCCCGCTCACTAGCGGAGAGCGGCCCTCGAGTAGTATCCACTTGCATGGGTTCCCCCTCTATGTCTCTAGCAGGAGGACGAGATTCCTCAGAACGAGGCAGATACACCCGTGAAGTGCTTGGCTGGGAAGACCCTCTACTCCTTCTCTTCTCCATTCATCGCTCTTGAAGACGATACTCGATGGAAAGTGCTTGATCCATCAGGCCACGAAGATCTTCAACTCTGGTGGAATGTACTAATTCATCTTTTATTTCTTCTTTAAGTCCTCTGCGAAACAAAGTCACCAGGGTACGCTCCACCCAGGTGGTCTCTGCCGCTAGCTGACGAAAACGTGAAATATATTGAAGGACATCTTGGGAGCCTTGCTGGATGTCACATAAGGCTTCTTCCGCAGAGGCCTCCAATCCTGGACGACTAAACATTTGTTTGAAGCGAGTCACGAAAGCAGAATAGTCCGACAATACCGGATCGTTGGATGACACCATCGGGGTTGCCCAGGCCAAGGCAGGACCGGATAATGCACTGATAAGATATCCCACCTTTGTCCTGTCATGGGAGAATTGGGTAGGTCGGAAGGCGAAGTACACCGTTAATGCATCAAGGAATTCACGCAGTTTAGTTGGTTCACCAGAGAAACGAGGAGTAGAAGCGGAGATAGTCGGAACATCGCCACTGCGGAAGGCCAAAGCCTGTCGTAACACAGCATTCTCATTGCGTAGTTGTTGCAATTCCTGAGCTTGTTGCTGAATAGTGTTCAGAAGAGATTGATCAGGATCTGCAGCAGCCGCCACTGTATCGTCCATGGTGTCAGAAGACGTCGGTATGGTTTGGCGCTGCAATCTGTCATGACTCATGTGTTGCTTACGCCTGGAATCCGCAGATCGAGTGGCGTGGGTCTTGAAGGTTCGGCTTTGGCCCAGAAAAGGGCGACTCTTTCTAGTAGCCACGGTGCTGTAGGCAATGGAAACGCCAAGAACACACCGTGCCCTTTAGAAATAGCGCCAGAGGGAAAAAAAAACTAAAAAGGGGAAAAACCTCCAAACAGTAGATTCCTGAAACAAGAACAAAAACCAGGAATCAAAAATAAACAAAAATGTAGGTAAACACGAAATTGGACAAGATTCAGAACCGAAGGCAAAGAATCAGGAGCGAAGACACAATCAGAGCAGATAGTGTTGCAGCGCAAGGAAAGGAAGAAAACAGAGCCCTTAAATACCAAGAAACAGGAAATGACCAACAGGAAGTAAAAGGACACCATCTTAGATAGGGAAAAGTGCATAGGACAGAATAGAGTAGGAACCATAGAGAATAGGGAACAAGGAATGCTGGGAAGAAAAAGGTAACATGGGAAGGGGGAAAAGACATAAAGAAAGTACAATAAAATTCCTCAAAGAAGAAAAGAAGAAAAAAGGACAGGTAAGGAGGGGTCAGGGGGTACCAGGGACGCAAGAAAAAGCAGAGCGAGGCCCCAAGCAAAATCTGGGGCCTCGCAAGATGCACAGAAGGCTCGGGGCGGGCCGCGTCCTGAGGACCCGCTGTGCGGCGCGAGCTGAATGCTCGGCTCGCGCCACGTGGTGCGGCGCGACAAGAGGTCACAATAGTTCACTAGAATCTTCTGGAGCTTCTGGACGTGATAGTATCTAACAACTACCTAGAAGTCGAAATCCCAGACAGGCGCGTTGCCCCACCTGACAGGGTGTACAAATTAAAAATTCAAATTGAAAGGGACATTAAGCACACAATTAAAGTAATTTTATGGGAAAGATTAATGCCGAGCTATGACATTTTTCTGGCAGAAAAGGATTGGCCACCAGAGTTTGTCCGAATGCTTGCACAAGGGGAAGATATCATTTTGCCTTCTTTCTTAGTCCTTGTTCCAGATCCAGTAAAAGAAGCCTATGCTGCGGATTCGGTTTGGCACAAGCTCCAGCACTGTACTACAGCCATGTGGGTTGGCATAGGGACTGTCCTTATCGCGTCATACCTATAGGGTCCAATCCACAAATTCAATTTCAATACTCACTAAAACACAACGTTAAAAACCCAGTGAGGAAATTCTCTCACAACTAGAGCACCAGGGAGTAATTGAACCCTGCATGTCAGCTATGAATAACCCTTTGTTTCCCATAGCCAACCCGGACTATTCTTACAGAACAGTCTTAGATTACAGACATTTAAACAGTGACACACCCACACTTTCAATTTAAAATTCACATAGTACAGCTCTTACGAACAACATTGTAAGCAAAAAATACAAAATTACCCTAGATATCGCCAATGGGTTTTTCTGTCAAAATCTAGTACCTGAAAGCCAGGATTTAAGTACATTTTTGCATTAGGCTCTCTGAGTTGCTTTTCCCGACTTCCCCAAGGATATAAAAACAATCCAGGATTGTTCTCAGCCCGTGTGACATCAATATTACATGATATTAATCCTGAGGCATTGTCCGATATCAGTGCCATTTATCTAACGGATGATGACCTTAATACACATCTGGACAAGGTAGATTGCATTGCCCTGCAATTTGCCGACCATGGCTACAATTTCAACTTTAAGAAAACTAAACTTGCTTCCTTTAGTGTCCTGTTTCTTGGATACAAACTATCAAATGAGGGAAAAAGTCTGACACCACTCTTCTTAGAGAAATGTGCAAAATTACAATCACTAAACAGTATAAAAAACTGCAATTCTTGTTGGGATTCTTTAATTTTGGGAGAACATACATTACAGGTAATGCTGGGTGCATAAAATATTTTTATGCTTTCATTCATCCTGATTTCTGAAGCATACATTGAACACCACAACATACACAAATTCTCAGATCATTACAGACTGACATGCTTGAAGCAAAACACTTACATGGATGTTAAAATAAGAAAACTTGGTGATCTGGGTAATCTTGGGTGCCATTGGTTTCACATATGTTACGTTCAACGAAGGTGACACAGGTACCAATTGAGTACAAATCACACTGATATTCAAATGCAATTTTGAAAACTTGAAATAACTATGCAAGAATTTCTACATTGAATATGGCCACCCTCTATGGTGTTTTTTTAACATTGATGTATTTTGCAGATTTTCAGATCTGGGTAAAACAAGAATTGTGGCATTTGGAAAACAGGTATTACCGCCAATAAAAAAAACACATTAAAAATAAACAACTATTGATATATTTTTCAGTGTGTCTCACCAGTTTTCACAGTGTAAACCCAAATACACACTGCATTAAGTGAAGTGAGAATTTCACTGCTGAATAAAAAACACCAAGGTTAGATTATGTTAGTTTTTCATGTAGCAGAATATTTATCTCTCCAATAGGATCCCAAGTGAGAAATTATTTTCATATTCATAAAATCCAAATGCATGATTTTATTTGTATAATTTGTCATTTTCATTACTGCAATTGTATGCACAGGTCGATGGTCATTAGATTTCAAATGGCCAATTTGACTTTCCCAAGTGACTGGCCACATTGGGATGTAGAGCATGGACCCTACTTTTAAAGTTCTCTGTTACATATTTTTCTGTTATCAATGTCTGGGGTTGAATGTTTTGGTCTAGGTTAGATTCATATTTGCATCCAATAGTAGTCTTCCTTTTTACATTGGATAAACAGTGTTTTTAAGGTTGATAATTGTTACTAGAATTTACCAATAGCACATCCCTACAAATATCAATAAGCCTTTGACAACAAATAGGTATATTAAGATACCAATAATTTCTAGTATACACAATTTAGTATTGAAAGATCATTAGGAAGCCAAGCAATTTAAATCTTGTCTATAATCTAGAAAAATGACAATAACTAAATACAGATACAACTATATGATTTAATGATGAACTAAATTATGTATACTATTTATGAATAAATGTAAGAATGTGCAAAGCATCAGCAATAAATCATTGGCCAGCCAAATATTATTTTTTCATGAAAAAGAGAAGTATTTTATTTCTACCGCTAATAACATAAAGGAACAAACCAACATTCACAAACAACTACACAGTCCCCTTGTGGTCAGGGATCTAGTGTATCTTCAGGCAGTTCCCTGGGTTCCACTCCCTCCTCATTCCTATAAATAGTGATTATTCCCCATTCACTATAGGCAACATCCAGAGCAAGTCCGACTAGCAGTTCAAGTAACAAGAGTCCACTTTGACTCTATTCTAAAGTCACCACTGTTCCATTGCCACAGGGCTAACTAGCAATCATGTTTCCTTTGGGTCAACTGGCTCAAAATCAGTCTTAACCACATCCGCAGGCTTGGAGTGTCTGGAGTTCCTGAGCATGCCCTGTCTGCACCCACTTGCAGCTGAATCTGGTGAGTTCATAGCACGTGGCCCAGGTGGGCTGCACTCAGTGAGTGTAGAGTTCCACACATGCAGTCCTGCCACTGAAGCAACCAGAGGTTCTTTGCAGCTACTTCTTGCCAGATAAGTGTCTGATATGTCCCACAGTGGGGGCGAAGGGTGATGCAACAATCCTGAAGTGGGTCCTTCACCTTGATGATGGTGCCCTGTGCTCCCAAGGAGTGCTCATTTCTCGTGTGGAGGTGTTGATTAGGTCACAAATCTTGTTACTTGTTGTGACCTCCTTGTGGCATATGGGGTCACTGCATATTCCCTCCCAGCTGTGGCTGATTTGGCAGGGGAAACCCTCAACAGCTGCCCCTCCTGGCAAGCAAGGTTTCAGTTTATCACTTCCCAAAGGCTATGCTCCTCACTGCAGACCAGCATTCTTGCGGCAGCCCTTCTTAGCATTTGGGACTGGGCTCACAACTGCAGAAGGGCTATGGCCCTCATAGCACGGAAATCTTCTTGTGGCAGGCCCTTCTGGCAAAACAAAATGCTGGCTCCTCACTACACACAGGCTCCAGCTTGATCAGCGCAGAGGTGCACATGGCTCAGTTCACAGAGGCCCTTCTCTGACATACAAGAGTTTCTAACTTTGTCCTACATGCAGGCAATGACTCGATCAGAGAAGCAGCCATCTCCTCACACCTCGCAAGGGAGTTCACATGTCAAGGCTCCCTACTGGAACCTGCTCCCACCAATGCAGGTGCTCACTGCTCCAGGGCGGGTGATCTTGGATTGCCTGGGTGATGTCTTCTCATTCAAAAGGGAGACCAACAGGCTTTGGCCCCCAGTCCTGGTCACAGGCAGAAGTATTGAAGAGCTCCCCCTCCTCACACAGCCTGTCTGGCTGCTTGGCAGATGACACCTTTTTAAGTCTGAAACTCCACTTTTATTAGCCATTTCCAAACATCAAATGTGATTTAGAGTCTGAGCCTTTAATATGTATGTTGGGATCTGCTTTTTTTGAAGTGCCCACTGCTCTGTCCTCTCTTCCTCTTGAAAGCAGTCTGTCACAGCAGGTAAAACTCCAAAGCTGATAGCCCCACAACACAGGCCATGGCAGTGACTAGAAATCACACCTGAATATCAGCCACAGTAATATGTGTATGAAAAGGTTGCCTGGGGCCCCATCCCTACTCTTTATGATTCTCTTATCAGCCATATCTCGTTTGTTATATGTGCCCGGCCCCTTCCTTGTGACTTCTCACCAAATCAAAGAGTGCCCTTTAAAGTGTTGGGGTGAAGCCCGGGTCTCCACTCTCCGGAGTGTGTGTCCCACCCAGTTTACATGAATACAGCAATATACAAATCTGACTGGAGAATTCCTCTACCCTGGGTCTCTCAGAATGTAACCCAAGGTACTCCCATGTATTGTACCATTCACAGGCACATATACAAAAAGTTCATGTATATAGCATACACACAGTGTACAGTCCTGTATCCTGTCTATACTGTACGAGCCATTGGCATAAATAGGTCCAGCACATACATTTACCAGGAACACACTGTACAACACTACATCCTTCATGTGCTGTACCCCTCATAGGCACACATACAACCAGCATATACATTCAGCATGCACACACTGTACAGTATTGCATTATTCCTGTATTGTACCATTCTCAAGCAGACATACACCCAATGCAGATACATCACTCATATGCTGCACAGCACTACATACCAAAATAATGTATGCCAAGGGCAAGTTAAGCACACAGCAGTAGAATGATAACTGAGTGAGCCTGTAGCCTCACTCCTGTGACACAGGATAAAAAGAACCTGTTCGCTTCTACTGAGCACTACATAGCATCCTGCCACCACTGCACTCGTGCTGCTTAATGCCTGGTGAAGACTGTAATCTCTAACCTTTGGATGCCCCTCCTGGTCCAACAAAACCACAATCCATGAGAAAGGCCTATGTCATAGGACACAGACATGATCGGTGTTTGCCTTTGACAGCAAGAATCAGCATTAGGGATTCTGACATCAGCACATTGTGGGCACTCAGGGCATGGGTGCAAATTCATTACCATGTGAAGTACTTATTTGTTCAAGTAGATGCCCCTCCATATCAGAACACCCTGCACCAACTACTAACCTCAAAAGGTTGGGTGGTTAGATTGGTAAAACCAGCGAGAAAGCCCATTACAAAGTATTCTATTACAAAGTCTAACCCCTGCAAAGGAATTGACCACATCAACAACCTGAAATTCTCTCCTTTTATAGCCATCTACTATTTCAGTGGCTTATGATCTGTTTGCAGCACAAACTTAGTACCAAACAAATAAGGGCAGAACTTACTTGAGGCACACACTATAGCAAAGCACTCCTTCTCAATAACCATCCAGTTGGGTTCTACTACTAATAAAGGCTACCAGATGCTCTCTACCTTTGTCAACCACCTAACAAGTGGTTGCTTTGATGGTCAGTTTTGCCTCTTGTATCTTAGTCAACTCCTGTCCTAGGTGTCCCCGGTAGTTCTGCCAAGAATTGCTGAACACTGCAATGCCATCCAGGTAAGCCACACAGAACTCTTCCAGTCCTACAAGAACATAATTCGCCAGGCAATGAAAAGTGGCAGGAGCAATCTTCAACCCAAATTGCATCACCTTGAACTGGTACTAGAACCACAGGATTAGACCAAGGACTATGAGATCTCTCAATGACTCCCAGGTCCAACAGCTTGGCAACTTCCATCCCTGAAACCGGTCAGACATTCTGTTTTTCACTGGCAGACTATCGCCCATGTCTATATCATGCACACAAACAGGTGTCAACCCTGGCATCAGCAAGGAGAGATTAGCAAACTGTCCAACACCTCTCTACATTCTATTTGATGCTCAGACGTTAACTCAGAGGCTAATTGAACCCTTTTCACAGTGCCATCCTTTATGTCACTATGTAGCAAGTCAGGAAGAGGCTTGCTGTCTTCCTCTACTTCCTCTGTCATAACCATGACATTCACTGTGTAATCTCTCCAAAGGTAAGGCTTAGGCCTGTTCACATGAAACTTTCTCTTGCATTCCCTCGTGGCATCTGTATCCACTTAGTAGTTAATATCAGAAATCTCCTGAAATTCTTGTATGTCACCAAAGCCCTGGACAACTTCCCGACTTTCTTGATATCCAGTCAGTTTAGCGTTCTGGTCATACCATTCCTTTATCAGCGCTTGGCTGGCTGGAAGGTTTTCCTTTTCCTAACTCATGTATTGCACCATCAACTCCCTGAGGCCAATCACACAGCCCCCCCCCACATGCTGTCCCAGAGACTCTAAGGTTCTTTCCCTCCCTTCTCTGACTAAGATGAATAGACCCACACACTGGTGTCCATACAGAAGCTCAAACGGACTGGAATCTACCCCCTCCAGCAGAATCTCTCTGCAGAAAATAAAAGACACGGCAGGAGAATTTCCCCAATTCCTCCTGAGGGTCTCAGGTAGAGCTCCCATTATGCTCTTGAGTGTCTTTTTAAACCGCTGCACCATGACACTGGTTTGTGGGTGCTACACGATATAGAAGTGGTATGTCACACCACCTTGCTCCCACATCTTTCTCATGTAAGAGGAGATGAAATTGGTTCCCCTGTAAGAAATTACTGTCCTTGGAAACCTGACTCTAGAAAAGATCTGTAGGAGAGCTCTCGCTATCACTAATGCAGGCATGTTCCTCAGAGATTCTGCTTTGGGGTACCAGCTGGCATGATCCACCAGAACCAAGATATAATTGTTGGCGTGACTGTGTGGAGGGGGGTCGAATGAAACAAATAGTTCTGCTCCCATCTGCTCAAATGGAACACCTGCAACTGGTAGAAGCACTAAGGTTGCCTTAGTGCTACCCCCTGTCTTACAACTCATCTACCGAGTGGGACAGGTTCTATACAACCTCTTTGTGTCTCTGTGCATCCCTGGACAGAAGAATAGAGGGTTCAACCTACCCTGTTTTTTTCTAATCCCTAGTTGTTCTACTAAGTGCACTTTATGGGCCAATGACAACAGGACATTCCTGTGAACCAATGCAACCACTAGCCTCCTGTTAGTTCCTGGCTCAGGAATTATAGGCTTACTATAAAGTAGTGCAATTCACCCAGACAGCATAATGTTTCCCAACCACTCCTTTGTTAAACTGTTATTAGGCTTCCTTCCAAAGCCCCACAAGTATGGGGCACTCTCCTTGTGCTTTGAGGAAATCTTCTTAGCGAGGCCCTTCAGCAACTAACAAAGTCTACACCTCTAGACCCACATTCCAGCAACTGGTCTGCTTTAGGGACCTCATTTCCCCCTCCCTCTGGAGCAGAAGCAATGACCTCTAAAGCCACTGCCTTCCGGGACTCTGCCCTTTTATGCAAAATACCTTGGTGAGATCCCCGCAAACCTGGAAAGGTCTAACTCCCACTCAGAGACCGATGAGCAGCCTATGCTCTTGTCAATACAGCTGATGTTGTCCAAGCAAAAAGGCTTCTTGTCCTTGGACCAAGTTAGGTGAAATGAAATCATTTCCCATGAAACATCTGGATCCTTGCTTTCCCTTACCCCTACATCAACATGACAACCTTGCCATTGAGATCAATTAACCCAGACAAGTAGATACTCTATGCCCTCTACACTGGCTATCAAACCAGTATTCCTGGTCTCAGGGACTATCTCCTCTTGCCAGTATTTCTCAACCATAGTGTGGAAGGTTCCAGTATCTCCTAGGGCAAGCAATTTCATCCCAAAAGAAAAAGAGATATATTTATCCTGTATAAACTATCATTCATAAGTAAATGCGTATTCAAAGAATTTATTTTCTTTTCCAGAGGTATTGGAAAATCTATCCATATCTATGAATCATTATACCTATAGGTATATCCATATACAATGCATATATATAGATATTAAACACACATACACGCATGCACACCAATGATGTCATAAATGATATCACAGAACATGTCATGTGTGATCGCATATGTGAGGTCATAAGCAGTGCAATGGTGCTAGTTACTTTTATTGATGCTCAATACGACTGCTGAATTTCTGTGTTTTTTTTTGTTCAAAACATTAACGCCACAGAGGAATTCACATAACTATAACGTTACTTTGACCTTTGTTTTTTTCAGTGAATTTCTATGTTTTTTTTTAAACAAGAACAGATGTTTTTCTTACACTTAGCTATAACTTTACTTTAATCTTTATTTTTTTTCAGTGAATTTCTGGGGTTTTCTATAACTAAATTCATTATTTTTAAGAATATGTGTAGTAAAATGACTGTATAATATATCCTGTGTGTAGACATTCTTTTGAAAAGAAATGTTAAGTAGTAGTAGGGTGTATGGGCAATGACAGACCTCTCCTTCAGACCTTTCTTTCACATAAGTGGTGTTTTTAGTACAGTGTGTGGATGGTCTGTCCTTTCCTTTCCGACCTCTCTCTCTCAGATGGAAGTTAGGCCTGTAGATGGAATGACCTCTCCTTTGAGACTTCTCTCTCGGATAATGGGTGTGCATAGTAGGGTGCATGGAGACGGACTGGCCTCTTCTCTGAGACTTCTTTCTCAGATGATAGATATCTATAGTAGTGAGTGAACAGGGACTGCACTTTACTGTCAGACTTCTCTCTCCAATGATGGGAGTGCGTATTAGGCGTCTCCAGACTGGCCTCGCCACTGAAACCTCTCTCTCAGATGACTGATGTGCATAGTTGTGAGTGGAGAAGAATTGTTTTTCACTGTCCGACCTCTCTCTCTGATGACTAATGTGCGTATTAGAATGTGTACATGAACAGGCCTCTCCTGTGAGGCCTATCTTTGAGATGATGGGTGTATGTAATGAGGTGTATGTATGAAATAGCCTCTTCTTCCAGGCCTCTCTCTCAGATGATGGGTGTGAGCAGCAGTGAGTGGAGAGCAACCATCCTTTCCTGTTAGAGTTCTCTCTCAGATGGCGGGTGTGCATATCAGGGTGTGTACATAGACTGCCCTCTTCTGTCAGACTCCTCTCTTAGATGATGCATATGCATAGTAGTGTGTGTGGATGGACTGTCCTCTCTTTTTAGACTTCTCTCTTAGAGGACAGTTGTTCCTTGTAGATGTGAAAAATGTCCCAACTCTACCTAAAACTCTTCCCAAGCCAATGGGCATAAACAGTAGTGGATATCTTCAGTAAGGTTCCTTCCCACTGTAGCAAGTGTGCACACTATATTATTTTCAAACATCATCTACTCCTTTCTACTTTTCACAATCCAGCAAGAGTCTTGTGAGATAGTAAAACATTTTCAAATAATGATTGCCTATCTACTCATCACAGTACTTATCTCTTACACAGTTCTTCTAAAAAACAAGGACCACAATATCCATTCCTACTAATAGAGTGTATTGAGAACCCATCTACTAATGTTTACAATTCACAATACCAAGAGAGTCCTGCGAGATCACCTCTTCTCTAAATCTAGGGGAACAGCATGCCTTTCTGCTGTCCCCTCATATAGCTTTTTTATTTATTTTCTACAACACCTCCATTTTTTCATAGTTTCTAACATTCCAGCCAGTGTTATGTCTGACAGCCTCAGGGTGGTCATCCCCCACCTTTTTGCCTGCCTCCCTCCACTTTTTCGGCACTGTTTTTGCTGGTTTTAGGACTCTGTGCACTTTACCACTGCTAACCAGTACTAAAGTGCTTATGATCTCTCCCTTAAACATGGTAATTTTGGTTCATTCCCAATACGCATATTTGATTTACTTGAAAGTCCCTAGTAAAGTGCACTACATGTGCCCAGGGCTTGTAAATTGAATGCTACTAATGAGTCTGCAGCACTGGTTGTGCTACCCAAATAAGTGGCCACTTAACCATGTCTCAGGCCTCCCATTGCAAGGCCTGTGTGTGCAGTTTCACTGCCACTTTGACTTGGCATTTAAAGGAACTTGCCAAGCCTTAAACTCCCCTTTTTCTGCATACACGTCACCCGTAAGGTAGGCCCGAGGTAACCCATAGGGCAGGGTGCTATGTAGGTAAAAGGCAGGACATGTACATGTGTGTTTTATATGTCCTGGTAGTGAAAAACTCCTAAATTCGTTTCCCACTACTGTAAGGCCTGCTCCTGTTATAGGCTAGCATTAGGGCTACATTCATATACTGTTTGCATGGTAGATTCTGATCAGAAAGGGGTAAGTAGGTCATGTTTAGTATGGCCAGAATGATAATAGGAAATCCTGCTTATTGGTGAGGTTGGATTTTATATTAATATTTTACAAATGCCACTTTTAGAAGGTAAGAATTTCTCTGCACTTAAAATGCATCTGTGCCTTACAGTCTGTCTCCAATCAACGTCTGGGCTTGGCTGATTGACAGCTTCATTGTGCATTTCACCCAGACAACCAAAAACGCAGGATACTCAGTCACACTTGCACTCATCTGTATATTGAATGGGTCTTCCTGGGCTGGAAGGTTCGAGGGCCTGACACTTACATTTCACAAGCTAGTGGCCTGCCCTTATACAATGGACTGCAAAACTGCAGGACCCTGGCGGACAGATATCTACTGAAAGGGGACCTTGTGCACTCCAAAACCACTCTTTGAAGTCTCCCCCACTTCAAATGTAATTTTGGGTATATAAACTGGGTCCCTCACCCCATCAAATCAGACCCTTGTGGACCTGAACCTGCAACCTGTCAAGAGAAACTGCCTGGCTGTCCAAAGGACTCATATGGACTGGTTTGCTGGGAAGGACTGCAGCCCTGATGCTGCCCTGTTGCCCTGCTGCCCTGCTGTCCTGCTGTCTTCTGACTTTGCTGAGAAGTGCTCTCCAAGGGCTAGGATTGAGCTTGCTTCCTGTTTTCTGAAGTATTAGGGCCAAAAAGACATAGGCCCTCATTACAACATTGGCGGTAAAAGCCGATTATCGCCGTGCAGAAGACCGCCAACACACCGCCGCGGCAGCAGAATTCTGCCACAGCTATTATGACCCACATCTCGGAATCCGCCAAACCTCAGACACCCACACAAGTCCGCCACACCATAGGTCAGTGATAAACTGGCGAAAACAAACCTCCACCGTCACGCCAACAGAAATACGTCCACACTATCACGACACACGAATCCACGCGGCGGTCTTTCAACCGCGGTATTCCATTGGCGGTACACACCGCTGCGCTCAAAATACACACACTTCTACAAAACATCCCCACATTAGACGATTCAAAATACACACACCTGAGACACATACACACACCACTCCCACACACCCATTACAATATAAAACACACACCCACATCACCCAGAAACCCTTACGACCACAAATCACGAACGAAGGCCAGAGAGAGACACCACCATTAACAACACTAGCATCCACAGGCACATAACACCATCACCCACACAACTTCCACACACCTCACACAACACACCACTACATATCACCACACTTATCACCACACACTCCACCCCACACATCACCTACACCACCCCATGGCACGGCAAAGACACCCCAGGTTCTCGGAGGAGGAGCTCAGGGTCATGGTGGAGGAAATCCTCCGGGTAGAGCCACAGCTATTCAGAGCACAGGTGCAGCACACCTCCATAGCTAGGAAGATGGAGCTATGGCGAAGAATAGTGGACAGGGTCAACGCAGTGGGACAACACCCAAGAAATCGGGTGGACATCAGGAAAAGGTGGAACGACCTACGGGGGAAGGTGCGTTCCGTGGTCTCAAGACACCACCTGGCGCTTCAGCGGACTGGCGGCGGATCCCCACCTCCTCCCCCACAACTAACAACATGGGAGGAGCAGGTCTTGGCTATTCTGCATCCTGAGGGCCTCGCAGGAGTAGGTGGAGGAATGGACTCTGGTAAGTCAAAGCTTTACTATTACATCCCCCACCCTACCTGCATGCTATCACATACCACCACCCTCGCCCCCATCACACCGACTCCTCACAAATGTACCAATATCACAAACCACCCATCCTAACACAAAGCCCTGCATGCAACAACAAAGCATGAACACACATCACCAAAGCATGCACACTGCACATAGCCATACACCCCCCTAAACCATCATCACACAAGCTCCCACACAGGAATGCCAGCACTGGGGTACACGGTCACCCACCCATTGCACACCATGGCACACACAGATGCAATAATCATGCCTTTTCACCCCTGCAGGACCCCTACCCAATGTCACCAGACAGGAGGGTCCAGACATGTCCACTCCACCCACAAAAGAGGCCAACAGTGATGACAGCAGCTCTGTCCAACTGGATCTAGATGACCAGCCCGGACCATCGGGGACCTCTGGACAGTCGGTTCCCCTCACACAGGCACAGGCCACCACAGACCTTCCCCGCTCTGGTAACACCAGCACAGTACCTACCCAGCGGGCCCATACCTCCGTCCCCAGGACACGTCAATCAGCTGTGTGTCCACCACTACAGGGAACCCAGGATAACCCACCACCCCAACAACAACAGGGACCTGGGGGCAGTGGCAGTAGACACACGGTCCAGGGGACGGAGACCCAAGAACACAGGGGAACTGGGAGGGCTGCCGTGCGGCAGGGGGCAGACAGGCCAAGGGAACCCACTCTCCACGAGGCCCTCTCCTCCATCATGGGAGCATACCACCACTCCCAGGAGACGATGACAACGGTACTGGCCAAGTTTCAGGAGACCCAGTGCATGCAGGAGGAACAGTATTTGGGCTTCAGGGAGGAACTCCGAACCATCAGCTCCACCCTGGGCACCATCGTAGGGGTGCTGAAGGAAGTACTCAACACTAGGAGGGACGCTGTGGCACTACAAGGGGCCCCTGACACTAGCATGGACGATGAACTGCCCACCACCTCCGCCGGCGCTAGTGGACAGGACGCCCAGCCACAGGACACCACACCAGCACCCCACCCCCTGCAGATGGAGAACCACCCCGCAAACAGTCCCTGAGATCCAGGAACAAGACAGAGAACGATGCCAAGACCCCCGCCAAGAAATGAGACCACCCTGATTGTCATCCTACTGTCCCACTTTGTCACCCTGTCCATAATTAAACTGCCCGAGCTCCACTTCATATGCCCATATAGGCAATGCACCTGTGAGACTAATAGACTGGACTCTGCCATGGACACTCCTCCGCCATCACCCCTCACCATTTATCTTCCCCCTCCAATATTTTGCATTTAAATAAACACACCTAAAGCACAAAATGATCTGGAGTCTGTCTGTGATTTCGAAATAGTGTATTTGTAATTACAGTGACAAAGGGGGTCATTCTGACCCTGGCGGCCGGTGACCGCCAGGGTCACCGACCACGGGAGCACCGCCAACAGGCTGGCGGTGCTCCCGAGGGCATTCTGACCGCGGCGGTTCAGCCGCGGTCAGAAAGGGTAAACCGGCGGTCTCCCGCCGGTTTACCACTGCCCAACAGAATCCTCCATGGCTGCGGAGCGCGCTCCGCAGCCATGGGGATTCTGACACCCCCTACCGCCATCCTGTTCCTGGCGGGTCTCCCGCCAGGAACAGGATGGCGGTAGGGGGTGCCGCGGGGCCCCTGGGGGCCCCTGCAGTGCCCATGCCCATGGCATGGGCACTGCAGGGGCCCCCGTAAGAGGGCCCCGCAAAGTATTTCAGTGTCTGCAAAGCAGACACTGAAATACGCAACGGGTGCAACTGCACCTGTCGCACCCCTGCAACTACGCCGGCTCAATTCTGAGCCGGCGTCCTCGTTGCAGGGGCATTTCCTCTGGGCCGGCGGGCGCTCTTTTGGAGAGCGCCCGCCGGCCCAGAGGAAATGTCTGAATGGCCGCCGCGGTCTTCTGACCGCGGTGCGGTCATTTGGCGGCGGTACCTTGGCGGACGGCCTCCGCCGTCCGCCAAGGTCATAATCAGGGCCAAAATGTTTTCTAAATAGTGATGTCAACATACCTATGTCACACAGCTCTAGTCCATGAGGAATTTAAGCAGATGACACACAGTGGGACCCACATCTGTGAAACCGTAAGGGAAAAAGACAACTCAGTGACCATACACTGGGTGAAAATGACAGACAGGATAGAGGTTGCAGTGTAAAAGTACATGTAGTAGGCAGGATTGTATTCTCACCTGTGTTTCACTGGAAATATTGCTGGATCACTGAGTCCCTGTTCTGCATGTCTCCTTCCTCTGCTTCATCCTCATCACTGTCCACAGGCTCCACAGCTGCCACAACACCGCCGTCTGGACCATCCTCCTACAGAAAAGGCACCTGTTGTCGCAAAGCCAAGTTGTGAAGCATACAGCAGGCCATGATGATCTGGCACACCTTCTTTGGTGAGCAGAATAGGGATCCACCTGTCATGTGGAGGAACCTGAACCTGGCCTTCAGGAGGCCGGAGGTCCGCTCGATCACCCTCCTAGTTCGCCCATGGGCCTCATTGTAGCGTTCCTCTGCCCTGGTCCTGGGATTCCTCACTGGGGTCAGTAGCCATGACAGGTTGGGGTACCCAGAGTCACCTGCAAATGGTGAGGGACAACTGTGAGACACACACTAACCTGTAGGGATAACCCCATTCAACCATTCCTACTGTCTTGCTTCCATGGGCTCACCTAATAGCCACACACGGTGCCTCTGGAGTTGACCCATCACATAAGGGATGCTGCTATTCTGCAGGGTGTAGGCGTCATGCACTGAGCCAGGGAACATGGCATTCACATGGGAGATGTACTGGTCTGCCAAACATACCATCTGTACATTCATAGAATGATAACTCTTCCGGTTTCTGTACACCTGTTCACTCCTGTGGGGGGGGACCAAAGCCACATGGGTCCCATCAATGGCACCTATGATGTTGGGGATATGTCCCAGGGCACTGAAATCACCTTTCACTGTAGGCAAATCCTCCACCTGAGGGAAAATGATGTAGCTCCGCATGTGTTTCAGAAGGGCAGACAACACTCTGGACAATACGTTAGAAAACATAGGCTGGGACATCCCTGATGCCATGGCCACAGTGGTTTGAAGAGAGCCACTTGCAAGGAAATGGAGCACTGACAGCACCTGCACTTGAGGGGGGATTCCTGTGGGATGGCGGATTGCTGACATCAGGTCTGGCTCCAACTGGGTACACAGTTCCTAGATTGTGGCACGGTCAAACCTGTAGGTGATTATCAAATGTCGCTTCTCCATTGTTGACAGGTCCACCAACGGTCAGTACACCAGAGCATGCCGCCATCTCCTCACATGTCCCAGCGGACGGTGCCTATGGAGGACAACAGCGACCACAGAGTGAAACAACTCAGAAGTACGTACCCACAGTTTACACAGAACACCAATCATACACAAAAGGTGGCCTGTATGTGTGTTGAGACTAGGCCTAGGTATGTGTGACGCAGTTGAAAATGAGGCCATGTGGGCCCCTGAAATGGCGGCTGCCTGACCTCTAAAGTGGGACAATGGGATGTGAGCTAACTGCGCTGGCGTTGTACACAGTCGCGGTAGGCAGTCGGAGACCACGGAGCAATACTGCATTGGTTAACATAGGACCCTATGGGTCCCAGGAGCCAATGACGATGTACGCCGGCGGTGATGGTACGCACCGCCGCGGACGTGACCGCTGCGGACGTGACCCTCATTTTCTATCACTTCAATCACTCGATACCTGATCTTCGACAGGAGAGGACCTACACTGCAAGTGCTGCTGTGACCTCAGTCTGGAAGAGACAATGGCTCGTGTGTCTGGGGAAAGTGCCCCTGCCTTCACATCGGAGGAGTTGGAGAAGCTCGTTGATGGGGTCCACCCCCAGTACACGCTACTCTACGGTCCTCCAGACAAACAGGTAAGTACACAGGGAGCATGTTGTATGGGCTATGCCTGTGTGGAGAGGGCTGGATGTAAGAAGGAAGGGGGCAGAGTGCTGCTGGCAAGTAAGACGGTGAGTGCATGTGCCACATGGCAAGGGTAGGGATGGGGGCCACTCACTTTGACGGTGCAGTTGGTAATGACTTCTCTTCTTCCCCTGGACATTTCATGTAGGTCAGCGCCCACCAGAAGAAAGATATTTGGCGTGCCAAAGCCAAGGACGTCTGGACCCTGGGGGTCTACCACAGATGGAGCACCCACTGCCGGAAAAGATGGGAGGGCATTCGCCGCTGGAGCAAGAAGACGGCTGAGGCTCAGCTGGGGATGGCCTCCCAACATGGGAGGGGTGCCCATCGAACCAAGACCCCCCTGATGTTCAGGATCCTGGCGGTGGCCTACCCGGAGTTGGATGGGCACTTGAGGGCATCACAGCAGATACAAGGGGGTGAGTACACTCTCATTCAGCTGACTTTGCGCGCAGTGGAGTTGTCTGGGTGGGGGTGGAGGGCTGTCGGTTTCCCTAGGCCAGGGCGAGTTCCGTAGGCTAGGCCCCTCCGTAAGGCATGGCCCTGTGGCCCCCCACCCCACCTCTGTAGAGTGCCAAGTACAGCTATTCATGCCCCTGTGTCATCTATGTGTGCAGATGTTGTCCATAGCCTTGTAGGCCATTTCCCAGGAATTGCACTGTCAAGCCCAAGAGCGCGGCATAGTGCAGGGGGCCTCTATGTCTGTCTTGTCCGCCAACGGTAGCGGTAATCCATGCACTCAACATGTCTTTCTTCTGTCTCCCCCCCCTTTTTGTGGTATTCCTGTTCTTGTGTGCATTAGCATCATCAGGCGGAAGAGCAGTGGCACTGGAGCACGAGGGAGCTGCATCCCACATGGCCCTGGTGGGCAACACTACGGACTCCGAATTCACCAGTGGGACGGAGGGCGAGGGGAGCTCCACGGCGGGGACAGGAGCTGACACCAGCGACACAGACTCGTCCTCTGATGGGAGCTCCCTTGTGGTGGCGCCAACATCTGTGCCCCCCGCATCTACAGGTACAGCCACCACCCCCCTACCAGCACCGCCCTCCCAGCAGCCCCTCAGCCTTCGCCCTGTGCCCGCTCACCCAGGAGGGTGGGCATCACCTTCGCCCCAGGCACCTCAGCCCCTGCCCCAGTCACCCCTGCTGCCCTCAGTGAGGAGGCCATTGACCTCCTCAGGTCCTTCATTGTTGGGCAGTCTACCATTTTGAATGCCATCCAGGGTGTAGAAAGGCAGTTGCAACAAACTAAAGCATTCCTGCAGGGCATTCATTCTGATCAGACGGCCCTTCACCGAGCTTTTCAAACTCTGGCCTCAGCACTGATGGCAGCCATTGTCCCCGTCTCTAGCCTCCCCCCTCCAACTTCCTCCACCCAGACCCAATCCCCTGTACCTCTGCCTATCCCAAGCACACCATCAGACCAGCCTGCACACACCTCACCACACAAGGGAAGCTCAGGCAAACATAAGCACCACACATCCCACAGGCACTCACGCAAGCATCACTCACATGCAGCCACCACCCCCACTACCATTTACATGTCCCCTGTGTCCTCTCCCAGTGTGTCTGTGACGCCCCCTCCCAAGATACACAAACGCAGGCACACACCCACCCAACAGCCATCCATCTCACGACAGCCTCCAGCGCATGCACCTGCACCCAAAGTGACAAAACGTAAACCTCCTACTACCACCACCTCTTCCTCCACTCCCAAACCCCCTCCAGTTACCCGTCCCAGTGTGTCCAAAAGAATTTTCCTGTCCAGCCTTGACCTTTTCCCCACACCTCCCCTACCCCGTCCATCTCATAGGTCCCGAAGTAGCACCTCAGCCACAACATCTACGGGACCAGTGGTGCCTGTTGTCACAGGTATGTGGAGTGCACCGGCCACCAGGACAGCCAGTGTGGCACGGAGCCACAGCACAGCCAGTCCCCCCCGTGAAGCATCAGAAGTTGTCCAGTGCCCGGTGGGAGAGAGGAAAGACTCCAGCCACCAAAGCCGCTCCCAGGGGTCCCACTGGGAGTGTGGAGTCAGCTGTTACACCTCCCAAGGTGGGGAAGGGCCACAAGAAACCCAGCAAGTCTGGGAAAAGCTGCACAGCGGAGAAGACCGCCATCATCCCCACTGCCCAGGAGGCCCCCGCCAGCCCCAGCCCAGCTGCCCAGGAGGGCCCCGCCAGCCCCAGCCCAGCTGCCCAGGAGGCCCCCACCAGCCCTAGCCCAGCTGCCCAGGAGGCCACACCAGCCTCAGCCCAGCTGCCCAGGAGGGCCCCCCCAGCCCCAGCCCAGCTGCCCAGGAGGCCACCGTCAGCCCCAGCCCAGCTGCCCAGGAGGCCACCGCCAGCCCCAGCCCAGCTGCCCAGGAGGCCACTGCCAGCACAAGCCCTGCTGGGCCATGAAGGACCGCCAGCACAAGCCCCGCTGGGCCATGAAGGACAGCCAGCACAAGCCTCGCTGGGCCATGAAGGACCACCAACACAAGCACCGCTGGGCCATGAAAGACCGCCAGCACAAGCCCCGCTGGTCCATGAAGAACCGCCAGCACAAGCACCGCTAGGCCATGAAGGACCGCCAGCACAAGCACCGCTGGACCATGAAGGACCGCCAGCACAGGCACCGCTGGGCCGGGCACCGCCAAATCAAGCACCGCTGGACAGGGGACCTCCGTCTCAAGCACTGCTGGGCCGGGCACCGCCAACTCATGCATCGCTGAACAGGGCACCACCAAATCAAGCACCGCTGAGCAGGGCACCGCCAACTCAAGCACCGCTGAACAGGGCACCACTGTCTCAAGCACCACTGGGCCGGGCACCGGCAACTCATGCACCGCTGAACAGGGCACCGCCAAATCAAGCACCGCTGAACAGGGCACCGCCAACTGAAGCACCGCTGAACAGGGCACCGCCGTCTCAAGCACTGCTGGGCCGGGCACCGCCAAATCAAGCACCGCTGAACAGAGCACCGCCGTCTCAAGTACCGCTAGCCCATGAGCGGCAGGGGCACTGACGCAACTGGGTCTGTCATGGGGTGAGTGATGCACTCTGGGCACCAGTTCCCCTCTGGAACCAGTGGAGAGATCCATCCACTGCCTCTGTCCTTCACAGGATGAAGCACTCTGGGCACCAGTCCCCCTCTAGAACCAGTGGAGACATCCATCCACTACCTCTGTCCTTCACAGGATGAAGCACTCTGGGCACCAGTCCCCCTCCAGAACCAGTGGAGAGATCCATCCACTACCTCTGTCCTTCACAGGATGAAGCACTCTGGGCACCAGTCCCCCTCCAGAACCAGTGGAGACATTCATCTACTACCTCTGTCCTTCACAGGATGTAGCATTCTGGGCACCAGTCCCCCTCCAGAACAAGTGGAGACTGTTATCCACTTGAGAGACTGTGGCTTTGCACTCCCCAGGATTGAACAGTGGGCAACCCACTCACTGTAGAGACTTGAGAGACTGTGGCTTTGCACTCCCCAGGATTGAACAGTGGGCAAACCACCCACTGTAGAGACTTGAGAGACTGTGGCTTTGCACTCCCCAGGATTGAACAGTGTGCAAACCACCCACTGTAGAGACTTGAGAGACTGTGGCTTTGCACTCCCCAGGATTGAACAGTGGGCATTGAGCCCCCTCGTGGATGTGGCGACGTGCACTCATCCGGTTGAGGTGCCCCCCGTTCCCTTCCCCCTGAGGTGCCTGTTGTATTTCTATCTGATGCCCCTGCAGTGTTCTCTCTGTTTTAATCGGGTATTGAGTGTGGGCCTCGCCCATGCATTTTGGGCCCAGTGGTCCACGGACTATAAATGGTGCAATACCTGGACTTGTACAGTATTATTGGTGAATATATTTGTTGATAGTGTAAATATATTTTTGAGTACTGGATTTTAATAGATTACAATGGATACACTCATTTCCTTTTGTCTTTGTATTCTTCCAGGGGGTTTGGGGGGGTGTAACTGTGATGTATTGATATGCATTAGTGTGTGTGTTGTAGTGGGTGAGGGTGGGGGTGGGGGTGTTGCGTGTGTGTGTGTACCTGTTTTTTGCCTCCCCCTCCCCTGTGTCGTAGGTGCAGTACTCACTGTGGTCTTTGCCGCCGGCGTTCGTGCTCCTGGTAGAGGAGCAGGAAGACTATCGCAGGTAGAATTTGGAGTCCCGGTTCCATGGTGTCCTCGTTCCTCGTGGGGTGTGTAGAGGTGAGCGTTTTCCCTTCGGAATTCCTGTTTCCGCCGTGTTTTTATCCACAGTGAATCGTCCCCGGAAAAGGTGGCGGATTGGCCTGTCATAATAGTGTGGGCGGTACATTGTCTCCCGCCTGTCTGTTGGCGGTGACCGACAAGCTGTTTGTTTGTTCTGCTGTGGGGGTCAGAGTGTTAAAGTGGCTGTCTTTGTTGGCGGTTTCCGCCACGGTCGTAATTCCAATTTCTTTACTGCTGGCCTGTTGGCGGTCTTACCGCCGCTTTAACACCGTCCGCCAGGGTTGTAATGACCACCTTAATCTCTTCAGGACACTCTGTGTACATCGAAAATTGACGCCCAGCCTGTTAGAAACAATGCACAGTCGCTTTTCAACTGAGAAATCACCGCACAGCCGATCCTGAACGACGCAGCCCGACTTCCCGAGTGCAAGAATCGATGTAGTGCCTGCCTTGCAGCTGGAAATTTGGCGCACAGCCTACCAGATCGACACACAGCCAAACTGAAACGACGCAGCCTGACTTCCCGAGTGAAGAATCAATGCAGCTCCTGCCATGCAACAGAAAATTTGATGCATTGGCTACCAGATCGACATAATGCCTGTGACCCACATGCCCAGGATTTCCACGCATTGTCCCTAGGCATCAAAAAGATCCCTGCATCGCAGTGAGGAACCAAAACTGCACACCGGAAATCCACGCCAAGCCCCTTGCAGCATGGAAAGAAATGACCCAACGTCTGTGCCGGGTCAGAAAATCCGATGCACATCCTAATTTTCCACGCATCTCTTCTTCTGTGGTATGGTGCGTTTTAGTTTTGACGCAAACCAGGTACTTTGTGAAAGCAAGAGACAACTGTTCTAAGATTTAATACTCTTTTTAATCTTGCAAAATTGATATCACAACTTGTGCTTATTGAATCTTTATCGTTTTGACTTTAATTTAACCAGATAAATATCTTATATTTTTCTAAACCTGGGTGGTGTATTTTCATAGTGTTTTCAGTGTGTTACTGTACCATTTATTGCACAAATACTTTACACATTGCCTTCTAAGTTAAGCCTGACTGCTCAGTGGCAAGCTACCAGAGAGTGGGCACAGGATAATTTGGATTGTGTGTGACTTGCCCTGACTATGATTGTGGTCCCTATTTGGACAAGGGTGTATACCTCTGCCAACTAGAGCCCCCATTTCTAACAGCCAGCCACTCAGAGTGCCTTCTCTTGCTGGATCTGTGGGATCCTCTTGCTCCAGCCAAAGTATGAAGGATTAGGGGAAAAACAGGCCTCTTGGCCCATCACAGGGCTCCATTTCTTATTTTGTGCTTTCAGGGGAGGCTCACTGAGCCCTCACGAGCTCAACTGCAACAATATAAAGATATTTTTAACCCTTGGTTTCTCAAAAACTATTAAATAGATGTACACTAAATCACAAAAAGCACAATCTTTGGGCCAAAATCTAGCAATCTGACAAATTTCATAAAATTCTGTTTAGATGTTTTTAATAAAAGCTATCCTAAAAAAGTATTTGGAAATTGCATGGGGATTTTGTCTGTTGGGTCCCCCTTTTTTTCTCAGTCTCTGCTTGACCGATCACCCCGAAACTTTCTAGGAAGGAACTGAGGAGGGTGAACTTTTTTGGAAAGTTTTGTGCAGATTCTTCAAAGAGGGCTAAATTTATTAGCAAATCAAAAAATAATCCATCTATGGAAAGGCTGATTTAACTACAACTACCTAGTGGCAACCCCCACTAGGTAATATACACTGAAAAACAAAGATAAAGTGACATTATCATTAGGTGAAAATGTCACTTAAACCTTTACATGTTAAACTCTAAAAAAACACTGAAATTCACCGGGTCAAAAAATGGTGCAAAGCTTGCTTTGCCCCATTTTCTAACGTCTGGGTCGGGGCAGGCGTTAGGGGACCTGTGGGCCTATTTCCATGGTGGAACACCATGGGATTAGCCCACAGATTCCCTCCCCAGGCCCCAGGGACACCCACACCAGAGGGACTGTGGAAGATGGGGGACCCCATTGCAGGTAAGTACAGGTAGGTATTTAATTTTATTTTTTAAAGTGCCATAGGGAGCCCTGAAATGGGCTCTATACATGGCACAGGGTGCAATGGCCATGCCAAGGGGACCCTTGTCCCCTGTGTTCGCCATTGGGGTGGTGGGCATGAATCCTGCTTTCTCTAAGGCATGAGTCATGTGGCATGGTAGGTTTCATGCCATGAAATGACACTAATCTGGTTAGAGTAATTTTTTTTTACTCTAACCAGCCTAGCATCATTTTTTTGGTGCTAAAACCCCCTCTCCCATACTGTCACCCCCTCCCGGCTAGCGTCAACATTTTTAACGCTAGCCCACCCTTTGCACCGGCTAGCGTCATTCCTTAAATATGAAGCCCGGCCGGTGCCTAGGAATGGCGCTAGCCGGCACTTTACTTTTTGCCGCAATTCTGCACTAACGCAGGTTTGCAGCAAAAAGTATCAATCAGGGCCTTACATGGTAAAGATCTAGCTTTCTGCCATTGTTGATGTAATTTCGTTCAGCCATTTTGGCTGCAGCATTGTCTAATATTCCTATGGAAAACTGCATGGGGAAAACGCTTTTTGGGACTTCCCCTTTCACTAAGAGCCTGCCTGAAGGATCACCTAGAAACCTTTCAGCAAGGAGATGAGGTGGCTGAAATTATTTTGAGGAAAGGTTTGTAAAGATTCGTCAACAGTTCCAAAGTTATTACCTTCCTAAAATACAATCGACTAGAATCCATGAGGCCTTCTGCAACAAGGCACAATGGGCCTATAGTTTGACAGAGTTGTCTCAGGACTCACGTTTTGACATTATTTACTGTCCTGAACCAAGAGCTGTCCTTCGGGTAGTTAAACATGGAGTGAATCATAATCTTTAAAGAAATAAATGTGCCAAGCCCTAGAAGCATCCCAGATGTTTTATGTATTATTATATAACAGTTATCTTACAACTACTTAGTGTTTTCAAATATGTAAAGTCTTGTAGCATATATTATAGTATTCAACAGTCGTTCCCTCTGTCTGCCTCGGTCTATCTATCTTTTCATCTATCTTTCTGTCCACTTATCTACCAACTATGTAACGCAGAGTTCGCTGTGACAATCATTTAGCAACCGCCTAAAGAGGTGTTGGTATACCCTACAATAGCATGAACTTGCTAAATGCTCTGAAATCTTTGAATGACAGGTGAAAGTATTAGAGAGCATAAGCCATGAACCTCTCATGCATGTGCATTATCGTATGATTCGGTCTGTACTTCGAGGAACAGAAAGTGACGTTATTAAAACCGCATTAAAACGGTATGTTATTGGTTGAGCAGGCATGTAATTAACCTGTGTTATTTGAAAAGTCAATGTATTAATTATTCTATTATTAAGAGTTGTAACAAGTGTCTTAACTTGAACACGCAGTATACGCGCTCATCGTGTATGTTACATTTTAAACTGTAATTTATTTCAAAAACTATCAGAGATTATAATAGATAAATATAATAATAGAAGATAGGCTCCTATGTTTAAAATATATGTCTTAAACAATATTATAGCAGGCTTACATTTACACATGCTTGTTATAATTTGAAGTTAATTATTAAATACATGGTGATTGTTCAAAATTTAGAAAATAAAACTCTCGCATCATTCCAGATGTGTTTTTTCCGACAGTTTATTTTTCCTTTTTCTGTCTCTTACTATATGTTTCAGGATGTAACTACGTACATACCTGTTCTGTGTAAATCACTATCCTACCCATCCCGGGTCTGCTGCGTGTTACATAACGTCACAAATAAATATAGCATCTAGTAATAATACCCTCATGAAAACAGCACACCACACTTCACAATTTATTAGTACTTTCAACCAAAGTTAGGGCATTCACCATTTTTTTAATGCCTAGATAGAACTCAGTTGCTTAAAAAAAAAGCCCTTCTACAGCTGCAAAAACATGTCGTGATTCACAAAATCAAGATCTCCTTTGAGGAGGAATTTAGTCCCATGGTAAATCCCCAAGTTTTCTACAGAATTAAATTTATGGGAGGCAGTGGAAGCATTTGTCTTAACAGAGGGGCTGGAATGGGGTCGTACTGGAAAGGGACTAAAAACAAATAATTTGACCTCGAAGAAATTTCAATATGGTAATGTTATCTTGTAGTAATTACATTACTTCAACTTCCGGTTTAATTCCGGGGTGGGTGATTACAATTCCATTCTCAGTTTTTGAGGTTGGAATAGAAAATAATATGCGAATGCCGGTTTACTGAAGGTGATCTGTGCACATTTGTTTCAATTATTAAACTGCTCTCTTAACGCCAGTGTCTCCTGGTTAGGCCGTGGTGAATGTGTGTGTGCGGAAATTCCGCACCAGAGTGATAATTCAGCACATCCTGTAATCCAGATTAGACTGTAAACACTGTTACCACAGTAGTAAATTCAAGTCTAATATTATTGGTGTACGGGTGAAATGTTTTGAAAAAGCTCCGAAAACACTTTAGTCCTTAAAGAGCTAGCAGGGTAATAAGGTAAACTAAAGTTTAATGTGCACATTTGCACCACCCTCACCAATTCCGGCTTTCAATCTCACCCCGTGAACAATCCTTAGCAGTAATTGTAGAAGAAGGGTTCTGCTCGTAGAAATGTAAAACTTGCATAGATAACAACGACTACTCCTGGATTTGCTTTGTAAATCCTCAAAATAATAAAAAGCTATTCCAATGGTAGGAGTAAGTTTATGAGAAGCATATATTTGACTTTTTCAAGTAGGCTTCTGTATCAGCCCTATAGTTAATAACTATGTCTATATCAATCTTTATCACTATAAAACAATTGATATAGGGCATGAGTGAGCCTTCACTCGTTCTAAGAAATATGGTTACAGCCTTAACTTTGCTGAAATTTAACGCAGAATCTGAAATTGTAAGTTACAATTTAAGTTGCTTATCTTGATTTGTGCGATGAGTGCAAATACAGGAGAATAAATCTAGGTTGGACGATTGGTGCCCTCAAATGAAATACTGATATGAGCGAACAAAAAAATAAAATAATGTGCATTAGGAGCAAAAAGAGAAAGTAATATGCTGGAGTCCAGCATGTCATTTCATGTTTAAGAAATAAAAGTACATTTGAAAAGCACAAGTCTTCCCATTGAAGTCTAGATTTTTGCATTTTTTGCTTGTGAATTAAATACAATGCGTCAAAATGTGTGTATTTGTTTTATGTGTACTTGCTTCTGTATTTGTGTTTTGTTTAGATGTTGAAATTATAACAACTGTTTTGGCAGAGGTCCTTAGGTTTCAGTCAAAATTCAGTGGGAGTCCACACAAGTCAAAAATGTAAGAAGCACTGTTCTAGAATATTATTTCATAATGAAATCACATACCACTGTTTCTGTTTCACAGGTGAGCTTGGCTTCATTGGGGCTTCTTTTAAGGGGCTCCTAAAACACTTGGTGGCAAATTTATGAAAAGTGACACATCATATCATGATGCACCACTTTTCTTGCACCACCCCAACTCCACCATGTGTGCGCATCATGGGGAACATTAGCGAACTCGCATCATAACTTTTTACGCTAGTTTGGCACTTTGCATGATTAGCGCCAAAAATAGTGACGCTAATGCTGCAAAGTGACACGAGGCCCATTGAAAACAATGGGAGCCTTATTTTAACACCTGCCTTAGCAGGCATTAAAAGTGATGCAAGAAATAGTGCAGTGGAATCTCAGAGATTCCACTGTGCACTGTGTCATTTTTCTGGGCGTCCTAACACAGGAATGTCCCCTCTTGCATACATTATGCCTGGCACTGGCATAATGTGGCACAGGGGTTTACAAAGTGGCGCAATTTATGAATTGTGCCACTTTGTAAATATGGCTTGGCGTTTTTGTTACCCTAACGCCACATTAGCATTAAAAAAATGATGCTAATGTTGTACAAGGTGGCGATAGGGCCTTCTTAAATCTGTGCGTTAGTATCTCATGCACAAGCTAAAGGTAAGGGAAAAGCCTGATGATGGCTCAGCGAGATAACAGATTAGCACTAAGAGAAACTAGGATCTTCTGATCTAGACTTAAATTATCAGCAAGTTTGATTAAGACTTCCATAATCTCCTGTATTTTCATTGCTTATGAGGGTACGAATTGAATCACCCACGTAGCCATGCCACTTAAGTTACATTGGGCCTTCCCTCACTGACAGGTGACTGTGCCATAATACATTTTGTCCATGTGTGTACTGTATGAAGTACTGTTGTCAACATCTTAGGGAAGTGTTGAGTTTACATTGTGTATGTAAAGTGTAATAATTCAGTGTGCACATTGCTTCTACATGCCAGTTTGCACAATCAGGCAAGCACCTTGCATGCGCAAAGGCTGAGGGGCGTGACTCGTGCGTGACACAGCCATGACTGAGCCATTTTGCTTCTCATAGAGCAGTGCAAGGACTGTGATATTAAACCGACTAATGGAGCAAGAATATGTATTCGCACTTTCGTATTCATATCACGATCTGCTTGTACATGTGTACACATGTATCTATAAATAAATACAGAAAATATATCAATTGAGAATGTATTATATTCCTGTCGATTGATAGATAGATAGATAGATAGATAGATAGATAGATAGATAGATAGATAGATAGATAGATAGATAGTATATGATTATTATTTTTTCAGCATAGGTCGCCAGAAAATTGAGCTATTTTCACGTTTGAATGTGTTACTTGTTTCTATTTGACACTGCACTCCTTTGCATCAGTTATTATGTGATGCGATAATCCTTTGAGATCATTCAAAATTTAATTAATAATGTAAAACAAATTGTCATGAAAATGTAATGCGTTCACTGTCTTTTAATCAGCTACACATTTTTACCTTTCTGTAAGAGAGGGGAATACTTCATTAATATGTTTCCCAGCTAAACAAATGGCATGTTAAAGTACTTAGATGTGGCATCTGTAAGTAAATAATTGTATAAATACCAGGTTGGATCAGTTCAAACAAATAAAAATAATGTTTATACCATGGCTAAAAATAACATGCACATCACGATAAAACAAAGCCATGAATAAATTATGCTTAGCGCGCTATGTGCAAAGTAAAACTTACATTAAAGAGCTGCTGGAAACTTGCCTGCTGATGCATAATATATGAGCCATTAAATTAATAATTCCATCAAAAGATCACGAGGAAATAGAGCTGAGATAAAATTAGAAAGAGTCTAGTAATTTAAATGCTCTGTATATATTTGGGTAAATGGAAGTGTTAATGGAAATCACAATAAACTCTTCAGTATTTAGAGAAATATGAATATTAAAATACCTTGGAATACTTGCGCAGAGATAAAACAAATGCCGTAATTTGAATCGCTATCTTTCTTAATCTTTATAGGAAAACTAGTTTATAAAACCCATTTCAGCATTCACCGTTTGTTTTGGAATCACATCTCTACTATAGGTTCCTCACTTTCATTTGCAAACTCTACAACATACACAGATTGATTTTGTGCACATAATATTAGTCTGACCCATATCCAATAGCAACAAAAATTCAAACATCTTCCCTACAAATCCAAGACCCCATCATCTCGCCAGGATCCAGGAGCTCACATAAGGTCGCTTCAGACCTATCCCTGTAAAGCAAGAAATGTGCTCTGCGGTTAGAAGTCGTCTCTGATTTGTTGAAGTTTTAACAGCGTGTTTCACGGGTTTGAGAGGCAGACGTGCTCCTCAAGGATATCAATTTAGCTCAGTAAAAATGCAACAATGCCTCGGTCGTGTCTGCAAACAGCGTTAGACTTACTTAGCTCTTCTGGAAGAACAGGTCTTCATCGTTCCGCTACCGAAAATCGGACTCATTGTTTTTATGTGTTACTACACTGCCCTTTCATCCCCACCCACTGTCTCCCGCCACCAACAATATTTTATTAATGTCTTGGTGCCCCCTCTTGGTCTAACACGCTCAAAACATACAGTGGGAAAAAATGAAATTAAATGAAATGAAATCTATTTCCCTCCGTTTTTCGTTAACATATTTTCTACTGTGTCGTGCGTTTTCAATCCAAGACTCCACTCTTGTATGATCTAATTTCTTCTCCAGTTCGTGCCATGATGCCTTTTCATCATGCGTGTGTTTAAAAGTAACCTATCAGCTACCAAGATGGCACAACTTTACAGCAGTCGTAACGACCGAAAGGAATGATCGATCTGTATATCAAGGCAAATAATGAAGAAAATGGCTTGCACTTTGTCTAGTTTCAGTAAAATTAGGGTCTCATTTTCTGCCTGGTCCCGTCAGGTCTTTTGTCGTTCAGACAACCAAGGGCACACTGTATTTGCACTGTTTTACACATAGGCTAGAGGTGAGTAGCTAGTTTCATGCTGCTCCTTGAGATGTCTTGTACCGAATGATAATGTAAGTACGCATTTATTTGTTAAGCCCTTTCCACAAACTCGGGGGTCTTTTGTACTGTTGATCAGCAATAAACAAAATGTTTGAAAACTGGTATACACATCACCTAACTATACCATCCAGACGGTTAGGACACTGAACATATAGTTTTGATAGCCTTTTATGTAACCAAAAGAGTTTTCGGCATGTCTTCATAATTTTGCCCAATATCATCACAAGTATTATTCTGAATAACGAACGTCACAGTAAGCCAGCCAATCACGTGGACCTTGTGTTTGGTCAACTGATATTTACATTTGAAATTCTAAACACTGGCATATTTTAGAAATTGTTACCCCAGCAGAAAAGCAAGTTCCTTTTCCCGAGCCCAGGTCCACTGTGTGAAGGCAAGCCTCTTTCCAGCAGAGATATTGAGCCTTGCCTTCTGAGGAGTCAGTCGAGTGTGAAGTACAGTATAGTTTTCGAGTGAATTGAAAGAAAAAAAGCTCGAGTACTGGTTCATGGCTTGGCAACTTCCATGGATTAGTGCAGGCCCTGTTCTGCTCTGTGAAAGGGCGGCGCAGCATGGAGACACTTTTCAATGCACTAAACTTTAATAGCAGAGCGGGGGAGTTAAGGCTCGCCGTCCGTCTCTATAGAAACAGTGTAGGCCAAATTTGAGGCAGAATGAAGAGTCCTAGGTTTACATCCACATTTACACGTTTCAACTTGTAAATACTGTTTCAAAAATTGTATTCAAATTTATTGTAAACGTGGTCATAAACCTGATTCCTTTCTTGATTTTCTTCTGGATTGACCTAAGTCAAACACACAGTATGCACATTTTGTATATTTGCAAAAGCAAGGGGGGCCCAGGCCTGGTTTATGGACACAAGACTGTACAAGCCTTTGTTAAAAATTGTCAACGGAGACCACAACGTTCATGGGGACACAACAGTCTAATGGAAGAGGCAATTATAATGTTGATAAATTCAAAACAATTTTACAGCATGCTGCTCTAGACCTGTGTAACACTTCAGATCTACTAAAGCAAGAGGAACCTTTGTAAAGTCCTTGAGATCCTCTAGATTTATGCTGAGTTTACAAGGGCGTAACACTTTAAAAGAAGGGTTGCTTTTCACCCACAGCCACGGAACTTAGCAAAAGTTGACAGCACCCTCGTGTCTATAACACTTTACAAAGCTTCATTTTCGTTTTAAGTATCCTTTCTTGTTCTGATCCAACTAACTGCAGAAAAATCTTGAGAACTCCTGAAGCTGTCAAACAGCTTCTGTTCACTATAGATCGAACTACGGCAATTTAAAATACATTTTACTAGCCCAAACAATATGGGCAGATGATTGCCGTGGGCCAAATGCCAGTTGATAATAAATAGGAACATCTTCACAAATGTCCACGTTGCTAGGAAACCATGCATGTGCAACAAATGAATTTATTGACATTAACTAACTCTTATGTTTAAGGCCATATGTCGATAGAATTTTAACTAAAGCAACAATAATAGCATTAGAATCAGGAGCAAACTGCCAGATCTCCTCTGCAACATATTATTTTCTGTACTTTCAGCAAAAGATTTGAAATTGCAGAGAAACTAGCTCCAAGTACATTGTAAATCACTAAAACAAACAGCCCAAAAGGCATACTTAATGTGTCAACACAGAAAATGCAATTGCAAAATGTAATAATGTTCCTTTAATCCATGTACTATCGAAAAATCACTTCATACATTGTTCTGTGGGTCATAGACTGCTCAAAAGAACATTTTGACATTATGGAAAGATACACGTTTTTAGGATATTTACAGCTTTTTCAGATCTGCCATATGCTTCCAATAAATATCACTGCATTGAATTAATTTCTAAACCCAGTACACTTTAGCAGTTCGGAGTTTTCCAGCATATTTTTAGTGTGAAGCGATATTTTACAGTTGATTGCACTCGAGGTTTTTGCCGTTTAATCTTTTGTTCAGCAGATTTCTTTCACTTTACACACATACATAGCAAGGATCAACCCCGAAATGAATTGTGCTATACCCAACCAAACTAAAAATTGTAAGGAAACCACACTCATTAATTGCTGTAAAGAAAGGCCATTGCAAAAGCAGTAACACAGAATGTGAGTTCATTCAGTCCTACAGAGGCCAACACCTTTCTCGGCCCTCCTGCGGTGAAAGGAAGTGCCAGCTAGTGCAGGAAGTACTTTGCATCTGTTCCATTGAATGCCTAGATGAGTCTTGTGTTCAGCATTTCTCCCTTAGTTCAGAGCTACTATCATTCAAGTATTATTGCCCGTCTGATTTCTAGTGCATGCAGCTTTCCCACTGCTACATAACTCTGATGGTTTATTGCTTGACTTGCTGCTACCAGAACTGCATTTATGGCCAGATGTACAAAGCTATTTTGCAGTCGTAAAATGTGAAAAATCGGTTTTGCGACTGCACAATGAGCTTGTAGGATGGACTAACCTTATTTTGTGAGCCGGTATCCAGTTACTGACTCACAAAATAGGGATTGCATCTCAATTAGGAAGGGGTGTTCCAAGGGCGTCCCTTCCTGATTGTGGATCACAGACCCATGTATGATTGTTTTGTGACTGTGAATGCGATAGCAAAACAATCACAGTTATCACCAATTTCAAATTCCTTTGGGAAAGGGGGCGTCAACATTTTGGACCACTGCCTACTCTGAAAAAATGAAACTGAAACGTTTTATTTTTATTTTTGAAATTCAGTCCATTTTCCCTAAAATAAAAACAAACTGCTTTATTTTAAAAGCAATGTAAATAGATTAATGGTCAATCCAAAGGGGGAAGTAACCTAGACTTCCGCGGTGATCTAATGACTAAAATAATTCTAAGTGTACAAGCAATGTAACATCAATAGGAATGTATTGCATTGTATATTTCTTTAAACATGTTATTCTAGACACAAGGTTATATTTGTCTGAATAGGTGCTCCTAATAAAACAGTGAAAGTGATAAAAATGTGCAGAGAAGTGAAGGTGATGTATACAATATGTACAACGGGTGGTTTTAGGAATATTATGGACTTCTAGTGGCTCCGTCAGTCCAGGAAGCCCTGAACTCACATAAGATTTTTTTACAGTTCTATATTCCACACTCAAAGGTATGTCGATGTTTTGACCCAATTGCAGAAACAAATCAAAGGTGGGTCATCATCGGGACTGAGAAAATTCAAGTCGGTAGCACCTAAGATCCAGTGTAGAAATACGAACTGGTGGTCTGGGACATCTTCATGTTATGTAGTTCACTGTATCCTGAGGACGTGGTCTGGGAGTCAAATAACGATCCAGTGGTCAGTGGTGTCTTCCAGGTCAAAAAAGCACAGAGAGACATTCATAAATGAAATCCAGGGCTCATGATATTGGTCAGAATTAATCAGGGGATTACATTCTAAGGGCCAGGGCGAGTCATCAGGGATCTCCCGGCATCACACAATGGATCGTGTATTACTTCGGTACAAGCTCCCTGTGCTTTTATGACCTTGAAGACACAACACTGACCACTGGATCATTATTTGTTTCCCAGACCACGTCCTCAGGATACAGTGAACTACATAACATGAAGATGTCCCAGACCACCAGATCGAATTTCCACACTTGTTCTTAGGTGCTACCGACTTGAATTTTCCCAGTCTTGATGATGACCCACCTTTGATTTGTTTCTGCTATTGGGTCGAAACGTCGACATACCTTTGAGTGTGGAATATAGAACTGTAACGAAATCTTATGTGACTTCAGGGATTCCTGGTCTGACGGAGCCACTAGAAGTCCATAATATTACTAAAAACCACCCGTTGTACATATTGTATATATCACCTTCACTTCTTTGCACATTTTTATCACTTTCACTGTTTTATTAGGAGCACCTATTCAGACAAATATAATCTTGTGTCTAGAATAACATGTTTAAAGAAATATACAATACAATAAATTTCTATTGATGTTACATTGTTTGTACACTTAGAATTTTTTTAGTCATTAGATCACCGCAGAAGTCTAGGTCACTTCCCTCTTGGATTGACCATTAATCTATTTACATTCACTACCCTGGTCTAAAGGGTTAGAGGGTACCCGCCTCATTGTTTGTTACTTAGTTTAAAAGCAATCACTGACCCCAGCAAGCCACCATCCCTGTGAGTGCGGCTATTCACAAATGGGTCGCAATTTGAGACCTGCTTCATGAATATTGATGAGGCAGGTCCCCTGAGGCCCATTTACGAATTGCAAACAGTGTGCTTGACACTGTTGTACATTTTGTTTGCGACTCGCAATTTGAACTTTGCAAAAAATTGCAAATTGCGAGTCGCAAAACAAAATGGTCATCTGGCCCTTGGTATCTGGGCTTAGGCACTGCATTCTGCTATTCTGCAAAACAGTTTTGCTGTTCGATTGCCTTAGACTTTCCTTTTCCTTAGCTCTACTGTTTTAATTTTATTGTTTGTGATTACTACATAAATCGGTGCTTTGATATTGGGTATGCTATCTTTTATTCTGGTTTTGGCTTGCCATACTGACATAACACTAATCCACAAATATGAAAAATATCAACATATTTGTCATGTGTGCCCACTCATGGCCATGGTTGAGAGTAATGGATATAAGTTAGTGACCAATCAATGCTTCAGATGATTGTGAGGGCCTTCATAAATGTGACATGTTCGCAATAGGCCACTCAGCTACAAAATTCCACATAAAGCCACTCATAGTGGCTAGTGAAGTACTAATAAAGCAACTGTGATCTCATGGGTATCCAGATATAACTGTCAACCACTTTTTATTCCAAACTGTGTGACTAATGTTCACTACTTTTGGTTCAAAGTGATCACTTACAAACACATCCAGGAGAGAAATTCAGAATTGTGGAAAAAGAAAAGCTCCTGCTAGCACCGATAGGCAGAGTTTCTTGTTCCGCCACCACCAACTGCAGTCCCCTGCACACTTGTACATTTTCTGCTGCTGACTTTTCTTCAGAGTTAATGCATGCTACCATTTGAACCATGAAACAATATACTGTGTGCAGCAAAATTGGGAATGGCTTCTGATAAATTTCCCCAAACGTCCTTGCTGGATAAATGTGGGGTCTTTGGACCTCATATTTTGAAGGGGTTTAACACTAGCGATTTGAAGACTCTCCAATGTGGGATAGGCATGAAAGAGTCTGACATGTGATTGGGGGTAATGAGAAAGGCTGGAAAATAAGAATACAACTTGAATGCAGTGGTGTAACTAGACTGGAGGGGCCCTCGGCAAAGAACATGGAGGGGGCACACCCCTCGGGACTCACTCCAACCAGCTGCTGTGCTTCGAGGGGCCCCTGGAGTTGGGGGCCCACCAGCACCGAAGGTGCTGTGAGGGCCTTCATTTCACCAATGCTTGAAAGTCATTGGAGAAAAAGGGATAGGAGAGGCTGAATGATGAGATGATTTCACCATGGAAGATTGCACATAAGGTTAAGGAGTGGGTCTGAGACTGCCCATTGAACATAACTAAGTGGTAGGGAGGTTGGGTTCATCACTGAGGAGTGATTTGCTAAGTAGGTTGAGAACCACTGAAGAGCAAGGCCTCAATGCCAATAGCATGGAGGGCCTGGGTTATGCACAGAAGATAGATGATTGTAGTGAGCATATGAAACAAAGTTAGCAACATAAGTGAGGGAGCTTTCATTTCTGTGAAGGGTCTGGAAGCCTACTTGGAAGGGGATGAACAAGGTAGAAAGATGTTAAGATTTCACTTTGACACAGCCAGGGTTTCCAAGTATTTTATTGAAGCTTCTAGTGTACAACAGTACAGCCACCACAACAGAGCTTGCTTCTCTTGTCGTTCCTCCTCCAACTCCCTCTGTTGCCTGGTTGCAGTCATTCTCTGTGATGTACCTAAGAATCCATTAGGTACATCACAGTTAAAGACACATCACAACACATCTTCCCCCTAAATAAATATGCAAACATTTATTAACAAAAATCCAAAATGCATATCAATACGTTATGCTATATACATACGCTCATATCTTACATGGACAAAAGGAGTGCAATTAGAAGTGCAGTCACTACAATAATTACACATAGGGGGTCATTCCAACCCTGGCGGTCGGTGTTAAAGCGGCGGCTAACCCGCCAACAGGCTGGCGGTTTAAAAAATGGAATTCTGACCCTGGCGGAAACTGCCAACAGAGACCGCCACTTTAACACTCCAACCGCCACGGCGGGACAAACAAACAGCGCGGCGGTCACCGCCAACAGACAGGCGGGAGTCAATGTACGGCCCACCCTATCACAACCCACCAATCCGCCACCTTTTCCGGGGCGGTAGCCCCGCCGATAAAAACACGGCGGAAACAGACATTTCAAACGGAAAACGCTCACCTCCATACACCCCACGTGGAATCTGGACAGACTGGAACCCGAACTACACATCCTACCAGCTATTGTATTCCTGATCCTCTACCAGGAGCACGAACGCCGGCGCAGAAGGCTGCGGTGCGTACTGCACCTACGACACAGGGGAGGGGGGAGGAGAAAATATTACGGGCACACATGCGCTACACACCCACCACCACCCTCACCCACTACAACACACACATCAATGCATAGCAATACATCACTGTTACAACCCCCAAGCCCCCCGGAAGAATGCAAAGACAAAATGAAATGATCATAAACAATCAAATATATTGTATTATCGGCATATAAAAATATCACACATTTAAAACTAATATATACATAAATATCAAAAGTCCGATAATTTTAGCAGTCATTGTCCGTGGACCACTGGGCCCAAATCACATGGGCAAGGCCCACACAGGATACCTGACACCAACGGAGAGAACACTGCAGGGGCATCAGATAGAAAAACTACAGGCACCTCAGGGGGAAGGGAAGGGGGGACACCTCAGCCACATGAGTACACAACGCCAGATCCACGAGGGGCCTCCATGGCCACTGTCCCATCCTGGGGAGTGCAAAGCCACAGTGTCTCAAGTCCATACAATGGGTGGTTTGCCCACTGTACCATCCTGGGGAGTGCAAAGCCACAGTCTCTTAAGTGGATAACAGTGGGTGGCTTGCCCACTGTACCATCCTGGGGAGTGCAAAGCCACAGTCTCTCAAGTCCATACAGTGGGTGGCTTGCCCACTGTACCATCCTGGGGAGGGCAAAGCCACAGTCTCTCAAGTCTCTACAGTGGGTGATTTGCCCACTGTTACATCCTGGGGAGTGCAAAACCACAGTCTCTCAAGTGGATGACAGTGTCCACTGGTTCTGGAGGGGGACTGGTGCCCAGAGTGCTTCGTGCAGCCCAGCCCGACACAGATGCGGCACTGCCCCTTCCGCCAATGGGCCAGCGGTGCTTGAGATGAAGGGCCCAGCGGAGCGGTGCTTGAGATGAAGGGCCCAGTGCAGCGGTGCTTGAGATGAAGGGCCCAGTGCAGCGGTGCTTGAGACGGCGGTTCCCAGCGGAGCGGTGCTTGAGATGAAGGGCCCAGCGGAGCGGTGCTTGAGATGAAGGGCCCAGTGCAGCGGTGCTTGAGATGAAGGGCCCAGCGGAGCGGTGCTTGAGATGAAGGGCCCAGTGCAGCGGTGCTTGAGATGAAGGGCCCAGTTCAGCGGTGCTTGAGACGGCGGTGCCCAGCGGAGCGGTGCTTGAGATGAAGGGCCCAGTGCAGCGGTGCTTGAGATGAAGGGCCCAGTGCAGCGGTGCTTGAGACGGCGGTGCCCAGCGGAGCGGTGCTTGAGATGAAGGGCCCAGTTCAGCGGTACTTGAGATGAAGGGCCCAGTGCAGCGGTGCTTGAGATGAAGGGCCCAGTTCAGCGGTGCTTGAGACGGCGGTGCCCAGTGGAGCAGTGCTTGAGATGAAGGGCCCAGCGGAGCGGTGCTTGAGATGAAGGGCCCAGTGCAGCAGTGCTTGAGATGAAGGGCCCAGTGGAGCGGTGCTTGAGATGACGGGCCCAGCGGAGCGGTGCTTGAGATGAAGGGCCCAGTGCAGCGGTGCTTGAGATGAAGGGCCCAGTGCAGCGGTGCTTGCCTTGGCGGTCCTTGCCCTGTTCAGCGGTGCTTGCCCTGTTCAGCGGTCCTTGCCCTGTTCAGCGGTGCTTGCCTTGGCGGTCCTTGCCCTGTTCATCGGTCCTTGCCCTGTTCAGTGGTGCTTGCCTTGGCGGTCCTTGCCCTGTTCAGCGGTGCTTGCCCTGTTCAGCGGTCCTTGCCCTGTTCAGCGGTGCTTGCCTTGGCGGTCCTTGCCCTGTTCAGCGGTCCTTGCCCTGTTCAGCGGTGCTTGCCTTGGTGGTCCTTGCCCTGTTCAGCGGTGCTTGAGTTGGAGCTTCTTCATTGCCCAGCTGGGCTGTGGCTGGCGCTCCTTCATTGCCCAGCTGGGCTGTGGCTGGCGGGGCCCTCCTGGGCAGCTGGGCTGTGGCTGGCGGGGCCCTCCTGGGCAGCTGGGCTGTGGCTGGCGGGGCCCTCCTGGGCAGCTGGGCTGTGGCTGGTGGGGCCCTCCTGGGCAGCTGGGCTGTGGCTGGCGGGCCCTCCTGCATACCTGGGATGGGGCTGGTGGGGCCCTCCTGCGCAGCTGGCCTGCTGCCGGACTTGTGGGGCGTGCTGCCCTTCCCACCCTTCCCTGGTCATCTGTGCCCCTTTCCCACCTTTGGCGGTGTGCCAGGTGGCACCCCACTTCCAGCCGGAGCCAGGGTAGGGATTTTGGTCCCTGGTGTCCTTGGCCTCTCGTGCCGAGCACTGGTGATCTTTGGGTGTTTTTCCGGGGGTGGGTTGGCCGTGCCTTGGCTCCTACCAGAACTAGTTGCCCTTGAGGGTGGGGGACTCCACAGTCCTTGGACAACAGTCTTGATAGGTCCTGGTTTGGTGGTGGCTGAGGTGCTGATTGCAGTCTTATTCGATGGACGGGGTGGGGGAGTTGTTGGAAAGAGGTCAAGTTTGGAAAGGAAAATCAATTTGGAAAGAGAGGGACGGCTAGGTGTAGTGGGTATGGGAGTGGAGGAAGAGGATGTGGTTGTAGGAGTGTGAAGTCTGGTGTCTTTGGGTGCAGGTGCTTGGGCTGGAGGCGGTGGTGAGGTGGATGGCTGTTGGGTGGGTGGCTGCCTGCGTTTGTGTGGTTTGGAAGAGGGGGTGACAGACACACTGGGAGAGGACACAGGGGACGTGTAAATGGTAGTGGGGGTGGTGACTGCACGTGTGCGGAGTGTTCTGGTGGGTGTGCTGGTGATGGACGTAGTGGCTGAAGAAGTTGTGCATGCAAGTGTGAGTGGAGACATCACAGGGAAGCAGGAGGGAGACACAGTGGAGGCAGTGGGTGTTGGTGTGTCTGCATGTGGATGTTGCTTGTGTGAATGCTTGTGTGAAGTGTGGTGCTTATGTCTGGATGAGCTTCCCTTGGGTGTTGAGGTGTGTGCAGGCTGGTCTGTAGGTGTGCCCGGGATAGGCAGAGGTACAGGGGATTGGGTCTGGGTGGAGGAAGTTGGAGGGGGGAGGCTAGAGACAGGGACAATTGCTGCCGTCAGTGCTGAGGCCAGAGCGTTGAACGATCGCTGATGGGCAGCCTGACCCGAATGAATGCCCTCCAGGTATGCATTAATCCGGTGCACCTCCCTTTCTACACCCTGGATGGCATTCAAAAGGGTAGACTGCCCAACAATGATGGTCCTCAGGAGGTCAATGACCTCCTCACTGAGGGCAGCAGGGGTGACAGGGGCAGGGCCTGAGGTGCCTGGGGCGAAGGAGGTGCCCCCCTTCCTGGGTGAGCGGGCACGGGGCAAACACTGAGGGGCTGCTGGGAGGGCGGTGCTGGTGCGCTGGGTGGCGGCTGTACCTGTTGTTGCGGGGGGCACGGATGTCGCCGCCACCACAAGGGAGCTCCCTTCAGAGGACGAGTCGCTGCCACTGACATCAGCACGAGTCCCCGCTGTGGAGCTCCCCTCGCCCTCCGTCCCACTGGTGTACTCAGAGTCCGTTGCATGGCACTCCAGGGGCATGTGGGATGCAGCTCCCTCGTGCTTCGATGCCACTTCTCCTCCACCTGATGATGCTAATGCACACATGAACAGGAAGACCACAAAAAAGGGGAGGGGGAGAAAGAAAGACATGTTGAGTGCATGGATTACCGCTACCGTTGGCGGAGAGGACAGACACAGAAGCCCCCTGCACTACGCTGCGCACTTGGGGTCCACTACTCAATCAGTGGGACATGGCCTACAAGCCTATGGATGACAACTGCACACATAGATTACACAGGGCCATGAATAGCTGTACTCAGCACCCTACAGAGGTGGGCGGCGGGGGCACAGGGCCATGCCTTATGGAGGGGCCTGGCCTACAGAAATCGCCCTGGCCTAGAGATACCCACAGCCCACCTCCCCCACCCAGACACCTCCACTGCGCGCAAAGTCACCAGAATGAGAGTGTACTCACCCCCTTGTGCCTGCTGTGATGTCCTCACGCGCCCATCCAAATCGGGGTAGGCCACCGCCAGGATCCGGGACATCAGGGGGGTCAATTGACGACTGGCACCCCTCCTACGTTGGGAGGCCATCCCCAGCAGAGCCTCCGCCGTCTTCCTGCTCCCGCGTCGGATGTCCTCCCACCTCTTCTGGCAGTGGGTGCCCCGTCTGTTGTGGACCCCTAGGGTCCAGACGTCCTTGGCGATGGCACGCCAAATAGCGATTTTCTGGTGGGCGCTGACCTATGTGACATGTACAGGGGGAGAAAAAAATCATCACCTTCTGCATGCTTGATGTGAGTGGCCCCCCATCCCCACCCTTGCCATGTGGCCAATGCTCTCATCTGTCGTCTGATGCATGCCTCAATCGCTCCCCTCCCACCATCTTTCATCCACCCGACTCAACCCAGGCATTGCCCACAAAGCATGGTCCCACTATACTTACCTGTTGGTCTGGAGGATCGTAGAGTAGCGCATACTGGGGGAGGACCCCATCCACGAGTTTCTCCAATTCTTCAGAAGTGATGGCAGGGGCCCTTTCCCCAGTCGCACAGCTGCCCTCCCAGTTCCCCTGTTTCCTTGGGCCTCCGTCCCCTGGACCGTGTGCCCACTACCACTGCCCCCAGGTCCCTGTTGTCGTTGTGGTGGTGGGTTAGCCTGTGTTCCCTGTAGTGGTGGACACACCGCTGATTGACGTGTCCTGGGGAAAGAGGTATGGGCCCGCTGGGTGGGTGCTGTGCTGGTGTTCCCAGAGGGGGAAAGGTCTGCTGTGGCCTGTGCCTGTCTGAGGGGAACCGACTGTCCCGAGGTCCCCGATGGACCGGGCTGGTCATCTAGATCCAGGGAGACAGAGCTGCTGTCATTACTGTGGGCCTCTTCTGGGGGTGGAGGGACATTTGTGGACCCTCCTGCGCGGTGACCTGGCGTTTGGGTCCTGCAGGGGTATAAAAGTATGGTTATTGCTTCTGTGTGTGCCAATGGCGTGCAATGGGTGGGTGCCCGTGTACCCCAGTGCTGGCATTCCTTTGTGGGGGCTGTTGTGACGGTATTTTGGGGGGGGGTGATGGGTATGTGCATTGGGCATGCCTTGGTGATGGGTATCCATGCTTTGGGGCCGCATGCAGGGCTAAGTTTTGGGATGGGTGGGTTGTGATGGTGAGACATTTGCAAGGGGTAGTTGTGATGGGGGTAAGGGTGAGGGTGGGGGTATGAGTTGGCATGCAGGTGGGGTGGGGGGATGAAGTAGTAAAGATGAGACTTACCAGAGTCCATTCCTCCACCGACTCCTGCGAGGCCCTCAGGATGCAGGATGTTCAAGACTTGCTCCTCCCATGTTGTCAAATCTGGGTGAGGAGGTGGGGATCCGCCGCCAGTCCGCTGTACCGCAATGTTGTGCCTTGATACCATGGAACGCACCTTCCCCCATAGGTCGTTCCACCGCTTCCTTATGTCGTCCCTATTTCTTGGGTGCTGTCCCAGAGCGTTGACCCTGTCGACTATTCTGCTCCATAGCTCCGTCTTCCTGGCAATGGTGGTGTGCTGCACCTGTGTCCCGAACAGCTGGGGCTCTACTCGTACGATTTCCTCCACCATGACCCTGAGTTCAGCATCTGAGAACCTGTGGTGTCTTTGAGGTGCCGTGGGGTGGTGTGGATGATGTGTGGGGTGGAGTGTGTAGTGATAGGTGGGGTGCTATTTAGTGGTGTGTTGTGTGAGGTGCGTGGAAGTTCTGTGGGTATTGGTACTGTGTGCCTGTGGATGCTTGGTAGTTGACTGTGGTGTCTCTCTCTCGCCTTCTCTCAGAATTTCTGGTCGTAGGGGTTTGTGGGTGATGTGGGAGTTGTTTTTTATATTGTATTGGGTGTGTGGGAGTGGTGTGCGTATGTGTATCAGGTGTGTGTATTTCGAATAGTCCAATGTGGTTGTGTTTTGTACGAGTATGTGTATTTCGACCGCGGCGGTGTGTATCGCCAATAGAATACCGCGGTTGAAAGACTGCCGCGTGGATTCGTGGGTCTTAATGGCATGGGCGTATTTCTGTTGGCGTGACGGTGGAGGTTTGGTCATCGCCAGTTTATCGCTGACCTTTGGTGTGGCGGACTTTTGTGGATGTCGGTATTTTGGCGGTTTGCCTGTTGTGGGTCAGAATGACCGTGGCGGTTTACCGCGACCGCGGCGGTGTTATGGCGGTCTTCTGTCTGGCGTTAAGCGCCTTTTAACGCCGAGGTTGGAATGACCGCCATAGTCCTTAAGATACTCAGGCTTCCTTCTTATACGGACTTTTATGCGTGGAGAAGTGGTTTTATCATTTTGACCTATTTACCTTCTAATTCCCCAATCAAAAACATGTTGATTGGCTTCCATCATTCTAGAACTCCAGTTACACTTGGCCAACCCAGACATGCTCCATACCTCTCCATTTTCCAGAGTTACTACATTTTTCTTTAGCTCCTTGATGCAAAATGGTCCAATAAACTAAGACAACCCCTTAGATGACCACCTTTGTTTCTTCACAAACACCAACTCCCCCAATCTCCAGTTCTTGGCCACATCACCATGTTTATTATCAAATTGTTCTTTATATCTCCTCTGATGAATAAGAACTTTGTTCCCATCCACACTCTCATTGCCACCATAACATCCTAACCACTTGGTATTCAACTTGGATCCCGCCACTCCTCATCCCCTCAAATATTAAAATGGAGATTTCTTTGTTAAAATGTTTGGAGTAGTGCAAAGAGCCCAACGTTTATCCCTCAGTATGCTTTTGAACACTCCTCTGTTTGTTATGGCTAACTGAGCACAATCCCTTACAAGCCCATTCATCTTTTACACAAGACCATTAGCTTGCAGAGCATAAAGTGTTCTCATTTCATCAGAAACAAATTGAACCCCATTGTCTGTGACAAATATTTGGAGAACACCTTCAGAAGCAAATACATCCTTAAAAAAGTGTACACAGTTTTAGTGGTAACTGATCCAACACAACAAGTGGACACCCATTTTGACTTATAGTCCACAAGGACTATTACATATCTCTCATTAAGGTTCAACAAATTGAAAGGTCCTACAATATCTAGCTCTAGTTTGAACCAAGGTTCATCAGGTATTTCTGTGGGAGACAAAGGTGCCATTCTTAAAACTTTAGTTTTGTCACTGTTGGCACATAATCAACAATCCCTCAGCAAATTTTCTGCTTCTGTGTCAAGCCCAGGCCACCAATACTTTTCCCGTACTCTAGCTTTAGTAAGATTCTTATCTAGGTGCCCGTCATGTGCAAGATTCATTATTTTGTCTCTTAACCCTCCGGTGGAATCACCCGATCTCCCCATAACACTTGATCATCTAAGATGCTTAATTCATCTCTCACTCCCCAACATTTTTGTACCTCTATATTCAAATTCTTATAATCAGGCCACCCACTTACAATCATGCATTTTATTTCTGCTAAAACAGTATCTTTCTCATTCTCTCGGCCCCACTCATCCTGAGATAAAGCTGACTCCATCACCCAACATCACTGAGGTATTCTGTTCCATTACATCATCTTCTTCAACAGACAATCTGGACAAACAGTCCGCTGTGACATTTCTCAGACCAGCTAAGTATTCAATCTTGAAGTTAAACTCCAACACACTCTCCAACTACCTCTTAATTCTGGGAGTAGCCCTATTTGACCCCTTACATGTGAAACTTTGTACCAATGGTTTATGATCAGACCTTAAAGTAAAAGGTAAACCCCACAAAAAAACTTGAAATGATGGATAGGCCATACACAAGCAATTGCCTCCTGTTCAATGACAGAATATTTTTCTTCTGCTCCCTTCAGAGAACGAGAAGCAAATGCTATCACCTTTTCTTCTCCATTATCCACTTGGCTCAAAACTGCACCTAGCCCCTTAAGACTGGCATCAGTGGTAAGAATAGGCTTCTTGGCCACATCAAAATTGTTCAAATTTGGCATATTACCTATTACATTCTTGACACTCACAAACACTTTCTCACACTCATCAGACCAGATAAATGTATTTCCTTTCTTGAGCAACTTCCTTAACGGCATCACCATACTAGCAAAACCTTGAACAAACTTAGAATAATATTCTGCTAATCCTAAAAAGGATTGAACATCATGTTTGTCAATTGGAGCAAGTGCTTTGACAATGGATTCAATCAGACTCATCTTGGGTTTAATACCCTCTCCAGAAATGACATGGCCCAAATATGTAACTGTGTTGAACCCTAAATAAACATTTCTCCTTTTTTACTGTGAGTCCATTATCTCTCAGTTTCACCAAAACTTCCTTTAAAGTAATATCATGAGCCACTTCATTGTCACCATAAATGAGGATATCATCCTGGAAAAACAACACATTCAAAATCCCTTCTGGGACTTTCTTCATTAATCTCTGGAAACAAGCTGCTACCGATGCTAGCCCAAATGGTAAGCTCTTGAACCTGAACTCCTCCAATGGTGTTACAAAAGACGTGAGGTGTTGGGAGTCCTCATGAAACACTACCTGATGGTAGGCTGCCAACAGATCCATTACACTGAAAATGTACGCACCTTTAAGCATGGACAATGTCTCAGCTACGTTGGGTAAAGGTTGTCGATAAACCCATATGCGTTGGTGCGTTGGTTCAAATCCTTCAAGTCAACACACATCCTGATCTTAGTGCCATTATCTTTAGGTACTAACACTACTGGGGCCAACCTTTCAAATGATTCAATTTCCTCAATTACATCAATTTCCTTGAGCTTGTCTAACTCCTGCTCCAACAGGTTCAACATAGGATTCGGCACCTTCCTTACTTTGTGAACAACAACAGACATGGCGCCATTCTTGAGGATTATTTTGTCTTCAAAATTCTTGAGACCTCCAAGTCAATCCTTGAACACATCTGGGAATTCTCTGATTACATCCTCGCCACCATCAACACTTTCCACTAACATGACTTGATCAGGGGCATTCTCGAACCCAACCTGTTGTGTGTTCCATTCCTTCCACAATGTCCAGTGCTTCTTTCAAGGTTGGATTCTTTGGCAATAACTTTTCTTGCACATGTGGATTATTGGTGTAATGTACTAATTGATCTCTTATCAATAAGTCAGTGAGGGCTCCAATATCACATGAATGTGCCAAGCTCCTAAGTGATGCTCTGTAATTTCCTACTTTTTCTGTTTTCCATTGAATTCTTGAAAATAATTTGTGTCTTTCCATGACTATGTTTATTTTTGGTCCAAAATGTCTTTCCAACATTAACATAGACATCTCAAAAATATGTTGTGGTTCAGCTTCAGCTGTACCTATAGCAGTTTCATCAAGACTTTCATAAATGTTACAGCCCTCAATTCCAAAATTGTGTGGAAGTATACCCTGTTTCCTAGCTGGAGAGAATTTCTTTCCACCTATCGCTAATATGTAAGAGTCAAGCATTTTTTTCCATATTTTCCATGGTATTATATGATCCCCTGTGTCAGACAAACAGTGTGGAGGTGGTAACAGTAGTGGTAGTAGTAATCTACAGTTAATAGTAGATCAAATGCAATTATTTTATTCTGTTCTGGTGGCTGTGTTTGGTTATTTCTTTTTTATTTCCTTCCTATTTCTCAATAGTAGTTGGTAATATTTTATAGTCTTATTGAGTTTTGGATTTCTTTAATTACAGAGAACACTCAACTTTAATTGCTGTAAGTAGTGGTTAGCCTTCTTCCTGAGTCCTTCAATTACTGTGAGCAGTATTGTCCTTTTTTTGTTTCTGTCGTCAGGCACACATGTCTCTTTAGAAGTAGACAGCATGCGGAATCAGCGTCTTGTCCTTTTTCTATGTTTACACCTATTCCTGTTCCTTGAAAAGCGGCAGCGTCAAGCAAGAGGAATGGAGGCAAGTTTCTGTTGGTTTTAAAACTGTAATTTGGTAGATTATTTACAAATAACAATCGTAATCAGTCTGCTTGCACACTTGCTTGAAAGAAAACTGTGCACGTGCTACGCTTTTGAAGGTAGCGGTCCCAAAAGCATCAAAAACAGCCCACGGAAATGTATAGAACACATAGAAAAAAAATGTAGGATTACTATTCACCACATCAGGGGTGAGAAGACCCAATTACAAAACTCACTGTCATAGCAAGTGAGGTGCAACAGCCATTGGTGACCGAAAGTGTCCATGTTCAATACTGGATTTGTTCAGTTTCTACCTGTCATCAAAATGTTAAGATCTCACTTCGACACAGCCAGCGTTTCCAAGTATTTTATTGAAGCTTCTAGTGTACCACAGCACAGCCACCACAACAGAGTTTGCTTCTCCTGTCGTTCCTCTCCCTCTGTTGCCTGGTTGCAGTCATTCTCTGTGATGTACCGAAGAATCCATTAGGTACATCACAGTTAAAGACACATCACAACAAAAGAGGTGCATAGGCATTCTATTGTTTTAGAATCAAGAAGGTATTGTGGTTAGGTCATTGGTCAGTGATTGCGGACAGAGAAAGGGTCAGCAGTGAAGCATTTCAATAAGATGCATCACTGCAAATTTGAATCATTTCAACTACGGTCAGAGTACAAGGTCAAATAGGGAGGTTAAGCAAAGAATCACACTGGAAGACAAATCCATGGGTCTTAGTCTGTGTACTGAAATGTACAGATAGGACACAATAGTGGTTAGTAGATCTGAGTATGGGGTGAACTCTACAGGCATAGTCAGAGAGAAATTAGAGAGAACAGCAGGCTGGATGTATGGGGATTGTGAAAATGAAACAAAGGGGAGGGAAGGTTGTAGGCAAAGCTGTGAGTTTGTCCCTAATTATTGTGATATTGAATGTGAAGTACAATACAAACCTATTGGCTAATAGTGAACTGTGAGCAATGATTGCACAAGATGAGATGGAAAACAGAGGTAGACCTTGAGGATGGGTAGCTACCAGTAGATGATATTTTGAAGGTAGATAGACTTTGTATTGTCCAAAGCTAGCAAGAACAAGGTTTGTTTGTAGATATCAACATTTCCTAGAGTCTTATTTTGTTGCCATTTCACAAGGAGTGGTCTCATCCTAACTTTCAGTGAGTGACTTCCCTGTAAGATACAAGGTTATGGATTTGGAGAGGCAGGATAGCGTGTATGAAATTTATACTATGTGTGTCAAAAGCATGTTGGAGGATAAAGTTAAACTACTCAGAAAAATGTGTGCTGAAGTGGTGAAGGGTCATTGTACACATGGTGTAAAGTAGAAAAAAGAGTAAGGAAAATGCATTTTTTAGATGTTGGGGGGTTGATGTTTGGTGGTGGTGAAATGTGGACTACGAGATTTGTCAATTCATGGTAGAAGGGAAGAGATCAGTGGAGGAGAGAAAAATAAATTGTTAGGGATTAGTATGAGGTGAAATTGCCTACTGTTGAACCTGGCCCTCTCTGCAGGGTCGCCCTAAACGCTTTGTCTTTTTTCCTCCACGTTTTACTGAATTCTTGTTTGCTAGCCTTAGGATTTGTGCACTTTACCACTGCTAACCAGTGCGAAAGTGCTTTTGCTCTCTCCTTTAATGATTGACTTTCACCTGATTGGTTTATTTAATTTACTTATAAACTATTGTAGAGTGATATACCCTATATCCAAAGCCTGTATTCTAAATGCTACTAAAGGCACCTCAAAGGAAGGCCCTAGATAGCCCATAGGACAGGACCCATTGTAATTAAAAGATTGACCATGTACATTTAGGTTTTACATGTTCTGGTAGTGGAATACTCCTAAATTAATTTTGCACTACTTTGAGATCTACCTGTACCATAGAATAACATTGAGTTGCCTTATTAAATTTAGTAGATGCTTAATTGTGACTGGGAACAGATAAGCACTTCATGTTTGGTATGTGCTATGACATTGTAATTAAAATTCCTTTTTAATGGTAAAGTCAGATTTTTGATTACAATTTACAAAATGTCACTTTTTGAAAGTGGGCATTTTCCTGCCCCTTGCCTTTTGGTGCCTTCAACCTATCTTAGGTCACGTGACTGGGTGAAACTGACAATTAGACTCTGTGACTTCCTTCCAGACAGAGGTGTGCCAGACTGGGCCATCTGCTGGCAGGATCGGAGCGGGTGGGGGAGCTGGGCACAGCCCCACTTACAACTAAATAGGCTTCACTTTGGATGAAAAATATAAGTACCCACATTAGGGGATTGAGTGTCAGACAAAGAGAATCTAGGCCACATAATAAAAAATCACCACACTTAAAAAGAAACAGATAGAAACATTTGGGAAAGGTTAAATACAGAAAATAGAGGAACCTGAGCAATAGAAAGAATGAGTGAAGGAGTTATAAAAAAGCTGAGAAAAAAGAGCATGAATACACATAATTAAGATTTGGGACCAGTCATCGGCAGTCTGGCCCTGTCTGATTTTATGTGTGTTGGAGACATAGAAAGAATTGGCAGGTCTCCATCAGTTGTCTGTCGCTTATGACTTTGAAATTCTGGAAGTTCTAAGAAAATAATGTGGATGGCTGGTTTGTGAGGAAATGTATCATGTCCCCGCCTTCTAGTTTATACGGCATCCCATAGATTTAGGTAGTATCTCTCCTCTAATGGTCCTTTAGCACTGTGACTGCCCTACTCAGATTCCAGATGTATTGGACACTCTCTGGAAGTTTATCTAGGCAGTTTTCGATGTCTTCCAGCCAGCCACCATTCAGCAGAATCAAAATGCTCAAGAGTGACATCTGCTATCCCCACAGAGTATTGTGAGAGTATTGTGTGGGGGAGTGTCCATGTTCAGGAAGTGCTTCTGAAAATATCAGTTGACACAGAAGGCACAGGAACTTCATGGCCTGTGTTGGAGCTGAACCCCAATAATGATCTGAACCCCAATATTTGGATTCTTTAACATTTTAACTAACTAATTTGGCTGCCCTGTCTCCAAGTGATATAGCAGTTAGAGACTTCACTCATCAGAATAACACAATTTTGCAGAGTTAAACAAAAATAACATTGGAAGTGTAAAGAGTTCTAGACGAAAAATGGAGCAAAAATTGGATATTTAATGCAGAAAAAGTTAAATGTGGCTCAGAGAAAATAAGCATGAAATGCCACGTAGGCTCAAAATACAGAAATTACAAACAAAATAAATGCAAAATCATAGAACACATTAATCCCTTATTAACTTGAGAGATAATTTTAAGTGCCAAACTCACGAATAAAACACATTCCAGAGAGAGCCTAAGTCAAATGGACTTAAAAAATAAAGTGTCCAGTAATAGCAACCCTTAGGACAGCTTTACAATCCTGCAGAATTCAAGTCTGATTAAAGGCTAAGCCTAGACTAAACTTTGACTAAACCTTGAACAGCTAAAGACCAAAACTTTTATATTGAAATCACTTTTTCTAAAAAAAGATTCTGAAAATGTAGCATAACATTTGATTGTGATTAAGGTTGCATTGGCAAATCAGAAACAGCTACTTAGTTTGAAAACACATTAACACTAACCCATTTCTTAAGGTTAGAGAAATCTTACCTCTTCTCCCTTAGCAACCACAATCTGGAGATGTCAAAACAAAATGAAACATCCCTCTAATAATAGCTCAAACATTCTGCTCATCTACACAAACACTTTCAGTGGAAGTCCTTGAAAATGGTACTTTGGGTACATTGTGGGATCATCATTCACAATATAGTCTAATAATGTACATTATCATTACATTTATGTCATTCACTTAGTAGGCAAGGGAAGACATGCCTTTGCAGTGGGAAAATAAGGGGGAATGAGCAGGGGCAGGTTGAATAGATTATCAGAAACTTCATTCATATTAGAAATAATGGTGTTTCACACAAACATGTAACATAACTATTTGTCCCATTATTTAACCTTCTAAATGACTTAAGTATTTCATTTTAATTGCAACATCATTAGTTCATCGGTCATGGCTCTTTGCATTATAAAAGACTAATTATGAGAAATCATTTTCATACAAAGTTTACACAATTTTCATATTTTTTAAGAACACTACCACATCTACAGTAATCTAAGCCATGACACAGGATCAATAATTGTGGTCGCCATCTCTTACTATCCCGTGCATATGGAGCAGTGGCTGGAGAGGTGAAGGATTCACTGGACAATATGGAAAAAGCAGTAGTGAACAACAGAGAGAAAGAGTTGGGACTAGTCGGAAAGCATAGGCACATGGAGGTGATGCTGTCTGCCACGGTTACCAGATCCATGAGGATAGCAACTACATACCTGGAAGCAAAGTCCTGTGAATGCTTGTAATCCATAAGGTAGGCACTTCAAGAGGTTCAGAATTAGAAGAAAGGTAACACCCACCTCACAACACAAGCCCATGGTGCTAACAGCCCAGGGCTGGCCACTACCAAAGAGTTGCCATTCAGTTGAAGCAGACAGTAGATATAACAAAGCAGAAACAACAGTCCCACAACAGACCCTAATTCCAGCCAGACAAGCACGTAACAGCTGCACAAAGCTAGGTGTTAATAAGAAAGCAGGACCGTTAGTAGGTACCAGGAGAGTCAGAGTGCTGAATAATGTATTCCATTGCAGAAGTAAAAAGCCATGGTTTTTGTAATACAAACATCATGGCTCACTAGCCACAGAGAAAAGCAGGCCATTTCTCTGGGCCCACATATTTCATGAATGTACAGAACAGTGTAGATGATGGTGTTTGCTGTCAACTTCAGGAAATTTTCTCCTGATCATCCAATATCAACTAAAATGCTCCCACTTCTTTCACCCTTGATCCCATCCATTTCTCAAATTAGTCTTCACCTGACCTAGAATCTGATCATCATCCATTTCCTTCTTCCACACCTCTTCCACAACCATACCCTGAGTAATGACACAAACATTTTCCATTGTCCAATCTTCCTCTTCCATTATTTATTCACTCTTGCTATCTACCATCTCTTCACTTACTAACCTTGATAAGCAATAAGCTGCTTGGTTCTTAACACCAGATAAATATTCTACACCTCATGGAAACACCTGTGTATTCATGACCCATTCTCTAAAGCGTCTGTAAATGTAATCCAAGTATTTCATTACAAATGCATCTTTGGGTGTCTTTTGCTTGGTACATTCCTCAGATGTGCTCCTCCAGACAAATATTTCAGATTTCTTTATATCATAACCTAGCCAAGGACTCCTTTTTGATAATAGACCAATAACATTCTGCCTTTCTGAAAGATCTTGATGTAAAGGCTAAAGATTTTTCACCATTGGAGTTTTCTTGTGATGGGACAGCCCCCAAGCCGATTGAACTAGTGTGGTGACTCTAAGTTGTTCCCAGTTTCAAAAGCTCCTAATGTTTTACTTCTTAGAATTCTTATTCACACTCTTTGCTCCATTTAACTGGTTAGCTTCTCAATTAATTTGTTATAGAATTTGATCATGCCAAAAAATGACCTCAATTCATCTTTCTTTTTGGTGCTATCAATTTTAGTATACAATGTACTAGTTCTTCTTTTGGTTCTATATCTTCTGCACTCACTTTATGCCCTAAATATGTGATCTCTCCACACATGAATTTATAATTTTCAATTTTTAATGTCAAGCCATACTCCTGAAACTTCTTCAGAACCATTCTTACACTTTCAGTATGTTGTGATGGAGTGTTCCCACTAACAATACATTAGGTATTGTTCTAAGCATAGAAGACATGGATCTCTGCAATATAAATGCTGCGGAAACTAACCCAACTGCCATGCATATGAATTTAAAGGCCCCCATGTCTGTGATGAATGTTGCTAGTTCCTGCGACTCTGGATGTTAATGTATCTGATAGTATGTTGAGGCCATGTTGAGTGTTGAAAAGAACCTGGCTCCAGCTAGCACGGCAAGTGTCTTTGAGATATTAGGTAGTGGGAACTTATATAAGTTTTCTTCCTTATCAAGAGCCCTCAAGTCCACACATAATCTGATTCTATAATCTGGTTTGCAGGCTACTACAATGGGTGCCATACACTTGGCACAGCTCAATTTGCGTTGTTTCACCAGTTGTTCTTTTATTGCCTCATGCATAGAGATAGGTAGCCTCTAAAATTTTGATGATCCAAAAGCAGCTCCATTCTTCAATTTGATCTGATTCATGCATGTTTTAAGACAACCAAGACTCTCATTAAATACTTCTGGGATCTCCTTCTCAAAATCTACCTGCTCTTCTACAGTTTGAACTTAAACTTCTGTCTGTGCTTTAGGATTTATGTAAACCATTAAATCCTTTTGTACTGGCCATCCTAAAATATAGTTGCATTTCTCTGACATAATTTCTGAGACAAAATACATATTTTTATAATCACTTATTCTTTGAAAGTTCATCTTATAGGCTGACCTCTATGTCCTCCAGGTTATATATCCAGCTTATGAAGTTTTACTTTTTCATTAAACAAGCTTCTGAAACTATAGCCAGCCTAGAATAGGAGTCCAACGTGGCTTCAACATACATGTTTTCAATTTTCACAATATCTTTGGAAATACTAATGTTGGAATCCCTCATTCTTAAAATGATTTAATTACACATCTCCTTGACATATCTCTTTACATTTTTCTTCATAGGCTTGTAGCTCCCACAGCATGACATGTAGGCCCTCATTACAACCCTGGCGGTAAAGACCGCTGACCGCCGTGCTGAAGGCCACCAACATACTGTGGGGGTCATTCCGACCCTGGCGGTCCATGACCGCCAGGGCCGGGGACCGCGGAAGCACCGCCAACAGGCTGGCGGTGCTTCCAGGGCCATTCTGACCACGGCGGTAAAGCCGCAGTCAGAAAAGGGCAACCGGTGGTTTCCCGCCGGTTTACCCCTGGCCCAAGGAATCCGCCATGGCGGCGCTGCTTGCTGCACCACCATGGGGATTCCGACCCCCTTCCGGCCATCCTGGTCCTGGTACCGCCAGGAACAGGATGGCGGGAACGGGTGTCGTGGGGCCCCCTAACAGGGCCCCATTAGGATTTTCAGTGTCTGCAAAGCAGACACTGATAATCGCGATGGGTGCCACTGCACCCGTCGCACACCAGCAACTCCGCCGGCTCCATTCGGAGACGGCTTCATCGTTGCAGGGGCTTTCCCGCTGGGCGGGCGGGCGGCCTTTTGGCGGTCGCCCGCCTGCCCAGCGGGAAAGTCAAAATGACCGCTGTGGTCATTTGACCGCGGTATGGTCTTTTGGCGGTTCCCGCCAGGTGGGCGGCTTCCACCGCCCGCCGGGGTCGGAATGACCCCCTTTGTCCGTTGTGGAAATCCGCTATGGGTATTATGACCAACACTTAGAAATCCTCCACAATACAGACACCCACACAAGTCCACTACACCAAAGGTAAGTGATAAATTGGCGGTACCAAAACCCACACAGTTACAGCAACATGAATACGCCCACACTATCACGACCCACGAATCAACGCGCGGTCATTCAACCACGGTAAACCATTGGCGGTACACACCGCTGCGCTCAAAATACATACACACCTACAAAACACCACCACATTGAACAATTCAAAATACACACACCTGATACACATACACACACCACACCCACACACCAAATCAAATATAAAACACACACCCTCATTACCCACAACCCCATACAATAAAATATTTGGAAGAAGCAGAGACACAGAAAAGCAAAGAACACACCAGCATCCACAGGCACATAACACCATCACTCATACACCATCCTCACACAAAACCCCACACACCCCAAAACATCACCCCACACATCAGCTTACACATCACTCACACCACATCATGGCACCTCAAAGACACCCCAGGTTTTCTGAGGAGGAGCTCAGGGTCATGGTGGAGGAAATCATTCGGGTAGAGCCACAGCTATTCGGATCACAGGTGCAGCAGACCTCCATTGTAAGGAAGATGGAGCTATGGCGGAGAATTGTCGACAGGGTCAATGCAGTGGGACAGCACCCCAGAACACGGGATGACATCAGGAAGAGGTGGAATGACCTACAGGGGAAGGTACGTTCTGTGGTATCCAGACACCAGATAGCCGTACAGAGGACTGGCAGTGGACCACCACCTCCTCCCCCACAATTAACAACATGGGAGGAGCAAGTCTTGGCAATCATGCATCCTGAGGGCCTCGCAGGAGTAGCAGGAGGACTGGACTCTGGTAAGGCAAATCTTTACTACTTTAGCCCCCCCACCATACCTGCATGCTACCACAAACACCTACCCCTTCCCTCACACCCATCATTTCACCACCACACATATACCCCACTATCAAAACCCACCCATCCCAATACCAAGCCCTGCATGCAACTACAATGAATGGACACCCATCACCAAAAAATGTCCAAGGGAGAGACTCACCCAGGGCACACAATCACCACTCACACATATTGCAAGCACAGTAGTAGAGGAAAACACACCCATTGCACAAGATGGCACACACAGATACATTAACAATGCATTTACACCCCAACAGGACCCCTACACAACGTCACCGGACAAGAGGTGCCAGCCAAATCCAGTCCCCCCACAGAAAAGGCCCACAGTGACGACAGCAGCTCTGCACACCTGGATCAAGATGACCAGCCCGGCCCATCAGGGACCTCTGGACAGTCGGTTCCCCTGCCACAGTCCCAAACCACCACAGAACCTCTCCCTCAGGAAACACCACCACAGCACCCACTCAGCAGACCCATGCCACTGTCCCCAGGACACGTCAATCAGCAGTGTGTCCACCACTACAGGGACCCTAGGCAACCCCACAAACACAGGACAATCAGGGAGCTGGGGTCAGTGGCAGTGGGCACATGGTTCAGGGGACAGATGCACAGGATAACAGGGAAGCTGGGAGGCCTGCTGTGCGACAGGGGACAGGCCCAGGCAAACGACCCTCCACGAGCCACTATTAAACATCATGGGAGCATACCACCATTCCCAGGAGACCATGGCCATGGCACTGGCCAAGTTTCAGGAGACCCAGCAGCTGCAGGAGGGACAGTACCTGGGGTTCAGTGAGGACTTGAAGTCCATCAACACCACCCTGGTCCCCATTGCAGGGGTGCTGGCTGACATGGCCAACACCATGAGGAAGACAGTGGCATACCACCGGGTCCCTGACACCAGCCCAAACGATGAACAGCCTTCCACGTCCACTGGCGCTAGTGGACAGGATGTCCTGCCACAGGACCAACAGGCCACCAGCACCCCACCCCCTGCAGAAGGAGAACCACACCGCAAATGGTTCTTGCGATCCAGGCAGAAGACAGAGTACATTGCCAAGACCTCCACCAGGAAATAAGACTCTCCTGATTGTCACCCTTCTGTTCCACTCTGTCACCCTGTCCACCTTGAACTGACATTGCTCCACTTCCTATGCCCCATTGGACAATGCACCTGTGAAACCGAGAGACTGGACTCTGCTATGGACCTTCCTCCACCATCACCCCAGCCCCTTCCACATACACCTATACACATTTGCCCATAAATAAACAGCCTTGAATCACAAACCAATCTGGAGTCAGTCTGTACTTTCACAAATGTATAATAACAACTTCTTCCACAAATATCAATGTAAATGTTCATTTGCACATACCAATGTATGACAGTTGTTGGGCAGCAGTAAATATGGCAGAAGGCAGAATGAGGTACCCAGATCTGTGAAATGGAAAGCCAAAGTGAACTGTCAGTGTCCATACACAGAGGTTAAGAGGCTTACTTATACAATGTCCTACAGTAGTCAGAAATAAGATAAGCAGTGCCAGTCTCTTATCTGTGTCTCACTGGAAGTACTGCATGATGATGTTGTTTCGGTTGTCAATATCTTCTTCCTCTGCCTCCTCTTCCTCACTGTCCACAGGCTCAACAGCTGCCACAATACCATCATCAGGCCCATGCTCCTGCAGAAAAGGCACCTGGCGTCGCAAAGCCAGGTTGTGTAACATGCAGCATGCCACGATTATCTGGCACACCTTCTTCGGTGAGTCACCTGCAAATGTTGATGGAATTCTGTTAGACACACACTAGCCCTTAGGGACTACCCCATACCCAGACACCTATTCATACTGTGTGGGGACCTTGGGCTCACCTACCTGCCACAACCGGTGCCTCTGGAGTTGGCCTATCACATAAGGGATGCTGCTATTCCTCAAAATGTAAGCATCACGCACAGAGCCAGGATACTTGGCATTCACATGAGAGATGTACTGGTCTGCCAAACACACCATCCGCACATTCATAGAATGGTAGCTTTTTTCAATTTCTGTACACCTGTTCATTTCTGCAGGGGGGTACAAATGCCACATATGTACCATCAGTGGCACCAATTATGTTGGGGATATGTCCCAGGGCATAGAAGTCAGCTTTTACTGTGGGCAAATCCTCCACCTGGGGGAATACGATGTAGCTGCACATGTGTTTCAGCAGGGCTGACAACACTCTGTTCAACACATTAGAAAACATTGTCTGAGACATCCCTGATGCCATGGCCACTGTAGTTTGAAAGGAGCCACTTGACAGGAAATGGAGCACTGACAGGACCTGCACTAGAGGGGGTATTATTGTGGGATGGCAGATAGCTGACATCAGGTCTGGCTCCAATTGGGCACACAGGTCTTGGATTGTGGCACGATCAAGTCTGCAGGTGATAAAGATGTGTCTGTCTTCCATTGTCGCAGGTCCACCAGGGGTCTGTACACCGGAGGATGACGCCATCTTATCATTTGCCCCAGCGGATGTGCCCTATGGAGGAGAATGGTGAGCAGAGGGTCATGTACCACATAGGTTGCACAAGTGTTTATGCTGTAAAATGAGTAAATCCGTGTGTGGCATTGTCTGTCCGTATTTCTGCCAAAATGTGCTGTGACGCAGGTAGGTGCCATGCCATGTTCCCCCCTGAAATGGCGGCTGCCTGACCTGTAAGGAGAGACAAGGGGAAATGAGGTAACTGCGCTGGCGTTGTGCAGCGTCCCGGTAGGCGGTTGAAGACCACCGCGCAATTTAGCATCGGTTTTCATTGGGCCCTAAGGGTTCCAGGAGCCAATGACGATGTACACAGGCAGTGACGGTATGCACCGCCACGGACATGACTTCCATTTTCTATCTGTTCACTCACTTGATACCTGACCTTCAACAGGAGAGGACCTACACTGCAAGTGCTGCTGTGACCTGTGTTGGAAAGCGACAATGGGTCGAGTGTCTGGGGAAGGTGCCCCTGCTTTCACTTCGTAGAAGTTGAAGAGGCTAGTGGATGGGGTCCTCCCCCAGTACACGCTACTCTACGGTCCTCCAGACAAACAGGTGATTACACTGTGAGCATGATGCGTGGGCCATGAATGTAGGGAGTTGTGTGGATGGAAGATACATGTGGGGAGGGCTGAGGCCTGCATGTGAGGATGGTGAGTGTATGGGCATGGGAACTGGTGGGCAATGACTATGACGGTCCGGACAGGAGAGTAATTTCCTTTCATCCTGTACCTTTACTCTAGGTCAGCGCCCACCAGAAGAAGGGTATTTGGCGTGCCATCGGCAAGGAAAGTGTGGACCCTGTGGGTCTATCATAGACGGAGCACCCACTGCTGCAAGAGATGGGAGGACCTGCACTACTGGACCAAGAAGACGGCAGAGGCCCAGCTGGGGATAGCCTCCCAACGTGGAAGGGGTGCCCGTCGCACCATGACCCCCCTGATGTTCCAGATCCTGGCAATGGCATATCTGGAGTTGGATGGGCGCTTGAGGGCATCACAGCAGCCACAAGGGGGGGAGTACAGTCTCATTCAGCTGACTGCGCGCTTTACGAGGTGTCTGGGTGGGGGATGTGGTCTGTGGGTTCCCCTAGGCCAGGGCAAACTTGGTAGGGTAGGTCCCTTGTTAGTCAGGCTCTGAGGCACTCCAACCCCAATAGTGGTAGTGGGCATCTACAACTAGTCAGGCTCCTGTGGGTTCCAGGTGTGCAGCAATTGGTGTTAGGTATAGTCCCCCATGGGCAGGTGATTTTACTACTAACTGCTAGTGCATGGCGTAATGAATAGGGCTGCTCCCTGTGTGTTGTGTCCGCCAACGGTAGTGGTGTTGCTGACATTGACCATGTGTCTCCTCTGTCTCCCCCCTTCTTGTTTTGTCACCCTGTACTTGTGTGCATTAGCATCACCTGGCGGAGGAGCAGAGGCACCGGAGACGGAGGGAGCTGCATCCCACATGGCCCAAGAGGTTGAATCCACTGACGGTGAGGGCACCAGTGGGACGGAGGGTGAGGAGAGCTCCATGACGAGGACAGGAGGGGACACCAGCAACTCCTCCTTTGATGGGAGCTCCCTTGGGATGGCGGGCACCTCTGTGTCCACTGCAAGAACAGGTACTGCCACCACCCCCCCGACCAGCACCGCCCTCCCAGCAGCCCCTCAGTGTGTTTCCCGTGCCCGCTCACCAAGGAGGGTGGGCATCTCCTTCGCCCCAGGCACCTCAGGCCCTGCCCCAGTCAGCCCTGCTGCCCTCAGTGAGGAGGCTATTGACCTCTTGAGATCCCTCACTGTTGGGCAGTCAACCATTCTGAATGCCATCCAGGGTGTCGAGAGGCATTTGCAGCAAACAGATGCATACCTAGAGGGCAATCACTCTGGCGTGGCGGCCCAAAAGAGAGCATTTCAGGCTCTGGCCTCAGCACTGATAGCAGCCATTGTCCATGTGTCCAGCCTCCCCCTCCAACTTCCACTGCCCAACCCAATCCCCTCTACCTCAGCCTGTCCCAAGCACACCATCAGACCAGCATGCACACACATCAACACACAAAAGTGGCTCAGGCAAATATAAGCATCACACATCACACAGGCACTTACACAAGCACCATCCCCATGCAGACACACCAACATCCACTGCCTCCACTGTAGCCCCCTCCTCCACGTCCTCCACCTCCCTCCTAGTCTCGTCTCCACTCACACCTGCATGTACTACATCCTCAGCCACTACCTCCATCACCAGCGCGCCCATCACTACACACCGCTCACGTGTAATCACCACCCCCACTACCATTCGCACGTCTCCTGTGTCCTCTCCCAGTGTGTCTGTGAGCCCTCCTCCCAAAGTACACCAACGCAGACACACACCCACTCAACAGCCATCCACCTCACAACAGCCTCCAACCCATGCACATTCACCCAAACTCAGCAGACGTACACCTACAACCACTACCTCTTCCTCCACTCCCAAACCCCCTACATCTTCCCATCCCAGTGTGTCCAAAAACATTTACCTAGCTAACCTGGATCTCTTCCCTACACCTCCCCCCGTCCTTCTCCTGGGCCAGGGTGTCTAGATCCCAGCCCAGCACCTCAGCCACCAAATCTGAATCCGCTGTGGTCCCTGCTACTCCAGTACGGTCAAAGGGGGCACCCGTCAGAGATGCCATTGTGCCACCGATAGAAAAGAAGGACCACCCTGTTCCACCACCTGCAGGGGACAGTCACACCACCCACCCAGCAAGGCCTTGCACAAACTCAGAGTGGACTGTGCCAAGGTCCCTGCAGCGGCTGTCAAAATGGGGAAGGGGCACAAGCCAAAGGGCACATCACCTCTGGGCTTGATTTCACCTGGGGACGGGCTGGTGACCACCAAATCATAAGGGATGGCAGCCACATGCACCCAAGACACCACCGCCGCTCCGACTACCACCTGCACCACCACCTGCACCGCCACATGCACTGCCCGCCACTGCCACAACGTCAGTCTGCAGCATCCTCCCCTAGGATCAGCCATCCGAGGCTGCCGGAGACGGTATAGTGTCTCCATCCACCCCAACAGTCACTTGCACCACGGCCAGCACTGGCAGCATCTCCGCTGCAGCCACCGCCGCCTGCACCACCATCAACACCACCACGTGCACAGCCGATGCCACTCTGTCGGACGTCAGCCCCATCCCCAGTGTGCAGCCATCAGAGTCTGCAGGTGACGTCCTGGACACACCACTTTAAGAGACCACCTCCAGCACTGACATGAACCAGCGATTGGCAGCCTAAGTCGCCGCAGGATGGAGTGTGGGTCTGCCTCCATGGAGTATCATGATACCTGTTCCGGGTACATCGCGTAGCTGTGACACACAGGTGAGACAACGTCAACATGCCACACCCCAGGTGCAGCATCACTGGGCACAAGGTCCCCTCCAGAACCAGTGGAGAAAAACATCCACTCACACAGTCCTTGGCAGGATGAAGCACTCTGGGCACAAAGCCCCCTCTAGAACCAGTGGAACATTTCACCGACTTGAGAGACTATGGCTTTGCACTCCCCAGGACCAAGCAGTGGGCAACCCACCCACTTGAGAGACTGTGGCTTTGCACTTCCCAGGAGCAAGCAGTGGGCATGGAGCCCCCTTGAGGAGCAGTGGTGTTGTACCATCATCCGGCTGAGGTGCCCCTCCCTCCCCCTGAGGTGCCTGGTTTTTGTTTTCGACCTGATGCCCCTGCAGTGTTCTCTCCATTTTGAGGCAGGTGTCATGTGTGGGCTGCGCCCATGCTTTTTGGGACCACTGGTCCACGGACATTTCAAGGGACAGTGTACAGACTTGTGTACTTGCTGTAAAAAATTATGTATACTGATTATTTACTATTCTCTTGGGCTATCTGATTGTTCGAATATTACACTAGTTAAACTCATTTTGTTTGGTCCTTGCGTTCTTCCAGGGGGTGACGGGGTGTATCTGTGATGTTATTGGAAATGTGTGTGTGTGTGTGTTGTTGGTGGCGAGGGGTGTTGCGTTTTGGGTGTGTGTGTCACTCTCTTTTCCCTCCTCCCCTCCCCTGTGCGCTAGGTGTAGTACTCACCGTGGTTGTCGGCGCCGCCACCTTCTTTCCACTTTGTGGTGTAAAAAGAGATACATACAGCAACATGGGCAGGACCCATAGTTCAGGCTCCATGGTGTCCTGGTTCTTCGTTGAGTATCGGGAGGTGAGTGGTTTCCTTTCCAAAGACTGTTTCCGCCGTGCTTTTGATGGCGTTGGTACCACCCGGAAAAGCTGGCGGATTGGTGCCTTGTAATAGTGTGGGCAGTTCATTGTGTTCCGCCTGTCTGTTGGTGGTTACAGCTGCGGTGTTTGTTGCTACTGCTGTGACAGTCAGAGTGTTAAAGTGGCTTTCTGTGTTGGCGGTTTCCGCCATGGTCGTGATTCCACTTTTTTGACCGCCAGCCTGATAGCAGTATTACCGGCGCTTTATCACCGACCACCGGGGTTGTAATGAGGGCCGTAGTGCCTTGTCCTCCCACATTCATTACACATGGCCTTCCCAGTAGGACATTCTTCAGAACTGGCCAGGAGCCCCCCTTGACCACAGTCCTTGACCACAGTGATAACATTGCCCCTTGAAACTATAGGTTTCATTACGAGGCTCGCGATCCTGAGACCTCCAGCCTCACAGTGGCGGTTTGGGTCGCCTCTGCTGTGGTAGTCCAACTGCCACATTTAGACCCTGGTGGACAGACCGTCAAGGTACGCCATCTCCACCGAGATCAGTGATCCAGACGGGCTGATGGTGGCGGAGGTGGAACTCAGCCAGCCCTGTTGATTACATCCTGGCTCTCTGCCAGCCTTTTCATGGTGGTTTTACCACCATGAAAAGGCTGGCGGAGAATAGGTGCATGGTGCCACAGGGTGCACTTGGCATGGACAGCACAGTGGTCCCCTTGCCCAGAACCCTCAACCTCACAATGTTCACGGTCTGCTGTGCAGACAGTGAACATTGCGAGGGTGCTGGTGCGCCTGCAGGCAACAGCTTTGCCGCTGGCTTGATTATGAGTCGGAGACAATGCTGTGGCCACGTTACGGCTACACTGACTGGCAGAAACCTCAGTTTCCACCAGTCAGCCTATCAGAAATTCTTAAGGGGTCCGGCAGGGAGGGAGCCAGTGTGGCGGCAACCTCCCCTTCTGAAGTTCAGTGGACGGGTCTTTCCTTCCCCCAAACTCCTAATTAAGCCCTATGTTCGTAACCTTTCCCTGCTTCTATTTTTTTAACCTTGACCACATATGCCACATCCCTCTCATCAGTGGTCTTTTTCTCAGTGTCATTCTAAATCCCCTTTACCCACATTAACATATGTTTAACCTGTCTAGCAACTATAAGTACTTTGCCCAGAAGTGTATTGTCTCTTAGCCACAATTCTTCACTTAATGTTTCTATGTTACATTTCAGCAAAAATGTATCTCTTATATGTTTTTATTTGCTGCTGCAAAGGTGCATGTGGCAGCAAGTTTTCTCTTGGCTGAGACAAAATCTTTGACTAACTCACCCTCTTTTTGTGACATTCTCCCAAACTAATATCATTCTAATATTGTGCTTATGTGAGTTAAGACATGCAAATCTAATTGCTTCATACAGTCCTCATAAGCATTTAACCCTCTTGAGTCTTCCGCACTTAGTTCAGGTAAGTATCTATTAAGTCTTACTCCTCTGCTCCCATGCATTGTTGTAACAAAGCAACTTTCCTTTCTATCCCTCAACTCGGTCCACATACGGATGCATAGGTATTAAACACCTTCTTCCATTTGCTCCATTTCATGGGACAGGTGTTCTCCTGGACTCAACATGAAAAAGGTATTGTGTTATACTTTGCATTGGTCCTCATTGTATTCTTTTTAACATTTCATTAATTTATTTTTATAGTGTGAAGATAACTATAGATATTGTAACCCACTGGAAGTATGTGAATCACTGCTGTCACAGCAAGGTCTTCATCACAACAAGTGACATAGATCACAATTCCCAAAGGTAAAAGTGTATATAAACAAATTCAGTTGTTATTCTACTTCTTCGTTTTGTTAAACCCTTCGCTGCCAGGCCGTTTCCCCCTCAGGCGCCAGGCCTTTTTTTGGCTATTTGGGTCAGTTCACGCTTAGGTCCTCATAACTTTTTTGCCACATAAGCTACCCACGCCAAATTTGCGTCCTTTTTTCCCAACATCCTAGGGATTCCAGAGGTACCCAGACTTTGTAGGTTCCCCTGAAGAAGACCAAGAAGTTAGCCAAAATACAGCAAAAAGTTTGTTTTAAAAATAAAATGGGTAAAAGTGTTACAGAAGAAGGCTTGTGTTTTTTCCCCTGAAAATGGTATCAACAAAGGGTTTGTGGTGCTAAAATCACCATCTTCCCAGCCTTCAGTAACAGGCAGACTTGAATCAGAAAGGCCCATTTTCAACACAATTTTGGCATTTTACTGGGCCCCAATTTTCACAATTTGATTTGCTTTCAGCCTCCTTCCAGTTAGTGACAGAAATGGGTGTGGAACCAATGCTGGATCCCAGAAAGCTAAACATTTCTGAAAACAAGACAAAATTCCAAATTCAGCAAGGAGTCATTTGAGTAGATTCTACAAGGGTTTCCTACAGAAAATATCAGCTGAAATAAAAACATTGAAATTGAGGTGAAAAAACAGCCATTTTCCCCACATTTTACACTGTAACTTTTTCCTGCGATGTCAACATTTTGAAAGCAAAATACTGTTACGTCTGCTGGACTCTTCTGTTTGTGGGGATATATAGGGCTTGTAGGTTCAATAAGAACCCTAGGTACCTAGAGCCAATAAATGAGCTGCACCTTGCAATGGTTTTTCATTCATACTGGGTATACAGCAATTTATTTGCTAAAATATAAAGAATGAAAAATAGGTATCAAGAAAAACTTCATATTTCCAAAATGGGCACAAGATAACGTGTTGAGAAGCAGTGGTTATTTGCACATCTCTGAATTCCGGGGTGTCCATACTAACATGCGAATTACAGGGCATTTCTCAGATAGATGTCTTTTTTACATACTGTCTTACATTTGGAAGGAAAAAATGTAGAGAAAGACAAGGGGCAATAATACTTGTTTTGCTATTCTGTGTTCCCCCAAGTCTCCAAATAAAAATGGTACCTCACTTGCGTGGGTAGGCCTAATGCTTGCAACAGGAAATGCAACATGGACACATCACATTTTTACATTGAAATCTGACGTGTTTTTTGCAAAGTGCCTAGCTGTACATTTTGGCCTCTAGCTTAGCCAGCATCTAGGGAAACCTACCAAACCTGTGCATTTTTAAAAACTAGAAACCTAGGGGAATCCAGGATGGGGTGACTTGTGGGGCTCTCACCAGGTTCTGTTACCCAGAATCATTTGCAAACCTCAAAATGTGGCCAAAAAAACACTTTTTCCTCACATTTCGGTGACAGAAAGGTCTGGAATCTGAGAGGAGCCATAAATGGTACCTCACTTGTGTGGGTAGACCTAGTGCCTACACCAGGAAATGCCCCAAAACACAAAGTGGACCCATCACATTTTCCCAAACACAACAGAGCTGTTTTTTGCAAAGTGCCAATCGGTGGATTTTGGCCTCTAGCTCAGTTAGCACCTAGGGAAACCTGCAAAACCTGCACATTTTATAAAACTAGACACCTACGGAAATCCAAGATGGGGTGACTTGTGGAGATCTCACCACTTCCTGTTACCCAGAATCCTTTGCAAACCTCAAAATTTGATTAAAAAAAAGCTTTTTCCTCACATTTTGGTGACAGAAAGTTTTGAATCTGAGAGGTGCCACAAATGTCCTTCCATCCAGGGTTCCCCAAAGTCTCCTGATAAAAATGGTACCTCACTTGTGTGGGTAGGCCTAGTGCCCACGAAAAGAAATGCCCCAAAACACTATGGGCCTGATTCTAACTTTGGAGGATGGTGTTAAACCGTCCCAAAAGTGGCGGATATACCACCTACCGTATTACGAGTCCATTATATCCTATGGAACTCGTAATACGGTAGGTGGTATATCCGCCACTTTTGGGACGGTTTAACACCGTCCTCCAGAGTTAGAATCAGGCCCTATGTGGACAAATCAAAATGATCAAATACTAAACTACCTGTTTTTGCGGTGGGGACCTGTGTTTTTGGTCCTGGGCTCAGCAGCTATATAGGGAAACCTACCAAATCCAAACATTTCTGAAAACTAGACACTCGTAGGAATCCAGGGAGGTGTGATTTGCGTGGATACCCCAAAGTTTTCTTACCCAGAATCCTCTGCAAACGTCACATTTAGCTAAGAAAATCACAATTTTCCCACATTTCTGTGTCCGATCACTGCACTGGGACAAATTTCCTACCACCCAACGTTCCCCTGGTCTCCTGGTAAAAATGATGCCTCACTTGTGTAGGTGGGCTGTTAGACTTTTCATCCTTGGTGTGGTCTCCCTTAACTTTTTTTGCCTCTATTCCCCAGGTTGTTGATGTGTGCTGGACTCTGATTTTACTGTTTTCTTTTACTCTGCCCACTTTATCGCTGCTAACCAGTGCTAAAGTGCAAGTGCTCCTTTACAAAATGTGCATGTAATTGGCTTATCCATGATTGGCATATTTGATTTATTAGTAAGTCCCTAGTACATTGCACTAGAGGTGCCCAGGGCCTGTAAATCAAATGCTACTAGTGGGCCTGCAGCACTGGTTGTGCCACCCACATAAGTAGCTCTGTAATAGTGTCTCAGACCTGCCATTGTAGTGTCTGTGTGTGCAGTTTTAACTGTAAATCAACTTGGCAAGTGTACCCACTTACCAGGCCTAAACCTTCCCTTTTCTTACATGTCAGAAACCCATAAGGTAGGCCCTAGGTAGCCCCAAGGGCAGGGTACAGTGTATGGTTAAGGTAGGACATGTAGTAATGTGTTTTATATGTCCTGGCAGTGAAATATTGCTAAATTTGTTTTTCACTGTTGCACGGCCTGTCCCTCTCATAGGTTAACATGGGGGCTACCTTTAAATCTGATTAAAGTGTAGATTCCATTTGGGAGCGGATGGACATGTGGAGTTTGGGGTCTCTGAGCTCACAATTTAAAAATACATCTTTTAGTGAAGTTGAGTTTAAAATTGTGTGTTTGAAAATGCCACTTTTAGAAAGTGAGCATTTTATGCCTGTACCATTTCTGTGATTCTGCCTGTTTGTGAATTCCCTGTCTGGGTCAGTTTGACAGTTGGGCTGGTTGCGACCCACACTAGACAGTGACACAAAGGGAGCTGGGGTGTAGTCTGCATTTCCTGATGAGCCATCTGTGCTAGTAGGTGGGGAGGAGTGGTCACTCACACCTGAAAGGGCTGTGCCTGCCCTCACACAATGCAGTCTCCAACCTTCTGGTGAGTGTCTGGGGCCTAGTGGTTTCTGCCCCGCCTCAGGGGCAGATTGGTCTAATAAAAATAGGCTGATCTGCCCCCAAGGGGGGCAGAAATGGCCTATAATATATTTGCCCCCCAGGGGAATGACCTTTGCCTGAGGGGTTGCTCAAAATAACAACAAAATAGAAATCTGTGGTATCTAGTGGGTTCTGCCTCTCGTGGGGGCAGATTGGCCTAATAAAAATAGGTTGATCTGCCCCTAAGGGGGGCAGAAATGGCCTAAATACAATTTGCCCTCCAGGGGAGCGACCCTTGCATAAGGGGTTCTCTCCCCCCATACATAAAAACATAAAGTAAACAAAACAAAAAATATCCCTGGTGTTTAGGGGTTTTTGCCCCCCCAGGAGCAGATCAGCCCAATTATAATAGACCAATCTGCCACCGAGGGGGCAGAAAAAGCCCAAAAATATTTTGCCCCCCGAGGAGCAGCCCTTGCCCAAGGGGCCGCTCCCCTTATGCGCAAGTATTAAAAAAAAATCCCTGGTGTCTAGTGGTTTCTGCCCCCCTTGGGGCAGATTGGCCTAATAAAAATAGGCCAATATGCCCCCCAAGGGGGACAGAAATGGCCTAAGTACAATTTTCTCCCCAGGGGAGCGACCCTTGCAAAGAAATGCTTGCAGAGACATCAAAGCAAAGGCCTCTCCTTTCCTTTCCTTTTCTTCCATACCTCTGCCCGCCCCCTCCTCTCGAGCGGAAGAGAAATGCTGAGCATTTCTCTTTTGCATCACGCTGGAAGCATGCTTCTAACGCAATGGGAGGTGACCGCTGATGAGGTAAGCACGCGATCGCGTGCTAATGTCATCAGACATCACTGGGGGGGTCGGGGTGGAAAGGGAAGCAATTCCCCTTCCAGCCCTGCCATTGGGGGGTGGGAGGATGGCCCTCGAGGGGAGCGTTAGCGCTTCCCCCCAGGACCAGTACTAGGACATAATGGTTACGTCTGTGGCGCCTCAGCGCCGCAGCCATGGACATAACCATTACGTCCTTGGCCCCCAAGGGGTTAAATTAGTTCCCTATCTACTATTTTCCACTATATGGTACTATGTAGGGAGAATGTCTTAGGAACCTTTAGATGGATGCATGTGTGCCTTCATGAGAGCAGTCAACCACCTTACACTGTTTGTAGATGGCTCTATATTCAGCTGGAGAAAATCCCATTGAGTTGGTGGACAGCTCCAGTTGAGAAGCACACTTTTGACAAGAAGTCACATGAAATGTAAAATGTATCCTTCTTAAGAGCAAAACACATATCCTATATTATGAATGCCAAGCTGTGCAAGTTATTGTTCACAATGAGTGCTGACAAAAAGTCCTTTATAAACCTAGCATTCGCATTAAGAAACCTTCTTCCCCTAATGTTTGCGCTCTGTGAGAGAACAGGGCTGATTGCAGAGGCCCCCTAACCTTTTGCCCCCATTTTCCACTTTTTGCTGGTGTTTTCCTGACTGTGGTGGTGCCCTGGGTACTGCTAACCAGTCCCATGGCCTGTGCTCTGTGTAAAATCAGTATGCAAATTAGGCTAATTATAATTAGCTAAGTCAACCTACCTATAAGTCCCTAGTATATGGTAGGGCATGTAGGTTTAGGGACCCCAACATAGGTAGTGCACCCATGCTGAGGTGCCCAGTGTCATTTTAAAGGCAGGCCTGCCTTGCTGGCTGCTTTTAATTTAAAGTTATATGCAAATTCGACTTTGGAATTAAAAGTAGTTCCAAAGTCTTAAACTACATTATTTGTACTTATAAGTCACCCCTAAGGTGTGCCCTATGTTCCCTTAGGGCTGGTTGCCATGTAACTATAAGAAGGGACCTTATAAAAATAGTTTTATAAGCCCTGGTGAGGTAAAACAGCCAAATTAATTTTTCCCTTATTGTAGTGAATGGCCTCCATAGGCTAGAACGGGGAGACTTTATTTTAATTTTAAAAGTCCCCTTAAGTGACAGATACCAACAGTTTGGTATCAAATTAATTATTATAATAAATCCCACAACTTCCAGTTGTGGGATTTAATATAACTTGTTCAGGTTAAGAGTTATAAACTTTACCTGAAAAATTGCCAACTTCAGCCCTGCATTGTTTTTGCTGCTGTGCTCTGATTGGCCAGCCTCTGGCAGCCTGGCCAGGCTGCCTTGATGAAGTGTGAAGTGGCATGGCTTCACACAAAGGGATGAACCTGTGGGATGGGATCTCCCCTCAGCAGATGGTGAGGTGGGAAGGGGTAGGGCTGCCAAACTGGTCTTCAAAGGCAGAGAAGGACATTTGGAGCAAACCAGCAACACCCCCACATCCTGCAACGCCAGACAACTAGGTGCCCCCTTGATTAGATTAGGAGAGTGGTGTGTTTATGATTTTTAGCCACACCAGTAGGTGGGCTCAGCCAGATGTAACCTCCAAAAATCACTTTCATCTATGATGGATTTTTGAGGAATGTTGCCTCATGGGATTGATTTTTGCCACACTTCCCAGGAAGTGGTCATCACAGGGGGAAGGACCCTGCCACTGATTGAAGAACCAGGACCCCCCTATTTTTCACCCAGGAGCAAGGATAAAGCTGGCAGACCTGCACCCACACCTCATATCCCTATCAGATTCCAACAAGGAAGAACTACAGGAGAAGAAGGACTGTCCTGCTGGACCCCTGACCTGCACCTGGACACTGCACTCTGGAGGACTGCACCAGCTGCACACTTGGGCTTCACCACTAAAAGGAATTTACCTGTCTTCTACTGCTTCAATAAGGGACTACCTGTTTGCTACAGGTACGAAGGAGCTACCCAGAGTCCCCTGCGTCAAGTCCTGCAAGCAGAGCCCAGCTGACCAGCATCCAGTGGCCATTTGAGGATTCTGACCAGGTGCATTCTGGGAATTGTAATCCCAACTACCAAGAAGCAACTCGGAGCTTCTGGAACCTTGGATCAAGTTGTGGACACTTCAAGGACGCAAAAAGGAACTCTGGAAGAAGATCCAGAAGTTTGGAGACGTTTGGAGCAACTCCATAAGTTGAAGAGGTGCATTGTGGGAGTTGTAGTCCCAGATTCCACGAGGCACCCAAGAGCCTCTGAACCCTTGACTGGTGCTGTGGACCACTTTCCTGAATCAAACACTTCTGAAAGTAAGTGTGACAGTGTTACCTCGTGGGTGGCCTGAACTCTGGACTTTGTTCCTTTCCAGTGTGACCTTTTTTTTAACCCTTTGAGCGCTAGTTGCTTCTATGCGCTGGAAAGCATTACTTCTTTAAAAATTCATATCTCCGGTTCCCCTTATCCGATTTTATTTGTTTTTGTGTCATTTTAAAGATAAAAATATAATCTATTCTTATAAATTGGATTTGTAAACTGTTTCCGGTGTTTTATTTAATCACTGTTGTGTGATATTTGAATGCTTTACACTCTGGCCCTCATTATGACATTGGCGGTAAAAGCTGCTTACCGCCGTGCAGAAGACCTCCACCACACCGCTGCGGAATTCCACCACAGCTATTATGTCCCACAGTTCGGAATCCGCCAAAATCTAGACACCCGCACAAGTCCGCCACACCAAAGGTCAGTGAAAAACTGGCGATAACAAAACCTCCACCGTCACGCCAACAGAAATACGCCCACACTATCACAACCCACGAATCTACGTGGCAGTCTTTCAACCGTGGCATTACATTGGCGGTACACACCGCCACGCTCAAAATACACACACATCTACAAAACACAGCCACATTGGACAATTCGAAATACACTCACCTGATACACATACACACACCACTCCCACACACTCAATGCAATATAAAACACACACACACATTACCCACAAACCCTTACGACCACCACAATCAACAACACTAGCATCCACAGGCACACAACACCATCACCCACATAACTTCTACGCACCTCACACAACACCCCACTACATATCAGCACACTTATCACCCCACACATCACCCCACACATCACCTACACTACCCCATGACACCCCAGGTTCTCGGAGGAGGAGCTCAGGGTCATGGTGGAGGAAATTGTCCGGGTAGAGCCACAGCTATTCGGATCATGTGCAGCACACCTCCATTGCAAGGAAGATGGAGCTATGGCGAAGAATCGTGGACAGGGTCAACGCAGTGGGACAACACCCAAGAAATCGGGAGGACATCAGGAAGAGCTGGAACAACCTACGGGGCAAGGTGCGTTCCGTGGTCTCCAGACACCACCTTGCGGTTCAGGGGACTGGCGGCAGACACCCACCTCCTCTCCCACAACTAACAACATGGGAGGAGCAGGTCTTGACGATTCTGCATCCTGAGGGCCTTGCAGGAGTAGGTGGAGGAATGGACTCTAGTAAGTCAAAGCTTTACTATTACATCCCCCACCCTACCTGCATGCCAGCACATACCCTCACCCTCACACTCCCCCCATCAGTCCTACTCCTCACAAATGTCCCAACATCACAAACCACACATCCCAACACCAAGCCCTGCATGCAACACCAAAGCATGGACACCCATCACTAAAGCATGCCCACTGCACATACCCATACACCCCCCTAAACCATCATCACACAAGGTCCCACACAGGAATGCTAGCACTGGGGTACACGGTCACCCACCCATTGCAGACCTTGACACACACAGATGCAATAATCATGCCTTTATACCCCTGCAGGACCCCTACCCAACGTCACCGGACAGGAGGGTCCACACATGTCCACACCACCAACAGAAGAGGCCCACAGTGATGACAGCACCTCTGTCCATCTGGATCTAGATGACCAGCCCGGCCCATCAGGAACCTCGGGACAGTCGGTTCCCCACACCCAGTCACAGGCCATTACAGAGCTTCCCCCCTCTGGAAACACCAGCACAGCACCCACCCAGCGGGCCCATACCTCCTTCCCCAGGACACGTCAATCAGCAGTGTGTCCACCACTACAGGGAACCTAGGCTAACCCACCACCCCAACAACAACAGGGACCTGGGGCAGTGGTAGTGGGCACACGGTCCAGGGGACGGAGGCCCAGGAACACAGGGGAACTGGGAGGGCTGCTGTGCGACAGGGGGCGGACAGTCCCAGGGAACCCACTCTCCACGAGGCCCTCTCCTCCATCATGGGAGACTACCACCACTCCCAGGAGACAATGGCAATGGTACTGGCCAAGTTTCAGGAGGCCCAGCGCCTGCAGGAGGAACAGTATATGGGCTTCAGAGAGGAACTCAGAGCCATCAATTCCACCCTGGGCACCATCGTAGGGGTGCTGCAGGAAGTACTCAACACCAGGAGGGACACTGTGGCACTACAAGGGGCCCCTGACACTAGCCTGGACAATGAACTGCCCATCACCTCCGCTGGCGCTAGTGGACAGGAGGCACCACCACAGGACCACCAGCACCCCCACCCCTTGCAGAGGGAGAACCACCTTGCAAGCGGTCCCTGAGATCCAGGACAAGACAGAGAATGATGCCAAGACCCCCGCCAAGAAATGAGATCACCCTGATTGTCATCCTACTGTCACACTTTGTCACCCTGTCCATCCTTAAACTGCCCCAGATCCACTTCCTATGCCCATTTGGGCAATGCACCTGTGAGACTAATAAACTGGACTCTGCCATGGACATTCCTCCGCCATCACCACTCACCATTTTGCTACCCCCTCCAATTTTGAGCACTAAAATAAACACCCTTAAAGCACAATACAATCTGGAGTCTGTCTGTGATTTCGGAATACTGTATTAGCAATAACTGTGGCAAAAAGCTCTTTCATTTGTAATGTCAACATACCTATGTCACACAGCTCTAGTCCATGAGGAATCAAAGCAGATGTCACACTGTGGGACCCAGATCTGTGAAATCGTAGGGGAAAGTGACAACTCAGTGACCTACACTGGGTGAAAAAGACAGACAGTAGAGAGGCAGTAGTGTTTAAGTACATGTAGTAGGCAGGTTTGTATCCTTACCTGTGTTCCACTGGAAATATTGCTGGATCACTGAGTCCCTGTTGTCCATGTCTTCTTCCTCTGCTTCCTCTTCTTCACTGTCCATAGGCTCCACAGCTGCAACAACACCGCCATCTGGACCATCCTCCTGCAGAAAGGGCACCTGTCGTCGCAAAGCCAAGTTGTGAAGCATATAGCAGGCCACGATGATCTGGCACACCTTCTTTGGTGAGTAGAATAGGGATCCACCTGTCATATGGAGGCACCTGAACCTGGCCTTCAGGAGGCCAAAGGTCCGCTCGATCACCCTCCTTGTTCGCCCATGGGCCTCATTGTAGCGTTCCTCTGCCCTTGTCCTGGGATTCCTCACTGGGGTCACTAGCCATGACAGGTTGGGGTAACCAGAGTCACCTACAAATGGCGAGGGGCAACTGTTAGACACACACTAACCTGGAGGGATATCCCCAGACCCAGACAACCATTCCCACTGACTAGGTTCCAGGTGCTCCCCTAATAGCCACACACAGTGCCTCTGGAGTTGCCCCATCACATAAGGGATGCTGCTATTCCGCAGGATGTAAGCGTCATGCACTGAGCCAGGGAACATGGCATTTACATGGGAGATGTACTGGTCTGCCAAACATACCATCTGTACATTCATCGAATGATAACTCTTCCGGTTTCTGTACACCTGTTCACTCCTGTTGGGGGGGGACCAAAGCCACATGGGTCCCATCAATGGCACCTATGATGTTGGGGATATGTCCCAGGTCATAGAAATCACCTTTTACTGTGGGCAAATCCTCCACCTGAGGGAAAACGATGTAGCTTCGCATGTGTTTCAGCAGGGCAGACAACACTCTGGACAATACGTTGGAAAACATAGGCTGGGACATCCCTGATGCTATGGCCACTGTTGTTTGAAATGACCCACTTGCAAGGAAATGGAGCACTGACAGCACCTGCACTTGAGGGGGGATTCCTGTGGGATGGCGGATAGCTGACATCAGGTCTGGCTCCAACTGGGTACACAGTTCCTGGATTGTGGCACGGTCAAGACTGTATGTGATTATCACATGTCTTTCCTCCATTGTCGACAGGTCCACCAACGGTCGGTACACCGGAGGATGCCACCATCTCCTCACATGTCCCAGCGGACGGTGCTTATGAAGGACAACAGCGAGCACAGAGTCAAACAACTCAGAGGTACGTACCCACAGCTTACATAAAACACCATTCATACTCAAAAAGTGGCCTGTATGTGTGTTGAGTCTAGGCCTGGGTATGTGTGACGCAGTTGAAAATGTAGCCATGTGGGCCCCGGAAATGGCGGCTGCCTGACCTCTAAAGTGGGACAATGGGATGTGAGGTAATTGCGCTGGCGTTGTAGACCGTCGTGGTAGGCGGTTCAAGACCGCGGCGCAATGTTGCATTGGTTAACATTGGACCCTATGGGTCCCAGGAGCCAATGACGATGTGCGTCGGCGGTGACGGTATGCACCGCCATGGACGTGACCGCCATTTTCTATCTGTTCAATCACTCGATACCTGATCTTCGACAAGAGAGGACCAACACTGCAAGTGCTGCTGTGACCTCTGTCTGGAAGAGACGATGGCTCGAGTGACTGGGGAAAGGGCCCCTGCCTTCACATCGGAGGAGTTGGAGAAACTCATGGACGGGGTCCTCGCCTACTACGCGCTACTCTACGGTCCTCCAGACAAACAGGTAAGTCCACTGGGAGCATGATATATGGGCTATGCCTGTGTAGAGAGGGGTGGATGTAAGAAGGAAGGGGGGAGAGTGTGGCGTGCAGGAAACGACGGTGAGTGCATGTGCCACATGGCAAGGGTAGGAATGGGGGCCAATCACTTTGACTGTGCAGTTGGTAATAATTTTCTCTTTCCCCTGTACAAATCATGTAGGTCAGCACCCACCACAAAAAACATATTTAGTGTGCAATCACCAAGGACTTCTGGACCCTGGGGGTCTACGACAGATGGAGCACCCACTGCTGGAAAAGATGGGAGGACATTCGCCACTGGAGCAAGAAGACGGCGGAGGCTCAGCTGGGGATGGCCTCCCAACATGGGAGGGGTGCCCGTCGCACCATGACCCCCCTGATGTTCAGGATCCTGGCGGTGGCGTACCCGGAGTTGGATGGGCGCTTGAGGACATCACAGCAACCAAAAGGGGGTGAGTACACTCGCATTCTGCTGACTTTGCGCGCAGTGGAGGGGTCTGGGTGGGGGATGTGTGCTGTTGGTTTCCCTAGGCCACGGCGAGTTCCGTAGGCAAGGTCCCTCCGTAAGGCAGGCCATGTGGCACCCCACCTCACCTCTGTAGAGTGACAACTACACCTACTCATGCCCCTGTGTCATCTATGTGTGCAGATGTCATCCATAGCCTTGTAGGTCATTTCCCAGGAATTGAACAGTGGAGCCTAAGAGCGCGGCGTAGTGCAGGGGGCTTCTGTGTCTGTCGTGTCCGCCAGCGGTAGCGGTAATGCATGCAAGTCTGGGAAGAGCAGCACGGCGGAGAGACCGCCATCATCCCCGCTGCCCAGGAGGCCACCGCCAGAACCAGCCCAGCTGCCCAGGAGGCCACCGCCAGCACAAGCCCAGCTGCCCAGGAGGCCACCGCCAGCACCAGCCCAGCTGCCCAGGATGCCACCGCCAGCACCAGCCCAGCTACCCAGGAGGCCACCGCCAGCACCAGCCCAACTGACCAGGAGGCCACCGCCAGCACCAGCCCCGCTGGGCCATGAAGGACCGCCAGCACAAGCCCCGCTGGGCCATGAAGGACCACAAGTAAAAGCCCTGCTGGGCCACGAAGGACCGCCAGCAAAAGCCCCGCTCGGCCATGAAGGACCGCCAGCAAAAGCCACGCTGGGCCATGAAGGTCCGCCAGCAGCTGAGTCCCTGCAATGGAGACCGCCGCCTCAAGCACCGCTGACCAGGGCAGCGCCGCCTCAAGCACTGCTGAACAGGGCTCCGCCACCTCAAGCACCACTGAACAGGGCACCGCCGCCTCAAGCACCGCTGAACAGGGCACCGCTGTCTCAAGCACCGCTGAACAGGGCACCGCCATCTCAAGCACTGCTAAACAGGGCACCGCCGCCTCAAGCATCGCTGGCCCATGAGTGCCAAGGGCACTGTCGCTACTGAGTCCGTCACGGGGAGAATGAAGCACTCTGGGCACCATGCCCCCTCCAGAACCAGTGGAAAGATCCATCCACTACCTCTGTCCTTGGCAGGATGAAGCACTCTGGGCACCATGCCCCCTCCAGAACCGGTGGAGAATCACATCCACTACCTCTGTCCTTGGCAGGATGAAGCACTCTGGGCACAAGGCCCCCTCCAGAACCAGTGGAGAATCACATCCACTATCTCTGTCCTTGGCAGGATGAAGCACTCTGAGCACAAGGTCCCCTCCAGAACCAGTGGAGAGATACATCCACTACCTCTGTCCTTAGCAGGATGAAGCACTTGGGCACCATGCCCCCTCCAGAACCAGTGGAGACTGTTATCCACTTGAGAGACTGTGGCTTTTCACTCCCCAGGATGGAACAGTGGGCAAGCCACCCACTGTATAGACTTGAGAGACTGTGGCTTTGCACTCCCCAGGATGGAACAGTGGGCAAGCCACCCACTGTATAGACTTGAGAGACTGTGGCTTTGCACTCCCCAGGATGGAACAGTGGGCAAGCCACCCACTGTAGAGACTTGAGAGACTGTGGCTTTGCACTCCCAGGATGGAACAGTGGGCAAGCCACCCACTGAAGAGACTTGAGAGACTGTGGCTTTGCACTCCCCAGGATTGAACAGTGGGCATTTGGCCCCCTCGTGGATTTGGCGTTGTGCACTCAACCGGCTGAGGTGCCCCTCCTTTCCCTCCTCCTGAAGTGCCTGTTTAGTTGCTCTCTGATGCCCCTGCAGTGTTCTCTACGTCATGGTCGGGGATCTTGTGTGGGCCTCGCCCATACCGTGTGGGCCCAGTGTTCCACGGACTTAATTTGAGCACTACCTGGACTATTATGCTTGGCATATATTTTGTAAATGGTGTATATATATATTTTTGCCTACTTGAGTTTAATATATTACAATGGTTACACTCATTTTCTATTGTCTTTGCATTCTTCCAGGGGGTTTGGGGGGTGTAACTGTGATGTATTAATATGCATTATTGTTTGTGTTGTAGTGGGTGAGGGTGGGGGTGTTGCGTGTTGCGTGTGTGTGTCCCTGTTTTTTCCCTCCCCCTCCCCTGTGTAGTAGGTGCAGTACTCACCGTGGTCTTCGCCGCCAGCATTCATGCTCCTGGTAGAGAAGCAGGAAGACTATCGCTGGTAGAATTTGGAGTTCTGGGTCCATGGTGTCCTCGTTCCTCGTGGGGTGTGTACAGGTGAGCGTTTTCCCTTTGGAATTCCTGTTTCCGCCATGTTTTTATCCGCGGTGAATCCACCCCGGAAAAGGTGGCGGATTGGCCTGTCATAATAGTGTGGGCGGTACATTGTCTCCCGGCTGTCTGTTGGCGGTGACCGCTGCGCTGTTTGTTTGTACCGCAGTGGCGGTTTGAGTGTTAAAGTGGCTGTCTTTGTTAGCGGTTTCGCCACGGTCGTGATTGCAAATTTTTTACCGCCGGCCTGTTGGCGGTCTTACCGCCGCTTTAACACCGTCTGCCAGGGTTGTAATGGCCACCTCTGTCTCCTAAATTAAGCCTTGACACTCGTTGCTAAGCTACCAAGGGTTGAGCTGGGTTTAATTTACTGAGACCTAACTGGACCTAAGTGGAGGTTAGTGGCCTATTGCTAAGTGTAGGTACCTACCTGTCCTTACCATTAACCCATTTTCCAACACGCTCTGACAGAAATTCCTTCATGCACGCGACAATCACATACAGAATACTCCTTCCCCTAAAGGTCACGTCTCAAGGGCTTTCAAACTGGCGATTGTTATACACTGGAACAGAGCATGTTGGCGTGTTGAGTAGTTAAATCATCCTCATTGCCAATGATGGAGCAGATATTTCAATTAAAGAAATTTCTAATGATTAACATGTGTTTTATTAATGAGAAAAATGCATAGAGAAATTAATTTTAGAAAATAACGTGCACATTTGAAAATGTGTCCTTGGAGAATGGTCACCATGTGTATTAACATGCAAAATAATAGAAAAATCTATAAGAAAAAGTATTAATATGTCATAACGAAGTATTTAACCTACGTTTTGTATTAATTCATATTCTTAAATTAACCGGACTAAGGGACTGGTTTCACTGGGCCTTGCTTGCTCTGAACATGAAGAATTTGAGTGCCTTGCACAGGACTGGTAACCGGGGATGGCAACCTTGAACCACTCAGAGTTCAAACGGCTCAGCTAGGACATTCTGCAAATGTACCAACGAACAAGAAATGATGAAGACAATTTGATACAATTATGTGTAGTGTATGCTAAATGTCCTTTCCGAGGACTTGAACAATAGAGGCACTGACTAGAGACTCATGTAACAATCTCATTACCTGAAGAGCTGGATGATGTTCTCATCACAAGAAGGACCAACCAGTTTTATGGGACATAAGACATATGCAAAATTAAAGATTTGGTAAATAAAAACTGTAGGTTAGAGTCATAACTGCAGATGGACTGACCAATTAGCAATTAGTGGGATGGATTGGGAGACCGTAATAAAAAGTCATGACAAGGGGTGAGGAATCAGAACTGCGAGGAGAAAGTTGATGACGTAAGGAGACGCTGTCCGAGGTGCTGACAATTGGGCTCATACTCTGTGAGCCTGATCCGTAGCTGTCCATTGATGACCTGTGGACAGAGACTGACTTGTTGCTGATCCATCCTGGATAGGTAGCAATGAAAATTTGACTGACAAATTTTGTGCCTTTTCTTCTAGGTACCAACTGTGCTGTTTTTATAGAGATTCTCTCTTAGGTAGATTTTTCCAAATTAATGTTTTCGCTAAATTGTTTTCACATGAAGACCCACATGCTAATGCTAATCTTGGTTTGGTAGGCTGACAGGGGAGACGTTGACAGTGACAAATGACTGACAAATTAATTTGCTGAATTGCATCTTTAATGCTGATATTCACTGACTTATGATTTGCATTATTGCTCATGTTTTCCTTTAAAAAAAGTGTTTTCTTTGGATGAATTAATAAAAATTGCTTGATAAAGATATAATTAACAATTGATCAGAATTGTAATCAATAGGGAATAAAAGTTGTTAACCTTTTCCATGAGAGATGGTTATTTCTGAATAATATGGTTTTCTTTTGAGGTTTCTTAAGTGTTTGATATTGATCTATTGATGTTGATTATTGGTTCAGTGATCACTGCATGACTAGGATACTCCATGTAATTCAAAAAGTTCATAGACCTATACGGGTCCCCTTGTAAGTTTACTTACTAAGGACCGGGTGTACTGGCACCAGTCTGGGATCGCAACAAAGTACAACAGCATGTACTTGAAGAGAGATCTATATTTCTAGACACCCCTGCTACAATATTAGTCCTGGTCACAATCACTTATCTCCTCACAATCAGTCACACTTTAAAATTCTAGAACCCTACAATTGGATAGTTCTGTATTGAGCAATTAAGAGATGAAGGATAATACCACACACCTCTTGAAGCAAATCGCCTGGTCAGCACTCAGTGCCTCCTATAAAGAAATCTTCCCTAGCATGTTCCTACCATTCCAGTGAAGGCATGACCTGTAGAGCATGATCACACTTGAGTAATAACTCCATAACTGTATAATTTGATATACAATTTTAAAAATAAATGTTAGCACTTTTTTCCAAAATATTAAAAGTATTTCTAGCTAAGCTAGAAGTTTATTGAATAAATAAAATCATTTACTTTCAATGAAAAAAAAAAAAATGAATGTAAACCTCAATAAAATTCTTAACAATTTAGAAAATGTTAACTTAAATAGATAAATTAATGTAGACACTGGACACAAATGTTTTAGTTAAATTAAAACTTTAATCAGTAGAAAAACAAACACACAGCTGTAGTCCACCAAAAAAATAGTATTTTATTAAAAAAATTAGATTTATTAAAATATTTCAATTTCAAAATAAAATAATAACTTTTTAAGTTAAACAACATATCTGTAAAACTAGTTCAGCTCACTTCCTACCCTATCCCCAAAAAACTCTCACAACCCCAAAATAAACATATTTGAGATATTTGTATATTTATAGTAAATTACTGAATTAATTACCATTAATAGCAAAATAGCATAAAACAATAAAATTAAATGAAAAGTTTTCCAAATTGAACTACCCATCAAATCCCCATTGAACCCAAAATAAAAAAATAAAAAATACAATGTAACAAATGAAACGTTCAAATCATAATTTAGCAAATATTTAAAACTAAAATTTAATATAAACTAAAAAGAAAGGATGGTGCATAAAATGTCATTGAGGCCCTCATTACGAGTTTGGTGGATGGGAACACCCTTACGCCAAACTCCTGACATGGTGGCCGCCACTGTAGTGGCGACCTCTCCACTGTACCCATTATGACTTTCCTGCTGGGCTGACAGGTGGAAACCAAGCATCCATGGCATACTAATTTCTCAAATAATAGAAAGACCTCCTCACAAACTATAAAAACTTCTGAATTAATGGATGTTGAACTATTTGCTGTTACTACAGCAAAACAAGCTGACAACTGGGTAGGAAGTGGAGAAAATGCAAGACTATTACTGTTAAAATTACCTCTAAAGTCCATCATCATTTAAATAGGCAGACAAACTTAAACAGTAAGGTCATTATTAACCTTGAACCACACTGCAGAGTACTCCACGCATGATCTATTCAATATATACAAACAATTGGTTGGATCTTCTACTGATGAAAATTTATTATCTCAAGAATTTTGTAATTTTTTGGTCACTTTTCTGAAAAGTAAATTAGTGATGTATGACCCAGTTAATTATGCTCCATGGTCCACACTGGAAGTCACAGACAGTAATGCTTATGAGTCGTAGGCCTAGTCCAAGCAGGCATGTTGATTTAAGTTCCCCCTTTCCAGGAGATTTATTGGCTTAAATGACTGTCAGTGGGTATTGCTGAGTTTGTCCGGAGGTAAAGAAAAGGGCTGTTTCCCACAGAGGATTATGTTGAGGCTTCTGACATTAGAGCTGGGGTGGTGTTCCAAGTAGTTGTAAGACCAGTTGTGAGCCTGGCAATTCCCATTCTGCATTGGGTTATGGGGTCTGAATTTTGTGGGCTGTCCTTGCCTGGGGAAATGTTTATTCCTCTCCATCTGCAAACAAGCTATCTTATATGCAAATATACATTTCCATCTGAGTGGTTCTAAATCATGCATCGTTTTGACTGGATTCTCAACTACTGCTTGCTTTATCCTTTATTAGATGTACTCAACAACATTCCTCAAGCAAAGAGGTCAACTTTTTGATTTTGGAAAACTAAGAAGTTGCATGATCATTGAAGAAGCATGGGAAGGAACACTCAGAGACTGAATACTTGGCTTTAATGTAATTATCATGTCACCTTCAAGAATGGCCTGGGACTGGTCTTTAGGGAACATTGTAGCGTTTCTCCTGGGATTTACCGGTGTCTAGGACTTAATGGTGGATAGATTGGGTACATGACTTCACCAAAAGGAGTGAGACACATTTTTATTTCTGTCGTAAATGTGGAATGCTGAGATGGTAGCTTTATGTTTCTGAGCGCTCACATTTGCTTTCAGGCCCAGTTTTCTTCTCGCTTTCTTTGATATCCAGGCTGTTGCTGCAGTGTTCAGATCGGCTACCCATTTATTGCCATAATTAATTTCAGTCCTCATCCTTGTGTGAGGCCTTTGTGTATTCTGTACAGCCCCTGTCAGATGGATGCTCCCTGTGGCCCCTGCAGGCCCAGGCCTATAGCCTGTACTAGAGGGTCAAGAATATCGCAGACCTTTGAATGCATGCTCCTTTCTTCTCACAACCTGCAACTCAAGACTTTGCTAACGCTTTACATATAAGGCCACAGTTCAACACAGGCTTCACCCATCCATAACCTACAAAGATCTGTATTCATCTGAGGCTGTTCTATCATTTGAGGGCTGCATTGGATACACCTACAACTATTCCATGTTTACTTGCCTGTTGACTCAGATTCATTCACCTTTTCCTGACATCTCTGCAGTAGTATCTTATTACTGAGTGTATCAAAGTCTATTTCGGATTGGGCAGCAGCAACATGGCAGGGTACCCTCTAAACGTGATCTTACTTGGTCTGGCCAACTAACAGATCACATTTGGCCTCATTCTCTGTAGCATGTATATATTTTAGCTGACATTATCATTGTCTCCCTGCTTTCTGGAATTGTACCTGGTCCTCTGAAACATGCCATCATCATTCTCTTCCTGGGAAACCATCTTGGGCCTTATAATGAGTTAGGCAGTCCCACCGCGGGTGGCTTCCCCACAGGTGTATTACAGTGTTCCCACAGGGTTGACCAGAGGGAACATTGTAATATGCGGTTCTGGATGGGCTGTCCAGTAGAACAGTGCTTTGAAGTCCCTTGAAGGAGCCGAGGCCAATAACGTAGCACACAGCACCCATGGAATGCAAACTGTTTGCATATCAGACAGTGTGTATTCTGACGGTGCTGGGCAGAGGGGCCCCTGCACTGACCATGCTGTGGGCGTGGGGAGTGCAGAGGCCCTCCTGTGGCTCCAGACACTGGCTTTCCGCTAGCCTTCTCATGGCAGGGACCCCACCATGAGAAGGCTGATGGAAAGCTGAGTTGTAATCATCCAGGCAGCGCTGAACTCAGCGCTGAACTCAGCGCCGCCCTGGCTGAGTACAACTCAGACCGTTGTCGCACCATCAGGAACCACGTTCCCAGCAGAGACGGTGGTCAGACCTCCACATTTGCAGCATTCCAACTATCACCGCGAGGCTTGTAGTGAGGCCCCTGCTGACTAGAAACTAGTGGTCTATTAAAGCCCTATCTCCAACGTTCTATTTTTCAGAAAAATTATGTAACAGAAGGTAATGAGACCACTGAAAGATTATGTTAATGGAAACCACCTTCTCTATGACCACCAGTCTGACCTATTAGGGGTACCTATTGTGAGAGTCAACTAACATGGATATATGAACATTGCTACAGTAATGACATAGAACCCACCAGTTTCCTTCCCTGTCCACAGAGCCAAATGTATCTTAGACTCTGCTTGATACTAACGGCAAAGTGTTGGAAGAGGATCTGAAAATGAGAGAAGGCACACAAGAGGGATTATCAGGTAGAAGTTATAAATGTCTCATCAAACAGAGGCTCTTTCAGCTGTTCTGCAGACTCTCATGAGTTAAGGCTCTTTGTAATCAAACAGAACACAAGGCTATGGTTACTCTTTTCTCTTACATACATTTCAATTAACCCCTTAGCTGCTGGCCCCAGCGCTGAGCCCTTTTTTGGCTATTTGGGGTAGTTCGCACTTAGGCCTTCATAACTTTTTGTTCACATAAGCTATCCACGCCAAATTTGCGTCCTTTTTTCCAACATCCTAGGGATTCTAAAGGTACCCAGAGTTTGTGGGTTCCCCTGGAGGAGACTAAGAAATTAGCCAAAATACAGCGAAAACTTGTTTTTTTTCAAATAAATGAGAAAAAAGGGGTGCCGAAGAAGTCTTGTGGTTGTTTCCCTGAAAATGTCACCAACCAAGAGTTTGCAGCACCAAAATCACCATCTTCCCAGCTTTCAGGAAAAGGCAGACTTGAAACAGAAAACCACATTTTTCAACACAATTTTGGCATTTTACTTGGACATACTCCATTTTTACTATTTTTTGAGCTTTCAGCGTCCTTCCAGTTAGTGACAGGAATAGGTGTGAAATCACTGCTGGATCCCAGAAAGCTAAACATTTCTGAAACGTAGACAAAATTCAGAATTCAGAAAGGGGTCATTTGTGCAGATCCTACAAGGTTTTCCTACAGCAAATAACAGCTGAAATAAAAAAAATAAAAAATTTAGCTGAAAAACAGCCATTTTTCTCCATGTTTTACTCTGTAACTTTTTCCTGCAATGTCAGATTTTTGAAAGCAATATACTGTTACGTCTGCTGCACTCTTCTGGTTGAGGGGATATATAGGGCTTATAGGTTCATCAAGATCCCTAGGTACCCAGAGACAATAAATGAGCTGCTCCTTGCAATGGGTTTTCATTCTATACCGTGTATACAGCAATTAATTTGCTGAAATATAAAGAGTGAAAAATAGGTATCAAGAAAACCTTTGTATTTCCAAAATGTGCACAAGATAAGGTGTTGAGAAGCAGTGGTTATTTGTACGTCTCTGAAATCTGGGGTGCCCATACTAGCATGTGAATTACAGGGAATTTCTCAAATAGGTGTCTTTTTTACACACTGGCTTACATTTGGAAGGAAAAAATGTAGAGAAAGACAAGGGGCAATAACACATATTCTGCTATTCTGTGTTCCCCCAAGACTCCTGATAGAAATGGTACCTCACTTGCGTGTGTAGGCCTAATGCCCGCAACAGGAAATGCAACATGGACACATCACATTTTTACATTGCAACTGACATGTTTTTTGGAAATTACTTTATTTTAGCACACAAACAAAAATACTCTACGCGTTTCGGGCGTCACAGCTCCCTTGCTCACGAGTAATCGCAGTCTATACATCTCTTTCCATATATCCCTACAGCAAGTTCTAACAACATAAAAAATGAACTCATAACATTCCTTCTAATGCGGCGGCCATCTTGGAACTTGCTTTTTGTAAATATTCAGTCATATACATTATTATATTAAATAATTGCTTTTTAAACAGTTACTTTTGTAACATTTACTTATAATTACAATTAAGTAATTTCGGATGAAGAAGACACCATGTGGCAGAGGCGTCTTTCTACATAAAGGAAGCTGTTTTGTTTTATATATATATATATACATATCTTTTATACGTGGGTCCAGTTTTCCCAGGGGCATATCGCAGCCCCCAGGGAAACCACACATGCATTGACAAAAGTGATATATATATATATATATATATATATATATAAACATATTTATCTATATAGATATATCTATCTATATAGATAGATATATCTATCTACATTGATAGATATATCTATCTATATATATATATATATATGTATATATATATATATATATATATATATATAGATCTACTTGTTTTTTTAGTAGCTGTATGATTCTCTTCGGGGCCATAGTGGCCCCAGGAAAACCATACAGCTACTAAAAAAAATGATTACTGCCATGGGCGGTCACCCGTGGGCGACCCCCTGTCAATTCATTTTTTTTATTTTTCTTAAAAAAATTCAGCCCCGGGGAAACTTACCTTTAAAAAAAATACATATATGCCCCCAGGCGGGAGCTGGCCTGTTTCCGAGGGGGCCGACCCCCCAAGTGAAATCCCTGGTGTCTAGTGGGGTTCAGGAAGGCGTCCTTTGAAATGGGAGAGTCTCCCCTTTCAAACGAGGCCTTCCCGAACGTTAGAAAGCCAGTTTGGGCCTGTTTTCCCCATAAGAGCAGAAAGTGGCCACAAGGCCGCTTCCTGCTCCGATGGAGAAAACAAACAGTGACATCAGCGCGCCTTGTGGCGTGCTGATGTCACAAAGGGGGGGTGATCTTCAGCGTCACCCAGGGTATTTTTAAATTTTAAAAAAATCCTTGGGTGCAACGCACCCAAATATTTTTTAACCTCCTCCCTGTTGTGGGCCACTGGTTTTGACCCGCACCAGGGAGGTAGTGTGGACGTCAGCCACTGGCCGACACCCGCAATAAAGTGGTTAAATACAGGTTTTTCTTTTACATGAATATCACAGGAATTGTAACATTCTACAAAAAATGAAAAAAATATTCAAGAATCAGTCTATCTTTAGGTGTATTATAGCAAATACTCAATGAAACCGCCCTTATCGCCGCCACTGACGACATCCGAACCATACTGGACAGCGGCAAAACTGCGGCCCTCATCCTACTGGACCTCTCGGCCACGTTCGACACCATCTGCCACCTCACCCTATGCTCACGCCTCAGCAATGCTGGAATCCGCGACAGAACCCTGGACTTGGTCACCTCCTTTCTCACCTGCAGAACGCAGAGAGTCTGCCACCCCCCATTCCACTCGGAGGCCACTGAAATCATCTGAGGTTTACCCCAGGGTTCGTCCCTCAGCCCGACACTCTTCAACGTCTCCATAACCCCACTCTCTAACATCGCCCGATCCCACAACCTCAAAATCATCTCATATGCTGACAACACCCAGCTGATCCTCTCCCTCACACAGGACTCCACCAAGACCTACCTCCATGAAGGAATGAAGGCCATCGCCGAATGGATGAAGAGCAGCTGCCTCAAACTCATTTCCGACAAGACGAAAGTCCTCATCTTCGGCTCCACCCCTCCACATGCTCCAAAAAATCTACAAATGGATACCCACCAAAATCAGAAGAACAGTCACCCAAGCCCTCGTAAGCAGCAGGCTGGACTATGGCAATGACCTTTATGCAGCAACCACGGCCAAACTCCAGAAGAGGCTGCAATGAATCCAGAACGCTCTGCACGCCTCATCCTAGACATACCTCGCCACTGCCACATCACAGACCACCTCAAAAACCTTCACAGGTTCCCAGTCAACAAGAGGATCACCTTCAAACTCCTCACCCATGCTCACAAAGCACTGCACAACACCAAACCAGAATACCTCAACAGATGACTCTCCTTCTACACCCCGAACCGGCATCTCCGCTCCAACGACCACGCCCTCGCAACTATCCCTTGCATCCGCAGAACTACAACCGGCAGTAGATCATTCCTGTACCTTGCTGCAAAAAGGTGGAACACTCTTCCCATCCATTTGCACCAGACCAAAGAACTCCTTACCTTCAGGAAACCTCTCAAGCCCTGGCTGTTCGAGAAGTAGCAGCACCTCCCTCCTCCCCTCCTCAATGCCTTGAGAACCTCATGGGTGAGTAGTGCACTTTGCAAATCCCTGATTGATTGATTGTATCAATGGCGCAGTAGATTTATCTAGCTACAGCAAAGGGAATCACTGTGATAATGTGTCTCTTCAGATTTCCTATATACATTAATCATATATTAAAGATCCACAACAGAGTCACGCATCAGAAACAAAGGTTCAGTCATGATTTAGAAATAACTCTGTGAAGTCCCAAAAGACAGTTGTTACTGCACAATTCACAAGTGGACGCAGACTTCGAGTACATAGGTACATGAGGCAGTTCAAGAAACTAATAGTAGTTTCACAGTCCAAAGGAAAACATATCTATCCATAGTTAGTCACTAATCTTGAGGCATTTGAAAACAATCCTGGAAGAGGATGAAGTGTTCTAAGAATTCAAGGAAATTATTTGAAGCATTTCAAGGATGCAAGGAAATATTTTGAAGTGACACTTCAGAAGCAGTTCCAAGATTCACCACAAGCAAAAAATGTCTGAGAAGATGAGCATTGCATCCAGCTTGAAGCTGGTCACTGTTGGAGAGCCAGGAACAGACGTGAAGAGCAGTGCCCAAATAGAGGCATCAACAGGGAAGCAAGCCAATCACCTAGCATATTCTGGGTGTGGCTTTTGTAGACTGTGGCATATTGGAATCCTGCAGTAGATTCTTGAATCCTGGACTCCACAAAATGTGTGGTGGCTCCTCTAGTGTCATGTTCACATCCAGCTGCATGGATGCAGCTCATTAGAAAAAGGAGAAGGGAAAAGTAAAGAAGTGAAAATGGAGAAGTGCCATTCTAAGTCAAAGCGCTTTCCATTTCCATAAGTTCTAAAGCACTATGGCCCATATTTATACTTTTTTTGCACCGTATTTGCATCACTTTTTGACGCAAAAGTGGTGCAAACTTACAAAATACCATTGTATTTTGTAAGTTAGCCCCACTTTTGCGTCAGAAAATGACGCAAATTTGGCGCTAAAAAAGTATAAATCAGGCCCTATGTTCAGTATGCAAAAAATTTTGATTTGTTAGCAAGCGTCAGTTGTGGTATGGTAACCATGCTTGCACTACAATAATCATGAGTCAAAACACGCTGGGATGCAAACAGTGTGCAATAACTCAAAAAACAACATTCTGGAATGGAAAGGGTGAGGTTGTGAGAGATTTCAAAATCACAGTTGCCATTATGGATGATAGGGTATTAATACCCTGTATAACCCATCCACTCCCTACTAGGCAATCAAATCACTTACTAAACTGATGCCTGTAACAACACATCAAGCAGCCGTTGCACAACATGACCCTTGACTGACATCGAATTCCAAGTAATGAGGAATCTGTAAGAACACAAGACATAAGAAAATTAAGTATGGCAGTGGTGCACAGATTCCTAAGTATGTATGCAAACGTTAATAGAGATTAAGGACTGTCAAGAAGGCTTTGAATGAATTAATCATCAATGGATGGAATTTAAAGAAAAAGATATGTTGAATAATGAACAACAATAACACTCTTGTACACAAACAAGGCTGCGAACCAAGAGGTTATAGTACAAACAATAGAGGGTTGTTTGAACAAGAAATTCTGTGCAAAACATAGATTAAATGGATTAGGCAATTCTGTGCAGTTACAGCAACTGGATGAACAAGACAAAGCAAGGGACAATATCCAAGTTAGATGTGTGGAATCTTAATGAACAACTTAAGATAGACCATGATTCACACAAGTGAACATGTAAGTAAAAGCTAATAATAAGACTTAGATAACGTTGAGCATTGTGGTCTTTCTTCAGACAGTGCAAACAAATTCAGACATAATCAGGAAATTCCAATGCCAGGGTGGAAAAGACCAATGAGCAGTCTCTCTCAGTTCCCATTCCTCTTTCGCTTTGGCTTTCACACTGTTTGAAGGGCAAGAAAGGTGATCTATATCAATGGAAGCAAAGCAGATGTCATCAAGAAATCTATCATAGTACCTTCCTAGAGAAACAACAAGGGAGTGCTATTATGTGTTTCATCATGTGAGACCCTCAAAATTGTACCAAGCATCAGCTTTGGCATTTTGTGATTCTGACCAACATCGTATGACAAAGTCAGACACACTGAAAAACAACATCCAGCGTAATCATCTGGGAGACACTCCTCATACCAAGTATAAGAATTGCAGTGTTTATTGGTCCAAAGAAAAGTTCCTAGTATGCTGTGCTACTGACAGTATGGTCTGAATTGTCGTAAGACTGCTTTATTTGCCAATTACCCTGCCATGATACTATAATTGCAATAGGTGGAGAGCATATTTGTGGAGAAAACCACCACAGGATGAAGTTGTTCTGTCCTGGGTACTTCTTTGGACCATACTCTATCAATTGCAAATTGAGAAGTGTCATCCCCCACCACACATGGAAGTGCAGCATATGGGTGTCTGACTATAGGTGCTCAGCGAAAACCATCTTTCAAACTTTGGATGGGGGCTTCAACTTCTGGGGTTAAAAAAAAACACCACTTGTTTCTGAAGGAGATGGTTAAGCGGTTCTAGAAAAGTTAGCAATAAACCTTCTGTAGAGATTATCAACTCCTAGGAAGTTTTGAACTTCCTTAGCACGAGAAGTAAAGGGCACTTAAAAATAGCATCAACCTTTCTTTTGGTACATTTATATCCCTGCTGTGTTGATAAATAATTATTTAAAATCTACACTTGTCATGTGGAAAATGTATTTGTAAAGCTTAGCGATAAGATGACACTTACATAGATTTCAAAGAACAGTGGACACCTGTTTCACCTATTGGACAAAAACAATGTAGATCTAGGTGGATGATCACACACACATCCAGAAAGTCCGGTAGGAGCTCATATGTAAATAAAAATGTAACACTGCTGGAATGTGAGGGACCCCCAATGGAATCACCAAGTACTCACAGAAACTGTTTCATATGAAAAGACTAGGGCACAATGAATTACAATGTGAAGGTCCAGTTTTGAATAATTGGCTGCCTGCTGTACTTGGTCCAGAAAGGGTGAGGAACAAACATATTGGGTAACTGTTCTATATGGCATTTTTATTCAAAGGTCTTTAATCTATGTAGGTCATGAAATCTTCTTTTTAAGTATTAAAATAAGAACAGTGATGACACTGCACTTGTTACCTGTTGATAAACCTATTCACCAGAAGGCCATCAAAATGTTCATGCAGAGAGTTATTATCTCAATTAATGCAAGTATTCATCTGCATGGTCAGATTGCCCCTAGATCCAGATTCATCTCGCAGTCCAAACCTGTCCTGCTTTCAACACCTCTCCTTCTCTTCTTCAGTCAGTGGACCATGCACCCCTCGAACCTGAATTGTTGGACAGGTGCAGCTCAGTATCCTTTTTATCCTGATGAATAACAACTACTCTTGGGTCCACTTAGTCCTGTCTCTTTTTGTCTCAGGTTCAGGTTCAATGTCAATACTAGGTCGATCAAGTCATCACAGGAATTAGTAAGATCAGATACCTGTGCCACAACATCATTTAAGTTTAAGTGGGAACCAGCCTTTACAACAAAGCCTGAACCACATAATGCCTTCACAATGAAGTCATTACCATGCATTAGACTTTACCACACATGCCATTACCATTCATATGTCTTTACAACAAATGTCATCACCACGCATTAAGGGGTTGATTATGAGTTTGGCGGTCCTGTGACTGCCATGTCGGTGGTGGCTGTCCGACCTCAAACAGGCTGGCAGAGCGGGCGACATATTATGAGTTTGGCGGTCAGTGGTGCCCCAGAATATCGCCAGAGGTCCGCCAGCACCCCGCCAGACAGCCTAGGCCACAATGGTCTGTCAGAGCTGCAAACAGGCCGGCAGAGACCATGTTTCCTCCGCACCCATTATGAGGTAGCATACTGCCAATGTGGCCAGCGTGGTCAAACCACCACGTATCAGGAGGTGGAAAAGAACAGTACAAAGGGAGACCCTCACTTCCATGAAGCCATACACGCCCAGAGCTGCCATGAATCCACACCTAGACGTCATCCCGCTGCTACTGCTCGAAGAAAGACAAAGGAATCCATGCCAATGAGGACGACAACAACCATAAGTAAACACACACTCACCTGTGTCACCTGTGAAATGTTAAAAAATTGTAATATAACAAACCATAACATAGGGAAGGGGGTGCGAGAGGCTGCACCAATACGTCATAGCACATTGACACACACTCACGTACAGCAGCAAGGAATTCCACTCATACACAACACACACACGTCAGCCCGCACACACACATGTTACACGTCACTACCATACATTTACACACAACAACACAACACAGGCCGAGGGCCGCACAACCCCACACAACACACAAACTCACAACAACTACTGCACACATAAAAATACAATTCACACACAACACTCACCATGGACCGAACACACATACAACACACATATACAGATATGTCCCATCATTGACACCAAACACCTCCATTAAACCACACAGCAACTAGGCCATTCACGATACACACACACACACACACACACAACATACATAACACACCAAGTGACACACCACAACAAGACCGGTACAGTAGAGATGACAGCAGCAAGACCACACATGGAAGGAGCCCATATTGGGACACATGTCATTTACAACAAGGCCCAAAATAACATATCCACTGGCCACATTCACAACTCAGAGACAAGGATTACCAATAACAAATGTACTGCACAGGCACACATATGGGTGAAGGGGAAGTATACAAAGCATAAACCACTCCAGACACCAAAGAAAACACCAGAGAGCCCTGGGGGACACACACCTAAACAGTCACCTGCACAGAACGGCAAAGCAAAAAAGCACAACTCAACACACTCCATAACTGCACTGAAAAAACTCCACAAACCACACCACATGCACACAATAGCCACATCAAGGTACAAGGCATATGCCATACATGTCCACATTGAACATTATCACATCAAACACATACCATGACAAACACAACACAATACCATGACAATAACATATATGATACACACGCAAACCTAACACACGCCACACACCCTTCCCTCTGGCGACCACAGCACTGCACACAAACCCACATACAGCAAACCACCACACATGGATCTGCAAGCAGCCCACACACATAAATACTTACCCTCAACCAATGTCAGCCAGTAACAACATCCACCTAGGGAATCAAATGTAGGACAAAGATGTAACCAACAAACCAAGAATTGGTTAGCTTTAATATCATGGAAATGTAAAATATTATAGTCCAAGGCCATTGGCCAGTCCACAATAGTCCACAATAGTGCCAAAAGCACCAGAGGCACAAAAGGTGCCCCAACGTGACTCCTTCCTTCCATATAACCTCCAAAAGTAGGGGCATCATAGGGGCAGCCAGGCACCTCAGGGGACATTGGGGGGTGGCGGGGAAGGGGGTTTAGGAGGAGTGGGTTTAGGTTTGGGTTTGAAGAGGGAACCTTCTTTAAAGGGATGGGCTTCTTCTTGGCGGGAGAGGGGAATGGGTGCTGGCAGCAGGGATAGGGGAGTCTTTAGGGGTGGAAGGGGTGGCCTTTGGGAGGGTGACTAATCTGTTGGAGTATCATGGGCAGAGTAGGGAACAGGTCAATAGACAGATGAGGACGGTCATCAGAAGGGGGTTAGGGTGTGGAGGGTGAGGGAGTGGTTGTATGACATGTAGGTGTGTATGTTTTGGGTGCATGTTTGTGGGAGGTGGGCTTGTGTGTGGTGGGTGTCTGTTGGGTGAGTAAGTGAGGACATTTATGTGTCTTGGGTTGAGGTGGGATGGAGGTGCTGGGGGATGCCGTGCTGGGTGGGTGGCTGTCTGTTGGGGTGGTGACTGCTGGTATTGTGGATGTGCTGCATGTAGGAGTATTTGTGGTTGTGGTGTCTCCGGGTGTGGTGACTGGGGTGGATGTCTGAAAGTCTGCTGGGGTGGTGTCTGTGGGTAGGATAGGTGTGGTGGCTGGATCAGTGAATGTTGTTGTGGTGTCTGTAGGTGTGCCTATTGTCATGTGTGTGATGCTGGGGGTGGAGGGGGTGCTGGGCAGTTTGTGGCTGTTAATGTGTCAGCAGGTGGATGTTGTTTGTGTGTATGCCCGTGGTGTGTCTTGTGGTGCTTTGTGTGCTCTTCCCATGTCTGTTGATGTGGATGATTGCAAATCTGACTGTGTGCTTTGGATAGGTCAGGGAAGGGGATTTGGACTGGGAAGAGGAAGGTAGAGGGGGGACAGGATACAAGGGGTGACTGGCTGCCATCAGTGTGGAGGCCAGATCCTGAAAACATCTCTGTGAGGCAGTCATTGCACTGTGAATGCTCTGGTCGATCTGGCTTGCCATTCCCTGGATAGCATTCACGATGGTCGACTGACCCACAGAGACTGATCTCAGGAGGCCCCCTCAAAGACTGACCTAAGGAGGCCCCCTCAAAGACTGACCTCAGGAGGTCAATAGACTCCTCACTGAGAGCAGCAGAGCTAACAGGGGCTGGGGCAGAGGCGCCTGGGGCAAAGGAAACGCTCACCCTCTTGGGTAAGCAGACACAGCCAACTTGGTGGGGAGCTAAAGGGAGGGCGGTGATAGAACGGGGTGGCGGACAGAGATAATACTGAGCGGGTCCCCGATGGGTCTGTCACCACTAGAGAGTGGCCACTGGAGGAAGATTCTAAAGATGAAGTAGAAGATCCTTGTTCCCATCGTGGCACTCCCCTCACCCTCCGGACCACTGGGTCCCTCGCTATCTGTGTTGTCTTGACCAGAGGTCGTGTGGCCAGGAGCTTCCCCACTCAGCTGTGCACCATCTCCTTTGCCTGCTGGTGCTGATTCTAAAAACAGATAGTGAAGTAGAGTAAGGACATACATATAAGAACACTTCCATCATAATGCAGATGTGCAAAACATATCTTAAGAACAACTGACCCCCCGTAGAAAGTGCCAGAAAAATGCCAACATAAAGTAACAACACTAAACAATGCATGTGTATCACATTCATTAGGGAAACACACCATCAGATCTACCCATCTGAATATTACAATAGCACATGTTACCTAGACCATCCACACTATCTAAACCGTACCTGTCTGACCTATCTACCAATAATGAATGTCATCTACTGCAATAATAAAAGAAGCACTAGACATGCAATGGATTCCCATTGCCAAGGTAGCTAAAGATTGACACAGACCCAATGCCATCCTCACTAAGATTTTTCCCTGAAATCATTTATCAAACCATTACATAGATTTCCAAGTAAAGGCAGACAACCCTGGTGTAAGCAAGTTATACCTACATCAATTGACATTGGATAATCCGAATCACTATGGGCACATACCATCATATGACATATCAACAAATAACAACTGCACAATGCAATAAGAGAAAATTATCCTTGGTCTATATATCACATTGTTAATAGCATTGCGCAGGAGGAGGGAGACATAGGGCCTGATTCTAACTTTGGAGGACGGTGTTAAACCGTCCCAAAAGTGGCGGATATACCACCTACCGTATTACGAGTCCATTATATCCTATGGAACTCGTAATACGGTAGGTGGTATATCCGCCACTTTTGGGACGGTTTAACACCGTCCTCCAAAGTTAGAATCAGGCCCATAGCCTGTTATCACTACATGTAATACACCTAATGTCAGCAGAATGAAAATCAACATCAGTGGGTTCAAATCAGACATGGTAAGCATGGCATCCTTCAGTGGGGTTAACCCAGACTAGCAACATCAGTAAGATAAACATGGTTGGAACACAATCCATGATGGGATGCCGCATTTAGTGGACACATCCCAAACTATACAAAGGTGTATTAGAACCAGCACACCAGCCCCAAAATTCAAACATAATGTGGCCAAAAATCCTGGCCTCCTGTTAGATCATTCATAGCTATAGCAGGAACATATTACAAAATGCAATCAGTGAGGTATGATCATTGAAGGCATTATACACATGATGTTGACACATGAATGTCTGGTCCATTGCTGCGATTTTACATTCCTTTATAACATTCCTACTAATTGTGTCAGAAGGACACCATTGTCAGAAGTCTCACACATGAGGACATCATCAGGGCTGTCACATGCTTATATCTCATACACAATACTGTGTCACAGTGGAAAAGTAGCTCAAGCACACAGACATTCAATGCATTAGGGCAATTGTGGTGTAACATAACACATGGATATGTACATAACATAACTTACAAAGGAAAATAACCCTGCACCATCTGACAAGAGTTCATCTTTGAAAATCATGGAGTGTATGATGGACACAAATGCATCATATAGAGCTGTGACACATCTGTGAGAAACATTCAGCTGAGACGCCATGCCCATTTCTGCATCCCACACTTGCATAGACATATCCTATGATACATAATAGTGGCCAGTGTGCTAGAACCTACTCACCTTCTGACTATAACATTAGGGATGATCTACCTGTTTGTGTGACATTACACGCACCTGGGGAGTTACAGCTGATCATACTAAGACAATACAAATTCAAATGCTAATCATGTTGTAGTATAGGACTGATGGGAATTCTTGGTATGTACCAGGTCCAGAGCCCAATTTATGTGCACACATGGTGGCAATACATGACTCAAGTACACCAATGTGGGCACAGTACAACTGTGAAAAATGACACCTCCTACATACTCAGATGTAGCATTCAGTCCCTCACTCATTCACCTGGCAAGTGGTCAAATACGAGTTAGCACGGCACTTACCCCCTTGTGGCTTCTGTGCTGCCTTTAAATGCCCATCCCACACCGGTTAGGCCTTCGCCAATATGCGGGCCATTAGGGGGGTCATGTTTCAATATGAACCCCGTCCTCGTTGAGAGGACAGCTCCAGCTGGGCCTCTGCGATCTTCCAGCCCATCGTCTCAGTTCCTTCCCCATCTTCTGACAGTGGGCGCTCCACTGGCTGTGGCCCCTAGGGTCCGCACCTTCTTGGAAATGGCACACCAAATCCCCTTCTTCTGATGGCCATTGACCTGCAAGGATGTAGAATTTAAGAGAGAAAATCATGTTCAGAAGTTCCACACAAGAACAGCCAGTGTCATATTCTACTAACGGCAACATGTCAATGAGACACAGTAGTCATTGGATAGAGGGAAATTACTGCACACACTCACCATAAGGGTGCCCATCACACACCTCAGCTACACATGTGTCTCATTTCCATGGTGGTTGAGAGAACACTCATTGAACACTTTACATGTTGTCTCTGGGCTCCAAACCTTCTACCTCATGTAGTTACCATCATAGTAACTCTACCCTGTATGCACACTAATAGCACATACAGGGTTTAAATGACATAATCTAACTTTTAACCCATACGCCAGTGCAGGGCTAACTAATATTGGAGGTGAGCAACTGAAGGAGATTTGCACTTGGTGCGCTTACCTGCCCCTCTGATGCACCATAGAGCTGTCCATACAAGGGAAGGACCTTCTCCACAAAGTTCTCCAGCTCTTCTTGTGAAAAGGCAGCAGCCCTTTCACCTATAGGAGGTGGCATGATTGCTCCCAGAGGCAGTACACAGCAGCTCAGGTCATGGAGGTCTGTCTGGCAGCAGTGTCAGGAGTCAAGTGAGAGATTCAGCAGGAGACTGTGGTCAATTCAGCCACGTACGTGACCGTCACTGCTGTCAGAAATTGCCATTGGCCCAGGACCGCCAGAGACAGCAATGTTACCCCATGGTCATGTCCACCTTAATAGCAGCCACCTACCACCATGACGTCTTCCGACGGTGGTCACAGTTGTTTCCCATTGTCCAGTGGAGTAGGTCAGGCAGTCGCCATTTTAATGCCTTTATATGTTAGGAAATTTTATTTTTTGATGCGTCACAATGTTGAAAAAAGTACTACATCCTACACATTTGTTTTGGCCTTGACTACAAATATGTGTATTTTTGGATAGATGGGCCATGTTGTTATGTTGGCATTCTAATCACAAAGAAATAAAGGAGAGTACTGTCACCACCCTCTTGTGTTTTGGGCAATTGACCACAGCCAATGTCTGATGTTATTTTCACATACTGTCGCTGTGGTATGATGTCAGGGATATTTCTATTTATTTGGACAATGTGAGGAAATGTCAGTATGATGCCACTGATTTCATAGGTATGTTATGTGTGACTTGTTTTCACTGTTTCAAATTGCATGTCAACGTTTTAATGTGATACATGTATTGTCACGTACAAGTGGCACAATGATTGATGGAAATACCTTCTTATTTCCTCCCACATAGTTTTCCTGGAATAAGAAGAGTCAGACAACCTCCTGTGACCTATCCTGTTAGAAATGGGATCTTTGGTTGGCAGTCAGATTATCCCCTGTCCAAGCAAGGACCCTCACTCTAGTCAGGGTAAAGGAGAATCACCCTTAGTTAATCCCCGCTCACCTCCTTGGTAGCTTGGCACAAGTAGGCAGGCTTAACTTCAGAGTCTAGGTGTAAAGTATCTGTACCAACACACACAGTAACTCAGTGAAAACACTACAAAATGACACAATACAGGTTTAGAAATATAGGTAATATTTCTTTAAACAAACAAGAACAAAACAACAAAAATCCACCATACATAAGTCAAGTTATGAATTAAAAAACAAAAAGAGTCTTTAATCCTTAGAAAATAGTGCTAACGCTGTAAAAGTACTTAGATGGTGTTAAACTAACACCGCATGTGCGTCGGAAAAGGCCAGCAATGTGTTGATTTCTCACTCGCAAGTGAGACCATGGGTCTTTCATCCTCCGGTCAGGTCGTCGATCCGGACAGGCACCTCAGTTCTGGGCAGGGTTTGTGTTGTTTTTCCACGCCCAGTGAGGTTTGCGTTGAAAATCCTGCTGCACTGCATCAGCAAAACCACACTATGTGGGATGCGACGTAATCAGCCTCGGTCAGTGGGTGTTGCGCGTAGTTTGTCCGTATGCGTGCGTCGATCTTCCAGTCATGATGCAGGTGGGGCATAGATTTCAGCGGTGAAGCCAGCGGCGCGTCGTTTCTCAGCCGCGTCTCGGAAGGTGCGTCGAAATCTTCCACGCATGGTGGTCTGTGTTGTGGATTTTCAGTTTTGGTCTGCCAGCTTTACCTTTCAAGGCCCCAGGAACTGGATAGGGCACCACTTGGCAGGGCAGGAGTCTCAGCAGAGAGTCCAGGTGGTGGCAGAGGAAGTCTTTGATGGTGCTGAGCTTTCAACAATAGGAGGCAAGCTCAGGACAAGCCCTTGGAAATTTCTTCACAAGCAGGAATGCAAACAAAGTCCAGTCTTTGTCCCCTTGCACAAGCAGAAGCAGCAACTGCCGGATAGCTCCACAAAGCAGTGACAGGCAGGGCAGCACTTCTCCTCAGCTCTTCAGCTCTTCTCCAGGCAGAGATTCCTCTTGATGTCCAAAACTGATCTACTTTTTCAGTGGTTTGGGTGCTCTTCTTATACCCATTTTGGCCTCTGAAGTAGGCCTTCTTCAAAGAAAAGTCTTGCTTGTTTATGAGATCCTGCCTTGCCCATGCCATGCCCCACTAGGGGGTTGGAAACTGCATTGTGTGAGGGCAGGCACAGCCCTTTCAGGTGTAAGTGACCACTCCTCCCCTCCCTCCTAGCACAGATGGATCACCAGGATATGCAGGCTACACCCCAGCTCCCTTTGTGTCACTGTCTAGAGAGAGGTGCAAACAGTCCAACTGTCAAACTAACCCAGACAGGGAATCCACAGACAGGCAGAGTCACAGAATGGTTTAAGCAAGAAAATGCCTACTTTCTGAAAGTGTTATTTTCAAACACACAATCTCAAAACCAACCTTACTAAAAGATGTATTTTTAAATTGTGAGTTCAGAGACCCCAAACTCCACATGTCTAACTGCTCCCAAAGGGAATCTACACTTTAATCATATTTAAAGGTAGCCCCCATGTTAACCTATGAGAGAGATAGGCCTTGCAACAGTGAAATATGAATTTGGCAGTATTTCACTGTCAGGACATATAAAACACATTAGTCCTACCTTAAACATACACTGTACCCTGCCCATTGGGCTACCTAGGCCTACCTTAGGGGTGTCTTACATGTAAGAAAAGGGAAGGTTTAGGCCTGGCAAGTGGGGACACTTGCCAAGTTGAATTGGCAGTTTAAAACTGCACACACAAACACTGCAGTGGCAGGTCTGAGCCATGTTTACAGGGCCACTAATGTGGGTGGCACAACCAGTGCTGCAGGCCCACTAGTAGCATTTGATTTACAGGCCCAGGGCACCTCTAGTGCACTGTACTAGGGACTTCCCAGTAAATCAAATATGCCAATCATGGAAATCCAATTACACATACATATTACAAAGGAGCACTTGTACTTTAGCACTGGATAGCAGTGGTAAAGTGCCCAGAGTAACTAAAACAGCAACAATAGAGTCCAGCACACATCAAAAACCTGGGAAACAAAGGCAAAAAGTTAGGGGAGACCACACCAAGGATGCCAAGTCTAACATGTCCACTGGCAGATTTGCAGACGATGGAGAATCGTCATGTGATACAAACTTACTGCCTTGTCAGCCAGACAGTCAAGGATCTATGTTGTTAGTGGAGCCAGATCTAATGCCTGCCATCAGTCATCCAAATTGCATATCATCCATTGTACAAGTCATGAAGGTGCTGTATTTCCTGGCTATAGGTTCTTTCTAAAAATACAGTGGCACTAACTGCTGGGATGTCCCAGCCTATGTTCACTCTTGTCTTGAAGGATGTACGATTTGCATTGTTAAAACAACTGGACAGTTACCTCAGTTTTCCCAAACGTGAGGATTTTGCCCATGTGAAAGCAGAGTTCTGTGGTTTGGAACAAATACCAAATGTAATGGGATCAATAAATGGTACCCATGTAGTCTTGGTTCCTCCACATGGCAATGAACAGGTGTATTGGAACAGGCAAAATGTCCATTCCATAAATGTCCAGGTAGTTTGTTTGTCGGACTTCTACATCTCCCAAGTATGTGCTTGGTACCCCTGGCCAGTCCATATTGCTTTCATCATGCGGAACATCACTATTCCCCAGGTGATGACATGACTGTCCCCAGAGAGGGCCTGGCTGGTTGGTGAGTCACATATGTCAGATGTATTTGTGTGCTATGTCTGCTGCCACATGTGATGATGCCGTGAACTTATGTTTCTACCCATGTTGCGTTCCTTTACAGGGGAATCTGCATACCCTTACCATCCCTGGTTGTTGACACCAGTGCGGAGCCCAACCATGCCAGGTGAAGTCAGCTTCAACGAGGCTCATGGAATTACAAGGCGTGATGTGGAGGGGGCTTTTGGGCTCCTGAAGGCAAGATTTTTCTCCATCGATAAGTCTGGTGGAGCCCTCCTTTACTCACCTGCTAAAGTTTGTCAAATCATTGTGGCCTATTGCATGCTCCACATACTTGCCCCGAGGGGACAGATACCATACATCCCAGATGAGGGGGAGCTAGCAGTGCCACCAGGTGAGATTGCAGAAATGCCAAGTGAGAATGATAGTGATGTGGATGAAAGTGGAGATATGTAGGCTAATCTCATCAATCGGTACTTCACCTGAGTATAAGTATGTAATGATCTGTGATTTCACTGATTCCTAGGGGCACTATGGAGTTCATGGTTGTATGTGAAGGGTCTCTGTGACAGGTTATTTGATGCTATGCAGTATGTAGCAGAAGTTTTCTAGGTTTTACTGACTTCCACTTGTGACTTTCGTGAGGAACACCTTAGTTTGGGGCATTGCAAAGCACAATCTGAGTTAACTAAAAAATTATATTGGAAATTTGTAGGTCATGATACCCTTCACCTGGCTAACAATTTGGTGTTACACTTTTATCCTTCCAGGTCTCTTCACTATGCCATCCTCATGTGGACATATCTGAGTTGTGTCATTGGAAGATGGATGGAGCTGGTCTGACATGTGAACTGGACATGGAATGATGCAGATACTGTATTAAAGCTCATTGGGGTTAATGAGTCTCATGCCTAGGCTGCCAGGACAGTGGGAGGGCAGAGCCCTGTGCTACACAATGGACTTGTTTGCCATGGTAAATGGGTACAATAGTGTCCTTTTTGTGATTTTGTGTCTCTGGCGCATGTAATTCAGTGCAAACCATTCCCCCTACCTTCACATCTTGTTGACAATTATCCTGTGTAACTGGCATGTAGCTGTCATTGTGTTCCCTCATTGCAGGCCACAGTTCCTGTGCCGCAAGAGTGACAGGTGTGTTACATGCCTACAGATGTCTGGCCATTGTAAGTGGAACGACCTCTAACTAGGGACTGCAATACTGTTCTCTGTCTGTATAATGGAGTATGTAGTTTTGCTAGGCATGGTATAGGTACGTGATAAGGGTGAAGCTAATGAAAATTTCAACCATTCTGTTGGCCTATTCAGTCAGACAAGACTTGACATGTCCATGACTTCAGCGACCAGTGGGATGGTACTTACAGATACCAAAGCAAAATTCTGTATTTTTTGGAAAGACTTGACTATGACAGGCCTGATAATTGTGCTGCCTGTGTGCTGCACAGTGTAATAAAATGGTTATTGCACAATGTCAACTTGGGTATTTGTGTTGTTAGGGATCCTGAGGATGGCATTACCTGTGTCATGTCCCTCCTGACATCACCTCCTTATGTTTGAATCAGGAGCATGTAACACATTTTACACACATCCACTCACATTGGTGATAAATGCTCACAGTACATAGGTGGTGTTTTAGTACTGTTTATTTTCTTGTGCACGGGACATTGGGCTGAACGTGTGTGAAACAAAGAATATGTTTAACAGTGAAGGGATCAGTCATGGTAGATGTGATCATCAGAGTAACAGCT